>NC_136059.1:1415563562-1416214670 GCF_964261635.1 Lissotriton helveticus | reverse complement strand
TTTAAGAATGTGATTTCACAATGTCTTATTATACCGTCCTAAGATGGCCGATCCATTTGTGACCATGGACATAGTCCCTTTTTGCTTTCCATCATTACAGCGGATGTAAGATTGTTAATTTAAATGAGTTGAGCGCCTCGGCTCTTTGCATATCCTGACGAAGCCCTCTGGCGAAACGCGTCGTATGCTGTGAGGTTCCCCAATAAATTCTATGTGGAACTACCCCCTGCGTGTGCTGCTTTCCTTACAAACAGATTGTTTGTGGATGTTTGGAGCTGCGATTAATATAACGGGTACACCCCCGTTTGGCGTGCACCCGCTCACGTGTGCAGCTAGCTGGTGTTTGGAGCTTTATATATATATATATATATATATATATATATATATATATATATATATATATATATATATATATATATATATATATATATATGTATATATTCAAGTTTAAAAAACAATAGGTTTTAGGGGTGTTATAGTTAGCTGGACATTTCACTCGTACAAAACCATTGAAATTCCACAGAACTCGCTCGCCCGCAATCCACTGCTGATGATGTCACATATTACATCATTCATGACATCACTGATGACATCTCAAATGACATCACTGATGACATCTCAAATGACATCACTGATGACATCATCCAGTGAATGTGGTTTGGTTCGATATTTAAATATGTATTATTGATATAGGAATCTGCATTAAAGAATGAGTGGAAGTATTAGTGTCTGTATGAAGAATTTACTAGTAGTCTGATTGACTGTCTAAATTACTAATTTAAAGTGTCTCACTAAATATATGGGATAGTGATTAAAGTGTGTGAATATCTGTATCAATCTGTGTTTTGTTGTGTAAACTACTGCATAAGTTGGTTACTACCTATGTGAAACTCTATATTAGTTTTTAATTAGTTAAGTGACTATTTGTATGGGAGAGTGAATGTGTGGTTGGGTGGAAGGTGTGTGATTGTCCGAAGATTTGTAAATAGTTGATTTAGTAGGTATATGAGGTTATGACTGCATGTGGAAATAGTTGTTTGAGTGAGTGAATATCTTTATGGGTGAGATAATGAGTAAATATATTTCTCAATGATACATGTCCAACAAAATAGAAATATAAAAGGCAGTGTATGTTAGAGTTCTTGTATTTAAATAAGTATATATAAGACTCAGTGATTGTGTAAGTGACTGTATGGAAAACTGTATACTTGTAATAGTGATTTTATAACACACTAAGTATGACTTTGTATGTATATGAATAAATAAAGTAGTGTTGTATAAGTGTGTAGGTGAGTAAATGTAAGTATGATCAATTGTTTGCATAAGTGAGGATGACTACATAACTGAATAGGATGTGTGCAGCTGTGTAATATCAATATAGGTGTATACATGTATTTAATAGTGTTCTATTGATGTTTGTCAACATGTATGAGTGAATCTATAGGTGACTGTGTTTAGATGTGTGTGTAGATCTACAAATCATTGAGCGAGTTTTTAGGAAGTTGTTTTGGTGTGTCATTCTTTTTAAAGATGGTGCTTTATATTTTATAGTGATGAAAGGTTATACTAGTGTATGATGAGGTGTAACAGATTGTCAAATGGATGATGTCATCAGTGATGTCATTTGAGATGTCATCAGTGATGTCACTGACCATGTCATGAATGATGTAATATGTGACATCATCAGCAGTGGATTGCGGGCGCGTGAGTTATAGTTAGTACAACTAACTATAATGGAGGAATTTCAATGGTTTTGTACGAGTGAAATGTCCAGCTAACTATAACACCCCCAAAACCTATGTTTTTTTCAGTGAATTTCTAAGGTTTTTTAAATGTTAATTCCTAACTATAACATGTCTGAAACCTATGGTTTTTTTCAGTGAATTTTAACCCCTTCCATGTTCATGACGAGCTCAGCTCGTCATGCAGTACACTGCTCGTGTGCTCATGACGAGCTGAGCTCGTCATGAACAATGGGAATAAATGAGTACCAGCGCTGAGGGGGAATTGCTGTAGCATTGATGGTGTTAAAGGTTTTTTAAATGCTAATTCCTAATTAAAAGGAAAAAAACACAGGTTTCAGGGACGTTATAGTTAGTTGGACATTTCACACGTGCAAAACAAGAGAAATTTGTCTGTTATAGTTAGTTCAGCTAACTATAACTCGCGCCCCCGCAATACACTGATGATGATGTCACATATTACATCACTCATGACATGGTCAGTGACACCACTGATGACATCACTGATGATATCTCAAATGACATCACTGATGACATCATCCAGTGACTGTGTGTTTCTGTAAAGTTTAAATATGTTTTAAATATATATATATATATATATTACCTACTGGCGGTCGCCAGTAGGTATATATAGTTAGGATTTTTTCCCTATGGGATTTTTGAAAATTCTATGTCTAATAACTTTGGCGTTTGTGGACGGAATTGGCTGAAATTTTCAGGAAAATCGAACATTTTGTTTCTGAGCAGCCCCTGAAAATTTGGGGGGGGTTCGTCAAGGGGGGGCCGAGAAAAAAGGGGGGTCCCAAAACGCGTTTTTCCCATGTTAATTTCCATAGGGCGGTTGGCCTCACTTTTAGCCCGAACGGCTGAATGGATTTGCACGAAACTTGGCAAAATTGTAGGGACTGTTAGCCCGATGTGCCTTTGCTAGGTCTCAATATATGTGCTCCAGTGGATTTTGAGAAATTAACGTTCAAAAAAAGATATATATCTGTAAGCGCGCTCTGGGCAGCGCTCCGGTTCGCGTACTTGACGCGTAACGGAACTTCGCGAAGCGAAGCTGATTGGCTCTCCGGTGTCTGTCAACATTCTAAACAATCCGGAGCGGCCGCCATCTTGTCTCTCGGTAGGATCGAGAGACAAGAGGAGGCCAAAACAAAGGGGGAAATGACCATAAGGGGGCATAGTAGATCCTCCCTGACCCCCTAGGTTTGATGTGGAGGCTTTAAAAGGGCCCCGCAGGGCAAAAAAAATAAAAAAAAAAAAATAAATTTGCGTGGGGAGCGCCCGGTTCGCGAACCGGGAAGCGTTCTGGGGAGCGTACTATAAGGAAAAAAGAATGATAGACTTTTCAAATACTGTATGTTAATTGATTGTTGGTTTTGTTGATTATTTTTTAATTTCTTTATTTTTTAAGCAATTATTTATTATTGTGATTGTGTTTCAAAATTTAATAAACTTTCTAACATTTCACTGTCTGAAATGTCATTATTTTCATTGAACATAGTTTGTAATCTCTGAGGGTGTAAAATGTCCTCATTTTGAAGGAGGTCATCTACTGCTTGCACACATTGCAGTAGTTCTTGGTCCCAAGTTTCATACATAAATTCTATATAATTTGGATCAATTATTTCTTGGCTGCTCTCTTGCAGGACAATTTGAAATGAAACTTTGTGTTCGCCTTCCATTTTGCCTGAAATTTGGATTAAAAAAATATATATTAGTAGAGATAGGGCACTGTTGGGATTAATTTTAGATAGGCAGTTTTTATCAGTGAATTTATCTTTGGGCAGTGTATAGTATCAGAGTGGAAGTAGGAATATAAAAAAGTGTATGTGATTTAACGTAAGTAAATTCATAATTATACAAGAGAAGCCTAACTCCATCCATAACTATAACAGAGAAGTCTATCTAAATCTATAACTACTACAGAGGGATAGTATATAACTATCAGAAAAAGCTTACCATATTAACTTATAGTGCACAATATACTTCAGTTTTAAAAATAACAACTTACCTTTACAAAGAAGTTGAAGTGATTAGTGAAAATCCAATTGAAATGTACAACAAGAAGTAGTAGTCAAAATGGCTGTGTTTCCTTCTCTTCCTTTATATATATTCAGGTATATAACCAATCAAATGTCAGGTAATAAAAGTAGAAAATGAAAGTAACATTTTCATTGGTTGTCAATTCCAACACTTCAGATGTGTTTTGTGAAGTAATTTACCTCACGGTATTTAGAGAGGTCTACAGGCTAAATGGCTAAATGGAATTTCAATCAAATTTGTGAAAATGATAGGGATTGGTATGTAGTATGAGCTAATCTATATTTGGTGAGAGTGTCTCCAGTCGTTTTTCTGTAAATTATTTTCCCACCTTTGTTTGATGGTGCGCTTCCCAGGGAGCGACCCGGTACGCGAACTGGCGAGCGCCCCGGTACGCGAACCTGAAGCGTTACGGGAGTCCACCATTTTGTGTTTCGGTCGAATTAAGATACAAGATGGAGGGCAAATAATGTTCAGAATGGGTAGAAGGGGGTACGGTAGACTTATCTTGACCCCCTAGGTTTTCTGAGGGTGGCTGAGGAGGTTTATATGTGCGAAAAAAAACATTTTTTTTAAAAATTCCGCGAGGTTAGCTTCCGGTTCGCGTACCGGGTAGCGCCCCGGGGAGCGTACTTTGTTGAAAATTAGTGAAAAAAGTTAGAGAAAAATAATAATTGTGAGTGATCAGATGTAGGGTAGCTCTGAGAAGAGCTTTTGGGTTTATGGTACATTTAGGTACTTATAAGTAGGTACCAATGCACAGTCTTAAATTCAGAATGAAAATTCTGTTGCCCTCATCTGAGAAGTGAACTCCATCTCCTCTGTAGATATCTTGCATGTAGTAACGCAAGTTATTGTTGTACATGGAGCCCATTCCATGGTCTCTCATGTAAGCTGAAAAAGATTTGTTTACATGCTTCCTCGACTTCTCAATTTGTGGACAAAATTGGTTTGACCACCTCCATTTCTGTCTTTGGCATATATTTGAATATACCAAGGCAGTTTGAGGAAAAAGTGCCATCAATTGCTCAAAGGTGTCCTTTAAAAGCATTTCCAGACCTACCCCAGTCAAAGTGCCCAAATCATTACCTCCACAGTGCACAATTAACAGGTCAGGTTTTGGCAAATGCATAAAGGTTTTCACCAATGGTATCAATTGGTGACATTTTAATCCTCTGTGGCCAAACCACTTAATTTCCACATCTTGTAAATTGAGGTTAGGTAAATTTCTGTTCTCAGCATACCTCTGAGCCCAATAGATGTAACTATGTCCAACAATCCAGACAGAAAACATGGTGAGAGAAGGTTCTGCTGCAGTCAGATGAAGTGTGGCAGTGAAATGGCAGTTGAAAAAATAAGAGTTTAAAATGAAAAAAATTGTGGAGTTTCTGTGTTAATGAAGCAGTAGCAGTGATTGGTGGATTTTGATTGCTGAAAACAGAAAGTTAGGGTGCATGGATGAGTTCTTTGAAAGATGTATTTTGAATGGTCAATAAAAATCATTAAATGAAAGATTGCACTGGATATGCAGGTGCACTGAGAGTTCAGAGTTCAATTGAAACATTGTTGTGTGAACTTGCAAACACCAGAGGTCTTCCAAGAGGTGGTTGCTATGCAAAAAAGGCAGAGAGGGCAGAGGGGGGAAGGGTTTTGATTTGAAAAAAGTGAGGGAAGATTTTTGATTGGGTGACATGAGAGATATGTGTGAAGAATTACAGCATTTCTGTGCTTTTGATAGCTGCAGACTCTGGAGTGCATACCTTTTGCTCTGCTGAAGACAAATTGGTGTGTTTCTGAGACTGTTTTGAAACTCATAAAGTATTTGCTAAGGTGAGAAAAGATTTCTTTAATTTAGATAGAGAATAGTGTGCTTTAAGGAGAAAATTATGAAGAAAGTTGTGTTTTTAAAATGTTGCTTTGTCTCAAGTGTTTTACAAATAGATTTTGTTTCTTTGAGAAATTGTAATTGGAGAAAATGTGAAGTATTAGTACTGACAGGGTGTTTTTGTGCATAGGAGCTGTGGAGTGTTTTCAAATTATGACTTGAAAATCGTTTTTGAGGAAAAGGAATGGTTTTAAAATTTATGACAAGGACATAATGGTGTATGCTTCTTTATAAGGCATTTGAGTGTCTCTGATGTTATTTTTCCCATTTTAATGTAAGACCTTTCCCTGTGGAGCAAATTTCTTATAAATATGCTCCCACCTGTGCATGGCAAATTTAGATTTTGATTGTTTGCGTTACATAGCCATGTTAAAAGTGACCCAAACATGCTGCAAAGGCAATCAAAAAACGCTTTCATGTGTCTTAAGGACATTTTACGTCATTTCCCCATGTGGAGTGTTTTCAAATTATGACTTGAAAATCGTTTTTGAGGAAAAGGAATGGTTTTAAAATTTATGACAAGGACATAATGGTGTATGCTTCTTTATAAGGCATTTCAGTGTCTCTGATGTTATTTTTCCCATATTAAATTAAAAGACCTTTCCCCGTGGAGCAAATTCTTTGTAAATATGCTCCTGCAAAGGCTTTAAAAAAACGCTTTCATGTGTCTTAAGGACATTTTAAGTCATTTCCCCATGTGCAGTGTTTTGAAATTATGACTTGAAAATCGTTTTTGAGGTAAAGGAATGCTTTTAAAATGTATGACAAGGACATAATGGTGTATGCTTCTTTATAAGGCATTTTAGTGTCTCTGATGTTATTTTTCCCATATTAAATTAAAAGACCTTTCCCTGTGGTGCAAATTCCTTGTAAATATGCTCCCACCTGTGCTTGGCAAATTTAGATTTTGATTGGTTGAGTTACATAGCCATGTTAAAAGTGACCCAAAAAAGTTGCAAAGGCTTTAAAAAAACACTTTCAGGGGAGGAGCCTAGCTCGCGGCCGTAATGGTCGCCCTTTAGCTCGGCTCCCGCAGCCCTCCGTCCTGATTGCCTACCCTGTCTTCTATCCTGTCCGGGGACGACACATTTTTGGGGCATTGGAAACATAACGGCTTGTTTGTACTTACCATCCGACCCCGGGGTCTCGGTGTGCAGTGGCTCCGGAGTTGTGGCCTCTGAGAGATCGGGGCCTCTGCGAGACTTGGACCGGGACCTGGCCAGTGGGATCCGACGGCTATCGGCCCCGGCCGAGAGCGAGAACCAGTGTTGGGAGCCGATGTGCGAAGATCCCGGCGATCCTGACCCGGGCCTGCCCTGGTGGCCGCGCGGCCGAAGTGGGTGAGAGGCCCGGGGACCTGAGTCTGTGAAGGGGTCTCTCCCCGCCGCTGCTTTGTCCGGCGGCCCTGGTCCTCGGGGCCCGGACTCCGCTTGATTGGGGCACCGGTGCTGGTGCTGGCGGAGACCCGTCTTGGGCGGACATCCTTTTGGCAGTGAGGCCGCCCTTGCTGGGACCCCCGGAGCTTGTAAAGTCCTACATTTGAGAACTGTTCTTTCCGGGGGTCTTGGTGAGCGGCGATTGGGCTGATTCACGAAATGGCGGCTGACCCTCTGAAACGAGAATCACCCTGTGGCGGCGGGCCCGTGTTGCCTATTGGTGTGGGGAGCGGATCTGGTGGACGTGAGCCGACGGTCAGAGATATCCTGGAAGCCCTGAGATCCCTACACGCTTCCCTGGCCCTGGGCGTCTCGGTGGGTACGCCGCGATCTGCCGCCATTTTGGGCGGCCATTTCTTCTTGTCGCCCTCTTGTTTCGAAGACTTCATTGCCTCGCCCCCCTCGATTGACTTGAGTGTCTCCGCCACTGATCGAAGATCGTGTAGTGTGTCGGTGACTTTGGGGCGCCCTGCTTTTCAAGGTTCAGACCCCGGGGACTTGGATGCTGTACTGCGACCCTGTTCGACATTGTTGCCTGAAACTATTGGTGGACTGCCTCCTGTGCCTGCTTCGATGACTTTGCCTGTGTCTATAATTGGGGCCACCTCGCCCGCTCCAGTGGCGCAACTGAACTCCTGTTTTTCATTGCTCGTGCTGCGATATTTGATGCATCGATACTTTCTGTTTGGACTATTGCTCCCTTGTGGATCTATCTACCCCCCACGTAACTATGCTAGTCACCATTCCACTCGATTATATGCTGATTTAGTATTTAGTATGTGGTTTTACGTTGCCATGTGGTGGGTGGGGTTTGTCGCTCGAAAGGGTTGGGGGTGAAATGTACGACTTCCGTTTGATTCCCGGTATACGATTTAGAAGCATAATTGTTTTTAATCGTAGAAAGGTGGGAGGTCCCCTTCTCCTAATGTTTTGTGGCGTGTGATGGGGTGTCGTCCTGGTCTGTTTTTGACTGTGCTTGTCTGGTTGGGCGGAGGGCTGCGGCCGCCCGTTCGGATTATGGTTATTCTGCTCCTCCCTCCTGTCTTCTTTCTTTCGCTTTTGTCGCCTTTTTTGTCTCTTTTTTCTTTCTTACTTCTCGCTATATTTCGGGTTCTGGTTTAGGGCGACAGGCACGCTGTTTGAAGGGTGGGCCATAGCCTTCTACAGGGGTGCAGGGTGGGACGGGTGGGTTGGGCTCTATTTTTTGTTTGTCTTCTGGTTCTATGGCCCTTTTGTATCTCTTTTTCGTGAGGCCGCGTCTGTCCCGACCTCCTATGGTGTGTTTCGGGTGGGGGGTGTGGCATCGTTAATCCTCCTGCTGTGTTTCGGCTGTCTCTCTCCCCGATCGCCATACCCCTACTTGGGCCGCTACTCCTTTTGTCTCCTGTCTTCCCGCCACGGGGGGCCTGTGTCGGCGTGTCTTCTTCCTTTCGTTTTTCGTATTTTCTTATTTTTTGTTTATTGTTTTATTTTGTCTTCCCTCCATTTTCCTTTCCCTTACTCTTCCCCTTCCCCACTTCGTCCCCCCCCTTTTTTTCCTTCCTGTGTCCCAGAGGTTATTATGACGGGCTGGTTTTGATGCATTGTTTTTCCGATCCCGCTGTTCTGGCTTGGTAGTGTCTTGGGTGGCGGGCATGTTACGAGGATAATGCTCAGGGGCTGATTGTGTCTCACGTATCCTGATTTTCTTGAATGCATTGTATTGTCCCCCCGATATTTTGCCCCCATGCCCCCTTATTAATGTTGTGGTTGGTTTGGGATATCGGATGCCTCCGTATTGAAAGTGAGCCTGTCATATGTCTTCTCCCCATATTATAAAATTAAGCCTTATTTACTCCTGTGTTTTAGCCCTTTGGTTTCTGTATTTTTTTTCCCCTTCTGCGATTGTACGGCCTCTGCTTTGTATTGATTGATTATGTAATATTTGCCTGGTGACTCCTGATTATCTTGCACATTGCGGCCGGCCGGCTTGGTTGTAGGCCTCGACTTGTCTTTCCTTTTGATGTCAATAAAGGTTTTCAAAAAAAAAAAAAAAAAACACTTTCATGTGTCTTAAGGACATTTTAAGTCATTTCCTCATGTGCAGTGTTTTCAAATTATGACTTGAAAATCGTTTTTGAGGTAAAGGGATGTTTTTTAAATTTATGTGCGCCATATGCCCCCAAATTTCTTTTTCAGGGGTGCAGCAGGGTGTTCTTGAGACACCCCTGCACCCTTGGAAAAATTCCTAATTTGTGATTAGCTAATTGCTAATCGCAAATTGCACCTTCATTCCTATGGGCCTCCTGGCCCATGGAAATGAATGGGTAATTTGCAATTAGCAATTTGCTCATCGCAAATTAGGAATGGTAAAGAATCGCTATTTATTCCTTAAAATTCGCTATTTAGGAAATGCAAAATAGTTTGATGATACATATGGCGGTTCATCTCCAATAAGATAAAAAGCTTAGGGATAGATTTATGATGACTGGCGCAATGAAGTGGACATCACTTACTTCATTGGTAGGCCTTTACATGTATTATCTCTTCTGTATTCTTCAACAAGCGTAACTTTGATCTGCAACCCTGAGTAGGCCTCACCTTAAACAAACCTCTGGATAGGCCACACCTTATCGTCATCCTGAATTAATCATTTAAAATGCTAGGGACAGATTTATGATAGGTGTATCCCTCTTTTGCGCCACTGTGCGTCACTTTTGTGACGCAGCGGCGGTGCAAAAGATTTGCTATGAGGCGACAAAATTACAAATTGATGCATTTAGGCAGATGTGTCATGCTGTAAAAAAAAAGTGCCACATGAAACCGATGCAGCAGTGATGCAAAAGATGCACCATGTTGCAAGACAGGCCTCACTTGGGGCCATATGTATCAAGCTAATTAGCATTCGCAAAGGCCGAAATTCTGCGAATTTCGGCCTTTGCGAATGCTAATTAGACAAATGGTATGTATCAAACAAGTTTGATGCAAAATAAGGAATAGCAAAATTTGCTATTCCTTATTTTGCGATTGCACTTAAGGATTTGCAAATTTTGCGATTCCTTAAATGCAATGTATCAAACAAAAAATATGCAAAAAATGCCATTAAGGATTTGCAAATTACCACCAACTTCTAGTTGGTGGTAATTTGCGAATTCTTTTCAAAAAGCTTTTTTTCCAAAAAACCAAAGGTGCCATATGACGCCCATACATGCCCTTAGGGCATGTATGTGCGCCATATGCCCCCAATGTTTTTTTTCAGGGGTGCAGCAGGGTGTTCTTGAGACACCCCTGCACCCTTAGAAAAATTCCTAATTTGCGATTAGCTAATTGCTAATCGCAAATTGCACCTTCATTCCTATGGGCCTCCTGGCCCATGGAAATGAATGGGTAATTTGCAATTAGCAATTTGCTCATCGCAAATTAGGAATGGTAAAGAATCGCTATTTAATACCGATTTTGTACATACATACCGTTTTGCATTTCCTAAATAGCGATTCCTTAAAATTCGCTATTTAGGAAATGCAAAATAGTTTGATGATACATATGGCGGTTCATCTCCAACAAGATAAGAAGCTTAGGGATAGATTTATGATGACTGGCGCATCACCAGGGATGTGCCAGTCATCCTGCGCCGCTGTTCCACCACCCATGGTGTGCTGCATTTACAATGCGGCGCACCATGGGGCAAAAACGGCACAGATGCGTGACGCATCTGTGCCGTAAAGGTGGCGCATTGCTGGAGTTGTATCGCAAGTGCGATGCAGCTCCAGCAAGGCTCAGGGGTGCCCCATCTCCACAATGCTGCGTCAAATCGCTATTTAATACCGATTTTGTACATACATACCGTTTTGCATTTCCTAAATAGCGATTCCTTAAAATTCGCTATTTAGGAAATGCAAAATAGTTTGATGATACATATGGCGGTTCATCTCCAACAAGATAAGAAGCTTAGGGATAGATTTATGATGACTGGCGCATCACCAGGGATGTGCCAGTCATCCTGCGCCGCTGTTCCACCACCCATGGTGTGCTGCATTTACAATGCGGCGCACCATGGGGCAAAAACGGCACAGATGCGTGACGCATCTGTGCCGTAAAGGTGGCGCATTGCTGGAGTTGTATCGCAAGTGCGATGCAGCTCCAGCAAGGCTCAGGGGTGCCCCATCTCCACAATGCTGCGTCAAGACCTATGCCTGCTTCAAGCAGGCGCAGGGTTTTGACGCAGCTTTGTCCTATCTGATTGTAAATGCGGCACACCATGGGTGGCAGAGCAGCGGTGCACGTTAACTGGTGCATCCCTGGGGATGTGCCAGTTAATATAAATCTGCCCCTTTACATTTAAGTATGTGCAGGGGACACAGAGTCGGTGAGGCTTATCCAAGGTTAAGAAGAGATGAGTCCTGTTCACTGAAAAATTGGACATAGGCTTCACCTCCTCAGCATCGCTGGACATGGCTAAATAATAGCTGCAAAATGTTACTCTTGTTAAACAATTTTACTATTATAATCTCTGAGATTTGTCTCTTACTCTGCAACATCTCATTGTTGTTATCTTTCTTTAAAGATAAAGACAACATCAACATGAGCGACAATCAGCAATCAGTTGATTTCGACCTCATCATTGAACTCGTAATTGAAACATCAGTGGATTTTGATCCCTTGGATGATTTAAATCCTGAGGATGAAGAAGAACGTGATGAGGATGCAGATTTGTCAGAATTGTATGACATAGGATGGGAAGCTGACGTGCTTGAGCCTATGGAACTATAAACATTTATTTTAAAAATTTATAATAAATGAAAAGTAAAAATGTAAACCGTTTCATTTAAAAATAAAGACACCTTCAAAAACAGGTTATGTGTAGTGTCTTCAATAAAATATTAAAATATGCTCATAAAATTAGATCAGATTCACATATAAAACAGCACAGGTAAAATGAATATAAATTCCATTTCTTTTCTGCAATTTCTGTATTCTAAATTTGCCAAGCACTAAAAAATCTTCTATGTAAAAATGTCAAGTAGTGTGTTAAGTTTTTGATGACTGTTATTGATTTACTGTTTGGTAATAGTGGTTAATAACATTTTTTATTATATTTTACCACAGATTCAACTGCAGATCATTTCAAGATTTCAGCATGCCAACCAAAGAAAGACTGAGAAAGGCTGCAAAACGTCAAAGACAGCAGGTCAATGAAAAAAAGCAGCAGTCCTCTAACAAAAAGATTTGTCAAGTCACCAAGAAAGCACCGGGTAAGAGTACAAAAACATTCATAAGAAATATCTGTAGTAAAAAAAATATTACTACAGAAAATGTTTCAGTCCAGAAAAAGAGAAGCAATTTAAACGGAAAGGAAAGGCCAATGAAAAATGTTACTGCTAGAGCAAGAGATAACTCTGTGCATGATAGTAGAAGGAAACAACAGTTTAGGGACATTCGTAAACGAATGTTCCGCAACAGGATAATTGGCAATTTGTTAAAAAATATTAAGAAAGGTCAACAGAAAGTGTTTTTTTATAAGAGAAAAAAAACAGTTGAGAAAGTTATTGATCAGGCATTTGAAATTAAACGTAAGTTATTTATTTTGATAATCAATAGAATTAGGAACTAAACAAGGCAATTTATGATTTCAAAAGAAATAGTAGATGGAAGAGAATAGTTAATCGTAGTAATTTTTGTGAAGTTTTTTCTGGAGAATGGATGCATAGTTCAAGCTGTGAGGCATTTTTTAGTGAGGAGAGTTATTTCCAGGATAATGATTTGGTGCATGCAGTTGACACCAGTGGTCGAGCTTATGAAGTGAAAGATGGTTGTCCAGTTGAAAAAGAAAAACTTGTGACAACAGAGACAGAAGAGGTGTTAGGTAATGAGGTTTTAGGAAGACGTCCTAAGGGTCCTGTGTACACCTGGAAGTGTAGTAGTATTTGCAGTGTGCGACAGGATTCCATCAATTTGCTTTGTGATTTTGTACGGTCATTTAATAAGAAAAGTTTGAAGCAGAAAATGAAGTTGTTGCAAGAATTAGATCCTTGCAGAGTGAGAGAAGTGACAGGTTTGCATGGTCATTCACTGGCTTGTCTTTCCAGGAGAGTATGCCAGAGTGTTTTTCATCATTTCAGGATGCTAGCAGTGCATCATAATAAAGTGAGGAAATTAGTTAGAATGTTGTATTATGCTAAGAGTCCAGCAATTATGCTTAAACAATTATGCGCTGCTCTTTTGCATGGTTCTGAAATAGATGTGAAGAATATATGTGAAGAAATTGAGTTGTGTTACTTTGGAAGTAAAGAGGAGAATGTTGAAATTGACCAAGAAGAAGAGGGTAATGTGGAAGATAGTGTACAGGTTTCCAGTACAGATAATTTCCAGAGGGAAATTGCGACGTTTCAGGTGAAATCAAGTGAGAGGCCAAATTTCACTTGTGTGTGTTGTCGACGCACTTATTATGAGAATTAGACTAAGTTAGTGGATTTATATGCAAAAAGTGAAAGGGAAAATAATAGTGAATGGTAGGATTTCACAACATACTTGATGGTAGAAATTGTTTTGATTTGGGATTGGATCAACGTGTGTGTACTTATTGTTGTAACAAATTAAATCAAAACCAGATGCCTGCTAGAGCAGTTCATAATATTCTGGAATTGGTTGAGATTCCTTCTGAATTGAAGGATTTAAATAGTTATGAATCTATTTTGATTCACAGTATCCATCCCTTTCAGGCTATTGTAAGAATGGAGCCAAAGACAGGGAAATTGCCTCCATCAGATTTACAGAGAGGATTAAAGGGAAGAGTTGTTTATTTGCCTCTAGATTTGAAGAAAAACATTAACACAATTGGAGTAGAAAAAGTGGAAGAGGAACCTCTGGTTATCTTAGTTAATGGGGTTCCGACAAAGAATAAGAAAATATGGCAAGATTTAGTGGATGTTAGGAAAGTTAAAAAGGCAACATTGTATTTGAAAAAAAAAAAAATACTAAAAGAATGTATATGTTGCAGAAGAGGAAGTAAGTGAGGAAGAGGATAGCGATTTGTGTGCTGGTCAAATTGAGAAAGTAGAACCCTGTACTAGTGAAGAAATATATGAACATTATAGTGTTCATCCTTTGCATTCCAAGGAAGTCATGGGGAATGCTATTGAGTTGTTTCAAATGAAACAAGCCAAAGGGAGTCCCATTAGTGTTTGGGAGGAAAGTTTGGAAGCTCGGTGTTTCCCACAGCTTTTTCCAACAGGTCAGGGAGGAAGATATGATGAGCGACCTCATCAAATTCCTGCTTCTGAATACCGGACTTTGCGATTGTATGCAGGAGATGCTAGGTTTTGACAATGTATTCCCTATTTGTTTCATCTCCTGTTTGAAAGCGATCTGTCTGGACTGTCATATGCAGTGAACCACATCTTGAAAAGTGGTATACACATGCAAAACATCTCAGCAAGTGACTTTATGGATAAAGTCAATGTCCAAGACAGTATTTTAGATTGTCATCTGATTAATCTCATGGCGTGTCAGCGTGGTACTAATGAGTACTGGTACCGTCGTCATGGTGATTTAAAATGTATGCTGAGGAACTTAGGAACTCCCACATGGTTCCTCACTCTGAGCTGTGCCGAGTATGGCTGGGAAGACTTACTTGAATTTCTACGAGAGGCAAATGGAAACATCGAAAACATCGAATTCAAGACACCCGGAGAACTGTGCTCTTTGGATCCAGTCAATGTATGCAGGTACTTCAATCATAGATTTGAAGCTATGATGTCTTTCATCATGAATAAGAAGAATCCACCTCTTGGAGAGGTGTTGGATTTCTTCTGGAGAAAGGAGTACCAAGCAAGAGGTGCTCCTCATATACATATGCTGCTGTGGATCAAGGATGCACCTAAATTTGGAACGGATCCAGAAGACTCAGTGATGAGTTTCATACAACAGTATTCTACGTGTGCTGTTCCAAACGCAAAGGAGAAGAAAAGCCTAAGAGAAAAAGTTCTACGTTTCCAAAGCCATCGATGTGGAAAGTACTGTCGTCGTAAATTCCGAAACAAGGACAAGTTCTACACCAAATGTCGTTTCGGCTTTCCACGACCGGTGATTTCTGAAGGAAGAGTAAACAGTTTGATGTCTTCGCTGCGACATAATGTGATGAAGAAATCACCTAAAAACACATACAATTTGAAGAGGAATGAAGAGTCCAAGTACATCAACGACTACAACCCGGTGATTTTGTCCATGTGGAATGCTAACATGGATATACAGTTTGTGGCTGATAACTGTATGGCTGTGGCTCGGTATGTGACATCTTACATCACCAAAAAAGAGAAGACAGAATTGAAGGATATGTGGGAGGACATTTCCCATGAAAAGAGTCTCAGTAAGAAGTTGTACAGTTTCAGTCTGAAGATGTTGTCGCATCGAGAAATCGGAGCTTACGAATGTTCTGACCGGTTGTCTTCAGCAAGTCTCTATGCCAAATCCAGGAGTATGGTTTGGGCGAGTCTTGGTCTTGCTGCAACGCGTAATCGAGTTCTGAAACCTGTGCGGGAAATTGAGCATTTGGCGGAAAAGGAGCCAAACAGTACCGACATTTTGAAGACCAACATGTTGGATACATATTATCCAAATCGAAGCAGTCACCTCGAGAATGTTTGTCTGTATGAGGTTCTTCAAAATTACATATTCAAGAGGAACATCAAAGAAGATACTGAGAAAGGAGTGTATGCTGTAATTGGAAGTGAGGGATGTCTGGTCAAGCAAAGAAAATGCCACTTGGTAAACCATCGAAAATTGTGTGGCGAATCTCCTGAAAAAAAGGAGTTTTTCTATTTAGCACTTTTGCAACTTTTCAAGCCTTGGCGTGCAGAAGAGGAACTGCTTGGAGATTTCCTCTGTTACGAAGACTCTTTCAATGCTGCCAAGGAGACCATAGAATGTCCTGCTTTTCCCAAATATGTAGAAATGTTGAATGCGGAAATTGAGCAGGAAGCAACGATTGCAGCCGAGATTGCCAGAGACAGTTCTCAGGACAGTCAGAGTTCTGCTTCATTGAGTCAGGATCCACTAGGAGGACCTGTTATCGAAAATGAAGCTGCCACTGCTATGAATGAAGTGGAAAGAGCCATGGCACATGCTCAGGAGGATGCGGTTAACTTAGAAGAGTTGGAAAGACAACTCAACGTTGAGCAGAGGAAAATATATGATGAAGTTACCATGCAAATTGATCATGGATTAAGTCATGAGAAGAAAGAGTGCTCATGTACGTCGTTGAAGCCTGTCCGACTGTACGTGAGTGGAGAAGCGGGAACTGGAAAAAGTTTCCTTATTAAAGCAATTTCATGTTATTTGCAGGAAAGGACTGAGTCATCGCTGTCTTGTGTTGTCACCGCTCCAACTGGACTGACAGCACATAACATTAAAGGGATTACTTTACATCGTTTACTGATGCTGCCAGTGGAGCATGACAACAAATTACAATATCACAAGCTATCTGGAGATGCTTGTTGTGAAGTTTCAAGAATCTTGAGGAAAATGAAACTTCTTATCATTGACGAAGTAAGCATGGTTTCCAATGTCATGCTTGCCTTTGTGCATTTGAGAATGCAAGAAGTTCTCAAAACAGAGTATGATGTGTTATTTGGTGGCAAACACATCATTGTTTTTGGAGATCTTCTGCAGCTGACACCAGTGAAAGGGCAACCTGTGTTCAAAATGCTCACGCATGAAGATACCAGGAAGTGCCTAGGGAGCATTGGCAACGCCAATATATGGTTAAACTTCAATTATGCTGAACAGCATGAAAATATGCGTCAGGCGAAGGATGAAGTTTACAAGACTATTCTACAAGATGTTAGAATTGGAAAAGTGACCGAGCATGGCAAAGAAGCTTTACATGCACGATTACTGTCAAATTTATATCCAGAACAAGATGTTGTGCCTGAGAATATTTTTCAGAAAATTACTGAGAAGGAATCTGGAATATGTTTGATGCCAACTCTTGCAGAATGTGCCAAATTCAACAACAAAATGTTGCATTTAGAAAAGCAAGAGATTGTGAAACTGGAAGCTATTGACAGAGTAGAGCATATGGGATCAACAATTATTTTGTCTGAGAATTTGAAAACAAAATTGGATTCATTAGAGAAGACTATATCTAAAACTGCAGGTTTTGAAAAGACTCTGAATGTGTGCTTGAACTGCCGTATAATTTTAAGAAGGAATTTACATGTTGAAAGAGGTCTGGTAAATGGATCAATGGGTAATGTTGTTGATTTTGTAAAATACAGAAATAGAGATGGAATTGAATTTTTAAAAATTAAATTTGATGGCATTGAGGAAGTACAGCTAATTGGTCGTTGTTCTGCTAGATTTTTGCTTGTAAAAGACTTATATGTTCGCCGTAAGCAGTTTCCTGTTTGCTTGGCATATGCGGTGACAATCCATAAATCGCAAGGTTTAAGTGTAGACAGTGCATTGGTGAATATTGGCAGTTCTGTGTTCAAGGAGGGTATGGCATATGTGGCATTGTCACGAGTTAGAACTTTATCGGGATTGTACTTGATTGAGTGTGATGTCACAAACATTTGTGCGGATCTAGATTGTGTTAAGGAATACAATAGGTTAAGAAGAGAGTATGCGCCACATTTGCCTCAATATCCTTTGTTTGAGAAACGTGTGGTAGGCCGGAAACGAAGAAATGTGACCAATACTGGGGAGGTTGTAGCAAAAAGACGAAAAGTCGATGAACCTGAAATTATAAGCAGAAACAAAAAGGATTCTGTTGAAGATGTTGTTGGTTTTCAATTTGAAAACAGTTCTGGTGTCAACTGCTATGCTAATGTAGTGGTTAATGTTTTGTTTTCTCTAGAAAATGTAAAAGAAGAGATTGTGGTCAATTCTGATCAAAGATTTTGCAGTTTGTTAAATTCTGTGTTAGAGAAATGTAGCACTGATAGAACAAAAATAGAAAGTGTGTCTGAAATTCGAAATCTGTTAGAAAGATGTTCAGGCCAAACACAATTCTCTCAAAATATTCAGCAAGATTGTCAGGAGTTTTTAATGTATATGCTTGATGTATTGCATGCTGAAGGTGTAGATGTAGATCAGCTGTTTGGGCTTTCTTATCAATGGCAGCATGACTGCGAGAACTGTAGGGTATCAAGTACTACTAGTGTAGACTCAGAAAGATTTATATATTTAACTTTGCCAGACAGTAAATCAGTCTCTTTTAATAAGCTAGTAAAAGCAGCTGATCACAACATGGAGTGTAGCCAATGTAAATCTGAAATGATGTCCACATTATTTATACGAACATATGGCCAGTATGTCATTTTAATGTTCCAACGATGTAGGCCTGATGGAACAAAATTGACAACTTTAATTAAAAATGTTGTGGCTTCACAGTTGTCAATATCAGGAAGGACTTTTGTAACTGCAGCAATTATATATCATGACGGTCCTTCAATAACATCAGGACATTACACAGCTTATTTAAAATCTAGAAATGGCTGGTCATTCTGCAATGATTCTGTTTTAATTTTCAAAAAAAAATTGCCGTATGACCTTAAAAACTCTTACCTGGTGTTTTTAAAACCAAAATTTTAGGGAAAGAATCTCGGGATGTGCTCTGAGGAATTTCAAGAAGTTCTAATGGCTCCTACATGATTTGGCCATGAGGATAAGTGTAGTACAGGGACATAACTTCTTACCATAACACTGGACGTCATGGAGAAATAACTGCACTTTGAATGAATTCAGAAAAACTGTTTCTTTTTATAAGCAAATTGAAGCAGCCAATCAAAACATGGAGTAGAGGGAATGTAAGTCTGCAATGCTGTCTACTGTTTTATATTGCTTTGTGATTAAAAGTGATGTAGAGAATTAAATAATTGTAGTAGTCATAGAGATAGTGTAAGTCTGCTTCATAGTAAGCAGTATCAGTGTCATAGGAAATGTAGAACATGACTGAGCAAGAAGGGGAAGATATTACTAGTCCAGGATTGTGAAAATGATGTTCAACATTTTAATTGTTAAAGTTGCGGAAATACAACATGATGGGATTGGCTTACAAGAATTCTAAGAGTTATAAATGGCTCTGACATGATTTGGCCTTGTGGAAACGTGTGGTAGAGAGCAAGAAGTCATTTATTGTATGTAACATGTTTTTCAAAACGATGGAGGTTTTCTTTCAGAAAGTGGCGGGCTGAAAGTAATAACAGCACAACAGAGTGTAAGCTGTTCATAGGACATCCTTCGACGTCACGGAAAGTAAGTTAACTTTAAGGAGTTCTGAATTCTGA
This sequence comes from Lissotriton helveticus, assembly GCF_964261635.1. NCBI lineage: Eukaryota > Metazoa > Chordata > Amphibia > Caudata > Salamandridae > Lissotriton > Lissotriton helveticus. Next base: position 1,416,195,295 of record NC_136059.1, on the reverse strand, counting down.
TTTGTTATGTTGTATGGGTTTTTTAAACACAATCATTTTGATTGTGGTTTTTTTCCCCGCTGTTATATGATGAATACCTTCAAGTCACTGTTTTTAGTGAAATTTGATACATTCTGACAACAGCAAAAATAAACCATTTAACATGTATAATTAATTCTGTACTGTTTGCATTTATGATGTACATTTAGAACTGTGTAGGAGGCATGGAGAAGGAGAGGCTTCTGTAAGTGTCAAAGTTGTTGCATACAGTGCTCATATTCTACGTAGTCTTTCATATGATAGACTACATTTCCACAATGAGATACCTAAGCAAAGGAAACACAGGTGATATGATTGTGGAATGAGCAAAAAAAATTGCACGTTTTTCAATTATATTACCTGTGTTTCCTAACATTACACATCACATTGTGTAGATGAGGTTTAGGCCTGTTCCTGGAGACAGAGGAGGTCTGACATTTGTTCAAGAGTGCAGTGGACATGACTCACTTCGTTGGTAGGCCTCCACATGTATTATCTCCTCTGTATTCTTCAACAAACCTAAATTCCATCTGTAACCCTGAGTAGGACTTACCTGAAACAAATCTGAGGATAGGTTACACCTTATTGGCATCTTGAAACAATCATTTAAAATGTTAGGGTCAGATTTATGGTGGCCGTGCGCCTCTTTTGCTCCATTGTGGGTCACTTTTGTGTAAAAAATGCACCATGTTGCAAGATAGGTTTCAGTTCATCTCCAGCAAGATACCATCAGTTTAAAATGTATATAATTAGCACTGTGTAGGGGACATGCAGAAGCTGAAGCTTTTGTAAGTGTCAAAGTTGTTGCATGCAGTGCTGCACTTCTGGGTACTGTTTAATATGCTGCACTACATCTGCACTATGAGATACCTAAGCAAAGGCAACACAGGTGATGTGATTGTGAAATGAGGAAAAGAAACTCCACATTTTTCAATTACATCACCTGTGTTTCCTAAGTTTACGAATGACATTGTGCAGATGAAGTTTAGGTCTGTCCACGGACACAGAAGAGGTCTGGCCTTTGTTCAAGAGTGAAGTGGACATGACTTACTTCATTGGTAGGCCTTCACATGTATTATCTCCTCTGTATTCTTCAACAAGCATAAATTTGATATGCAATCCTGAGTAGGCCTCACCTTAAACAAACCTCTGGAGAGGCCACACCTTATCGTCATCCTGAATCAATCATTTCAAATGTTAGGGACAGATTTATGATAGGTGTATGCCTCTTTTGCGCCACTGTGCGTCACTTTTGTGATGCAGCGGCGGTGCAAAAGATTTGCTATGAGGCGACAAAATTACAAATTGATGCATCTAGGCAGATGTGTCATGCTGTAAAAAACCCGTGCCACATGAAACCGATGCAGCAGTGATGCAAAAGATGCACCATGTTGCAAGACAGGCCTGACTTCATCTCCAACAAGATAAGAAGCTAAGTCTTCTGTAAATGTCAAAATTGTTGTATATACTGCTCAACTTCTATGTACTCTTTGATATGCTAGACTCCATCTGCACTATGAGATACCTAACCAAAGGCAACACAGGTGATGTGATTGTGAAATGAGGAAAAGAAACTCCACATTTTTCAATTACATCACCTGTGTTTCCTAAGTTTACGAATGACATTGTGCAGATGAAGTTTAGGTCTGTCCACGGACACAGAAGAGGTCTGGCCTTTGTTCAAGAGTGAAGTGGACATGACTTACTTCATTGGTAGGCCTTCACATGTATTATGTCCTCTGTTCTCTTCAACAACTCGAAATTTCATTTGGAACCCTGAGTAGGCTTCACCTCAAACAAACCTCTGGATAGGACACATCTTATTGGCATCCTGAAGCAATCATTTAAAATGTTAGTGTCTTGCGACACTTTTGTGAGACAACAGCAGTGCAAAAGATGCACCATGTTTTAAGATAGGCCTCACTTCATCTGCATCAAGATACTGTTAGTTTAAAATGTATATCTTTAGGACTGTGTAGGGGGCCTGGAGAAGCAGAAGCTTCTGTAAGTGTCAAAGTTGTTGAAAAACTGTTTGTCCTTCAATCTTTTCCCTTGTCTTTTCTCATTTTTAAATACATGTTTTAATATTTTTCAAATGTTTGTTCTCTCTTTCACAGATTGAAAGTATAAAAACAAAAAGTGAGTAAGTTAACGACAATTATAAGGTAAATGTTTTGTACTCTTTTCGTTACATTTCTATCACATTCACCTACTAGTAGTTCGACAGCTTCATTTCTTTAACCCTCAGTTTCCTGCCTTTGCTACTTCCCTCATTCCTTTCTCTATTACCTACTTACTCTACTCCTTCCACTCCTTTTCTCAGTCCCTCTCTTCTCATAGTTCCTCACTCTTGTTCACTCACTCCGTCTCTATTACTCTTAGTGTCTTTGACTGATCACTCTTTCACTACTTGTTCATTATGCTTTTTCTGTGTAGTTGAAGCACACTAAGGGGCATATTATGAACACAGCCAATAAAATTATTGCTGTTTTTATTGGCAGAAAACTGCTGCAAAAGTGGTTTTAGCGGCAGTTTTCCGCCGTAAAAGCGGCTTTAGCGACACATTTCTGCCGATAAAAGCTGCAAAACTTTTATTGCCTATGTTAATGATATGGCTCTATGTTATTTATATTTCTTTGCTGTTTCAATTAATCTTTTTCTGTTATTTTTTCTTTTCTGTTTTCTGTTTTTTCTCTCTGTTATTCCACATGTTTTAATCTTATTTTGAACATTCACTCACATTCTCCAAGAAACTCTTCTTTGTTATTGTTCTACTCTCTTTTTTTCTTTCACTTCCTTATCTATTTTGTTTTTCACAATTATACCCTCTTCCATCTTTTCTTCGGTAAATAGATCTATTAAACAGTATGTCTGGTTTACTCCCTATAGCTGTCTTTCTTTTAACATTACTCTCTGTTTACTTCCCTTATACTTACTCTTCTTTTTAAAAAAAAAAAAAGTTTTTGGTTCGCTCCCGGTTCGCGAACCGGGAAGCGAACGGGGAAGCGAACCAAAAGAAATAGAGCTTGCCAGAGTGCTAAACATTCTAGCAATTTTTTTTGAAAGGGGAGGTAGTTCTGAAAATAACTTTTTTTTAAATGTTTTTGTTGTTTTATATTTTTTTATTTTTCTGAACATTTTTTGTTTTTTTTGTATTTTTTGAACAATTTTTTGTTTTTTTTGGTTTTTTTTGGGGGGAAACAACAAAAAACAGGCATTGGAAAGGGCTCAACAGGAGCAGAAAAAAAAATTACTGTCTGGGGCGGTTAGGGCAATTGTGATTTTCATAAGCTAGGTTGATTAAGGTAATGCTCATGTTACCACATGACAGCAATGCACCGCAATACATACAGGTAAATTTGATATGAACAAAGTTCTTCTGAATGTTTGGCACGGTTTCCCGTGCCTCTGCTCCTGTCAAAGATATCTGTGATGTTGACCTGGCCACAGGAGTTGTTGTTGGGTTATCCTGCAGGTCACGCATCTCTGCCTGGCTGTAGTTCAATGGATGCCACCTGCTCATGTGACGATGCATGGTATAGTTACCGAAGCTATACTTTTTATCAGTGCCTCTAGATAACTGGTCTTTACATATGCGGCAGGTGACATACCTAGCATTTACTTTCTTCTGCCCTCGAGGGAGTGAAAAAAACTGCCAAATAAAACTGGCTTTCCGATGGGAAACCCGGGGCACCTCTTGTAAGAACTGTGGTCCTCTGTCTCCTCTTCCTCTAGTTCATCCTCTTCCTCCTCTGTGTTGCTGATGAACTGGGGAGGTGGTCCTCTCTTCCCATGAGGAGGTGGAGGTGGTGGTGGGGGTGCACCAGCTGAAGCAACTAATGAAGCCATTGCTCAACTATCAACAAAGGTCTTCCTCTCACAAAGATGAAAGTCAGAGTGAGGAAAGAAGGAGGGGTTTTCATCATTTGGGAAAAACAATAGTTCTAAACCAATGAAAAGTGTTATTTTTAGGTCACCTGACCTAGCCTTACATCATTATGAAACCAAAAGTGAAATGAACCAATGAAAAGTTTTATTAACAAGTCACATGACCTCTTACGCTTATGTTACGCGCTGCCGAACGCGCCCCGGATCGCTTCCGGGTCGCTGCGCTTCGCGCCTTGGTTCGCGCTCCGGAGCACTTCCGGGTGCGCTAACGCGGCGCGTCATAAGACGCATTACGCGGCAACGCGATACGTCGCGCTTTCGCGATGCGCCCCGGATCGCTTCCGGGGAGCTGCGCTTCGCGTCTCAGTTCGCGTACCGGAGCACTTCCGGGTGCGCTAACGCGGCGCGTCATAAGACGCATTACGCGACAACGTGATACCTCGCGCTTCCGCGACGCGTCACGATGTTGATTTCTAACGCGGCAGTTGCGCAAACGGAACGTTTACCGGTTCGCGGACTGGGTCGCGGCATCAAGATGAGCTAACGGGAAGCTTCCCGGTTCGCGAACCGGGAGCGAAGAAAAAAAAATATTAAAAAAAAATTTATTAATAAACATATAAAATATATTTTTGGATTTAAAGAAGAATACATTTTACAGCTACAGATATTAGCTTTTAAAAAACCAATGAAATTCACTGAAAAAACCATAGGTTATAGACCATATATAGTTAGGAATTAGCATTTACAAAACCTTGAAAATTCACTGAAAAAACCATAGGTTATAGACCATATATAGTTAGGAATTAGCATTTAAAAAACCTTATTTTACTCACACAAAACCATTGAAATTCCATATATAGTTAGTTGTACTAACTATATATCGCGCACCCGCAATCCACTGCTGATCATGTCACATATTACATCATTCATGACATGGTCAGTGACATCACTGATGACATCACTGATGACATCTCAAATGACATCACTGATGACATCACTGATGACATCTCAAATGACATCACTGATGACATCACTGATGACAACATCCAGTGACTGTATGTTTCTGTAAAGTTAAAATATGTCTTACATATTGAAGAATGAGTGGATGTATAAGTGTCTGAACAAAGGATTTAGTAGGTACATGACTGACTGTATGAGTGAGTGATTAAATGTGTCTCACTGAGTGCATGGGTTAGTGACTAAACTGTCTTAATTTGTGCATCATTATGTCTGTTGTTCTGTAAACTGCTGCATGTGTTGATCAGTAGCTATATGATTAACTATATGGGTTATTGATTGGTTGCCCAAGTATTTGTATGGGAGACTGAGAGTGTGTATGGGTGGCTGGGATGTGTATGACTCTCTGCATAGATGTGTGAGCAGTTGATTCACTAGGTGTATGGGTTCAAAAGTGCATGTGGAAACATCTGTATGGGCGGTTGACTGTGTGCATGAGTGCATTGGTGAGTGAATGGATATCTCAGTGCTACATGTCAAAGTAAGTACATATGTAAAACACAGTACATGTGAGAGTTGACATATATAAATAACTGTGCATAAGAGCCAGTGAATGTGTGAGTGGCTGTATGAATCATTGTGAATTTGTATCCAGGATTGTATAAGTGAGTAAATATGTGTTAGTATATGTTTTTTTTTTTTCAGTTTAATAAGGTTTTTATTTTGTTTAAAAACAAATAGTACAGCAAAATATAACAGCATTTCATAGAACAAAACCAATATGAGATAATCATGAAAGAGAAGTGGAGATGAAAAAAAAAAAAAAGTAGAGAGAAAGAATTATCTTTCTCGTTACTTGTTGATGTTTGGGATCGCTTATGGTCTAAACTGTTTAAGACTTCGATTTCAGCTCGTATTACTCAGTCACTTTTTTTTCTTTACCATAGAGCTCTTATTACTCCCGTAAGCATAACAAAATTCTCCCCTTCCTCCTCACCCCTTTGTTGGTCCTGTTCCTCTCACCCAGGCACTCTCAAACATCTCTTATTTGATTGCCCATCAGTCCTTACTTTTTGGAACGCAGTTTGGACGTATTGCATGCGTATTTTTCATTTCTCTGAACCATTTTCATCGTTGCATATTTTTTTAGGTTCCTTATCAGATGCTTTGGACTTACATTCGTATAACGCTAAATTGTTTGATCTTCTCCTTGCAACTGCTTTCAAAGTAATTTTGTCTTGCTGGAAGGATAACTCTAAATTGTCTGTGCATACATGGTGGAACTTTATATGTGATGAGCACAGAATTGCAATTGCTTCTTCTTCTTCTGTCGCCTTAAAAATTAAGTCTGATCTTACCTGGCTTCCTTTCTCTACCTTCTTATCCTCTTATCCCCCTCCCTAACCTTTCCCTCCTTTTCTCTCTCTTTCTCTTTTTCTCTTTTCTTTCCTTATCTTTCTTTCTCTCTACTGTGTTAGTATATGTTTGAATAAGTAAGGTGTGTATAACTGTATAGTTGAGGAAATGGAGGTGTGATTGATTCTTTGCATGACTGACTAGGTGTGTGAGTAACTCCATGGATGAGTGACAGTCTGTGAGTGTCTGTTTTCACTGAGTGTATCTAAGGTTATATTAGAGTCTGAAGAGGTTCATCGTATTATCACATGAATGATGTCATCAGTGATGTGATCAGTAATGTCAAATGAGATGTCATCAGTGATGTCATCAGTGATGTCATTTGAGATGTCATCAGTGATGTCATTTGAGATGTCATCAGTGATGTCATCAGTGATGTCATTTGAGATGTCATCAGTGATGTCATCAGTGATGTAATTTGAGATGTCATCAGTGATGTCATTTGAGATGTCATCAGTGATGTCATCAGTGATGTCACTGACCATGTCATGAATGATGTAATATGTGACATGATCAGCAGTGGATTGCGGGTGCGCGATATATAGTTAGTACAACTAACTATATATGGAATTTCAATGGTTTTGTGTGAGTAAAATAAGGTTTTTTAAATGCTAATTCCTAACTATATATGGTCTATAACCTATGGTTTTTTCAGTGAATATATATATATATATATATATATAGGCCAAGGTGTATTGAAGAATGAGTGGGTGTATAAGCATCTGAATGGATGATTTAGTCGGTGCGTGACTGACTATAAGTGAGTGATTAAATGTGTCTTGCTGAATGCATGGGTTAGTGCCTGATGCAGACATTCACGCAGTTTAGTTTGTCAGTTTTATAAGCGGTTGCATGGGTTGGTGAGTAGCTAAATGAGGGTCTATATGTGTTATTGATTGGTTGTCTGAGTATCTGTATGGGAGCCTGAGTGTCTGTGTGGGTGGGTGGGGGTGTGTGACTCTGTGCATAGATGTGTGAGTGGGTGATTCACTGGGTGCATGTGTTCAAGAGTGCATCTGTGAAGGGCTGTATCGGTGGGTGAGTTGTGTTGGTAAGTGAATGAATGCCTCAGTGGTACATGTGTGAGTAACTGCATATGTGAAAGGCAGTATATGTGAGTGTTGGAGTATATAAATGACTATGTTTAAAAGTGAATGATTGTGAGGGTGGTTGTATGGATGAGTGTGTGCTTGTATTAGTTATTGCATAAGAGTGTAAGAATGTGTTAGTATATGTTTGAATGGGGTGGAGTGTGTATAACTGTATAGGTGAGTAAATGGGATTGTGATCGATTCTTTGCTTGACTGACTAGGTGTGTGAGTAACTCTATGGATGCGTGGCGGTGTGTGAGTGTCTGTATAGATATGTGAGTTCATATGATAGTGCCGTATTAAAGGTTGACGCCCAGTGACTTACCCGTCCCCCATACCAATACCCTCGTACTCGGTTAGTTCGAGGATGACACATTGTTGTTCTTGTAGTCACTCGTCTGAGGATTTAGTAGCGGTTATTGGGGAACTCAGAGGGGAGATTGTGAGGATGCAAAGTATGCTGATGGAACTCCTTGCTCCTGTCTCCTGCTCACACATTCAAAAAACCAATTTTAGTCAAGGTAGTCAAAACCTACACTCTGTCCGAGCTTCCTCATACTTACAGGGGGGCCAAAAAACAAATTATTTGGGTACATTGGGGGTCATACTACAACCACCTAGTGGTGGTAGGAGGCGCACGAATCAACACATCCAATGGCCCCGAGAGGGAAGATAGATCATCCCCCCTGTTACCCCCCAAAGCGTATTGCAAAAAGCAAGGAATACTGGCGCCCCTCGGACCTTAACATCCTCCCTAGGCCCAAAGCAATCCAGGGTTGTGAGCACACCTTTAAATGTAGTTTTTATGGCCAACGTTCCCAAACTTAGCGACCCTAGTAGATACAAAACTAGCGATTCTTTAATTTACAAATCGATTCATTGGATCAGACATGTGCGAGGGTGCCGCTCTATTATCAGGGAAGACATTACTAATGCCAAGAGATGTACCTCTCGCAACGCTCTATTGTATAATATCGAGCTAACCTTAGTGGATGCTACTCTGGTTGATAATCTGGTTGCACTAGAGTTTAGAACGTCATCCCCAGATTCCTCGCATATTCAGCTCAGACGCTACCCAATTATACCTGTTCGTAGTGAGGCGAAGGAGTTCGCCCCAGGCAGTGGAGGGGTTTCGTCTGCGTTGGACGCAAATGATTGACTCTATTGCAATTCTCCTGAGGCAACTGTAAGCAGGTACCGTCCCATATGTTATGAATCCTCAGCTTCGCACCACTATAGTCTGCCCCTGGCATCCTCTTTGCCCATATCCCAAAACACTGTTAATAATAATGATGTTCCCCACCCAAACGCACAAGCACAGAAACACCTGAAAATCCTTTCATGGAATATAGCCGGTTTAAAGAAAAATATGTCTGTACCATTGTGGAATGGGTTTGTGGGAACCCATGATGTATGCCTATTCCAGGAGACTTGGAGTGTGGGGGCGCTATATAACCCAGGCTATACCACATTCCATACCCCTGCCCTCTCTTGCGGAAAAGGCAGACCGTGTGGAGGCTTAACAGCATGGATTAAAACAGATTTGGGGTGGTCTGCATCTATACATGACAGTGATAGTCATGATTCATGATATCATGTGGTTAACTCTAAAGGGCCCTAAGGGTGGCGAGCCCCTGGAACTTTTCAATGTTTATATAAGGGGGACCATGAGTGGCAAGCCCTCGGTAATTTTGAACAAGCTGGAAGATCTTTTATCCAAATGCCACCCTACTGCTAAAATCATTGTAGCTGGCGATTTTAATTGTACATTTGAGCCTTTGAGCAATGAAGACCTCTTTGATACTATGGATGAGGACAGTAAATGGGGTGTGCCCCCCTTAGCTTTGATGCCGGCTAAAAGATGGTCTGAGATTATTACCCAAGTAAACGCCACAACTTTGGAATTTGGGCTTAGAGCTGCCAATGGCAGAACCCCTTCTGACACACGGGGGAAAATACTTTCAACAAATTAGCATGCCCATCCCGAATTGATTATATTCTGGTGGACTTGCGTTCATGGGCAGATGTCATCAATATGGAGGTGAGCCATACCGTTGACAGTGACCACAACCCATTAACTCTAGAAATGAAAAACAGATGGGCTCCACAGTCTATAAATCTAACCTCTAGTATGAAGGCTCAACTTCCTACCAAGGAGTTAATAGTGTCAAATTGTGGCAGGCGACTAAGGTGGCCCAAGGTGGCGGGGGAGGATCTAAAGATTGCGCATATCTCCACAATTTTAGCTGCAAAGATAAGTGATTTGGAGGAAGCCATGGTATCAGTGCAAGGGAGGAAGAAGATTCCCCAAATCCACCGAGAAACCATTCGTTCGATTGGTGCACACTTCGTAGGAGGTTGCCGTACAGGTCCTGGGAAGAGGCTACTAAGAAACCCTAATTTATGGTTCACAGAGACCTGTAAAGAGAAAAGGCATGCTTTAATAGTAGCTGTAAAGGAGAAAAAATGTCCCATGGTCAAAATAGCGAGAAAGAATTACAAACTATCCTTGAAATTAGCTATGCGTGATTGGCCCATTGGGAGGACTTAAAAGAGGCATCGAGTAAGAGAAATTCTGCCTCCTTTTGGGCACTAATTAAGAAGAGAGAAAGGAGTGATAATCCTCCCATTCCTAATCATATCTGGAGTCAGGTTTGGTGGGATCACTTTGCTCACCTGTATGCGGAGAAAGTTGAGGGGGAATGTGAGAAGTTGGCCTGATGTATGATGTTCACTATTCTAGTGAGCACCTTGTATCAGTCCAAACAACCCTTATGGTGGTGGTTTAAAGTCAACCTTATAGACAAGCTATCCTAGGGGTAGCATGGACATAAGCAGTCTTAGGCTTAACTCAAGAGGGCATGTGAAGCCAGCTGTTTTACCATATGCAATCCTGTAATATCAAATGAAAGGACACCACACAAGTTATATATTATAAGAATATATGTATTTATTACTAGAATAATCCTCTGTACTCTTTATGAGACCAGAGGCACAAGCGTTTAAACAAAAGCACAGTTAAACATACAAAAGTTTCACAATTATGTATAGGCCCGGTGGCCCCTAAAACCATATACTAAAATAGTGGTATAAGTACCACGTCTCGAACAATGGTAAGGCCTAGGGCCTTGTGAATCGCTGGGGCTTCTCTGGACTAACAGCAGTTAGGACGGGAGAGGCCCGCAGGATACGGGTGCAGGGCTAAAAGCACACGCATGCACCAATGCAAAGTCAATGGTGCGTAAAAGTTACAAAGTTACTGTTTCGGAAGTCTTCCGACTGGACTAGAACTTATGCTTTTTCCTAACAGAGGTTCAGAATGTGCAACAATCATTAACATACCATAAGAACAATAAAGTTATAAAGAAAAAATTAAGAAACAAAAGAATAATGAAAAAAGAGTTTTTGGCCCATCTGAAGAATAATTCTAAAAGAAATATGTGTGTAATTATAGAAAAATACAAAATGTATTTAAATTTAAAAAGGTTACATAAGACTCAGATTTTTTGTCGGTTTAACAAGACAATTACAATACATATACAAGAAACCAGACAAGTGGCAAACACATAGAGGTTACATGGACATAAGAGTTCTAAAACCATACAAGAACTCCTATACACAAAACAATGTGTCCTCCTTAATTTGTGGCCACAATAGCGTCGACGGCGTTTCGCCCGTTGTCATTAGTACATGGTCATCCTCAGGACAAATAAGTTAACTGAGCTTATCACCAACCAATTTTCACACTGTAAAATCGCAAAACAAGCAAGACCGGAGGTATGCTTGTATCAATAGAATTAAAATAGCCAACTGCTAAGGAGCCAGTTTTAGAGTTCCACTGACTTCAATAAGGCTCTGCCGTAACTGGTGCCTGAAATCGGCAACAATCTTTGAAAATGAAGTTGCTGCTTAAAATCCGCCAATGTCTTGATGCCCAAACGAACGTGAATTAAGTTCGGGTCGGAAGTGATTTCGAAGAGGCGCAATTCAGACTGAACATCGTACCGTAATGCATTAATTATATGCATGTGCGCGGCTTTCGTCGTGGAGTTCTATGGAGCCTGGAGATGAAGATGCTGCAGGCGGCCAGGAGAGAAGAGTCCGGTTGGATCCAAGGGTGGATCGAAGATGTAGAGTACCTGAAAGCAGAGGGGACAGAGTCTGGGTCACTAGCCAGTGACCAGGATGGAGCCAGGAAGGAACCAGGCGATGTTGGGCGCAATCAGGTAGTTTTTGTGAAGCTTGTCTCCGCGGCCACGTGGACTTGGGGGCATCGACGATGACCAGGAGTGGAATACGGACTGTCCCACAAAGGCTCTCGCTGTCGGCGGTGTCGGCTTCCGGATAGGAGTCAACAGGCCTTGGCAAATGCAACCCACACAGGATTTGAAGATTGCTTCTCTCTCGGACCAGCAAGGTCTGAGAGGCTGCTCCTTTTCAGGGGAGTGAGGGCCAGTCTGGAGCAACCAGACCAGCAGAGTAAATTCGAAGGTTCATCGTCGTAGTGGCCACTAGTCAACGGGCAAGTGACCGGACGGACGCGTCGAGCAGGAAAATGCAAAAGGGCCCCACGCAGCACTCGGTGAGTGTAGAGGGGTGATCTTCAGTGCAAAAGCTGCTCGGGGCTGGGGCTTCTCAATCCCCAATGCACAGCTTCGAGGGTGCCTCGGGAGCTGCACGGGAAGCACTTTGCAGTCTTTCCAAGATGGCCGGTCCCACGTCTCACGTCACCTCCACGGGTCTCAGCTTTGCTGTGGCTGTGGATCGGGTTGTTGGATCTATGGGAATCTAGTTCTTGTCAATCTCTGTCGCTCGAGCTCCGGCAGGAGCTGCACAAAGCAAACCATTGGGCGCTTGATGGGGCCTGCTTGCACAGGGTGGTCACTCCTTGACCACAAGGGAGATTCTTCAGTCTTCCACGTCGAGTGGGATCTCGAAGGGTCCAGAGTTTCATTTCAAAGTTTCAGTCAGGATTATCTAAAGTCTATGGGCACAGTTCCTACCTTTATTCCAAATCAAGGGCTGGATAACTTGCTAGGTCCCTCCTATGGGTGGGACCCAGGAAGAGGGTGGTTACACCCCTTTCCCTTTGTCCAGTTTCGCGCCAGAGCTGGGGCTGGAGTGCCCCAGCACCGGTTTGAACTGGGCTATGCATGGGGAGCCTTGTGCGCCCCAGGCAGTGTCTAGTTTCACTCGCCTGCCTGCCTCAATCCACTATCTCCTGTCTGGGGTGGTGTAACACCTCCTTGTGACAGGATACCATTTGTCCAGGCCTCACCTGCCAGAGTTTCGGTCAGCAGCAGGAGGCCAGACTCGTGACTGTGGCAGCAGCATCTATTTTGTGATGCTGAGGCTCTGGTTAGTTTTAACCGCGTTTACTGTTACTAACATGTCTTATCCCTCTAGAAGGGTGGAATGCTACCCCCGTCGCCAGAACTGGCGAGGGGGTAGTATTCCAAACCGTATGACACCTTACACGACATGTGTTGATAAAGCCAAACCAAACATAGCATCTAACCGCGAGGATTATAATGCACTTAAGAGTATATGGTATGGCAATACCCTGGAACAGCTATAAGGACATGGTTCCGAAAGCTGCAGACAGGCTCAGCTCATGCTAGAGCACCATCTCACATAAAACCAAGCACTCTGCCTCCAGGATTGTTAAGGCCTGCCATAGGAGTGACTTATAGGTGTATATGTGTCCAGATATAGGTTTAGACACAGGTATACTATATCTAAGCAAGGGGTGATTACACAACCTTGCCCCAGCTGAGTAATCAGCCAGTTGTGTCAGTTTGGATGGCCAGCCAGGGGTGGCAAAAGATATGCTGCAGCCCCTGGTAGGCCTTGGATGCACCTATGCCCTGGGTACCTATAGTACACTGTACAGGGGCTGATAAGGTGACCCAATACCCAATGGGTGATGTACCTAAAGTACATGTATGTGAATTTAGAGAGAGAACAGCAGGCTGTGGGTCTGATTAGCAGGCCCACAGCCACATTAAGTCGAAAACCAGTGAAGCAAAAAGCAAAAATTGGGGTGACCATAGGAAAGCAGACCCTACTCTCCTACAGGGGACCAGAATATCCGCCCTGTAATCAGACCACAACTCTCTTCGAAACCGTGAATTCATTTAGTCTGACTGAGGTCGTGAGTGCCATCAACAGTATCATACCTGCAAAAGCGACAGGCCCAGATGGTATCCCGGGCGATCTGTTTTTATTGGAACCACAAAAGTGGGCCCAATATATTTTACTCATGATTAGGCTGTCCGGAATTCGGTTAAAACCGAGTCTGCCCGATATAACCATACCGACTGCAAATCAGCTGACCCGGTTTAAACCGAGTATCGCTGAATTTTTAAAATGTATTTGACCACTTTGCCATTTGCACCTTTTCACCACTTGAGGGAGCCAAAGCAGTACAAACCCAGCATCCGAGCTAGGCATCGGTAATTTCATGAAACATTTCAGCCTCCTGCCGCTGTTCATGGCCTTTAAGCACACTTACTTTTAGCGCGGTGCTCTTGAAATGGGCGCTACGCTTTGCACTCTGCGATGGTTCTGTGCCCCTCCCCGCTGTAGTGAATGTCTCCACCGGGGCTTAAGTTAAACCCCGAGCGCCAGTGTCCTTTAATCTCAGCGCAGTGCCCTGGTTTTAAATTGAAGTAACAAAGCTGTGAGCCTTATTTTTAAAAGTTATCATCCCCTTCGTGCTAAATATTTGGGACTGCTCTGCAACTCAATTATTTAAGAAGGCGGGTCTTCTCCATAAATGTGCAACTTCCTCCAAAGCCCAGAGTTTCAAGCCGGCCTAGGGTGTCCACTCCTTCCAGTTCCACGGGGTCTGCCTTTAGTATTAACTGTGGGACTGTGACTCGCCGCCAGTGTCTTTGCCTGAGGAGGAACTGGCTCCATACACCACAGGAGGTGCCGAGGTGTGCTTTACACCCCCTGTTGAAACACTTCACAAGGCTTTGTTGTTCTTTCACCCGAGATTCAAAGGAGATTCAAAAATTAACACCTTGTACGATTTTATTGGGTGGGGGGAGGGGGTCACACCACAGGCAGCGCCTGCTGTAAACGTGCAAGAGGTGAGTCACCAGAGTTAGCATTGATAATTGCTATCTTTGGTCTTAGTCAAATCTTTATTATTGCTTGCGCTTTTATAAATGACAGAGCTTTGAAACAATCAGAAAGTAAACCTCTTCATAGTAGCATTTCTTAATGTTAGCCCCGTGTGAGAAGGGGCGGCGGAAGCAGTGTGCAGTATTGCATGCATTTATTTACTGCAGTTAAAGTGCCTCATGCTTCCTTCCTGCTGCTTCAAAGCGCCGAATGAGCACAATGAACTGTTCATGCAGACCTTGTTCACAAAAAAATGCCACATTCATGCTTTTTCATCATCAAATTTGTTTGGGTAGAGCTTTTGTGAAGAACCAAAGGCATCTCAAAAAAATCTTGTGTTTATAAGATGAACTGGAACCTTCGGAGCAGACTGCCCTACTACACACGGGGGTACTGAGAACAGGTACTGCACAGGCAGGAGTGGTGTAACCTCCCTATCCTGCTGTAAATAGATATAGCGCAGGCAGAAGTGCTTAGTTTGTAAAAAAAAAAAAAGTGCCAGGGCTTTGTCAGGAGGCCACTGTAGCTTGAGCTACCTTATTGCCCCTGCGAGTCCAGCCAATGACTGTACCAGCAGAACTATTAACATCACACTGCTACAATTGCGACTAGTCAGGCCATTCCAGATATCCAAAGCTGTTAGAATGACTTGAGCAGAGGTATTAGTCGTTTCTAATGTATCTCATTTAATAATACACTTTTGTATTAATTTCTAAATTAGACTAACAGCGTGGCAGACTGTCTTAAGAGTCGATGTTGACAATTCGGCCGAGCGCCGAAAGCCACTGGCTCAGATTAAGCACAGGCAGCCACTGAACAAGCGTCCCTCACACAGATAAAACAGGCAAAGCACACTTTCTTTTCACAAGCAGAGAGTACAGCGGAGAGACACCAGAAAGTCACTCGAGTTGAGCACACAGAACAGCTACATAACAGGCGCTAGAACTGAAACAGTTCACTCATTAGGTGAGCAAGCTTCCGCCACCTAGGGTCGGTAAATAACAGACAGCAGCAGTGCAAGAGTCTATCAAGCACACAATAGGAACAGCATAGCCATGCACCTTCCGTTGCACGCACAAAAGAGGCACAGCTCAAGTACAGCAGTGCAAGCCGTATGCACATTCACGGAACATGTACACCTCACAGTTGCAATAGACCTCCTCCACGCTCCATTAACTTCAGCAGCCACGGCAGTATGATATAGCAGAAACTCAACCCGAAGGTATTGTGGCTGTATATGAGCTGGGGCACCATATTTGAATATTGGATCCTATGGCACAGCTGGCCAATGGTACCCATGCGTAAACAACGCAGAAAATGCAATATATGCGCTGTGAGCCATTAGTTTGAAAGACACCAACCTGATTTGCGATTCTCAAATAGCGATTTTTAAGAAATCTCAATTCGAGAATCGCAAATAGGTATGTATGTACATAATCGCTTTTTTTGCGATTTCTTAAAATTCCTTAATTGCGAATCGCAAATTGCGAATCGCAATTAAGGAATACTTTCCCATTCATTTCGATGGGCCAGGAGGCCCATAGGAATGAATGGGAAGTTATTCTCAATTTGCGATTCGCAATTTGCTAATCGCAAATTGAGAATAATTTCAAGGGTGCACACCCTGTTGCATCCCTGAAATATGCATGGGTGCACATGTGGCGCACATACATGCCCTAAGGACATGTATGTGCGTCACATGGCACTTTGAAAAATGCTAAAATTTGCATTTTAAGGAATTCGCAACTTACCACCAACTAGAAGTTGGTGGTAATTTGAGATTCCTTAAGGACATTTTGCAAAATGTATTTGCTTCATACATTGCATTTAAGGAAACGCAAAATTTGCGATTCCTTAAATGCAATTGCAAAATAAGGAATCGCAATTTTTGCGATTCCTTGTTTTGCACCAGATTTTGCTTTCTACATACCATTTAGCAAATTCGCATTCTCAAAGGCCGAAATTCTGTGAATTTCTGCCTTTGGAAATGCAAATTTGCTTGATACATATGGCCCCAAATGAAGTACCAAACAGTACTTCGCGCACACAAGTCGTGAGAGGGCGCTATATTGATGATACAATGCAATGCGACACTCTCTGAGCAGGAGAGGGGTGGCGACTCTGGAACACAGACTGTAACTTTCAACTTGCTGAGTGACCAATTCACGCTTTCGTTTAAAACAAGTATTTGCAATGCAATAGGTCTCGCATTTACGCAAGTTTGAGCTATTGACATTGCAAATAACAATGCCCTTTATTTTTGTTTTTGTTTTTAAATAGTGCCAATAGCTTACACTTGCATAAATGCGAGACTTATTGCATTGCAAATGCTTGTTAAATCTGAGCTGCAGAATCAAAGGACAATGGAAAGTATATCATGACTGTATTAATATTCTGAAATGTAGAGCAATATACAATTTCTGAAGAAAAACTAAAAAAGATTTTAAGGTAAAGGCCCTACAGGTATATATGCATATCATTAATGTTTAGCAAAATATAAAAATGTAGAAAAAAACCATAAAATAAAAATTATCCAGGGCTGGTTGCTCCGTGGATTAATACACCCATTGTAGGGACCCGTGTTTGACTTCATGGAACCTAGTTCAAATCCTGACACATCCATCCACTCAGCCTTTCATCTTCTGAGGTTGAAAAGATTAGTGCCATAGAGTCGGGAAACAATAAATATCAGTTATTTAGCACTGTGGTGCTCTTGCTCTTCGGGGCGAAAATACACTTTCTAAATACACGTTCTGTTTGGCTCATACAAATTGTAACTTTGTATTATGCTTGTAGAGTGTCATTCTGGTGACACATATGAACACTTGTAAATCACGTCGGCCGAAGCTCCCAGTGATATTGTCGGGTAAATTAGGAAAAATTATCCGAACTGTGAGAAGTTGCTGGCTGCCACAAACGATTCTCTGTAATTTGTACCTATATACACTGCTTGGTCTGGTCAGATTGTGACATTCTGGCATTCATCTCTTCAGCACACATCATGATCGCCCTTTTATCCACTTTAAATGTCATACAGTGTGGTCCTTACCATGGCTGGGGTCTGATGAAGAAAGCAAGCAATAATAAAAGCCAAGCTTTCCATAAACACCGGTAAAACACTGTTTCAGTTGTTTTTAATGGCGCGAAAATAAGTAACCACTGAAAAGCACTGCTTTTTTGAAGTTTTGAAATCACTGGAAAACACTGAAAAAACACCACCAGAATTTACCAAAAATAGAAACTGAAAACAGGAAAGCCTACTCATGATCAATAGTATAACGGAAGGAGCGGAAGTCCCGAATTCGTGGAAAGAAGCAGAGGTAATACCTATCTACAAAAAAGGCGATCGTCAGGACCCCGCCAATTACAGGCCTATTAGTTTATTAGATTGTATGCAAAAAGTGGTAGGCAGATCCCTCCTAAATAGGATTCAGCTTTGGATGGAGGAGGAGGGAATCCTTTCCAATTGCCAAGCAGGCTTTAGGAAAGCAACTAGCACAGTTGATCAAGTCTTTAGACTACTTCTTCTTTATTGGAAAGTGGTAGTCATTGGTAAGGGAAGCCTATATCTTGCGTTCATCGATCTCAAGATGGCTTTCGACTTAGTCCCACGCGCAAAGCTATGGTCGGTGCTACAGGATATGGGCATTCCCCCCTACATTCTATCACTTTTAATTCACCTCCATGAGGATACTTACGCACGAGTTAGATGGGGGAACAAGGGCAAACGATGGAGAGGATACCAGTAAACAAGGGTGTCCGACAGGGTTGCGTATTGGTTCCCACACTTTTTTCACTTTATGTGAATGGTGTGGTCGATATTTTGAGCCAAGTTCCAGCCGACGCTCCAACCCTGGCGGGGGAAAAAATTGCCACCCTTCTTTTTGCGGACGATACCCTTTTAATCTCAAAAACCCCGATGGGTCTCCAAAAACTCCTTATCCGTTTTCAATCATTTTGTTCAGCAAGGGGTCTTTCTATAAATATTTCCAAGACTAAGTTCACGACTTTAGAGCGAGTTCACTCTTTTGACTATCTGGGGATTAGGCTCTCAGACAAAATGCTATGGGGGCCCCATCTGAGTAAGATGCTTTTAAACCATAAGCGGGTTGCGGGAGCTATCTCAAGAGAGCAACGTTCCTTCTCATGTAGATTAATTGCCCCGGCTTTGGTCGTATATGAAGGTAAAGCGGTGAGTTTGGCAACCTACGGTGCCGAACTCTGGGGTTTTGAAAAAATAGTAGAGATTCAAAGATCTGAGAATAAATTTATCAGAGACTTGGTCTCTGCTCCTATTTATACTCCATTAAAACCCTTGTTCCTTGACATAGGCAGACGCCCGATCAGTGAGGTGACCAGACTCAGTCCCCTTTTGTACTGGGCTAGACTAAGACGCACCCCTGAATTGACACCCTATGCGGCTGGCCTTTCTGAGCTGATCACCCTGGACTCTAACAAAAGGGTAAAATGGCTAAGGGATTTGAAGGACCTTATGTTTAAATTGAGCCTAGCCGAATCCTGGGAGAATCGGGCCCCTTTGTCTAAGGCAGAGCTAAAAAAGACCTACTGGAACTGGGTTAACCACCAGCTTCTGCAACACCCTAGGCTAGGGAGATTAACTGATGAATTTCTCCTCCACAAACAAGTAGGTTTTCAGGAGCCATACCTAGATCTTATTAGAATCCCTAGAGATAGGACACTTTACATGCAGTTCCGATTTGGGTCCCTAAATCTAAATTTCACGCTTGCACAATGGGAGCCAAATAAATACACCTCAGCCCATTGTCCGTGCTGCCAAGCCCAGCAAGAATCGGTAGCCCACCTATTATTTGCATGCCCTGCTTACAAACAGGCAAGGTCAAAATGACTGAAGCCAATTTGTATCCAACTGGGAACAAAAAAACATTTAGTGCCACTTCGTATTCTGCGAACTGATGCCTCAAGGCCTCTGTTTGTCTGTGGAGTTGCCAAGTTTTTGGGCTGTGCATGGATTATCCGCTCAAAAACAAATAATAAGGTAGTAGGTCGGAAGATGTAGCCTATCAACTACTGTTGAAGAGGATTGAGCCACATGTCCTTTTCTCCTTCTTAACCTTGATGCTTAGCGACACGAATGAGATATCTGAAATAGAAACTGTTTATTTTACCTGGTAATGGCAATTTATTATTCTGGAAAAGTATGTTTCCCCCTAGGATGGCTACGAAGTCTAATGTTTTAAATCTCTGTTTTAAATTTTTTAATACTTCTATGCACTGTCAATCTTTTATATTGCTTTTATGAATTTGCAATGCTTTTATGTTACTTGCTATCGAATAAAGCTTATTTTGAATTGAATTGAATATTTTGAATTGAATGAAGCTACAGGGGTGGAGAAGGAGGCAAGAAAAGTGTAGAAAGGGGCAAGTGAGGTGCAGAAAAAGCCACCAGAGGTGCAAAAAGAGGCAAGAGAAGAACAGAAACACGTAGGAGAAGTGCACAAAGAGGCAACAGGGGTGTAGAAAGAGGCCTTGTTGCAAAGTCATTCTGTGCCCCCAACTTTTTGCTGACGGGTACTGGTGGTAACTGACTGACTAACCAGGCCTAAAGCCAAAGAGGCAAAAGAGGTACATAAAGAGACAACGGGGGTGCAGAAAGAAGCACAACAGGTGCAGGAAGAAGAATGGTAAGTGCAGAATGAAGCAACAGGGGTGCACATAGAGGCAAGAAAAGTACAGAAAGAGGCAAGTGAGATGCAACACAGGCAGGAAAGGTACAGGAAGAGGAAAGACAAGTGTAGAAAGAGACAACAGGGGTGCATAAAGAAGCACATGAGGTGCAGAAAGAGGCAACAGACGTGCAGAAAGAGGTAGGAGATATGCAGAAAGTACAAGAAATTTGCAGAATAAGGCAAGAAAAGTGCTGACAGGGGCAAAAGAGGTGCATTAAGAGACAACAGGGGTGCACAAAGAAGCAAGATAGGTGCAGAGAGAAGCATGGAAAGTGCAGAATGTAGCAACAGGGATGCAGAAAGAGGCAAGAGAAGTGTAGAAACAGGCAAGAGAAGTGCACAAAGAGGCAAGAGAATTGCTGAAAAAAGCAAGAGAGGTGTAGAAAGAAGCAAGAAAAGTACAGAAAGAGGCAAGTGAGATGCAAAAATAGACATGAAAGGTACAGAAAGAGGGGAGACGAGTGTAGAAAAAGACAACAGGGTGCAGAAAGAAGCAAATGAGGTGCAGGAAGAGGCAACAGACGTGCATAAAGAGGGAAGAGAGGTGCGGAAAGTACAAGAGATTTGCAGAAAGAGGTCAAGAGTAGTAGAGAAAAAGAAAGAAACATGCAGAAAGAAGCAACAGAAGCAACAGAAATGCAGAATGAGACAAGGTGCAGAGGAAAGCAAGAGTGGCTGTGGTAAGTTGGTCTTTTAGGGGTACCAGGCTGTGCAGCTACCCAACACCCAGAACAGCTAAAGGCAGTGCGCGGTGGGGGCTCACTAGCTGCGGGGGTTGGTGAAGGGCCAGGCTGCAGGCATGGTCGATGGCTGTGTATGGCAGAGGTTGACTGGATGTGGGTGCAGGGCCTGGCCACAGATTAGGACCTGCAGCCAATCCCACATGGTGCATGACCCAGGCCCATGCGCAGCCAGGAGTTGGCTGCCCGCGGAGGGCTGGATGCAGGGTCTAGCCAATCCCACGCCACGCATGGCCTTTGGCTGGTGTTATGTATTGTTTGTAATGCTCATTGCCTGTCTGTGCTTTGTCAGTCTAAGGCTGGAATCCCATTGACCGGCAGGCAGTGCTTTCTCAATTCAGAGTTGCCATCTGATTGACTAGCAATGTTTTCTCAGTTGAAAGATGTCATCTCATTCACTGGCAACACTTTTTCAGTCTGAGGCTGTCATCTCAATGTCGGCTGGTGCTTTGTCAGTCTAAGAATGTCATCTCACTGATTGGCAGTGCTTTTTTGGTCCAAGGCTCTCATCTCATTGGTATGCAGTGCTTCCTCGATCCAAGGCTGTCATCTCATTTACTGGCAATATTTTCCCAGTTCATGGCATTCATCCCATTGACTGTCAGTGCTTTCTTGGTCTAAGTCTGTGATCTCATTAACTGGCAGCCCGTCCACATTCCGAGGCTGTCATCTCATTGACTGGCAGTACTTCTCAGTCCAAGGCTGTCATCTTATTGACTGGCAGCGCTTTCCCGGTCCAAGGCTGTCATCCCATCGACAGGCAGATCTTTCTCAGTGCAGATCTGCCATCTCATTGACTGCCAGTGCTTTCTCTATCTGACTATCATCTCATCCATTGTCATTGTTTTTTTGGTCCAAAGCTGTTGTCCCATTCACAGGCAGTGCTTTTTCAGGCCATGGCAGTCATCTCATTGACTGGCTGTGCTTTCTCAGTCCAAAGCTGACATCTGATTGACTGGCTGTGTTTTCTTGGTCCAAGGCTGTTATCTCTTTAACTGGCATTCCTTCCTCATTCCGGGTGGTTATCTCAGTCCAAGGCTGTCATCCCATTGACTGGCAGTACTTTCTCTGTCCAAAGGTTGTCATCTCAGTGCCTGGCAGTTCTTCTCAGTCCAAGGCTATCATCTCGTTCACTGGCAGTGCTTTCTCGGTTCAGGGCTGTCATCTCATTGACTGTCAGTGGTTTCTCGTTCCAAGGCTGTTATCTCATTGACTAGCAGAGCTTTCTCTGTCCAAGGCTGTCATCTCATTGACTGCCAGTGCTTTCTCGGTCTACGGCTGTCATGACATTGACTGGCAGTGCTTTCTTGGTTGAAGGCTGTCATCTCATTAACTGCCAGTGCTTTCTTGGTACAAGGCTGTCATCTGATTGACTGGCAGTGCTTTCTCGGTCCAAGGCTCTCATCTCACTGACTGGCAGTGCTTTCTCAGTCCAAGGCTGTCATCTCACTCACTGGCAGTGCTTTCTCGGTCCAAGGCTGTCATTTCATTTACAGGCTGTGCTTTCTCAGTCCAAAGCTTTCATCTCACTGACTGGCAGTACTTTCCAGGTCCAAAGCTGTCTTCTCATTGACTGGCAGTGCTTTCTTGGTCCAAGGCTGTGATCTCACTGACTGTCAGTGCTTTCTCGGTGCAAGGCTGTCATCTCATTGACAGGCTGTGCTTTCTTGGTCCAAGGCTGTCATCCCATTGACTGGCAGTGCTTTCTTGGTCCAAAGCTGTCATCTCACTGACTAGCCCATGCTTTCTTGGTGCAAAGCTGTCATCTCACTGACTGGCAATACTTTTCTGGTCCAAGGCTTTGATCTCACTGACTGGCAATGTGTTCTTAGTCTGAGGCTGTCATGTCAGTGAGGGGCAAGGGAGAGGTGCTTTCTCTGTTGAAGGGTAATGGGTATACTTTCTTTGGCATATGCCATCATATGCAAAAGTTGTATTTCATACTCAGTGCTGGCCCTGGCCACATTGGGGAGTATTTGAAGTCACACACGCTCATTGCAACTAACTTTTACGTTTGTAGACGGCATTTGAGAAGTGATAGGTTTTTATTACTCTTATAGTGCTGTGTGCCATGGATGCAGCTTTAAGGCACTAGGGTAAAAGATAACAGATATCAGTCAGATAGCTGAAATAAGAAAAACCACAGGAGAGGAGCTTAGGATAGTGACACCACGTGGAATATGCCAGTGAGAAGCCAAAAACTGTAAGAGGGAGAATAAGGGTGGAGTGGCGGGAAAAGGTTGGGAGAAGAGGAAATAAAACTTAGCAAAGCTTATAAAATGGCGCAGCAAATATGAATAGGTAACTTTCAAATATTTCTTTGATGTCATAATTTTGGGCAGTACCTTTAGGTGTGCTGGCAGCGTGGGTCAACCTCCGAGCTACCCTTGCTCCTATAAGGTGCCATGAAAATGCACGCAGTCACACGGGTCACCCTGTGAGAAACCCCCAAGCAGCTTATTGGGGCAATCGTAAAGTCTGCCCTTCTTCATCAGGCTCTCCTGTAAAAGCCTTCAAACCATGCAGGCCACTGAAACAACAAAGAAGCTGGGGAGGGGGGCAGTTCATTTACTTTATTTATCTATTTTTGTTCACTTGTTTGCCGCCACATGTCCCCATATGACAGCTCCACGGTGCAGAGCTGACTCACCTGGCTCATGGCAATCCAGGCCAAGCAGGTGAAAAAAGAGAATGGCATTGGTTAAGTTTAGAAATGTGGGCACAGGATTCACTGCAGTACCAGAAAAGAAGCACATATTCAAAGAGCTGAAAATGCATAACGTGGCACTGGGCGAGGCTCGCAGCCAAGGTTTTCTATCTGTGGTCCGACTGAGAGAGAGAGGGAGGCGTGCTAAGCAGTCATTGTGCAAGTAGCCCATTGTGCACATATTTTACCTTATTATTGGGCATGTACGAAAATAATGTGGTTATTAAATATATAGCGAGTGCTCTTTTTTGGTTTACTTTGCCTTGTGTTACATGGCGCCTTTACGCTGCAATAGGACAGCTCCAGCACACTATTGCATGTTGTGGAGCTTGAAATATGTCCTGCGTTGGGCTCTCGATGCAACCTGAAGATGAGAAAATCACTCATATCACAATTCAAAATTGTGCATCTTTTTGTGATATAATTAGGGCCTAACCTGAGTTGTGGTAAATGTAAAAGACAGTATGCAGCTGGCACTGAAACAATAAAGATTTACTACTAGGGAGCAGTGTGGGAGGCACAATTTGGCTTACCTACCAGTAGCTCAAAGGTATTTCTAACAAATATAGATGCTTTTCAGGTTGGTTTTTATCTTGTCCCACTTGCTGGCTTCAAAGGCAGAGGTCAAGTGTCAGGCTTTGGGTTCTGACAAATTGCTGCTATAGATCTCCTGAGGCGGAAGCCGGGAGCGCGACCTGATTAACTTTTAAAATATTTGAGAGTCACTTTTTTGCGTTTTTATCACTTTCCCTTTCCTCCTCTTGGCACCTTATCAGGGCACCAGCTGCTCCTGTCCAGGCCGCGCAGCCGATTTCAGCGCTGCTGCGGAAGAACCACAACAACTCCTGCCGCATTCCCCGGCGCTCGCTAAGGCCACGCACCTTCTCTGAGGCCACGTCGACCGCCGAGCACACACAAAAGACGCTGATTACAAGCGCCTTCAGACCATGCTATAGATCTCCTGAGGTGGAAGCTGGGAGCGCGACCTGATTAACTTTTAAAATTTTTGAGAGTCACTTTTCTGTGTTTTGTGTTTTTATCACTTACCCCTCTTCCCCTCCTGGCACCATATCAGGGCACTAGCTTGCTCCTGTCCAGGCCGCGCAGCCGATTTCAGCGCTGCCGCGGAAGAATCACAACAACTCTTGCCGCCATTTCCACGCCCTTTTTCTGAGGCCACGCCCCCCCTACTGCCGTCTTTCCCCCCTATAAATCATGTGCACTTTCCGGACGCGCAGCGGACTGGCGCAGCGGGCGCGCCCAAGGCAAGCCCGTCTGCGCCCGTCCGCGCCAAGGTAGCGCCTTGTGCCAGCTATGCTGCCTATTTTGGCTCAACTGACCCTGGTCAGCTGCCTTCTGGGCCCCCCTACTCTAGAGCGACGCTCATACAAATCGGTAAGCAACATGCGGATAAAGGAACATTTACTCTGTTACATACGGCACTCCCACGAGCCGACTTTCTGAGCGACAATCTTCTAAACTGTGGCCTTCTGAATGTTAGGTCCCTGCCTAAACATAGTACTGAGATCCAGCTCTTGATCGATACTCATGAACTAGACATTCTTTTCATGACCGAAACTTGGACTCGTCCGGATTGTTTGGTCGACCCCGGATTTGCGTGTCCTCCTGGGTTTAAATTTCTCCATACTCCTAGGCCTAGTGGGAGAGGTGGGGGGTAGGAGTTATTTTTAGAGTGTCTTGCAGCATTAAGGTCGTTGCTTTAGACCCTACTGTGGGCACTGAGCTACTAGGTTTGTCAATTCAGGCCTACTCCGGAACTACTGTTACTGTGATCGTATGCTATCGCCCGCCAGGGGCCTTCAGCCTTCAGCAGCAACAAGAGTTACTGGCCACCCTGACTAATATGGCCTTTTCTCATCACAAGCTGCTTATCCTTGGTGATTTTAATCTCTGGCGCAATGGCGCCCTGGACTCGGATCTTGGCAACTTACTTCAAGCCTGGGAAAGCTTTGGCCTTTCTCAGCTGGTTACTGGGGCTACCCACAAAGCGGGCCACCTTCTAGATTTGGTTTTCGCGACCCCTAACTTGGTGGCGATGGGGGAAACCTTACCTATGGAGTGGACAGACCACTCACTCGTTACATTTTTTATTCATATGAACGGTGGTCTGCACAAGGCTCCTGTGACGAATAGGGAATTTAAGTGCAGAGACTGGAGGGCTCTTACACGCTTGCACTCCCTCGGGGAGGTGTTCCATAGGGAGCTGCTCTTTAATGGGGATCAGAATATAGAGGAAAACTACACCTCTCTTTGCACTGGGATCACAGAGGTCCTTGAGGCTCATGCCCCCCTAAAAACACGTAGTTGTAAGGGTAAGGACTCTGTCCCATGGTTTGATGACAATCTAAAAAACCTTAAACAGGGATGCAAACAAGCCGAGAGAAGGTGGAGACGTGACTATACGGACTCCTTTAAAGAGGAGTGGAAAAATAAGGTCCATGTATATAAGAACCTGATTAAAAAATCTAAGGCAGAATACTATTCCTCCTTGATTTGTAACTCCACCAACAATTCCAGGAGTATTTTTAACATCCTAAACAGTGTCACTAACCCTTAGTGTTCCAGGAACGCTATCGTCCCGTCCCAAGACTTGTGCGATAACCCTGCTGCTTTTTTCAAGGAAAAAATTGAACTCATCCTTAGGGACTTGGAAATTCCCCTGGATTTCGTCGCTCCTTCTGATTTGAGACTTGGGTCTCCTGTGGACCAGTTGGCTGGCCCAGCCTTGGCTAAGAAAGAAATGCTACTTGAGTTCCCACCACTTACGTACGAGGCCTTCACTAAGCTAGCCAGAGGGATTTCCTCTGGGTCCCCTCTGGATCCTGTGCCCCCAAAAATCTGGAAGGAATTTGAGGAGGAATTATTTCCCCCACTCCACCTAATTTGTAACCAATCACTAGCGACTGGCACCGTTCCAGCTCAATGGAAGCGGGCGTTAGTATCGCCTCTGCTAAAAAAGCCTTCCCTAGACCCGGACTGCTCAAAAAACTATAGGCCCATCTCCCTGCTACCTTTCCCGGCCAAGATTGTGGAGCGTTTAGTTAGTAACACTCTCTCCAACCATCTGGAATGTCATCAATTACTAGATGGGGCTCAATTTGGCTTCCGGCCTGCCCATGGAACCGAAGCAGCTTTAATCACTGCTATGGACGAGCTTCAAAGGCGCGCAGACAGAAGGCAGGCAGCGTTCCTGATCCTGCTTGATATGTCCGCCGCCTTTGATACGGTGAACCATAAGATTCTGTTGAGGCGGCTGTTTGAGGCGGGAGTAAGAGGTACAGCGTTGCAGTGGTTCCAATCATTCCTGTAGGATAGGCAGCAGGCAGTGTCCATACCACCTTTTCAGTCAGGTTTCTCCTTGATATCACATGGGGTGCCTCAGGGCTCCGCAATCAGCCCAATCCTTTTCAATCTTTATCTCAGACCTCTGATTTCACTCATTAAAAGCTTTAACATCAGGATTGTCAACTATGCTGACGACACGCAGATGATCCTCTCCTTGGAAGGTGAGCACTCAACATCTGTGGAGGTCCTCCATGACTGCCTACATGCCACGTCTCGATGGTTAAAGGACAACTCCCTTCAGTTCAACGCAGGGAAGACGGAGGTGCTCTTTAGTGCCGGAACTAAGATTTCCCGACTGTTTCCTAATAACTTTTGGCCCCCGGAAACAGGGACCAAAGTTCGGCCGGTGGAATCAGTCCGCAATCTAGGGGTCATGCTGGATCAAAGGCTCAGTATGGTGACGCATGTTCAAAATACGGCTGCCTGCTGTTTTGCCATCCTTCGCTCACTAAGAAAAGTCCTGCCTCTCCTACCATCCCATGCTCATACCCAAGTGGTAAGATGTACCATCCTTAGCAGGCTGGACTATTGCAACACCCTCCTGCTAGGATCCCCTGGGTTCTTATTGGATAGGCTCCAAAGGGTTCAATCATCAGCTGCTAAGCTGGCCTTGGGGCTTCCGAGAAGATCTCATGGGCCGTCCGCTTTGGGCAAACTGCACTGGCTGCCGGTGAGACAGAGGATACAATTTAAGGCCTTTGCATAGTCTTTAGGGCTCTCCATGGATCTGGCCCTGCCCCTTTACAATCAAAATTTGCCTGGTATATTCCAACCAGACAGCTTCGATCCTCTGAGGCCAAGCTGGTAGTTGTACCCAGATTTAGGAAAGTTAGATCCGGAGGCAGATCCTTTGAGGTGGCAGCTGCCAAACTCTGGAACACTCTCCCTGTTGAGATTAGGCACATCACTGAACTCCTCCTATTCAGAAGAAGGATTAAAACCTGGTTATTCCCCGTGGTTACCGCCTGAAAGCTCACACTCCCTGTGATCACTTCCGTTTCCTGTGATCTTATCAGCGCCAGGATGCCTGCAATGGTGACAGCTGCGCTTTACAAATGCCTAAAATAAATAAATAAATTCTAACATGGGGATTGGTGTTTACAAACTTGTCTCGCTTTGCAGTCAGAGAAAGAGAAGTGAATCGTAACGGGCTTGCTGTGGTGCAGAGACTGTGGAAGGAAAGGCCAGAATGTCCTTTTTTGTAACTCACAACACAGTGTAAATTAAATACCTGTAAATAAACTGCAACATTTTCCCTTAGTTCTAAAAGGTT
Organism: Lissotriton helveticus; assembly: GCF_964261635.1. Taxonomy (NCBI): domain Eukaryota; kingdom Metazoa; phylum Chordata; class Amphibia; order Caudata; family Salamandridae; genus Lissotriton; species Lissotriton helveticus. Next base: position 1,416,167,000 of record NC_136059.1, on the reverse strand, counting down.
AGTGAAGCACTACTCTAGGGATAGATGTCTCTGATTTCTCTCTTAGATTTCACTGTTTTTTGAACCCTCTCTTCCGCGCTGTTATTTCTCTTTTCACTCTCACTTCTCTCTTTCTGTAGGCATACATGTCTGTCTCTTGGATTTCACTCTTAGATTTTACTCTGTCTTGTGATCCCTCTCTTTCGTGCTCTTGTTTGTCTCTTTCTCTAAACATACATGTCTCTTTCTCTAGACATACGTTATCGATTAAGGAATGTCGCTGAGACCAGTGGGACACTGTCACGCACTATGAACTCCGATGTTTGAAGTAAGTTATTGATACAGGAATGATGCATAGACCATTGGGACAGGCACTTTAAACTCTGATGCTTGGAGTGAGGTATCAATGAAGGAAGGGTATCCAGAACACTGGGACACAAACCATGAACATCCTCGTCATTTATTCAAAAATCTGTCGTCAGCTGCGTTGAGCCTCTTGTTTAGGGTCACACATAGGATGGGGTCTCCCCGGTCTATATTTGTGATTCTCCCTGATAAAAGTTGCTGAGGTTTTTCAGTATCCGCATCACAGGTTGCACTTTTACAAATGCACATCCCTAGTATAAGTGCATCTTGCCCCAACTCCCACCTGTTTATGAACATATTTGGGATTATTTCTGGCCCTGGCCAGTGCCCTGTGCTCATTTTTTATTAATGTTCCTCGTTATATCTTTCAGTGGCTGCCAGAGAGCCTTGGCTTCCCGACAAAAGCTGTGTCATCGCCGCCCTAAAATATAATGGAGCTACGGGCTCCAGGCCTCCGCACATCACACAGGGGTCCAATAAAACAGAGTTTAAATCAGATTTATGTCCTCTGAGTGACGGGTGCATCGACAAACAGCCTTGCCGAATGCCTAGATTACACTGGGCGCGTTTTATGAGCTCTCGCGCTTGTCCAAACTCCCTGAAAATGAAGGTTGCAAAAATTTTAAGTAGTGTCCTGATGTCAGTCCTCTATAGATAACTCATTCCAAAGCAAGTAGGACTCTGTGCTTGAAAACGGGTTCAGCGGAAATGCCGGTCTCCCATATTACACGCACGCACAGTTACCAGTAACCATGTAACACATGACAGAGGTAGACACACAGTCAGCTGTTAGGATGCGACTACGTATTTTTCCCATTTTACGTACACAAGTGTGTATATATATATATATTTTTTTTCTCTTACCTTTTCATTACTCCCTCCGTTGAAGGCACACGGCTGCCAACACTTCCTGGTTTAAAGTGTTGGCAGCAAATCAGAGGCAAGCTCGTGCTTGTGTGGTTAGGCGAAGCCCAGATATCGAAAGTTCTTTTCTTTCATTTCTCAGCAACTACTGAACGGATTTACCCCATTTAACAAATAGGGCTCTTTCTGAACCAAGGGCTACCTTTTGCCAAATTTGGTGTAATTCTGTTCAGCACTTCGTGCTGAAGCTTTGTCTAAAGTTTCCTAAGGAAATTAACATGGGGAAAATGCTTTTTGGGACCCCCTTTTGTCTCAGACCCTGCTTGACCAATCACCCCGAAACTTGCAAGACAGGAGCTGACCGGAGCTGATCACTAGTTTTGAAAATTTTGCGAAGATTCGTCAACCGGCGCGGAAGTTATTGGGAAAAGAAAAAGCGCTTTTCCAATGTACACTAGGTCCTAACTATAACTACCTACTGGCGACCGCCAGTAGGTAATATATATATATATATATATGTATATATATATATATATATATATATATGCAAACAAAGATTCAAACCAAGGAAAGAATCGGAGGGACACAGCGGGGATCCAGGTAGGTGATTTATTATCAAAGAGCTTTAGGCATGACGCGTTTCGTCTTCAATGACTTCCTCAGATGCCTGCTAGGAAACAAAGTTCGCTGCCACTGGTCAGTAAATAATACCATATGTTCTACCATTGGTGGTTGTCCTAGGTAGGGCAGAACAGAGTCACTAAGGAAATGCAGTAGTGTCGGCAAACTACAAATCCCAGCATGCCCCTCTCACAGCTTGCCGGGTGGAGTTCTGTTCTCGTTCCCTTGTTTCCAAATGTTGGGTCCTGGACATCATTATGAACACGGCACTGAGTCAGTGGCACACTCGGCTTGTAGATAAAAATCACCAGCTGGGTCCCCAAGACGCCATAACCACAAGTATCCACACTGAGGCAGTCCGGCAACTTCGGATACCGTTACCCTCAGTTTCTCCGTGTGATTACACGGACTGTATATATATATATGTAGTGAACAAGGCGGTAACGCCGAAACGCGTCTAAGCAGCAACTGATCTAAAGAATAAAAGTTTGGATTCAGATTCACGGAGTCAGCGCCTTCTTTAATCACGAAGTATGGCATGTGAGAATATATATATATATATATATATACATATTACCTACTGGCGGTCGCCAGTAGGTAGTTATAGTTAGGACCTAGTTTCCATAGGAAATCTGCAACATTCTATTTGGAATAACTTTGGCGCCGGATCGACAAATCTTCGTGAAATTCCAAAGAAGATGGCCTGCTCCGCTCCGCTCCTTCCCTGAAAGTTTCGGGGTGATTTGTCAAGTGGGGGACGAGAAAAAATGGGGTCCCAAAACGTGTTTTCCCCACGCAATTTTCCATAGGGACCGTTAGACACTGCTGCAGCGCGAACTGCTGAACGGAATTACACCAAATTTGGCAAAAAGGTAGAGTTTGGTTTGTAGATTGTGTTTTTTGTTAAATGGTGTAAATCGTTCAGTAGTTCCTTAGAAAATCAAAAGTAAAATCATAGATATATTTGCGAAGTTGTCCCGTACGCGTACCGTCCGAGGATTATATGCGTACCATTACGAGCACGAGCTGCATGCTAATTGGCTGTAAACTGTCTGTCAACACTCCAAACTAGGAAGTGTTGGCAGCCATCGTGTGCCTCGGTAGAACCAAGGCACAAGAATACAGAAAAAGAAACGTGAAAAATGCAAAAAGGTGGCAGAGTAGAAAGGCCCTGACCCCCTAGGCCAGCTTAGGGGGTCCCACAAGGTGTAAAAAGGGGCATGGCCTCATTACACCTCTCTGGAACGCAGCCCCCTGGCGCATACTGGAGGTTCCTGGTGGGCTAGTTGGCCCCCAGGGACCCCCAGTATGCAAGGGGAATTAGTTCCCCCTCTGCAAACGCACCAGGGGGCTGCGTTGCAGAGAGGTGTAACAAGGGGCATAGCCTCATTACACCTCTGCAATGCAGCCCCCTGTCGCATACTGGAGGTTCAAGGTGGGCTAGTTGGCCCCCAGGGGGCCCCAGTATGCAAGGGGAATTAGTTCCCCCTCTGCAAACGCGCCAGGGGGCTGCGTTGCAGAGAGGCGTAAAAAGGGGCGTGGGCTCATTACACCTCTCTGCAACGCAGCCCCCTGGCGCATACTGAAGGTTCCTGGTGGGCTAGTTGGCCCCCAGGGACCCCCAGTATGCAAGGGGAATTAGTTCCCCCCTCTGCAAACGTGCCAGGGGCCTGCGTTGCAGAGAGGTGTAAGGAGGCCATGCCCTTTTTTACACCTCTCTGCAACGCAGCCCCCTGGCGCATACTGGATGTTCCTTGTGGGCTAGTTGGCCCCCAGGGACCCCCAGTATGCAAGGGGACTTAATCCCCCAACTTAGAACGCGCTACGGGGCGCGTTTGCACAGTGGTGAAGGTAGGGGGCGGGGCTTGAGGTGATATGTGTGCAAACATGCCCTGTGGCGCGTTTTAAGTTGGGGAATTAATTCCTCTTCAATCCAGAGGTCCCCTAGGGGCCAACTAGTCCAACAGGTACCTCCAGTAAGCGCCACTGAGCTGCGTTGCAGAGTGTTGTAAAAAGGGGGCGTGCCCTCTGAACACCTCTCTGCAACGCAGCTCCCTGGCGCATACTGGAGGTACCTGGTGGGCTAGTTGGTTCACAGGGGACCTCAGGATTGAAGAGGAATTAATTCCCCAACCTAAAACGCGCCACAGGGCGTGTTTGCACACATGTCAACTCAGGCCCCACCCCCTTCCTTCACTATTGAGCAAAATATTCCTCTAAAATCAGCCGAACTTCGAATTCGAATTTACTCACCTGTTATCACGAGAGACGTCAGTGCTGCATCTTTGAGCCCAATACGGACCCTGAAAAGTAAATCAAAGCATACTTACCAGTAACTTGTATTTCCTTCCATAGGAATCTATTGGGTGATTTTCACCAGAAAAGTTTGTGTCTATTTTTGAAACGTACAAATATTCCTCTAAAATCAGCGGAACTACGAATTCCGATTTACTCACCTGTTATCAGGAGAGACCTCAGTGCTGCATCTTCCAGCCCGCTACTGATCCTGAAAAGTAATTCTAACCATACTAACAGTAACTTGAATTTCCTTCCATAGGCTAACATTGACTGGTTTCACTTGGAAATTCTTCTAAGTATGGAGTTTTGGAACTTAAAAAAATTCCTCTAAAATCAGTCGAACTACGAATTCCAATTTACTCACCTGTTATCACGAGAGGCGCCAGTGCTGCATCTTTGAGCCCAGTACGGACCCTGAAAAGTAAATCAAAGCGTACTTACCAGTAACTTGTATTTCCTCCCATAGGAATCTATTGTGTGGTTTTCACCAGGAAAGTTTCTGTCTATTTTTGAAACGTACAAATATTCCTCTAAAATCAGCCGAACTACGAATTCCAATTTACTCACCTGTTATCAGGAGAGACCTCAGTGCTGCATCTTTCAGCCCACTACTGATCCTGAAAAGTAATTCTAACCACACTTACAGTAACTTGAATTTCCTTCCATAGGCTAACCTTGACTGATTTCACTTGGAAATTCTTCTAAGTGTGGAATTTTGGAACTTTAAAACATTTCTCTAAAATCAGTCGAACTACGAATTCCGATTTACTCACTGGTTATCAGGAGACGCCTCAGTGATGCATCTTTCAGCTCACTACTGATCCTGAAAAGTAATTCTAACCACACTTACAGTAACTTGAATTTCCTTCCATAGGCTAACATTGACTGGTTTCACTTGGGAATTCTTTTAAGTATGGAGTTTTGGAACTTAAAAAAATTCCTCTAAAATCAATCGAACTACGAATTCCAATTTACTCACCTGTTATCACGAGAGGCGCCAGTGCTGCATCTTTGAGCCCAGTACGGACCCTGAAAAGTAAATCAAAGCGTACTTACCAGTAACTTGTATTTCCTCCCATAGGAATCTATTGTGTGGTTTTCACCAGGAAAGTTTCTGTCTATTTTTGAAACGTACAAATATTCCTCTAAAATCAGCCGAACTACGAATTCCAATTTACTCACCTGTTATCAGGAGAGACCTCAGTGCTGCATCTTTCAGCCCACTACTGATCCTGAAAAGTAATTCTAACCACACTTACAGTAACTTGAATTTCCTTCCATAGGCTAACCTTGACTGATTTCACTTGGAAATTCTTCTAAGTGTGGAATTTTGGAACTTTAAAACATTTCTCTAAAATCAGTCGAACTACGAATTCCGATTTACTCACTGGTTATCAGGAGACGCCTCAGTGATGCATCTTTCAGCTCACTACTGATCCTGAAAAGTAATTCTAACCACACTTACAGTAACTTGAATTTCCTTCCATAGGCTAACATAGACTGGTTTCACTTGGAAATTCTCTCTATGTATGGAGTTTTGGAACTTAAAAAAATTCCTCTAGAATCAGCCGAACTACGAATTCCGATTTACTCACCTGTTATCAGGAGAGACCTCAGTGCTGCATCTTTCAGCCCACTACTGATCCTCAAATGTAATTCTAACCATACTTACAGTAACTTGAATTTCCTTTCATAGGCGAACATTGACTGGTTTCACTTGGAAATTCTTCTAAGTGTGGAGTATTGGTACTTTAAAAAATTCTTCTAAAATCAGTTGAACTACGAATTCCGATTTACTCACCTGTTATCAGGAGAAACCTCAGTGTCAAAGTCAAAGTCTAAAAGGTTTATTGCATAATTAATTAAAATGATTACAAATTTCACGTGACAAAATAACAGTACAAAAATTAATACATTTTTCTGGACTTGTTGCTACTCAGCGTCTAAGAAATGGTATAAAGTACAATTTATAAAAACTTTTGTCAGGTGCAGCTCCGGAAGTCTCAGGGTCTCTGTCAGTTTTTACTGTTTATAATTTTCGTGAGAGTCCCTGGAATTAGGGTGGCCCTAGTGGCCCACCTCCTTGGTATTCCCCCTGCTCGAATTGACCTAAGCATTTTCTCGCCTCTGCCAGGAATTTGACTCCCCGGCATGCCAGAATTATGGAGGAGCCTCCCAGCCAACTTGTTACTGCGTGTCTGCAGGAACGGATGTTTAGCTCATTAAAAATAGATTTCAAATATCGTCGCCTCTGAGTCGTGAGTGCCGGACATACACAGAGAAGATGGGCTAGGGTTTTGGTTTTGTAACCGCAGAGACGACATTGCTCCGTCTGATGGGAGCATTTCCAGGACGGTAATAAGTCCTTCGAGACGTGCAGACCCATCCGGTAATCTGTAAATGCTCTTTTTAGATAACCGCTAAAGTGGGCTGAGAGGTATGCATGAGGTTTTAATGCTGTAAAGGAGTTAATGATGGTCCAACCATGCCGACGTTTTGCAAGTGTGTATTTATCCTCCAGAAAGGATTTCCTTTTTGCTGCCACGTTGGCTGATCTGCTTAGGCATGCTTTGTCCAATCCAGATTTCCATGCAGATTCCAGCTCCAACTCTTTCAGACAGGTTCTCAAATGCTTTCCCCAGGTGTTCGGGATTTCGAAGTCCACCTTTTTTTTATTTCTTCCTAGCTCAGCCAGTCCATTGTGTCTGGGTCTGCAGATCGAAGTTTGTGACAGAGTTTCACGAAGCCGCTCATGCTCCGGAATTTCCAGAGAGACCTCAGTGCTGCATCTTTCAGCTCACTACTGTTCCTGAAAAGTAATTTTAACCGTACTTACCAGTAACTTGAATTTCCTTCCATAGGATATCATTGCCTGCTATATAAAATATATATAAATTAAAAAAATATAAAATAAAATAAAAATATTACAATTTCAATATTTTAAAAAACATTTTTTTAATTTACATTAAAACTATGTAATGTAATTTAAAAAATAAAATATCTAAAAATAAATACTTTAAAACAATGTAGTAAATCAGTATAAAAAAATATAACAATTAATACATTTAAAAATTATCATTTACAAAACCTTTGAAATTCACTGAAAAACCATAGGTGTTCAGGCACGTTATAGTTAGGAATTAGCATTTAAAAAACCTTATAAATTCACCGAAAAAACCATAGGTTTCAGCCACGTTATAGTTAGGAATTAGCATTTAAAAAACCTTAGAAATTCACTGAAAAAACCATAGGTTTCACACATGTTATAGTTAGCTGGACATTTCACTCATACAAAACCATTGAAATTCTCCCGTTATAGTTAGTTCAGCTAACTATTACTTGCGGGGCCGCAATGCACTGCTGATGAGGTCACGTATTACATCACTCATGACATGGTCAGTGACATCACTCATGACATCACTGATGACATCACTCAGGACATCTCAAATGGCATTACTCATGACATCACTCATGACATCATCCTTGTGAAACAGTGGCAGACCTCCTCTCAGCGTAATATAACCTTTGATACACACATTCAAAAATAGAAACTAAAATTTTCAAAACAATGGAGATACCAATACCAGTTACAACAACCTATTTAGTAATTCCAAAATCTACATACACAACCACTCATTCACCAACAGTTCTATATAGTCACTCATACATGTACTCACTCATCATATGCACTCATAAACCTATACATCCTGTTACACACCAATACTCATCCATGGAGTTACTCACACACATACTCACACGTGCAAAGAAACATCCATTTACTTGCATATACAGCTATACACACACCACTACACTTACTTCTACAGAAACTTACACATACTTACTCTCTTAAACAATCACTTATAGAAACACATACTTATTTATACAGGAACTCTTCCAATCTCTCACTCTCACATATACTCACTTATATACATCAATACTCACATATACTAGTTTAAAACATATGTACTTACTCATAAAGACACTATTGAGACAGTCATTCACTCACTAACACACCCATACACACACCCATCCACCCATACAGTCCTGCGCACATGCTGTCTTCAAAACACATACAAACAGTGAGTCACTCATTCATGCATCTATACGCTAAGAAATATCCCCCACCGAACCATACAGGCACTCATACTGATACTCCAAAAACAAACTAATAACCCATAAACCCATTCATGTAGCTACTCACCAACACCTGCAGCCACTTATACACAAAGTGAGACACTGATACAGATATTTAAATATTTAAACATTACTCGTTAATACATGTATTCACTAAGATACACTTAATAAATAAGTCAGTTATACAATCAATTTTACAAAAAAAAACATCCATTTAGACACTTATTTACCCATTTATTCTTCCATCGACCTTTAGATATACATATATACAAAATATGTATTTTTCAGAAAGACACACATTCACGGGCTGATGTCATCAGTGATGTCATTTGAGATGTCATCAGTGATGTCATTGACCATGTCATGAGTGATGTAATATGTGACCTCATTCAGTGAATTTCTAAGGTTTTTTAAATGCTAATTCCTAACTATAACGTGGCTGAAACCTATGTTTTTTTTCAGTGAAAATATATATATATATGTATATATATATATATATATATATATATATATTCACCCCAACACCTTCCCAGGACAGGAAAGTAAGTAGCCGCACACCGTGATGGAGCCTGCATCAATTTTATTCCAAGGGCAGCCCCGTCATACTAACATGTTTCGCTCGTTCTTCGTGAGCTTTATCAAAGTGTTCACGCCGCTGCCATTCAGAACCGAATATATATTCCACAGGTTATACCACACGGAGACAAAGGTGAGCCGCACTCAATCCGGTAAATTAAAAACATTTATTATTCTGTTGCAGCTAAGGCGTTTGTATCCCGATGCATTTTGGTCAATCCCTGACCTTCTTCGGGGGAAGTAGCCACAGCATCCATCCGGCCAAACAGTGCACTCGCCATTGTTGCTACTTAAAGCTAATTGCCCCCTAGTGGTCACCTCAGCGGGCTGGTTCTTGCTCTTATGCATGCTGGTTATCGTAGTGCAGTGTTGGTCTATGGTATGTGTTTGTTTTTGCTGCTGCTCTTTAATTGTCCGGAATACCCCTCGCTTACCATTTGAGGCAGCTGGGGACCTTGACCAAGTCCAGTCCTGGTGACAGCCAACCGCCCTGTATGCTTTCGCTGTGCTCTGGGGGGGTCAAATTTCAGGCAGTTTACGGCGTTCGTTTTCAGGCGGTGCAGGCTCGAGGCAGGACCAAGCCTCAATATATTCCACATGTTATCCCACACGGAGAAAAAGGTGAGCCGCACTCAATCCAGTAAATTAAAAACATTTATTATTCTGTTGCAGCTAAGGCGTTTGTATCCCGATGCATATATATATTCACTGAAAAAACCATAGGTTTCAGGCCTTATATAGTTAGGAATTAGCATTTAAAAAACCTTTAAAATTCACTCAAAAAACTATAAGTTTTAGGGGTGTTATAGTTAGCTGGACATTTCACTCATACAAAACCATTGAAATTGCTCCTATATAGTTAGTTGTACTAACTATATTTCGCGCACCCGCAATCCACTGCTGATGATGTCACATATTACATCATTCATGACATGGTCAGTAACATCCCTTATGACATCTCAAATGACATCACTGATGACATCACTGATGACATCATCCAGTGAATGTGGTTTGCTTCGTTATTTAAATATGCATTATATATATAGTAATTTGCATTGAAGAATGAGTGGATATGTAAAAATAAATATTTGGATGGAGGATTTAGTAGCAGTGTAATTGACTGTTTACTTGACCAATTTATAGTGTCTCACTAAATATAGTGGATAGTGACTAAACTGTTTGAATATCTGTATCACTTTGTCAGTTGTTGTGTAAACTGGTTCTCCAGTTGGTTACTAGCTATGTGAAAGTCTGTGTAAGTTATTGATTAGTTAACTGAGTATTTGTATGGGAGAGTGAATGTGTGTGTGGTTCAGTAGGGGGTGTGTGACTGCCCAAAGATGTGTGAATACTTGATTCACTAGATATATGAAGTTAAAACTACATGTTCTAACAGTTGTTTGGGTGAGTGAATATCTTTATGGGTGTGGTGATGAGCAAATATATTTCTCAATGGTACATGTCCAACAAACTAGAAAAATAAAAGGCAGTGTATGTGTCAGTTGTTGTATATTAATAAGTATACATAAGACTCAATGATTGTGTGAGTGACTGTATGGATAACTTTATACTTGTAATAATGATTTTATAATTCACTAAGTATGACTTACTATCTAAATGAATAGATGAAGGTGTGTTTGTATAAGTGTGTAGCTAAGTAAATATGTAAGTATGATCCATTGTTTGCATAAGTGAGTAGGATGACTTCATATGTGAATAGGATGTGTGCTGGTGTGTAATGTCGATTTAGGTGTATAAGTATTTTTGATAGTGTTCTATTGTTCATTGACAGCATGTATGAGTGAATCTACAGGTAAGTGATTAGATGTGTGTATACATCTAAAATCACTGAGTGGGTTTTTAGATACTTGTATTGCTGTACCAATGGATTCAAATATGATACTCTTTATTTTACAAAGAGTGATGAAAGATTTTACTAGTGTATGAAAAGGTGTATGTGATTGTCACGTGGATGATGTCATCAGTGATGTCATTTGAGATGTCATCAGTGATGTCACTGACCATGTCATGAATGATGTAATATGTGACATCATCAGCAGTGGATTGCGGGTGCGCGACGCGAAATATAGTTAGTACAACTAACTATATAGGAGCAATTTCAATGGTTTTGTATGAGTGAAATGTCCAGCAAACTATAACACTCCTAAAACTTATAGTTTTTTGAGTGAATTTTAAAGGTTTTTTTAAATGCTAATTCCTAACTATATAAGGCCTGAAACCTATGGTTTTTTCAGTGAATTTCAAAGGTTTTTTAAATGCTAATTCCTAACTATATAAGGCCTGAAACCTATGGTTTTTTTCAGTGAATTTGCAAGGTTTTTAAAAAAATGCTAATTCCTAACTATATAAGGCCTGAAAACTATGTTTTTTTCAGTGAAATTCAAAGTTTTTTTTAATGCGAATTCCTAACTATATATGACCTGAAAGCCCACCAGGAATCTCCAGTATGCGCCAGGGGACTGCATTACAGAGGGGTGTAATGAAGCCACACCCCTTTTTACACCTCTCTGCAACGCAGCCTCCATGCATGTTTGAAGAGGGGGAACTAATTCCCCTTGCATACTGGGGGCCCCTGGGGGCCACCTATCCCACCTTGAACCTCCAGTATGCGCCAGGGGGCTGCATTGCAGAGGTGTAATGAGGCTATGCCCCTTGTTACACCTCTCTGCAACGCAGCCCCCTGGTGCGTTTGCAGGGGGGAACTAATTCCCCTTTCATACTGGGGGTCCCTGGGGGCCAACTAGCCCACCAGGAGCCTCCAGTATGCGCCAGGGGGCTGCATTGCAGAGAGGTGTAATGAGGCCACACCCTTTTTTACACCTCTCTGCAACGCAGCCCCCGTGCATGTTTGAAGAGGGGGAACTAATTCCCCTTGCATACTGGGGGTCCCTGGGGGCCAACTATCCCACCTGGAACCTCCAGTATGCGCCAGGGGGCTGCATTGCACAGAGGTGTAATGAGGCTATGCCTCTTTTTACACCTCTTTGCAACGCAGGCCACTGGCGCGTTTGCAGAGGGGGGACTAATTCCCCTTGCATACTGGGGGTCCCTGTGTCATAGCTGCCCAAACGCCGAAATTCTGAACGATTGAAAATGACTTTTCTTGAGAAACATTTGGATTTGGATTATCATGTCCTATACTTTGGAATTTTTGAAAGACTGACTTTGAGGATGCTATAAATTACTCAAGCCTGCCCAAATTGTGTGGGTAAAATTGATACCTAGTCACTTTGAATAAGAATGTACTTACGTCTCGTCTAACATTTGGAAAAAATATCTAGTTATATGACAACAGGATACCAACATAACTTGAAGGAAATAAGAACGCCTTGAAGATGTTCTGTTGTACAGAACGAAACGCGTCAGTTGGCTGTGGTACATAAACTTAAGGAAAATAAAAGCATTTGAATATACACCACGATTCAGCGCTTCAATAAGGACTCTAAGTGATATGATTTGATTGGACTTATTGTGCAAGTGGTGATGTGTCAAACTTTGGAATATTCTCCACTACTCTCTACTACTTACTCTCTACTACTCCACTACTCTCTAATACTCACTCTCTACTACTCATTCTCTACTACTCTACTACTCTCTACTACTCTCTCTCTACTACTCACTCCCTACTACTCACTATCTACTACTCTCTACTACTCACTCTCTACTACTCTCTACTCTCTACTACTCACTCTCTACTACTCTCTCTCTACTACTCAATCTTTACTACTCACTATCTACTACTCTCTACTACTCACTCTCTACGTCTCACTCTCAGCTACTCTCTACTACTCACTCTCTACTACTCTCTACTACTCACTCTCTACTATTCACTCTCTACTACTCTCTCTCTACTACTCTCTACTACTCACTCTACTACTCACTCTCCACTACTCTCTACTATTCTCTCTCTCTGCTACTCACTCTCTACTACTCTCTACTACTCACTCTTTACTACTCTCTACTACTCACTCTCTACTACTCTCTACTACTCACTCTACTATTCACTCTACTACTCTCTACTACTCACTCTCTGCTACTCTCTCTACTGCTCTCTACTACTTTCTACTACTCACTCTCTACTCTATTACTCACACTCTTCTCTCTACCTCTCTCTACTTCTCTCTCTACTAGTCTCTACCTCTCTACCTCTACCTCTCTACCTCTACCTCTCTACCTCTACACCTCTACCTCTCTACCTCTCTCTACACGCACACATATACACATATATATATGCATATATATGCATATGTATTTATGTATGTGTATATATATATTCACTGAAAAAACCATAGGTTATAGACCATATATAGTTAGGAATTAGCATTTAAAAAACCTTATTTTACTCACACAAAACCATTGAAATTCCATATATAGTTAGTTGCACTAACTATATATCGCGCACCCGCAATCCACTGCTGATGATGTCACATATTACATCATTCATGACATGGTCAGTGACATCACTGATGACATCACTGATGACATCTCAAATGACATCACGGATGACATCACTGATGACATCTCATTTGACATCAATGACCACATCACTGATGATATCATTCATGTGACAATACAATGCATCTCCTCACATTTTAATATAACCTCTGTTACACTCAGTGTTAAATACAGAGTATAATTTTTGAAACCATTGACACACCAATACTAGTTACTACATACGCACTCACTGATTCCTACGTCTACACACACATTCACTCATTCACCCATACAATCATTCATACATACAATCAATCATCTTTACAACACTATCATATGCACTCATACACCTATACAGACACTCACACTCTGCCACTCATCCATGGAGTTACTCACACACCTAGTCAGTCCTGTAAAGAATCAATCACACTTCCATTTTCTAATCTATACAGTTAAACATAGAGCACCTTACGTTTTCAACCATATACTAACACATACTTAGTCTCTTATACAATCATTGATACAAGTACACATTGATCTGCACAGAGTCACACACCTCCCAGCCAGCCACACACACACTCAGTCTCCCATGCAAATACTTGGGCAATCAATCAATAACCCATATAGTTACTCATATAGCTACTGATCAACACATGCTGCAGTTTACAGAACAACAGACATAATGATGCACAAATTAAGACAGTTTAGTCACTAACCCATGCACTCAGTGAGACACATTTAATCACTCACTCATACATTCAGTCATGCACCTACTAAATCCTTCGTCCAGACACTTATACTTCCACTCATTCTTCAATATGTAAGACATATTTTAACTTTACAGAAACACACAGTCACTGGATGTTGTCATCAGTGATGTCATCCGTGATGTCATTTGAGATGTCATCAGTGATGTCATCAGTGATGTCACTGACCATGTCATGAATGATGTAATATGTGACATCATCAGCAGTGGATTGCGGGTGCGCGATATATAGTTAGTGCAACTAACTATATATGGAATTTCAATGGTTTTGTGTGAGTAAAATAAGGTTTTTTAAATGCTAATTCCTAACTATATATGGTCTATAACCTATGGTTTTTTCAGTGAATTTTCAAGGTTTTGTAAATGCTAATTCCTAACTATATATGGTCTATAACCTATGGTTTTTTCAGTGAATTTCATTGGTTTTTTAAAAGCTAATATCTAAAGCTGTAAAATGTATTCTTCTTTAAATCCAAAAATATATTTTATATGTTTATTAATAAAAAACATTTTTAATATTTTTTTTGTTTCGCTCCCGGTTCGCGAACCGGGAAGCTTTCCGTTAGCTCAATTTGATGCCGCGACCCGGTCCGCGAACCGGTAAACGTTCCGTTAGCGCAACTGCCGCATTAGAAATCAACATCGTGACGCGTCACGGAAGCGCGACGTATCACGTTGTCGCGTAATGCGTCTTATGACGCGCTGCGTTAGCGCACCCGGAAGTGCTCCGGTACGCGAACCGAGGCGCGAAGCGCAGCGACCCGGAAGCGATCCGGGGCGCGTTCCGCAGCGCGTAACATAAGCGTGAGAGGTCATGTGACTTGTTAATAAAACTTTTCATTGGTTCATTTAACTTTTGGTTTCATAATCATGTAAGGCTAGGTCAGGTGACCTAAAAATAACACTTTTCATTGGTTTAGAACTATTGTTTTTCCCAAATGATGAAAACCCCTCCTTCTTTCCTCACTCTGACTTTCATCATTGTGAGAGGAAGACCTTTATTCATAGTAGAGCAATGGCTTCAGTACTTGCTTCAGCTGGTGCACCCCCACCACCACCTCCACCTCCTCATGGGAAGAGAGGACCACCTCCCCAGGTCATCACCAACACAGAGGAGGAAGAGGAAGAAATAGAGGAAGAGGAGAGAGAAGGACCACAGTTTTTGGAAGAGGTGCCCCGGGTTTCCCATAGGAAAGCCAGTTTCATTTGTCAGTTTTTTTCAATCCCTCCAGGGCAGAAGAAAGTGAATGCGAGGTATGTCACCTGCCTCATTTGCAAAGAGAAATTATCAAGAGGGACTGATAAAAAGTATAGCTATGGGAACTATACCATACATAGGCACATGAACAGGTGGCATCCACTCAATTACAGCCGGGCGGAAATTCGTGACATGGAACAAAACCCAACAGCAACTCCTGTGGCCAGGTCAACATCGTTAATATCATTGACAGCAGCAGAGGCACGGGAAACCGTGCCAAACATCCAGGATAATTTTGGGCATATGAAATTTACTTGTCTGCACTGTGGTGCATTGATATCATGTGGTAACATGAGTATTAATTCCATCAACCTGGCTTATAACAATCATAATTGCCCTAACCGCCCCAGACAGTAATTTTTTTTTTGCTCCTGTTGAGCCCTTTTCAATGCCTGTTTTTTGTTGTTTCCCCCCCAAAAAACCCAAAAATATATAAAATTGTTCAAAAAATACAAAAAAAACAAAAAATGTTCAAAAAAAAAAAAAATATATAAAACAACAAAAACATTTAAAAAAAAGTTCTTTTCAGAACTACCTCCCCTTTAAAAAAAAATTGCTAGAATGTTTAGCACTCTGGCAAGCTCTATTTCTTTTAGTTCGCTTCCCAGTTCGCTTCCCGGTTTGCGAACCGGGAGCGAACCAAAAAAAAAAAAAAAAAAAAAAAAGAAGAGTAAGTATAAGGAAAGTAAACAGAGAGTGATGTTAAAAGAAAGACAGCTATAGGGAGTAAACCAGAGATACTGTTTAACAGATCTATTTACCGAAGAAAAGACGGAAGAGGGTATAATTGTGGAAAACAAAATAGATAAGGAAGTGAAAGAAAAAAAAGAGAGTAGAACAATAACAAAGAAGAGTTTCTTGGAGAATGTGAGTGAATGTTCAAAATAAGATTAAAACATGGGGAATAACAGAGAGAAAAATTAGAAAACAGAAAACAAAAAATAACAGAAAAAGATTAATTGAAACAGCAAAGAAATGTAAATAACATAGAGCCATATCATCAACATAGGCAATAAAAGTTTTGCAGCTTTTATCGGCAGAAATATGTCACCAAAGCCGCTTTTGCGGCAGAAAACTGCAGCTAAAACCACTTTTGCACCAGTTTTCTGCCAATAAAAACAGCAATAATTTTATTGGCTGTGTTCATAATATGCCCCTTAGTGTGCTTCAACTACACAGAGAAAGCATTATGAACAAGTAGTGAAAAAGTGATCAGTCAAAGACACTAAGAGTAATAGAGACGGAGTGAGTGAACAAGAGTGAGGAACTATGAGAAGAGAGGGACTGAGAAAAAGAATGGAAGGAGTTGAGTAAGTAGGTAATAGAGAAAGGAATGAGGAAAGTAGCAAAGGCAGGAAACTGAGGGTTAAAGAAATGAAGCTGTGGAACTAATAGTAGGTGAATGTGATAGAAATGTAACGAAAAGAATACAAAACATTTACCTTATAATTGTCGTTAAATTACTCACTTTTTGTTTTTATACTTTCAATCTGTGAAAGAGAGAACAAACATTTGAAAAATATTAAAACATGTATTTAAAAATTACAAAAGACAAGGGAAAAGATTGAAGGACAAACAGTTTTTCAACAACTTTGACACTGACAAGAGCTTCTGCTTCTCCAGGCCCCCTACACAGTCCTAAAGATATACATTTTAAACTAACAGTATCTTGATGCAGATGAAGTGAGGCCTATCTTAAAACATGGTGCATCTTTTGCACTGCTGTTGTCTCAGAAAAGTGTCGCAAGACACTATTATTTTAAATGATTGCTTTAGGATGCCAATAAGATGTGTCCTATCCAGAGGTTTGTTTGAGGTGAGACCTACTCAGGGTTCCAAATGAAATTTCGAGTTGTTTGAAGAGAACAGAGGACATAATACATGTGAAGGCCTACCAATGAAGTAAGTCATGTCCACTTCACTCTTGAACAAAGGCCAGACCTCTTCTGTGTCCGTGGACAGACCTAAACTTCATCTGCACAATGTCATTCATAAACTTAGGAAACACAAGTGATGTAATTGAAAAATGTGGAGTTTCTTTTCCTCATTTCACAATCACATCACCTGTGTTGCCTTTGCTTAGGTATCTCATAGTGCAGATGTAGTCCAGCATATTAAACAGTACCTAGAAGTGCAGCACTGCATGCAACAACTTTGACACTTATAAAAGCTTTTGCTTCTGCATGCTCCCTACACAATGCTAATTATATACATTTTAAACTGATGGTATCTTGCTGGAGATGAACTGAAACCTATCTTGCAACATGGTGCATCTTTTACACAAAAGTGACCCACAATGGAGCAAAAGAGGCGCACGGCCACCATAAATCTGACCCTAACATTTTAAATGATTGTTTCAAGATGCCAATAAGGTGTAACCTATCCACAGATTTGTTTCAGGTAAGTCCTACTCAGGGTTGCAGATGGAATTTAGGTTTGTTGAAGAATACAGAGAAGATAATACATGTGGAGGCCTACCAACGAAGTGAGTAATGTCCACTGCACTCTTGAACAAATGTCAGACCTCCTCTGTCTCCAGGAACAGGCCTAAACCTCATCTACACAATGTGGTGTGTAATGTTAGGAAACACAGGTAATATAATTGAAAAACATGCAAATTTTTTTGCTCATTCCACAATCATATGACCTGTGTTTCCTTTGCTTAGGTATCTCATTGTGGAAATGTAGTCTATCATATGAAAGACTACGTAGAATATGAGCACTGTATGCAAGAACTTTGACACTTACATAAGCCTCTCCTTCTCCATGCCTCCTACACAGTTCTAAATGTACATCATAAATGGAAACAGTACAGAATTAATTATACATGTTAAATGGTTTATTTTTGCTGTTCTCAGAATGTATCAAATTTCACTAAAAACAGTGACTTGAAGGTATTCATCATATAACAGCGGGGAAAAAAAAACACAATCAAAATGATTGTGTTTAAAAAACCCATACAACATAACAAATCAGAATTCAGAACTCCTTAAAGTTAACTTACTTTCCATGACGTCAAAAGATGTCCTATGAACAGCTTACACTCTGTTGTGCTGTTATTACTTTCAGCCCGCCACTTTCTGAAAGAAAACCTCCATCGTTTTGAAAAACATGTTACATACAATAAATGACTTCTTGCTCTCTACCACAAGTTTCCACAAGGCCAAATCTTGTCAGAGCCATTTATAACTCTTGGATTTCTTGTAAGCCAATCCCGTCATTTGGCATTTCCGCAACTTTCAGAATTAAAATGTTGAAGATCATTTTCACAATCCTGGACTAGTAATATCTTCCCCTTCTTCCTCAGTCATGTTCTACATTTCCTATGACACTGATACTGCTTACTATGAAGCAGACTTACACTACCTCTATGACTACTACAATTATTTAATTCTCTACATCACTTTTAATCACAAAGCAATGTAAAACAGTAGACAGCATTGCAGACTTACATTCCCTCTACTCTATGTTTTGATTGGCTGCTTCAATTAGCTTATAAAAAGAAATAGTTTTTCTGAACTCATTCAAAGTGCACTTATTTCTCCATGACGTCCAGTCTTATCGTTAGAAGTTATGTCTCTGAACTACACTTATCCTCAAGGCCAAATCGTGTACGAGCCATTAGAACTTCTTGAAATTCCTCAGAGCACATCCCGAGATTCTTTCCCTAAAATTTTGGTTTTAAAAACACCAAGTAAGAGTTTTTAAGGTCATACGGCAATTTTTTTTTGAAAATTAAAACAGAATCATTGCAGAATGACCAGCCATTTCTAGACTTTAAATAAGCTGTGTAATGTCCTGATGTTGTTGAAGGACCGTCATGATATATAATTGCTGCAGTTACAAAAGTCCTTCCTAATATTGACAACTGCGAAGCCACAAAATTTTTAATTAAAGTTGTCAATTTTGTTCCATCAGGCCTACATCGTTGGAACATTAAAATGACATACTGGCCATATGTTTGTATAAATAATGTGGACATCATTTCAGATTTACATTGGCTACACTCCATGTTGTGATCAGCTGCTTTTACTAGCTTATTAAAGGAGACTGATTTACTGTCTGGCAAAGTTAAATATATAAATCTTTCTGAGTCTACACTAGTAGTACTTGATACCCCACAGTTCTCGCAGTCATGCTGCCATTGATAAGAAAGCCCAAACAGCTGATCTACATCTACACCTTCAGCATGCAATACATCAAGCATATACATTAAAAACTCCTGACAATCTTGCTGAATATTTTGAGAGAATTGTGTTTGGCCTGAACATCTGTCTAACAGATTTCGAATTTCAGACACACTTTCTATGTTTGTTCTATCAGTGCTACATTTTTCTAAGACAGAATTTAACAAACTGCAAAATCTTTGATCAGAATTGACCACAATCTCTTCTTTTACATTTTCTCGAGAAAACAAAACATTAACCACTACATTAGCATAGCAGTTGACACCAGAACTGTTTTCAAATTGAAAACCAACAACATCTTCAACAGAATCCTTTTTGTTTCTGCTTATAATTTCAGGTTCATCGACTTTTCGTCTTTTTGCTACAACCTCACCAGTATTGGTCACATTTCTTCGTTTCCGGCCTACCACACGTTTCTCAAACAAAGGATATTGAGGCAAATGTGGCGCATACTCTCTTCTTAACCTATTGTATTCCTTAACACAATCTAGATCCGCACAAATGCTTGTGATATCACACTCAATCAAGTACAATCCCGATAAAGTTCTAACTCGTGACAATGCCACATATGCCATACCCTCCTTGAACACAGAACTGCCAATATTCACCAATGCACTATCTACACTTAAACCTTGCGATTTATGGATTGTCACCGCATATGCCAAGCAAACAGGAAACTGCTTACGGCGAACATATAAGTCTTTTACAAGCAAAAATCTAGCAGAACAACGACCAATTAGCTGTACTTCCTCAATGCCATCAAATTTAATTTTTTTAAATTCAATTCCATCTCTATTTCTGTATTTTACAAAATCAACAACATTACCCATTGATCCATTTACCAGACCTCTTTCAACATTTAAATTCCTTCTTAAAATTATACGGCAGTTCAAGCACACATTCAGAGTCTTTTCAAAACCTGCAGTTTTAGATATACTCTTCTCTAATGAATCCAATTTTGTTTTCAGATTCTCAGACAAAATAATTGTTGATCCCATATGCTCTACTCTGTCAATAGCTTCCAGTTTCACAATCTCTTGCTTTTCTAAATGCAACATTTTGTTGTTGAATTTGGCACATTCTGCAAGAGTTGGCATCAAACATATTCCAGATTTCTTCTCAGTAATTTTCTGAAAAATATTCTCAGGCACAACATCTTGTTCTGGATATAAATTTGACAGTAATCGTGCATGTAAAGCTTCTTTACCATGCTCGGTCACTTTTCCAATTCTAACATCTTGTAGAATAGTCTTGTAAACTTCATCCTTCGCCTGACGCATATTTTCATGCAGTTCAGCATAATTGAAGTTTAACCATATATTGACGTTGCCAATGCTGCCTAGGCACTTCCTGGTATCTTCATGCGTGAGCATTTTGAACACAGGTTGCCCTTTCACTGGTGTCAGCTGCAGAAGATCTCCGAAAACAATGATGTGTTTGCCACCAAATAACACATCATACTCTGTTTTGAGAACTTCTTGCATTCTCAAATGCACAAAGGCAAGCATGACATTGGAAACCATGCTTACTTCGTCAATGATAAGAAGTTTCATTTTCCTCAAGATTCTTGAAACTTCAAAACAAGCATCTCCAGATAGCTTGTGATATTGTAATTTGTTGTCATGCTCCACTGGCAGCATCAGTAAACGATGTAAAGTAATCCCTTTAATGTTATGTGCTGCCAGTCCAGTTGGAGCGGTGACAACACAAGACAGCGATGACTCTGTCCTTTCCTGCAAATAACATGAAATTGCTTTAATAAGGAAACTTTTTCCAGTTCCCGCTTCTCCACTCACGTACAGTCGGACAGGCTTCAACGACGTACATGAGCACTCTTTCTTGTCATGACTTAATCCATGATCAATTTGCATGGTAACTTCGTCATATATTTTCCTCTGCTCAACTTTGAGTTGTCTTTCCAACTCTTCTAAGTTAACCGCATCCTCCTGAGCATGTGCCATGGCTCTTTCCACTTCATTCATAGCAGTGGCAGCTTCATTTTCGATAACAGGTCCTCCTAGTGGATCCTGACTCAATGAAGCAGAACTCTGACTGTCCTGAGAACTGTCTCTGGCAATCTCGGCTGCAATCATTGCTTCCTGCTCAATTTCCGCATTCAACATTTCTACATATTTGGGAAAAGCAGGACATTCTATGGTCTCCTTGGCGGCATTGAAAGAGTCTTCGTAACAGAGAAAATCTCCAAGCAGTTCCTCTTCTGCACGCCAAGGCTTGAAAAGTTGCAAAAGTGCTAAATAGAAAAACTCCTTTTTTTCAGGAGATTCGCCACTCATTTTTCGATGGTTTACCAAGTGGCATTTTCTTTGCTTGACCAGACATCCCTCACTTCCTATTACAGCATACACTCCTTTCTCAGTATCTTCTTTGATGTTCCTCTTGAATATGTAATGTTGAAGAACCTCATACAGACAAACATTCTCGAGGTGAATGCTTCGATTTGGATAATATGTATCCAACATGTTGGTCTTCAAAATGTCGGTACTGTTTGGCTCCTTTTCCGCCAAATACTCAATTTCCCGCACAGGTTTGAGAACTCGATTACGCGTTGCAGCAAGACCAAGACTCGCCCAAACGATACTCCTGGACTTGGCATAGAGACTTGCTGAAGACAACCGGTCAGAACATTCGTACGCTCCAATTTCTCGATGCGACAACATCTTCAGACTGAAACTGTACAACTTCTTGCTGAGGCTCTTTTCATGGGAAATGTCCTCCCACATATCCTTCAATTCTGTCTTCTCTTTTTTGGTGATGTAAGACGTCACATACCGAGCCACAGCCATACAGTTATCAGCCACAAACTGTATATCCATGTTAGCATTCCACATGGACAAAATCACAGGGTTGTAGTCGTTGATGTACTTGGACTCTTCGTTCCTCTTCAAATTGTATGTGTTTTTAGGTGATTTCTTCATCACAATATGTCGCAGCGAAGACATCAAACTGTTTACTCTTCCTTTAGAAATCACCGGTCGTGGAAAGCCGAAACGACATTTGGTGTAGAACTTGTCCTTGTTTCGGAATTTACGACGACAGTACTTTCCACATCGATGGCTTTGGAAACGCAGAACTTTTTCTCTTAGGCTTTTCTTCTCCTTTGCGTTTGGAACAGCACACGTAGAATACTGTTGTATAAAACTCATCACTGAGTCTTCTGGATCCGTTCCAAATTTAGGTGCATCCTTGATCCACAGCAACATATGTATATGAGGAGCACCTCTTGCTTGGTACTCCTTTCTCCAGAAGAAATCCAACACCTCTCCAAGAGGTGGATTCTTCTTATTCATGATGAAAGACATCATAGCTTCAAATCTATGATTGAAGTACCTACATACATTGACTGGATCCAAAGAGCACAGTTCTCCGGGTGTCTTGAATTCGATGTTTTCTACGTTAGCATTTGCCTCTCGTAGAAATTCAAGTAAGTCTTCCCAGCCATATTCGGCACAGCTCAGAGTGAGGAACCATGTGGGAGTTCCTAAGTTCCTCAGCATACATTTTAAATCACCATGACGACGGTACCAGTACTCATTAGTACCACGCTGACACGCCATGAGATTAATCAGGTGAGAATCCAAAATACTGTCTTGGACATTGACTTTATCCATAAAGTCACTTGCCGAGATGTTTTGCATGTGTATACCACTTTTCAAGATGTGGTTCACTGCATATGACAGTCCAGACAGATCGCTTTCAAACAGGAGATGAAACAAATAAGGAATGCATTGTCGAAACCTAGCATCTCCTGCATACAATCGCAAAGTCCGGTATTCAGAAGCAGGAATTTGATGAGGTCGCTCATCATATCTTCCTCCCTGACCTGTTGGAAAAAGCTGTGGGAAACACCGAGCTTCCAAACTTTCCTCCCAAACACTAATGGGACTCCCTTTGGCTTGTTTCATTTGAAACAACTCAATAGCATTCCCCATGACTTCCTTGGAATGCAAAGGATGAACACTATAATGTTCATATATTTCTTCACTAGTAGAGGGTTCTACTTTCTCAATTTGACCAGCACACAAATCGCTATCCTCTTCCTCACTTACTTCCTCTTCTGCAACATATACATTCTTATAGTATTTATTATTTTTTTTCAAATACAATGTTGCCTTTTTAACTTTCCTAACATCCACTAAATCTTGCCATATTTTCTTATTCTTTGTCGGAACCCCATTAACTAAGATAACCAGAGGTTCCTCTTCCACTTTTTCTACTCCAATTGTGTTAATGTTTTTCTTCAAATCTAGAGGCAAATAAACAACTCTTCCCTTTAATCCTCTCTGTAAATCTGATGGAGGCAATTTCCCTGTCTTTGGCTCCATTCTTACAATAGCCTGAAAGGGATGGATACTTTGAATCAAAATAGATTCATAAGTATTTAAATCCTTCAATTCAGAAGGAATCTCAACCAATTCCAGATTATTATGAACTGCTCTAGCAGGCATCTGGTTTTGATTTAATTTGCAACAACAATAAGTACACACACGTTGATCCAATCCCAAATCAAAACAATTTTCTGCCATCAAGTATGTTGCGAAATCCTTCCATTCACTATTATTTTCCCTTTCACTTTTTGCATATAAATCCACTAACTTAGTCTGATTCTTATAATAAGTGCGTCGACAACACACACAAGTGAAATTTGGCCTCTCACTAGATTTGACCTGAAACGTCGCAATTTCCCTCTGGAAATTATCTGTACTGGAAACCTGTACACTATCTTCCACATTACCCGCTTCTTCTTGGTCAATTTCAACATTCTCCTCTTTACTTCCAAAGTAACAAAACTCAATTTCTTCACATATATTCTTCACATCTATTTCAGAACCATGCAAAAGAGCAGCGCATAATTGTTTAAGCATAATTGCTGGACTCTTAGCATAATACAACATTCTAACTAATTTCCTCACTTTATTATGATGCACTGCTAGCATCCTGAAATGATGAAAAAACACTCTGGCATACTCTCCTGGAAAGACAAGCCAGTGAATGACCATGCAAACCTGTCACTTCTCTCACTCTGCAAGGATCTAATTCTTGCAACAACCTCATTTTCTGCTTCAAACTTTTCTTATTAAATGACCGTACAAAATCACAAAGCAAATTGATGGAATCCTGTCGCACACTGCAAATACTACTACACTTCCAGGTGTACACAGGACCCTTAGCACGTCTTCCTAAAACCTCATTACCTAACACCTCTTCTGCCTCTGTTGTCACAAGTTTTTCTTTTTCAACTGGACAACCATCTTTCACTTCATAAGCTCGACCACTGGTGTCAACTGCATGCACCAAATCATTATCCTGAATATAACTCTCCTCATTAAAAAATGCCTCACAGCTTGAACTATGCATCCATTCGCCAGAAAAAACTTCACAAAAATTACTACGATTAACTATTCTCTTCCATCTACTATTTCTTTTGAAATCATAAATTGCCTTGTTTAGCTTCCTAATTCTATTGATTATCAAAATAAATAACTTACGTTTAATTTCAAATGCCTGATCAATAACTTTCTCAACTTTTTTTTTCTCTTATAAAAAACCACTTTCTGTTGACCTTTCTTAATATGTTTTAACAAATTGCCAATTATCCTGTTGCGGAACATTCGTTTACGAATGTCCCTAAACTGTTGTTTCCTTCTACTATCATGCACAGAGTTATCTCTTGCTCTAGCAGTAACATTTTTCATTGGCCTTTCCTTTCCGTTTGAATTGCTTCTCTTTTTCTGGACTGAAACATTTTCTGTAGTAATATTTTTTTTACTACAAATATTTCTTATGAATGTTTTTGTACTCTTACCCGGTGCTTTCTTGGTGACTTGACAAATCTTTTTGTTAGATGACTGCTGCTTTTTTTCATTAACCTGCTGTCTTTGACGTTTTGCAGCCTTTCTCACTCTTTCTTTGGTTGGCATGCTGAAATCTTGAAATGATCTGCAGTTGAATCTGTGGTAAAATATAATAAAAAATGTTATTAACCACTATTACCCAACAGTAAATCAATAACAGTAATCAAAAACTTAAAACACTACTTGACATTTTTACATAGAAGATTTTTTAGTGCTTGGCAAATTTAGAATACAGAAATAGCAGAAAAGAAATGGAATTTATATTCATGTTACCTGTGCTATTTTATATGTGAATCTGATCTAATTTTATGAGCATATTTTAATATTTTATTGAAGACACTACACATAACCTGTTTTTGAAGGTGTCTTTATTTTTAAATTAAACGGTTTACATTTTTACTTTTTATTTATTATAAATTTTTAAAATAAATGTTTATAGTTCCATAGGCTCAAGCACGTCAGCTTCCCATCCTATGTCATATAATTCGGACAAATCTGCATCCTCATCACGTTCTTCTTCATCCTCAGGATTTAAATCATCCAAGGGATCAACATCCACTGATGTTTCAATTACGAGTTCAATGATGAGGTCAAAATCAACTGATTGCTGATTGTCGCTCATGTTGATGTTGTCTTTATCTTTAAAGAAAGATAACAACAATGAGATGTTGCAGAGTAAGAGACAAATCTCAGAGATTATAATAGTAAAATTGTTTAACAAGAGTAACATTTTGCAGCTATTATATAGCCATGTCCAACGATGCTGAGCAGGTGAAGCCTATGTCTAATTTTTCAGTGAACAGGACTCATCTCTTCTTAACCTTGGATAAGCCTCACCGACTCTGTGTCCCCTGCACATACTTAAATGTAAAGGGGCAGATTTATGTTAAATGGCACATCCCCAGGCATGCACCAGTTAACGTGCACCGCTGCTCTGCCACTCATGGTGTGCCGCATTTACAATCAGATAGGAGAAAGTTACGTCAAAACCCTGCGCCTGCTTGAAGCAGGCATAGGTCTTGACGCAACATTGTGGAGATGGGGCACCCCTGAGCCTTGCTGGAGCTGAATCACACTTGCGATACAACTCCAGCAATGCGCCACCTTTACGGCACAGATGCGTCACGCATCTGTGCCATTTTTGCCCCATGCTGCGCCGCATTGTAAATGCAGCACACCATGGGTGGCGGAACAGCAGCACAGGATGACTGGCACATCCCTGGTGATGCGCCAGTCATCATAAATCTATCCCTAAGCTTCTTATCTTGTTAGAGATGAACCGCCATATGTATCATCAAACTATTTTGCATTTCCTAAATAGCGAATTTTAAGGGATAAATAGCAATTCTTTACCATTCCTAATTTGCGATGAGCAAATTGCTAATTGCAAATTACCCATTCATTTCCATGGGCCAGGAGGCCCATAGGAATGAAGGTGCAATTTGCGATTAGCAATTAGCTCATCGCAAATTAGGAATTTTTCCAAAGGTGCAGGGATGTCTCAAGAACACCCTGCTGCACCCCTGAAAAAGAAATTTGGGGGCATATGGCGCACATACATTCCCTAAGGGCATGTATGGGCGTCATATGGCACCTTTTGTTTTTTGGAAAAAAAGCTTTTTGAAAAGAATTCGCAAATTACCACCAACTAGAAGTTGGTGGTAATTTGCAAATCCTTAATGGCATTTTTTGCATATTTTTTGTTTGATACATTGCATTTAAGGAATCGCAAAATTTGCAAATCCTTCAGTACAATCGCAAAATAAGGAATAGCAATTTTTGCTATTCCTTATTTTGCATCAAACTTGTTTGATACATACCATTTGTCTAATTAGCATTCGCAAAGGCCGAAATTCGCAGAATTTTGACCTTTGCGAATGCTAATTAGCTTGATACATATGGCCCCAAGTGAGGCCTGTCTTGCAACATGGTGCATCTTTTGCATCACTGCTGCATCGGTTTCATGTGGCACTTTTTTTTACACCATGACACATCTGCCTAAATGCATCAATTTGTAATTTTGTCGCCTCATAGCAAATCTTTTGCACCGCCGCTGCATCAGAAAAGTGACGCACAGTGGCGCAAAAGAGGCATACACCTATCATAAATCTGTCTCTAGCATTTTAAATGATTAATTCAGGATGACGATAAGGTGTGGCCTATCCAGAGGTTTGTTTAAGGTGAGGCCTACTCAGGATTGCAGATTAAAGTTACGCTTGATGAAGAATACAGAGGAGATAATACATGTAAAGGCCTACCAATGAAGTAAGTAATGTCCACTTTATTGCGCCAGTCATCATAAATGTATCCCTAAGCTTCTTATCTTGTTACAGATGAACCGCCATATGTATCATCAAACTATTTTGCATTTCCTAAATAGCGAATTTTAAGGAATAAATAGCGATTCTTTACCATTCCTAATTTGCAATGAGCAAATTGCTAATTGCAAATTACCCATTCATTTCCATGGGCCAGGAGGCCCATAGGAATGAAGGTGCAATTTGCGATTAGCAATTAGCTCATCGCAAATTAGGAATTTTTCCAAGGGTGCAGGGGTGTCTCAAGAACACCCTGCTGCAGCCCCTGAAAAAGAAATTTGGGGGCATATGGTGCACATACATGCCCTAAGGGCATGTATGGGCGTCATATGGCACCTTTTGTTTTTTGGAAAAAAAGCTTTTTGAAAAGAATTCACAAATTACCACCAACTAGAAGTTGGTGGTAATTTGCAAATCCTTAATGGCATTTTTTGCATATTTTTTGTTTGATACATTGCATTTAAGAAATCACAAAATTTGCAAATCCTTCAGTGCAATCGCAAAATAAAGAATAGCAAATTTTGCTATTCCTTATTTTGCATCAAACTTGTTTGATACATACCATTTGTCTAATTAGCATTCGCAAAGGCCGAAATTCACAGAACTTCGGCCTTTGCAAATGCTAATTAGCTTCATACATATGGCCCCAAGTGAGGCCTGTCTTGCAACATGGTGCATCTTTTGCATCACTGCTGCATCAGTTTCATGTGGCACGGTGTTTTTTACACCATGACACATCTGCCTAAATGCATCAATTTGTAATTTTGTCGCCTCATAGCAAATCTTTTGCACCGCCGCTGCATCACAAAAGTGACGCACAGTGGCGCAAAAGAGGCATACACCTATCATAAATCTGTCCCTAGCATTTTAAATGATTAATTCAGGATGACGATAAGGTGTGCCCTATCCAGAGGTTTGTTTAAGGTGAGGCCTACTCAGGATTGCAGATGAAAGTTACGCTTGATGAAGAATACAGAGGAGATAATACATGTAAAGCTCTACCAATGAAGTAAGTGATGTCCACTTCATTGCGCCAGTCATCATAAATGTATCCCTAAGCTTCTTATCTTGTTACAGATGAACCGCCATATGTATCATCAAACTATTTTGCATTTCCTAAATAGCGAATTTTAAGGAATAAATAGCGATTCTTTACCATTCCTAATTTGCGATGAGCAAATTGCTAATTGCAAATTACCCATTCATTTCCATGGGCCAGGAGGCCCATAGGAATGAAGGTGCAATTTGCGATTAGCAATTAGCTCATCGCAAATTAGGAATTTTTCCAAAGGTGCAGGGGTGTCTCAAGAACACCCTGCTGCACCCCTGAAAAAGAAATTTGGGGGCATATGGCGCACATAATTTTTAACAACATTCCTTTACCTCAAAAACGATTTTCAAGTCATAATTTGAAAACACTGCCCACGGGGAAATGACTTAAAATGTCCTTAAGACACATGAAAGTGTTTTTTTGAAGCCTTTGCAAGTTTTTGGGTCACTTTTAACATGGCTATGTAACTCAAACAGTCAAAATCTAAATTTACCTTGCACAGGTGGGACCATATTTACAAGGAATGTGCCCCACGGGGAAAGGTCTTTTAATGTAATATGGGAAAAATGACATCAGAGACACTGAAATGCCTTATAAAGAAGCATACACCATTATATCCTTGTCATAAATTTACAAACCATTCCTTTTCCCCAAAAACGATTTTCAAATCATAATTTGAAAACACTGCACATGGGGAAATGACTTAAAATGTCCTTAAGACACATGAAAGCGTTTTTTGATTGCCTTTCCAGCATGGTTGGGTCACTTTTAACATGGCTATGTAACACAAACATTCAAAATCTAAATTTGCCATGCACAGGTGGGAGCATATTTACAAGGAATGTGCCCCACGGAGAAAGGTCTTTTAATGTAATATGGGAAAAATGACATCAGAGACACTGAAATGCTTTATAAAGAAGCATACACCATTATGTCCTTGTCATAAATGTAAAAACCATTCCTTTTCCCCAAAAACGATTTTCAAATCATAATTTCAAAACACTGCACATGGAGAAATTACTTAAAATGTCCTTAAGACACATAAAAGTGTTTTTTGATTGCCTTTGCAGCATGTTTGTGTCACTTTTAACATGGCTATGTAACGCAAACATTCAAAATCTAAATTTGCCATGCACAGATGGGAGCATATTTACAAGCAATTTGCTCCACAGAGAAAGGTCTTACATTAAAATGGGAAAAATAACATCAGAGACACTCAATTGCCTTATAATGAAGCATACACCATTATGTCCTTGTCATAAATATTATAACCATTCATTTTCCTCAAAAACGATTTTCAAGTCATAATTTGAAAAGACTCCACAGCTCCTATGCACAATAACACCCTCTCAGTACTAATACTTCACATTTTCTCCAATTACATTTTCTCAAAGAAACAAAATCTATTTGTAAAACACTTGAGACAAAGCAACATTTGAAGAACACAACTTTCTTCATAATTTTCTCCTTAAAGCACACTATTCTCTATCTAAATTAAAGAAATCTTTTCTCACCTTAGCAAATACTTTGAGTTTCAAAACAGTCTCAGAAACACACCAATTTGTCTTCAGCAGAGCAAAAGGTATGCACTCCAGAGTCTGCAGCTATCAAAAGCACAGAAATGCTGTAATTCTTCACACATATCTCTCATGTCACCCAATCAAAACTCTTCCCTCACTTTTTTTCAAATGAAAATCCTTCCCCCCTCTGCCATTTCATGCCTTTTCTGCATGGCAACCACGTCTTGGAAGACCTCTGGTGTTTGCAAGTTCACACAACAATGTTGCAATTGAACTCTGAACTCTCAGTGCACCTCATATCCAGTGCATTCTTTCATTTAATGATTTTTTCTTGACCACTCAAAATACATCTTTCAAACAACTCATCCATGCACCCTAACTTTCTGTTTTCAGCAATCAAAATCCACCAATCACTGTTACTGCTTCATTAACACAGAAACTCCACAGTTTTTTTCATTTTAAACTCTTATTTTTTCAACTGCCATTTCATTGCCACACTTCATCTGACTGCAGGAGAACCTTCTCTCACCATGTTTTCTGTCTGGATTGTTGGACATAGTTACATCTATTGGGCTCAGAGGTATGCTGAGAACAGGAATTTACCTAACCTCAATTTACAAGATGTGGAAATTAAGTGGTTTGGCCACAGAGGATTAAAATGTCACCAATTGATACCATTGGTGAAAACCTTTATGCATTTGCCAAAACCTGACCTGTTAATTGTGCACTGTGGAGGTAATGATTTGGGCACTTTGACTGGGGTAGGTCTGGAAATGCTTTTAAAGGACACCTTTGAGCAATTGATGGCACTTTTTCCTCAGACTGCCTTGGTATATTCAAATATATGCCAAAGACAGAAATGGAGGTGGTCAAACCAATTTTGTCCACAAATTGAGAAGTCGAGGAAGCATGTAAACAAATCTGTTTCAGCTTACATGAGAGACCATGGAATGGGCTCCCTGTACAACAATAACTTGCGTTACTACATGCAAGATATCTACAGAGGAGATGGAGTTCACTTCTCAGATGAGGGCAACAGAATTTTCATTCTGAATTTAAGACTGTGCATTGGTACCTACTTATAAGTACCTAAATGTACCATAAACCCAAAAGCTCTTCTCAGAGCTACCCTACATCTGATCACTCACAATTATTATTTTACTCTAACATTTTTCACTAATTTTCAACAAAGTACGCTCCCTGGGGCGCTACCCGGTACGCGAACCGGGAGCTAACCTCGCAAAATTTTAATTATTTTTTTTTTTTTCTCACATATGGGCCTCCTCAGCCACCCTCAGAAAACCTAGGGGGTCAAGATAAGTCTACCGTGCCCCCTTCTACCCATTCTGAACATTATTTGCCCTCCATCTTGTATCTTAATTCGACCGAAACACAAAATGGTGGACTCCCGTAACGCTTAAGGTTCGCGAACCGGGGCGCTCGCCAGTTCGCGTACCGGGTCGCTCCCTGGGAAGCGCACCATCAAAAAAGGTGGGAAAGTAGTTTACAGAAAAGCGACTGGAGACAATTTCACCAAATATAGATTACCTCATACTACATACCAATGCCTACCATTTTCACAAATTTGATTGAAATTCCATTTAACCATTTAGCCTGTAGACCTCTCTAAATACCCTGAGGTAAATTACTTCACAAAACACATCTGAAGTGTTGGAATTGACAACCAATTAAAATGTTACTTTCATTTTCTACTTTTTTTTACCTGACATTTGATTGGCTATGTACCTGAATATATATAAAGGAAGAGAGAGAAACACAGCCATTTTGACTACTACTTCCTGAACTACATTGCAAGATCATTTTCACTCACAACTTAAACTTCTTTTTAGAAGGTGAGATATTATTTTATAAATTTGAAAACATTTTCAGATAGTTATATACTATCCCTCTGTAAGAGTTAGACATTGAGAAAGGCTTCTTTATTATAATTATGGATTGATTTAGGTTTCTGTGGTATAATTATGATTTACTTAGGCTTCTTCACAGGCACTTTTTAATAGTACTACTTCACGCCTGAAACCATACAGTGCCCATAGATTACTTCTCTGTTATAAACTCACAAGTACCTGTCTGAACTTAAACCCAACAGTGCCCTATCTCTACTGATATATTTATTTTTTATGCAAATTACAGCAATAAAATGGAAGGTGAGCAGAATGTTTCCTTCGAAATTGTTCTGGAGAACAACACAGAAAAAGATATTGAGGACAATGATGACTCAGATTTCATGGATGAATCACGGGACCATGAATTAGTTCAATGTGTAGAATCTGTGGATCATTTACTTCATTATGAAGACGGTCAAATGTGGGAACTTATGTTCACTCAACAAGAGGACATATCGGACAGTCAAATGCTAGACGTTCTATTAAATTTTGAAAAACAATCCGAAAAATAAAATTGTATGTAATATTAAAAAATTGTTTGAGTCTTTAATCATTTTTATATGTAATTCATAAACTAGTTAAATGTTAGAAATGTTATTACATTTTCAAACACAATCACAATAATAAATAATTGCTTAAAAAATAAAAAAAAATAAAAAATAATCAACAAAACCAACAATCAATTAACATACAGTATTTGAAAAGTCTATCATTCTTTTTTCCTTATAGTACGCTGCCCAGAACGCTTCCCGGTTCGCGAACCGGGCGCTACCCACGCAAAAAATACAAAAACATTTTTTTTTTTGCCCCGCGGGGCCCTTTTAAAGCCTCCACATTAAACCTAGGGGGTCAGGGAGGATCTACTATGCCCCCTTATGGTCATTTCCCCCTTTGTTTTGGCCTCCTCTTGTCTCTCAATCCTACCAAGAGACAAGATGGCGGCCGCTCCGGACTGTTTAGAATGTTGACAGACACCGGAGAGCCAATCAGCTTCGCTACGCGAAGTTCCGTTACGCGTAAAGTCCGCGAACCGGAGCGCTGCCCGGTCCGCTGTTACAGATATATATCTTTTTTTGAACGTTAATTTCTCAAAATCCACTGAAGCACATATATTGAGACCTAGAAAAGGCACATCGGGCTACCAGTCCCTACAATTTTGCCAAGTTTTGTGGAAATCCATTCAGCCGTTCGGGCTAAAAGTGAGGCCAACCGCCCTATGGAAAACTCAATGTTAAAAACACGTTTTGGGACCCCCCTTTTTTCTCGGCCCCCCCCTTGACGAACCCCCCCCAAATTTCCAGGGGCTGCTCAGAAACAAAATGTTCCATTTTCCAGACAATTTCAGCCAATTCCGTCCACAAACGCCAAAGTTATTAGACATAGAATTTTCAAAAATCCCATAGGGAAAAAATCCTAACTATATATACCTACTGGCGACCGCCAGTAGGTAATATATATACATACATATATAAACATATATAATCTGCATATCTATATAAATACAAATATAAATGCATGCATACATATACATATATGCATACATATGCATGTTATTTACATGAAAGTTTTAAAAACACTAATAAAATCAAAGCTAAAAAGCCACCTCATTACAAACAGAATGGCTTTAACTTAAACGAGGGCGAGATCTATTGCATTTTCAATGCTTGTTTACTTTGGTTCCATCAAGAAGGCATTCAGATGTGTCACACATTTGCCATAAATTCTGAATGTTAGCACTCTAGTTGCTCATTAGATCACTGTAGTAAAGCTACTGCTCACCAGGGAAGTCTGCCGCTAATCATACTTTCTATGGCAAAATGAACCCCCTCATTTTGTTCCTTTTTAAATTGAATGTTTTGAGACTTACCACTTCATTCCAATCAAGATGGCTTCTGGTGTGCCATACTTTTGTCATAAGTAAGACTGTGAGCGCTCTAGTTGTTCTTTAGAACACTCTGGGAAATTCTGTCATTGGGCTATACTTGGGCTACATCTGGGTGATATTTGGACTACATTTGGGCTCTTTTGTCTCTGGTGGCCATCTTGGGAGACTGCATGTCAGAATTTTTTAATGAAATAGAAGAGGATTTGGGAAGTCACTCAAAATGTGCCCTAATTTTTCTTTCTGCAGCACTAATCATACTTTCTATGGCAAAATATACCCCCTCATTTTGTTCCTTTTTAAACTAAATGTTTTAAGAGTTACCACTTTATTCCAATCAAGATGGCTTCAGGTGTGCCATACCTTTGGACGCGGAAGTGTTTCTCCGGTTTACTCACGTGGATGGACCATTGACTAACGTTGGCCGCCTGTTTTTTGAACGAGTGTAGTAGCCTCGACCCTGGTTTCGGATCTGTCAATTAACTTTACTGAAGCTGGATAACTGCTTGTGGGACATCGACTTGTCCCGTTAAGTGCTCTATGGGCGCTGGTGCCCAGTGGATCTATATCATCCTCATCTCCCTGGGTGACCACCACTTGGATGAGCGCGAGTTTTTGTCTTCAGTACCCTTGTCCTGATGAAGCCATAAAGATTCCAGTGGCTGAAACGCGACCGCGACAGCGTCGACACCCTTGTGATTAGGAGTCCCTGCTTAGTTTATCTTTGTTTGTATATTCAGGCGCCTTATGCAAAAGAGAACTTTGAGAGAAGTTACATCTCAGGCGTATTGGGGATCTCCATTATAGAGTTATATCACTCGAAGTTAGGAATGTATATATTGTGTGATAGGTCATCCATTGAGATCTGTCTATGGGTACACCTTTTGTATATATATGTAATGTATAGATTGTATTTGTGATTTGTATATAATGCATTGTATTGTGTGTATATAGTGAATTTGTTTTCTTTATATATAGTTGTTTTGCGCCATCTCCTTTTTGTACATGTTTATACGTCCTCATAATTTTGTAAGGGATTTGTTATATATTTAGTTATATAGAACAGGATAATTAATCTTTTCATGTTCTAAAATTATAAATTGAATTTATCCCTCTATACTAGTTTGTTCTACTTTTTCATCCTTTGATGCTCCTTGTCCAGGTATGGGAGGGTAATGTGGGCATAACCCCTGTTATTGTTTCAGTATACCTTTGTAATAAGTAGGACTGTTAGCGCTCTAGTTGTTCTTTAGAACACTCTAGGAGGCTGCAGTAGAACACAAAGGAATCAACTGACAGTCTCTGTCCTTGTTGGATGTACATGTTTTACTGAGAATGTCAGACTTCATGCTCACATGACTGAGAAAGATAATGTGAATTTACAGAAAATATGCTTTCAGTTTAGCTTATAGATCCCCTTCCAAACCACTGTGGGAAAAGCATGAGATAATAGTTTTCTTTCAAACATGATTCATGATATCCTAGCAGAAGGCTTTTTCACATGGTAAAATCACCTTAGAACACTCCACAATTCCTAAAATGAGTATGGTACCATCAACAAATGATTTATAATGTACTAAAGTCCTAAAACCCTCTATTAACTACAATGCTTTTTAATGAGGTGCTATCATGTATATTGGTCCCAAGATGGCTGCCAACACTTCTAGGATGAAGTGCTGACAGCCAATCAGATCTCACGATGAGATGCGTGGTTAGGCTCCGCCCAAATATATATGTGTTTTTGAAGTTAATTTTCATAAAAACCACTGGAGCAATTTTCACCAAATATAGCAAAGGCACTTCTGCGTACCAGTCCCTACAATTTTGCCAAGTGTGGTGTAATTCCGTTCAGCGGTTCGGGCTGTAGCCTTGTCAGAACGTCCTATGGAAATTAATATGGGGAAAACACGTTTTGGGACTCCCCTTTTTTCTCAGCCCCCACTTCACGAATCCCCCCGAAACTTTCAGGGAAGGAGCGCAGCAGAGCTGTCCAAAATTTTTGAAAATTACACGCAAATTCCTCAACCGGCGCCAAAGGTATTCCCAATAGAATGTTGCGGATTTCCTATGGTAGCTAGGTCCTAACTATATATACCTACTGGCTATATATATATATATATATATATATATACATATATATATATATATATATATATATATATATATATATATATATATATATATATATATATATATCACAACAACGATTCCTCAAGATAGAAGAAACTTGGAGTTGCAGTTAATTAGTCGCAATCCACACAAAACGGTATTCTATTAATTTATTCTTCAATCCATTGGGGTATAGAAAACAAAGCAAAAACCAACGCGTTTCGACAGCCTCTGCTGTCTTGTTCACGGTCAATTTGTAAAGTGCATTTTCACAACTTATAAAGGAAACAATAACGTTGCATACAAAGTCACTCCCTCAAAAGGGGCGCTACCAACACCACAACATTGTTTTATATATATTTATATATACCACGCCCCCGATGTTGCAGGAATTGTGGGCATTGTAGTCACTCCATAGTTTTGCAGAGTGCTCCATTTTACAAAGAACCACAAAGTG
This sequence comes from Lissotriton helveticus, assembly GCF_964261635.1. Lineage (NCBI taxonomy): Eukaryota > Metazoa > Chordata > Amphibia > Caudata > Salamandridae > Lissotriton > Lissotriton helveticus. Next base: position 1,416,130,379 of record NC_136059.1, on the reverse strand, counting down.
ACATATTGTTAATTCACGCAGATTTTTTTTTACGAACATGTTAGTCCTGCATTTCGAAAGACTATGTGAGGGATGTGATTGATGTCTTTTATTCATCCCGTGTTTGGCTGCATGATGTGTTCGTGATTGCGTGATGTGATGACATGTGCGTTTACCGCCCTCTAGTGGGCAGGGTTGTATTGTACAATCAATAAATAACAAGGTTTTCTCCCCTCTAATAGGCCTGGGTGAATTATGATTGTATATATACATGTCAATGGTTCACAATGTTAGTGGGGGATTGGTGGGTGTTGGAATTGGTCCCCGGGATATGGGTGATTTGCTGTAGCAATGTGAAGGGATGGTGGGTAGTGAAGGGTTGTTAACAAAAAGTTGTGTTTGTAAACGGGATTGCATATAGGAAATTTCTGGGAGTTATTGTGTCCTCATAAAATTACAGATGTATGTACAGTTATTCAGATTGGTTGAGACCAAAAGGGGTCATCGTCCTGAAGTTGAGGATGTGTCTGGATTCTTTTTGCCGCAAAAGTTTTTCCTTATGACCTCCCCTGTCAGACAAAGACATTGTTGCTATGCCCCAAAATCGCAGCATTTTCCAGTCTCTGTTATGGTGGGCCTCCATATGTTTAGCAACTGCGTTGCTCCTGTCCTTATGTACTGTCGCTCGAATGTGTTCTAAGATACGTTTTTTAAGTTCGCAGATGGTGCTCCCGATGTATCTTAGTTTGCAGGGGCACTCGATCATATAAACTGTGTATTGGCTGTTACATGTTATGCATTCCCTGATTTGCCACATTTTCTTGCTGTTCATTGCTATTTCCGTCGTTGGCTTGGCGATTTCACACGCTTTACAGTTATAACATTTAACAAAGCCCTTGGTTTTCAGCCACAGTTTTTTCTTTTTTCTTTTTTTGAAGTGACTATGGATCAGTTGGTCTTGTAGGTTCTTAGCCCTTCTATAAGTGATGGCTGGATGGTTGCCCATTTTTTTGCCAATTACTGGGTCTAATTGCAGAATTTTCCAGTTATTTTTTAGGATTTGGTTTATCCTGCTAGGATCCTGGTTGTAACTCAGAATCAATCTGATTGGTTCTTCCTCTGTTGTGGCCTGATCTGTCTTCTTTTTCATGCAATCCAATCTTAATTTTTGGTTTGCTCTTTCCCAGCATTTTTTAACCACTTTCTTATTGTATTTTCTTTTTTGGAAACGTATGATGGTATTTGTACTCTGCTTATTCCACTCCTTCCCCTCGCTACAGATTCTCCTGAGGCGGAGGAATTCTCCATACGGTATGCTGGATATTAGTGATTGTTGGTGGAAGCTTGTGGCTTCAAGGGTCGCATTAGTAGCTGTGCTTTTTCAGTGAAGTGTTGTTTCCATATGATTATTGCTTATATACACTTCCGTGTCCAGGAAGATTGCCTTTGTTCTGCTCATTGTGTATGTAAATTTTAGACACGGGGTGCTGGTGTTCAATATTACAAAATATTCCTGGAACTTTGCTTCACTCCCATTCCACACTATAAAAAGGTCATCTATGAACCTTTTCCATGTTACAATGTGTTGGGTATATTCTTGGTGTTTTTGGTTCCATGCTATTGTCTCTTCCCACCAGCCCATAGCTATGCAAGCATAGCTTGGGCTGAAAGAAAAGCCCATTGCGGCTCCATTCTTCTGTCGGTACATCAATTCTCCAAACATAAATATGTTGTTGGTAAGTACATTGCAGATCATTTCCATCAGCATGTCATTGTGATCTTTGTAATGAATGTTGCATTCCCTTAAATAGTATCTGCATGCATTTAGGCCCAGTTCGTTATCAATGTTGGTATATAGCGTCGTCACATCCATAGTGATCATTCCGTCACATCCATAGTGATCATTAGAAAGTTTGGTTGCCAGGTCAGTTCATTTAGGACACATAAGAAGTCCGTAGTATCTTTTATATAAGATTTCAGTTGTTTTACATAGGGGTTTAAGTAATAGTCGATGAAGTTGGCTAGTGGTTCAAACAATGAGCCCTTTGCTGACACGATAGGTCTCCCTGGTGGTTTAGTGGGATCTTTGTGTATTTTCGGCAAGAAATATAATGTTGCCGTTCTGGGGAAATCGACTGTCAGATATTTCTTTTCGTCAAAGTCCATTAGGCCTTTTGCTTCCCATAGACTACATTTTTGATCTAATTCTCTTTTGATTTTGTCTAGCGGGTTTGTTTTCAATTTTTCATAGTACTGGGAGTTATTCAGTTGTTCCATGGCCTCCGTGGTGTATAGGTCCCTGTCCCACAACACCACGTTCCCCCCTTTATCAGACATTTTTATCTCAAAACTCTGATCATTGCTTAAGGATGTTAGTGCTTCTCTTTCTTTTGGGGATAAGTTGTCCCTACATTTCATTTTTGGAATTTTATATAAGTCATGGGTGACTGCTTCCTGGAACATATCTATCTTGTTCCCTGGTGTCAGTTGTGGAAAGAATCTTGATTTGGCTTTCAGGTTGCTAGTTCCTGCTCCCAATTGGGGTATTACTGTATTTAAATGGATTTCTTTTCCCTCTTCCGCATTTATATTGATTAGAGCCAGGTATGTATCCGCCTCCTTGGCCGATAGTGTAGATGTTAACTCTGGACGAGATTTCATGATTTTGGGTTTGTTTTCTCTTTCCATAAAGAAGTTGGCTAATTTTATTTTTCTGATATATAGATACATATCGATCCTGGTTTGAGCCATATCCATTCGTTGAGTTGGACAGTAATTGATTCCTCTTTTCAGAAGGGAGGTTTCTAATTGTGTGATTTCCCTTTTTGAGAGGTTTATTATTTGTAATTCCTCGTTTATTTGCCCTTCTTCTGTTTCATTCCCCGGGTCTTCGTGCTTAATTTTTCGTTTGTACTGGTTTCTCCTCCGGCTTCTCCTTGTTGGGGTTTTGAGGATCTGGGTTGCCATGATCTCCCCCTTCCTCTTCCTCTGCCTCGTGTGTATCTCTGCGCCCCCTGATTTTGTTCCCATTGGCGTTGTTTGAGAACGAGGCGCATGTCCCCTAAAAAAGCCCTTTGGGCCATGTCTAAAGTAGAGTCATCATCGCTTTGTTCCATTGATGTGAGGGAGGACAGGCTGGAGGATGATATAGTTGCCCTTCCAGTTTGTTGTTTGTAAGGGTCATACTTGCGGGCAAATGTAAAAATTCGCCCTTGTGTATAATCATTTGCATCTCTCACAAATTTGGTATGTTTCCTTAATCTCACCACTTCCTCATGTTTTTCTATTTGTTTGTTTAGATCTTCCTTAAATTTGGTCATTTCTGGATTGAGTTTTTTTTTTTTTTTTTTTTTTTAAACCTTTATTGAACAATGAAAGCTCACAAATACTGGCCTACAACCCCACGGGCTGGCCAGAACAGAATGGTCGAATAACCAGCGTACAAAAAGAAGATATGCACAGGATATAACATCAGGAGCACTGGTGAAGCAATAAAAACCATCGAGCGTTCAGCAAGAGCAGGATAATAAAGGTTAATTTTCTAGCACGGGGAGGGGACCAAAGGAATAACGGGCCGTCTATGAGAATACAAGGGAGGGACCGCTGCAAGCCGCCATTTTATAAACACAACGTAAGAAAATGAAGCCATATAATCAAATCTAGCAAAGGACAGAAACAGAATCAGACCATCAAATAGCAACAGTGGCAACAGTCAATCGCGCTCACTCACCTCCGCCCCTACCCGAACAAAGAAGACGTGATCAAAAAGCCCCATCACAAAGACTATGCAATACGCACCCCAACGGAAAAGGGGGACCTCCATAAAGGAGGAAGGGAAAGAGGGAGAAAAAGACAACAAAAGGAACACCCGCCAGACCATGCACCCCCAGGGGGAAAAACAGGACAATAAAACCGGCATGCGATGTAACAGAAACACGATACCAGAATAGGCAGCGGACCACAATCAGCCACACACCGGAAGAAGGACAGAAAACCCCCGGGGGAGATACGAGGTGACAGAGTCCCGAAAAAGTGAATACACAAGAGCCATAGAACAAAAAAGGGAAAATAAGGGGGGAAAAAGACCCCCCGACACAAACAGACCCCCCCCACCCACCCCTAAGCCCACCCTGCACCCCTGCAGAAGGCTACGGCCTACCCCCCCCGCAGCGTGCCTGTCGCCCTAAATAGAACCCGAAATATAGTGGAGCAAGAAAAGTTGGAATTAAAAGACAAAAAAAGGGGGGGGGGAAGGAAGGGAAGGAAAGAAGGGAGTAAAGACATACAAACATACACACGGGGGAGGGCCAAAGACAGGAGTAAACGCACCCATCCACCCGCCCGGGTCAAAGGTCCAAGTCCTCGGGAAGCCAAAGAGTATCAGGCCAAAGTCCAGGAGCACTAACCAATTACACAGAACCATATCAGGACACAGAGATCTTCCAAACCGTTCATGAGCTACCGCATATAAGAGTCAGTTTTCATCAGCCCTGACCCTTTTTATCCAAAGCAGTAAGGGTCCGATCCAACGAGGACCCTGCCAGAAAGAACAGAAGGCAGGCAGCAGGAGAGTCCAACGGGAGTCCAAAAAAGTCACAGGAAGAAAAGCACGGAAGATCCAGGAAAAGCACAGAATGTAGCAAACGATGCAGGCACAGTTCCAAGGATATATCCATAAAAACCGACCCATCCGGGCCGGCACAGGAGGCGTCATCGGGCAGTGGTGATTGAGAGGGACCAGGAGAATCATGAAAGTCCGGCAAAACAAAATCCAGCTCCCGGGCCAAGGGCAGAGGAGGCAGCACAGGAGGAGAGGGCGCCATCAGGTTGCGCACCTCCGGGGCGGCAGCCGGGGCCGAGTCCGCCAGGAGAGTACCAGCCACACCCCGCGATATCAATGCCTCATCCGGTCGTGGGGGCCCGGGAGGCCCGCAGTGAGGAACCGTCTCCAGAGCCAGGAGTGGCGCGGCCACCGAGAGCCGCCAGGATAGCAGGAGGTTTAAGATCCCCTTAAGTGCAGGAAAACCTTCACAGTATCCGACACCCGGGCCTTGCGGCGGGCCCCCAGTGCTCGTCCGGGCCCGGCCCAAACAAACGGGGCTGGTCGCCATCTTGAGAGCCCGAACAGGCCGCGCGGCCAACAACCTCCGCCGGGGCGGCAATCAAGCAGATGAAGTCCCGCCGACAGGCAGAGGAACACCCCGGACAGGAAGGGGGGCCACCAGAAGAAGGGGATTCGCCGGCCCCCCAATGTCGCCAGTCCCGTTCTCCGAGTCCGGGCGGCAAAGAACAAAATGGCCGGACCGGAGAACAAAGGGGGAGGAAGCTGAACACACGAGGAACCCCAATAATGAAGGGCAGCGTCACCATCCAAGGCTGCCGCCACACAGGAGTCTCTCAGCCAGGAACCTCCGGTTCACACGAACAGCGGCCCTCCAATCACCTCCAGCGCGCCCCGAAGGGCAAGCCCGCAGGCTGCATCCGGCCCAGGAGCCGGGACGAAGAACCAGGCCAGTCCGCTCTCGAGTCCCGGGAATGGTCGGGGGCACTGCACCGGACCCACAGCAGCCAGGACAACCGGAACAAGTGGTAAGTGCCTGCAGTGCGTCGTAGTAGTACCACACAGCAAGGAGGGCTTCCCGGGGCAGGATAAATGCAGGATAAATGTGAAAAACACAGGCGGGCGAACGGAGCCGAGCTAAAGCGCGGCCATCGCGGTCGCGAGCTAGGCTCCTCCATGGATTGAGTTTTAAAGTTTCGATTTCTTTTTCTAATGTTCTTAGCTGATCTTTTATTTTGTCCAGAGCAATTTCTATATGTTTAACCAATATTTTGATTAACCCCAATGAGGAGTTTAAAGTATGTTCCCCCCATTCTTGTAATAGGTCATTTGTGGCGTCCTGTTGGCTAGGCATTAATAGTATTCGTAGTTCCCTGGGGACTCTTTCCACTTCAAGATATTTCTGAAGAGTAATCAATTCCCATGACTTATTTATTTCTTTTTTGTTAAGTTTCTCCCATGATCAGAGTTTGTCCTTTATGTAGTTTTTCCCTTGTTCTGCAGTTCTTTCCGCAGTTTTTTCCATATTTCCTCTTTCAAACATTGTATTTAGTTGTTCTTTCCTTTTGGCATCCTGTTTGTCCATCTTGTGCTGTGTTTTGGGTGTACCCCCTCTTTGGATGTTGTATTTGGATTAGATTATCCTTGTTTGATTTTTTGTGTGTGGTTTGAAGCGATTAATTTTTGACGTTTTCTGTGGAGAAGGCAGCCTATAGTGCATTTTTCTTTAGCTTGCTGTATCCACGTTGGGATATTCCATATTGCAAGTTTTTTAGGATTGAACGCTGTGCCGCTGTATTCCCCTGAAAACAAATCTGCCACATTAACCGGGTTCTCGCTCTTATGCAGTATAGACGTTTTTAAATCAACAGTCTTAGAACGAATTGACAAAGCCGACGTACTCGGCGGCCACACACTCTTACCTCGGTATAAGACTTCCGCGGTAGGTGTGGGTCCGCTCCCTTCCGTCCGCTATTATCACACGAGTCCGTTCATGTTTAGCACAAGAAATTCACTGGTGAGCACCTCGGGAAGTCAATAAATCCAACCATATGGCTCCCTTTTCTCTCCTGGTAGGCGCTGCAAACGTGGCCGCGTTACTCCTGCGGTTGAGCCCAACCGCTACACCTCACAACAACGATTCCTCAAGATAGAAGAAACTTGGAGTCGCAGTTAATTCGTCGCAATCCACACAAAAAGGTATTCTATTAATTTATTTTTCAATCCATTGGGGTATAGCAAACAAAGCAAAAACCAACGCGTTTCGACAGCCTCTGCTGTCTTGTTCACGGTCAATTTGTAAAGTGCATTTTCACAACTTATAAAGGAAACAATAAAGTTGCATACAAAGTCACTCCCCCAAAAGGGGCGCTACCAACACCACAACATTGTTTTATATATATTTATATATACCACGCCCCCGATGTTGCAGGAATTGTGGGCATTGTAGTCACTCCATAGTTTTGCAGAGTGCTCCATTTTACAAAGAACCACAAAGTGACATATTGTTAATTCACACAGAATTTTTTTTACGAACATGTTAGTCCTGCATTTCGAAAGACTATGCGAGGGATGTGATTGATGTCTTTTATTCATCCCGTGTTTGGCTGCATGATGTGTTCGTAATTGCGTGATGTGATGACATGTGATTTCCTATATGCAATCCCGTTTACAAACACAACTTTTTGTTAACAACCCTTCGCTACCCACCATCCCTTCACATTGCTACAGCCAATCACCCATATCCCGGGGACCAATTCCAACACCCACCAATCCCCCACTAACATTGTGAACCATTGACATGTATATATACAATCATAATTCACCCAGGCCCATTAGAGGGGAGAAAACCTTGTTATTTATTGATTGTACAATACAACCCTGCCCACTAGAGGGTGGTAAACGCACATGTCATCACATCACGCAATCACGAACACATCATGCAGCCAAACACGGGATGAATAAAAGACATTAATCACATCCCTCACTTAGTCTTTCGAAATGCAGGACTAACATGTTCGTAAAAAAATTCTGTGTGAATTAACAATATGTCACTTTGTGATTCTTTGTAAAATGGAGCACTCTGCAAAACTATGGAGTGACTACAATGGCCACAATTCCTGCAACATCGGGGGCGTGGTATATATAAATATATATAAAAAAAGTTGAGGTGTTGGTAGCGCCCCTTTTGAGGGAGTGACTTTGTACGCAACTTTATTGTTTCCTGTATAAGTTGTGAAAATGCACTTTACAAATTGACCGTGAACAAGACAGCGGAGGCTGTCGAAACGCGTTGTTTTTTGTTTTTTTTTCTATACCCCAATGGATTGAAGAATAAATTAATAGAATACCGTTTTGTGTGGATTGCGACTAATTAACTGTGACTCCAAGTTTCTTCTATCTTGAGGAATCGTTGTTGTGAGGTGTAGCGGTTGGGCTCAACTGCAGGAGTAACGCGGCCACGTTTGCAGCGCCTACCGGGAGAGAAAAGGGAGCCATATGGTTGGATATGTATTTATATATATATTCAAAAATTAAACAGGATATCAAGAGGACCCTTCAATGGTTTTCAATCGTCATTTCAGCCAATTTGTCCGCTTTCATGTGGGTGACACACAGGAGTGGCTGATTATCTACATTTCATTATATGGTCTCTTTCTCAGAAATCCAAGGTACTCATATTAAGATTAAATGAGCTCCTTAACCACCATCCATACCTTGGACACAGACTGCTGCTATCGATGCTATCTTGCCTTCACTGACCTGGCTCCTGATTGATCACCCAATCTTTTGTGTCTACTCCATCAACTAAGCCCTTGCTGTAAAAACTCTTATTTACCAATGATGCTGTTGGGGTCAGTCCATTTCTTTGCCCATTTCCAGGCTGCCTCAGCTTCAGTAGGAAAGTTAGAGCACTGACGGTATATTACTTTCCATTTGGTTGGAAACTGCCACATTCGCTTAAGGTTTAGGTCTAGTATCTTCTTTTTACTTCCAGAAATGGGTTCTGCTTATTCCGAACAGTGATTGTGCAGTCAAAAATAAGGACCTTACTGTTCTTCACAATCAGTGGGGCAAATTAACTAGCCATAATGAGTATCAGGTTTTTCTCACAGTAATTAGGAGGACAGTCTACTATTGGCATTATCAAAAAGACAGAAGACCATACCACCTTCAAAACAACACTCAACCAGTACCATAGCTTCCTGAGAGAAACAAAGAACACTCTAGCAGACTGCATAGAAGCCAGAACAAACCACAGCAAGGTGCTCTTTGCCATAGTGACGGGGTTCTCCTACCCCACAGCCACTGGAAACAACATCTCACCCTCCGCCAAGAGCTGTGCGACACCCTGGTGGACTTCTTCCACAACAAGATTTCAGCCATCTCTGAGAACTTTAAACCCTAATCCCCTCTGCCGACAGCATCAGCCCACTCACACCCACAAACACAAACCTCGAACACCTGCTTACCCATTGGGGCCCTCTCATAACTCAAGCCACAATCTTCACAATGAAGTCCGTGCACTCAGGAGCACCCACGGACCCATGTCCCCACCACAACTTCAACCTTGGGAGCAAGACGATTAGTGAACAGCTCAAGAAAATCCTGAACGCCCCCCTCACCATGGCCTCCTTACCCGAGGACTGGAAATGCACTGAAGTGAGGCCCCTCCTGAAGATGCAATCCACTGACCCTGCAGAACCGGGAAACTACTGGGCCATCTCCCTGCTCCCCTTTCCGACAAAGGTTCTTGAAAAGGCAATCAACCAGCAACTCACAGAATACCTGGGAACTACAACCTCCTGGACCACTTGTAATCTGGATCCTGAGCCAACCACAGCACCGACACGGCCCTAATCACAGCCACCGACAACATCATGGTTCTCCTGGACTGTAGCAAAACTGCAGCCCTCATCCTCCTGGACCTGACAGCTGACTTTGAGACCGTCTCCCACTACTTTTTGATCATTAGACTACAGAAAATTGGATCCAGGGAGACACCTTTAAATAGATCCTATCATACCTCACCGGAAGAAACCAGAAAATCTGCCTTTCACCATTCACCTCGGATTTCAAGAAGATCATCTGCGGTTTCCCACAAGGATTGTCCCTCAGCCCCACCCTCTCCAACATGTCTATGACTCCCCTGGCTAACACCGTCAGACTGCAGAGACTCAACATAATCTCCTATGTCGATGACATCCAGCTCATCCTCTAGCTGTCAGAAGATCCATCCATCACCAGGGCCTGCTTCCACAGATGGATGATGAACGTCGCTCACTGAATGCAGTACAACTGTCTCAAGCTCAACATAGAAAAGAAAGAGGTCCTCACCACGGAACAATACTACTTGGTGATCTGTTGAACTCTGCTGTTGGAACTGGCACTTTCTGATTGGTGAGGCATTTCCCTAGCCAGGCTGAACCTACCTCTTCTATCAGGGGCAGGTGATTACCCTCACTGTATAACCTGCGCTCACCCTTGGGTTGCTTGGTACTGAGCAGTCAGGTTAAACATAGAGGGAATGTGTAAAGTATTGGAACAGCAGTCTTGCACAATAAAAACATCGAACATTACAAAAGAGACTTTACACGTGGCGTACCTAAATACAGTTTGTAATCAACACACATATTAACACAACATGGAATTATGGTATTTCTGGGAATAAATCACATTTGGAAATATCAATAGTTTACTACACCCAACTATGTTAAAATGACATCAGTAGCATGCACACCCCAGCACCCTTAAGTGATGCAAAACGTTGTCAGACCTAGGCCCACCCTGGCAATTATTACAATTCAATACCACAAAGGTGGGTGCACCTCAGATCACAACAATATCAAAATGTGTATACACAGATAAATACAACACTTTTAAACAGCACAGTGGGCCAAGGCAGCATGGGTAAAAAACAATGTCAAATATAGTATTTTTTTGCCAAGGAATCAACCTGTAAAGTAACACCAGTGGGCAGTGCAATTAAAAACAGGCGGTCCTCATGAAGTCCCACACACTCCCTCAGCAACGATACGTGGTGCCACAAATATCAGGCAGGTCTGCATGGAGCACACTTGCACACACACGCACACAGCACCATGATGCGATGCAACTGTTATCAAGCAGGTCAGTTGATAATACACATGCGGACCCAGTGGCTCAATGGGTTGGAGATAAACAACACTCCCCCTGATATTAGGCAAATTGCGGCCAGAGTCAGACTTAGTCAGCTTCCCAGGGAAAAGGACGTGGGTGTGGGTAGGTAGCAGGACTAATTAAGCGACAGTCGACAAATGGGGGGGTTTGGCCACCACTCGGGAAGTTCCCCACAGTATGTAGAGTAGAAGCAGGCTGAGGGCTATAGTCGTTCAATCAAAGGGTTCCACAATTGGCCTTCTGGCACCAGCCCAGTTCTGCGAAGCACAGGGGGTTCACACAGTCCCTTGACCTATTTCAGATTGCTCTTGGACGTGTTCATCAGCCCAGTCAATTATTTTCACAACCCAAGCCCAATCCAGTAATCATCAAGTCGCCACCACAGATGACATCCGCATGCTACTCGACCAGGGCCACACTGTGGCCCTCATCCTACTTGACCTCTCCACAGCCTACAACACCGTCTCACACAGTCTCACACCGCACTCTTGCAGCCAGACTCCACAACATCGTTATACGAGGAACCGCCCTCGACTGGATCCGCTCCTTTCTCTCTGGCAGGACCCAAAGGACCAGACTCCCTACCTTCCTCTCCGAACCTACAGAGATCAACTGTGGAGTTCCCCAAGGACCCTCGCTCAGCCCCACGTGATGAGTCAACATCTACATGGCCCCTCTCACCACCATCGTCAGACAGCGTGGACTCAGCATAGTATCTCACGGCAACAACACCCAGCTCATCCTCTCTCTCACGAGGAACCCTGAAGACACCAGACTCAGCTTCCAAGAAGGAATTAAAGACATCACAGCCTGGTTGAGCGACAACTGCCTAAAACTGCACTCAGAGAAGGCAGAGGTCCTCGAACCCTCCCTTACCGCATGGGACAGCTCCTGGTGGCCCCCTCCCCTCGGAAACCCACCCACCCCGACAGACCATGTCCGGAACCTCAGCGTCATTCTAGACTCCTCCCTCACCTTGACCCGCCAGATCAACGCGGTCGCCTCCACCTGCTTCAACTACCTCCGCAAGACATTCAAGTGGTTCCCCCCGCATGCAGAAAGACCATCACCCACGCACTCATAACCAGCAGACTGGACTAACACTCTCTATGTCAGAATCAACAAAACCCTGCTACACAAGCTCCAAACCATCCATAACACCGAAGCCAGGCTCCTCCTTGGAACCCCACGAGCACATGACCCAACACCTATGAGACCTCCACTGGCTCCCCATCAAGAATAGAGTACCCTTCAAGCTACTCACCCACGCCTACAAACCCCTCCACAACATCGGACCCAAATACATCAACGAAAAAGTCTCATTCCACATACCCAAAAGGGGCCTACGCTCTGCCGACCTCGCCCTGGCAGAGACCCAAAGCTTCCGCAGAACTGCAGCAGGAGGAAGAGACTTCTCCTATGTCGCAGCAAAGACCTGGAACATGCTCCCAGTCAACATCAGATGCTCCCCCACTCTGCGCACCTTCAGGAAGAGCCTCAAGACCTGGCTCTTTGACTGATCCGGAGCTGCACACCCCGCGTCTTGAGACCCTCACAGGTGAGTAGTGCGCGCTTTATAAACCGCACTGGGTTTATGTTAGAATATCATGGATGTAACTATCATGCAACAAAAAATATCGTACCCAAAATACTCACTATCAAAATATCGCCTGGTTAAGTAAACACAAGTACTGATTAATTATTCTTAACCCGTTTACCGCGGCAAATATTTTGCCGCAGTGCAGGCGTTCCATGGAGTGGGCGGGGCTGCGTCAGCCGTTGGCAGCACCAGGGAGGTAGTGCTCACGATGGCCAACGGCCAACGGGAGTACGGAAGGGGTTAATTCCCCATGTATGTACATTGAAGATATATATGTTATTAAGGTGCCTATTAGTGACGCTAATAAAGCAAATTTTTACTTATTTTGAAGTCATTATTGTTCATACAATATTATTTTATTCCCTAAATTCTTCCATGATATTATGGTGCTCAAGCCTTTCAGAAGGTACTAAAACCACTATCACAATGAAAATATTTGACGTAAACATGGTTTAATTTTGACTTATTCACGTAAAATAGATCTCAGTGCCAACAACTGAGGAGGCTGGCAGTAACCCCACATGATCAAAGGCTAGGTGAACTAGTGACAGTTTTAAGGAACTTTTAAGGAATTTGCATAAGTCTTAGGGCCTAATTTGGAGTTTGGCAAACTGAGTGATTAATCAAAACGTAATGGATATCCTGTCTGCCGTCCATGTCCTATAATGAACTTGTGGTAAGGCAGACTAGACAACAGCCATGTTAGTGACTGAGTATGCCATCCGCCAAACTCTTAATAAGGCCCTCAGTCTGTTAAATAGTAAATGTATGCAAATCCAATAGATAATAATATAACAAAACCAAATGTGCTTCTTGTCCATTACTGACGCTTTAGAAAATGTGAACCCAATGAATATTGGCGATTGTGTTCTCCGAAGTGTGTGGATCGAGAGCCATTAAAGCACTTTGGGCCAGATGTATGAAGAAACCATTTTGTGACTCCGTAATTGCGAATCCTTGGGATTCGCAATTAGGAAATCGTAAAACGGCATGTATGAAAGAGTGTTGAACACTTTCTGCGATTCCCAGTGGGTCACAAATGACCAACCTCATGAATATTAATGAGGTAAGTCGCAATTTACAACTCATTAGGAATCGCAAAATCACTGGGATAGCGGCCTGCTGAGGTCAGCAGACCACCATGTCTGTGATTGCTTTGAAATAAAGCAATTTGTTTTTGTAAAGCAACCCGTTTTACTTAAAGAAAAACAGGTTGCGTTTTAAAAAAAAGAATAGTTCACTTTTAATTTTTTAAGAGCAGGCAGTGATCCAGTTTTTATATACATTCACAAAGGGGAAGGGGTCAATTGCCGTTGGGTTACCACCAACTTGAAGTTAGAGGTAAATGCAAATGTTTTGCGAACGCGTTCAAGGTCACAAAACATTCATTTATACCGCAGCGATTTGGTATTTGGAAGGCTTGCCCTAAACATGCCCCTTCCACATACCACAGTGCAAACCCATTTTGTGATTTGGCAACATGTTACCAAATCACAAAATAAGGTTTGGTACATGTGAAAAGCATTTTTTGCGTTCCCAAACGGGCCTATTCTGAGAAGTTTCCCATTTGCGAATGCAAAAATGCTTGATACATGCAGCCCCTTATTTCCAAAGATTGTTTCTGTCTGGATGGACCTTTTGTCATTTGATTCAAATGATGTGTAAAGGGAAATTTAATTAATTACTGAGAGTGTTGGTATGATGTTAGTACAATCCTTAATATGTGTAGAACTTATGTGTACCAGGTTCACATGATTTCTCATAACTTTTATGTGAGACTGACACAGTGGGGGCCACCACATATAAAAGGTAATAGGGCGGGAGAGCAAGAGCATAAGAGGGGGAATTAAAAACATTTATAAAACTTACCTTAAGTTGACATCTGCGTCCCGCATTGCACTGGGTGCTTCTGCTTCGGGTCCCAGCAAGCACTGGGGCTACATCAGACTCCCTGGCCAATCCCTGCACTACAGAGCAGTGCTAGGATTGGTCTGAGCAGGCTAGAATGACACCCTGCTAAGACCAGGGTGTCTGTGGGGTCTCTCCAGCCTGGTTTCTCAATGCAGACGGGCTGGACAAACCTAAATGCGCATGTGTGTTTTGGTCGGCCTGAGAAGGGGGCCAAACACACAAGAGCACTTAGAGACTGCACATAGCACTCCTCCTACTACACCCTCCCATGCCCCTGCCCTGCCCCACCCCTCACTGTACCCTGAGCCAGATCCGTAAAAATAAAACAATATTCAAATATTGTTTTATTTTTTAGCTGCTTGCTCTGCCAGTGGGGCAACACTCCTCCACCATTGCGGAGCCCTGGATTGACATGCAATTTTGGCCTGGCGGCTGTCTCCACTGTTCTGTGCCAACTGTGAAACTAAATATTGTGAACTAGCTCTATTTTACCTCCTCTGTTCAAAAAGGATGGTCCAGCAAACCTAGGTAACTATAGACTGAGTGCCAGTTTGGAGATGGATGCTAAGGTTTACACCAAAATCCTGGTGAGTGAACTAGAGATCTGAGACACTGATGAAGTACCGTTACCTAAACGGGAAAAAAGCCGGGTAATCACTAACGCTTCCTTGGTTGACTTTCCTGGATGATTTGGCATTGCCAACCCTGGCTGTGGAGCACTCCGCTCCCCTGGTATCTGGCGTCCCGGTGCCGGGTCAGTTCTGCATTCACCGTGTCAGCTGCTCAAGTTGCGGTACGGACGCCTCCGCTCTTTACTATGCTGCCAAAGACCTCCAGCAAAACCATCAGGGGTCGTGGTTCATCATCTGCCTCAGGAACTCTGACGAAGATTTCTGTAGCCGATTCCAGCGCTGAGGGCCGGGAGGCTGTTATCCCTCAAACAGCATCTGCCGAGGCGGAGACCGGCAAAAACCATACTGCCAGCCGGGGGAAACAGACAGTATCTGCACTTTTCAAAGCGCAGACACTGAAAGCCAAGCCATCACCCGATGCTCCCATCGGTGTCAGAGGCTCCAGGACATCAAAATCTCCTGCTCACGCCGCAGGTATCTGTGCAGAGGCGCCGGCTGCCTTTGTCAGCAGGGAGTCTCCTCCTGCACCTACGCTTCTGCCGGTGAGTGAATTGACATTCCAGGACGCTGAATCTTCAGTTTCTGCTAGTGAAAGACCAGCTCAAGACTCTGGCTGCACAGTGATTGCTTCCCCAGAAAGTCCAGAGACTGATCCAACTATCATCCAGCAAAAGGGATGCATTCTGGTTAATGTAGTCCCTTCAGCAGGAATACAGGAGCTAGAGAGCGATGGTGCAGGTAGAACAGGAGCTCTGAGCAGTCAAAAGGAAGACTTAGACTCTAACAGGGAGGATAACCCAGCAGATAAAAAAATTTCTCTATCTGATGTTTCTAATTCCACAGACGAGGATATTCAGGATAAGGTCTGAGCTGGAGATGGCAGCGACACTAGTAGCTTTCACTGGGAAGGCGATGTGGATCACTCTCAGTTGAGTTCAGAGACTGTTAAAAAACTAAGAGCAAGTTATGTATGTCCAACTTTGACTGAAGGCACCACAGGAGCTATGTCTTGGGATTATTCTTTCTCACCAGGCTTAGGATATAAAATCAACACAATGGATGGAGCAGTGCCTGTCAGCACTGTCACAGCCATCACTTGCCCTGAAGAAATCACGTTAGCTACTATTTACCAGGTGATGATGGCACATAGGGAGGAGTCAAGGGCTGAAAGCTCCCGTACACAAGGGGCCTGTAGGAAACTATAAAACTCCATCCGTAGGATTGCCAAGACATGTTCAGATTTTTCCTCAAGAATAACTGCAGCTGAAACCATGATCTCACAACTTGGAGATGATCTGGCCTCGCAGAAATCTAAGGTGGAAACTATACAATCGATCAGAGATGATACCCTGTTCAAACTGACTAATCTGGAAAACCGGGCCAGGCGCAATAACCTAAGAATTTTGGGAATCCCTGAGGGCCAAGAAGGCTCTAACATCCGCCAATTTGTGATTGAAATCTCTGAGGAAGCCTTCCCGGATCTCCCTCAATGGGATTGGAAGAGTCAAATTCAAAGGGCACATCGCTTTCCATTTAACCAACGCAACTCAGGAGGTCAGTTTGACAGTTGCCCTCGGGCCATCTTTATCTCCCTGAATAACTTTTTTGGCCTGGGAATCCCTGTATGATTTGGCCAGGCCCGACCGTAAAAGACTCGGGAAAGGCTGCAATATTTTCGTGCGTCCTGATTTCTGTCAGAAGACAGTTGGATTGCGATGGCACCTTAGGCAATTGACCCCAGAATTTCAGGCGAAGGGTGCTCAGATTTTTCTCTTGAACCCGTCCAAATTAAAGGTGATCTATATAGGGCAAACTCACTTTTTTCAATCAGAGATTCAGGCTAAAGAGTACCTACTGTCTATGAAGACGGGAAAAAATCCTTGACAAAATCCCTGATTCAGCCCACAGGACTACTAATGGACTGCAGTGCATCTATATTCTTGAGATCTGATTGGCTTTTTACTTTTTGCTCTAATTAATTGTGTAATTAATGTTTAAGATAGTGGATTCCCTGCTCTCTTTTTTCTTTTTTTCTCAGACCTGGGCTCTCCCGTCCTCTCAAGGTCTAATATATTTTTCTTTCATTGTCTCTCTTTTTATAGTTGCTCTTCATTGCCCCTGTTAGATATGTTTGAGCATACCCAGTTTTCAGTGGGGAAAGAGTGGGGCTTCCAGCTCAGCATCACCAGGGACCGACGTTCCCCATGCCTCCGTTGATGGTGGCCAGGGGGATTCAGGGTGTGAAGGGGTCAAGGGCAGGGGGAGGGGTAGGGGGCTTGGGTTAAGGGGTGTTTGGTGGTGGGGGGCACATACAGCTTTTTCACAGAATAGTTATGGCAAACAATATAAAACTTTTTCAAAGTACTATTTGGCTCTATGTGGTACTTTGATTAGAGACACAGGACTGAAGGGGTTAGGCTTTATTGGGCTGTTCGGGCTGCTTTGAAAGATGATATGTAGGCATAACTTTATTCGAATCTGTTCGCTAAACTGTTGTGGATTAAATGATAGAAGAAAGAGGTGCATTTTAGCTAAACTTATTAGGCACCTGGATATAGACCTACCATGCCTGCAGGAGACTCACGTATTGTGGAACAACCGCGCCTGGTTGTAGGAAGTCGGTCTTGATTTGATTGCTTGTTCAGGGCAAACAACAACTACTAGGGGTGTAGCTATTATGGCTAGGCAAGGTATTTATATCACTAAGCAGGTGAAGGTGGATAATTTTAGTTGGTGGGCTATTACTGACATATTGATCAGGGGGTTACCTTATACTGTCTGTACTCTGTACAGTTCCAATCTTGACGACCCCTCTATTCTAAATTTCTTGAGCATCGAACTTGCTTTGTGGCTCTCTCCCAAAGTGTTGTGCGGGGATTTAAATATTCAACTGAATTTAAATTTGACTTATATAGTAATTCCCCATACTTAGGGACGAAGGGCAAGACATTTAAAGCTATCTGCGGGCTCAGCCAGGAGCACGCCTTCGTTGATGTCTGGCAGAGTTCGTGTCCGTCTGAGCCTGATTACACTTTCTTCTCGGCTCCCCATAGAAAATTTGTACGTCTAGATTATTTTTTTGTTTCAGACTCGATACCCGAAGGGGCTATTTGCGAGTTACATTCCAGAGTAATCTCGGGTCAAAATCCATTAATTTTGCAACTTCCGTCCAAAACCAGCCGCAACAATAGTATTGCAATCATATGACAAATTGAAGTACCGTTACCATTTTATCAATTAGTTTTTGGTCATTCTGTACCATAGCCGACATCCTTATTACCTTATCAGTCGTGATCTCCAGCGCTATCTTCACCATTAAAGGAAAACGTTTGCCTGCTTTTGTTTTTAAATGGCAACAATGATGGCTTGGTCAAGCCCATGGCAGAAGCTTATATCATGGGATATCCAGGTCTTTAAGTGGGCCGGGTCTCACCGGATCTGAGCATCAGCAGTTTTTTTAGGGGGCCTCGAAACGGGTCCCTATCGAGCTCTGTTTGGTGACTGGCACAGGCGGTCCATTTTTTCTGGACTGCAGTGACAGCAGGCACATCAATGTGCTCTGCTCACACTGCTCACTTCTCACTAGTGGAGACGTCATGCCAGGTGTGCATTGTAGGAGAAGGGAAATCCTTTAAAAAGAGTGATTTTCTCTCTGGATTTCCCTTCTGTTTTTGAAACTCAGGAGCAGCAACATTGTCTTGGTGTCACCAGGGCTTTAAGTGGAAGCTTTTTCAATATTATATACAACAAGCCATAGTTGCTGCTTATTTGTCTTATGCAACTGACAACCATTGACAAAGCCAATAGTCCTGCCTTGTAGGTATGATGTTACTTGTTGTATCATATATCTGGTTGCAATGACAGAAACAGCAAAATACTAGTCGGGCGGCACACTATGCTAAGCACAGATTTTTAGCTTATGTGTTTTTATGCCAGAGCCTTAATTACATTGACCATGCCCCTTTGAGAGACCCCCCCAGTTTTTTCATTCCACGTAAAGCCCTGGGGATATCCCAGCATGACTATTGTTAGCAATTCAGTTGGTGTATCAAGGAACTTGGTTCAGGGTAAAAATAGGGAGTAAACTATTATAAGGGTAGCGGGGGTACAATTGTTGTCTCACATCCACAACAAGTAATATAGAGTAAGTATTAATGTAATATCACTGCTTATTCATGATATCACACTTCGCTCCCTGTGGTGTCAGCTAAGACGGCTGACAAATCAACCATCAATCTTAATTAATGGAAGCATGTCACTTTCTTTGTAAATGATGTTCATGGCAAAGTCATTTTATTCTTTTTCCAGCAGCCAACAAACAGAATATTGTAACATTAAAAATAGCTGTTGATGCATTCTTATAGTTACATCTGAACAGCCAACATGTGTTTTGTCCATGTTTGGGACAGTTTCAAAGTTATAGGTATTTAAAAATAGATTATTATAGAATGATAACTAGGGTGTTCAGTTCTGTCCATACTCTGGTGAAAAAGGTGTATCATAAGTAGAAGTAAATTATAACATGATTTTAAGAGTCTATTAGTATATGAGAAAACTTTGAAAGTGCATTCAGACTAAATAACTAGCAACAAATTGTTAGAAGAGGTGGAACTGCCAATGAATCCAATTTAACAAGTTCATAACACTATTTCTTTAGTAATGGGTGTTATTTCTCTGAGTGGGTGATCAAATATACACTTGAACAAATATTAACAAATATTAATTTGAAAGTTCTAACCAGTGAGAGAAGGGAATAAGCTTTTTTTTGTTAAATCCTATTGTGCAATGGCCAATTGCAGGATATGAGCGGCTAATGCAGGAACTTTAAAAGCCTTGTTTAAGAACATCCTTATGCAACAGGCTGGGCAGCACCTAATCTCTAAGCAGAATTTTCATCAGTGGCATAAGGCTCTTGATCTACAGAGAGCTCAGGAAAATGGAATGTCTTACACTGCATGTGATGCATTAGAAGCAACACAAATGAAGGTTATATCACTTGAGTAAGACTATACAGGGTGATCAATGAAGAAACAGTAAGTTATTGTATTGCCAGTCATGCTCACCACAGTACTAATACTATATCCTGGGTGACTATGGACAGTATCATTAAGTTAAGATTTATACTTTGACAATAAGGTCACAGAATGATACGTGGAAATCAATGACTCCCTGTGAGATACTAGTATACTATGCTACGCTGTATGTGAGAGTATGTTGCATATTGTATATGAGTATCACACAGTATTTAGGGAAAGATAGCATATCCATGTATTTATTGTACCTTTTTATAAAATGCAACTCAACTGGGAGTTTGTTGGCTCTGTATATCAGAACAACATGGGGGTGATTGGCAACATTAGCAACATCTTACAAGAACTGTCACGTACACAGAGTAGATGTAAAGGGCTGTGTAGTAATGAATAAGAAATTGAACAGTAGATTCTGCAGACAGAACGAAGGAATAGACATCAGAGGATGAAATGTGTTAGATGATGGCTGTGACAGACAATGGTGACTGGTTAAGAGAAAAACTGAGGGAGCGAGGCATGAGGTTAGAACACATTAGAGGCTCCTTGAGAGAGAGAAGTAGGGAAAGAGCAGGGAAGAGTGAGGAGGTTAAGACAGAGAACAAAAGAAGGGGAGCAACGAGGTGGGGCCTCAGTAATGAGGGCGAAATCTGGAGACGGGATGAGGTAGTTGGATGAGAAATTAAGAGAGCAGAGGAAACTATATCGAGGGCAATGGGCAAAGTTATATATGTTGAAGTAGATGCGGAGTCTTGTGGAAGTATGGGGAAAGGCAGAGGTGGTAGGACAGAAAAAGGAAGTTGGACTATTATGTTTACTAGTCCGGTAACTTTCAAAGAGGTGAATATTTAGTTTGTCGGAACTAGAGGATAACTATTGGGCATCCAAGATGCAGTAGAGTGTTCCATATGGATGAGGCTGCGCCAGAGAAAGATGATGTAGAGGCTTTGAAGGATCTGAAGTTCTTGATTTCCAGCCTACGCTTCTTCCTGCTTCTAAGATTCTTTTGCGTCATCACAGATCTTGAGAGACGCTGAGAGGTATTCTGAGTTTTAGTTTTGTATGATTTTTAAAAGTAATGCAAAAAAACCTTGAGTTTTATTCTGTCCCTGAGGCGTTTGTTGGGATACGAGCAGCGGCAGAGACAGCGCCGTGACGGCAACGGCATAGCCCCATACCTGCCCACCAGTACGCCGAGCTCCGTGAGGGGAACGGCCAGCGGAAACTTCATTTCCCAGGTGCCCCAGTGGCAGAGGCGCACCTGGGACGTCATAGGCAGCACCCGGAGGCGCAAACAAAGAGCGGAGCGCCGAGCGCTCTGTGGGGGCGTTTGTTGGGATACGAGCAGCAGGCAGAGACAGCGCTGTGACGACAACGGCATAGCCCCGTACCTGCCCACCACTCCTGCACCAGTCCGCCGAGCACCGTGAGGGGAACGGCCAGCGGAAACTTCATTTCCCAGGTGCCCCAGTGGCAGAGGCGCACCTGGGACGTCATAGGCAGCACCCGGAGGCGCAAACAAAGAGCGGAACGCCTCCCGTCCCGCGGGACTCGCGAGGGCGACGCCGGGCTGAGCCCGGGCAGAGGGAAGACCATCTGCGGCCATCAGAGGCCAGAGGAGGTCGGGTCGGGACACCCTTCTTGGTTGGTCTCTAGGGACTATTGACATGAACTAAGGTATGCTCAATCAGAGACCAAACACCTAGAGTCTAACAACGAATGTCCTTGTTTATTTTTATTTTTATTTTCTTTTTTCCCAGTAGCCTCTTAGTCTACCTGGATATCCATTGGCCCTTTACTAGGTGTGTGTAGTTGGGTCATTTGCTTGTTGCACCATGACCTCTAAAGGGTCAGCCAAACAATCCGCCTCTCAAGGAGGGTCACTTAAGGGGACACTGGACTTATACAGAACTAGGGTAACATCGGCTTTTGAGTCAATAGAACATAGCCTTCCTAAAGACACCATATGTTGCGAACGATCCCCTCCGATCTCAACCGACTCGCCAAATTCTTTATTACAGAGGGAATTCAATGCTATTTGCAACACCAGGTATATTCCCATTGAACAGGGAATTGAACTAATCGGTTCCACAACATGCCCTATGGGTATTGGAAGCCCTCAGACCACTCAGGGGATAGCACATCCCCAGGTCCCTACCCAGAGCACAAAACGTAAAGGTATAAAACACAAGGGGAAACCAGCGAAATACCGAAAAATAAACTTAAGCCCCTCTTTGGTTACTGCCACCACCACCCCCGAGACACCCAAAGCATGTCAAATATAGGACACCCCTATATCCCTTTTACCATCTATTCTGTTGGCCCACTTCGAAGAACTGGTAAAAACCCCATTATCCCCGCTTATTGAAAGGATAGAGAGAATTGGGGAAAAACTCTCAACAATAGACGCAAATACCAAGCCAACCAAGTCAAACAACCAATTTCGGAGAATAGTTGTCCCAAAAACGTCTGACACCATTGTACACAGCAAAATTGCCCAGAATAAGCCACTAGATCCCGTATTATCAGTTATTAAAAACAAGGAGGTAGCCAATGAACTGACAATGGCTCTTAGCTCTGTCCCAGAGCTGGGTGGTCGAAAGTAGGCAAATATTCTGAGGGGCTAGCTGTGAGCAATAAATGCATATATTTACCACCAGAGGCAGCACCCTACGTGTGTGTTCTCTCGGGAGTGCCTGAGCTCACTACCGGAAAAATTGAAGGTCACCAGGACCTCAAAAATAAAGTTCAGTTTTGGCTGACAAAGAATAGACCGCTTCCATCCAACATTAACGGGACAATCCTAAATGTCAGAAGGGTGGGGTGGATAGGCTCCCGTCCCAAGAACACAGCGGGAGACCTGGTCATTGTTAATTTTCAGGATAACCTGGTCGTCCCTTACCTGCGAAGCTGGGAGCCACAAAGAGGAGACGGGCCCATAACAACACTTGAACTGTGCGATTTTTACCCAAGTATTGCATATTCGCCAATCACAAGGTGGAGCGTAGAGGGATACCACCGGGGGGGCAGGAGGGGTCCTCTACCAATTAGTCACCAGCAGTAACCCACCTATAATTACCAGAACCTACCCCCTGGCCCAGATATGCTACTCTGATAGGAAAAAAGGTATCGCTCCTACCAACTCTGTACTGTCTGATTGTAAGGAAAACTGATGTACTTTTCTTTTAAATGTTATTGTTATTCTAATGTAAATGAATTTTGTATTTTGTATGCTTTTATGGTTAATAATCTTAACCGAATAAAGTTAAAAAACTGTCCCTGAGAGTTAGCCAAAGGAAGTTCTTCGAGACACAGATAATATGATTATTTGTTCTGGGTCCGGATATCATACTGGTCGCAGAATAAAGGATGGCTTTCAAAGGCACTGGAAAAGAGCTGTGGATGCAAGAGACACGACTTCTCATAATCTACCCTAAAAAGGTTGTGACAAATATTTCTTAAGTTATTAGAGCCTACAGAGAAGGAGTGGCCTTTTGTTTTAACATCTGTTCTTTGCAATCTCTTAGTCTATTTGCCAATTTTCTGTAAGCTGCATGTGCACATTTTGCTGAATCCTCAGTGCTCTAGAAAATATTATGATTGTTTTTAATATTTGACGTCATATGTAAAAAGATGCTGGAATATGCTACTACATTTTTTACAATCTATTTTGTTTTTTTATTTCTGAAATTAATACTCTCTGTAATGTGAGGTTTTTATCAATCATATAATGAAAAATATTCTCATTTTCTCAATCTCGGAAGGATAAACAGAGGTATCATTTCTGTTAGGACTCAGAGTTGCAACCCGCAGATCACACACATATCTCAGCAGTGAGTGCTCTGAAATAGAGGCCTGTTATTCCTGCCAGAAATCAACCTTTTTGCCAGTGAACTTGCACAAGATGAAGAGCCACCCAAAAGCCCCATTAGATAGTTTCAGCCTCAAACACAAATTGTGGGAGTGCTGTTAATTAAACATGGAATTTCACATTTATTCTACCCCATTATTTCTTTCTGAAGAGGGCAATATGTCACTTTTAACAATGGAATATAAGACGTACGTAAGCCTGTATCACATGAGGTATGATAAGATAATCAACCACCATAGCTCTTCAAAGGGCCCATAAAACCAGAAGCTTACCACAGGAGGGAGTGTAGAATATGAGATCTGTTGGTGTACCTCACGTGCTCCAGATGCTTTCATATGACGTCTCAGCTGCTTAATCTCCAACTCTTGCTTCAGAATTTCGATTTCATTGTTCAGGGTCTTCATTTTCTGTCTTGTGTTGGATCTAAGAAAAGTTGGCATATCAGCAGACCTCTCTTTTTCTGCAGGAAGAAGGAAACTCACTAGTGTCAAGAAGGAATTAAAAAAAGTGAAATCAGAAGCAGCCACTCTCAATACATTACAGGCATATGTTAATTTGTTGGCTTTCACTGTAGAGAGACGATATTGTGACACAAAAAGACTAATATAATCCAGTTATATTGTCCCTAAAGAGGAATTCAGAACCCAAGGTGTGAACAGCTGTCGGTGGGGGTGTCTTTGAATCATTGTAGATTAGAAATATCGTTCAAGTCCCTGCACTTCACAATACCACCAGAAACCTGTAACCTCTAGATTCCCATCAGACCGACCCCCCTTAACATCTCCAGGTTGATACAAAAGCACATTGGTTCCTTGAGCATCTGGGATATACCAAAGAGGCCCATAGGGACCATGGATCCACATGAACCATAGTATACACACCTCAAGAATGGAACCACTGTTAACATGGTTTGCTTCGGTAAGAGGAACCGCATGCAACTTCTCACTATTTAGGGTGCAGGATCATATTTTGTTTAGTTTAAAATGTTGCTCTTTGGTCTATTTTGTGTTACTGTGTTCCCTGCTAACATATTCCACACTCCAATGCAGAATATTCATTCAGCAAATACAATTCTATCGACTTGTGCCTAAAATCTTTCACCTCCGGTTTTAAAAATAATATCACCCATCTGGTGATACCTAACCTACAGGCAGCAACAAGGCCTGGAGACCCAGTGGTGCGTATGATAGAGACACGACTGGATAAACCACCCATGCCTCTACCATGTAGCCTAAACAGCGAATGTCTTAACCACACATTTCTTTACCACGCATGCCTTTATCACGTAATTTCGTGGTGAATAGTATTTTCCATGTATATAAGTGATAACTAGCAGCTAGACTAGACTAGAGCCTGTACTACAGATAATTATTTGACAGCTTTTATTTGTCAAATAATTATCCGTAGTACAGGCTCTGAAGACGATGGATATTAATTATTAGATCCATTGAAACATACGTCGGCCAAGAGTGTTTGAAACCCCAGACTTCAGCACAACACAAGAGGGAGGAAACCACCACCTCTTGATCTGTTCATCTGTGCATGGAGTGTGGTTCTGGGTGTTTGTCTGATTGATGATGAGAGTGTGTGGTATGACTGTAGAATATTTTTGAATGGGCTATGTTTGAAGGGGATCGTATTTGTTGCATGTGACTCACTCATTGTAAGCATTAACAAACAGATGTAAATAATAATTCACAATAGGATGAGATGATAAGATGTAATGTTTCTGATTACACCAATTGAGAACTGTACAATTATGAAAAAACGTATTTGAAAATATTTATATAAACAATGTAATGTTGAGAAAGATAAATATATTTCTGCAACAAATATATACAAATAAAGTAAAAAAAGGAAAAAATATTTAAAGAAATCATTGTGTTGAGAGAATTTTTGATTGCTGCCCTAAACTCTTCCAGTCTTAGTGAGAGTTTATTAGTAAAGTAATAAAAGTCGGGTGGGAGTTTGTCCTGTGTGACTATATTCAGTTTTGTTTTCCCCTTGCTCCCAGACCTATTTTACATGAGGGGGTGCCTTTTTTATATTCAAACATATTCTATGCATCATTTATGTGGACGATCTGACTCTTCTTGAATATATGGCTATTGGCCTTCCAAGGAAACTATATGCATTATTAATACCTTGCAAAAAAAAAAACGTTGTGAAAATAGATTTAGATAGAGCAAGAATTATGAGTTTTGGAAAAAATAACAGACTTTAAATGGGCAAGCAATGTAAAGTAAACTGAGGTGGTAAGTTTGTATACTTAAGCATAATGGGGCATATTACCAAGGGCAAGTATCGCTGCTTTTTCGGCGAATTGTGCCGAGAAAGCAGCGATACTGCTAGAGCCTTATTAACAAGGGCATTTTAAAGCCTGGCGCAAGCCCACTTTGCATGTCGGCGATTAACATCGCTAATGACATGCAAAGTGGGCGTTCCCAAGTCCAACCACATGTAAAATGTGGTTGGAGGTGGGAACACCCTATTACCTAGGCAGGCGTTGGGAGAGGGAGAACTGCGATAAACTCGTTTATCGCAGGTCTCCCAACGCCTGCTCTGACCAGGTGTTAGGGCATTGATAACATGGGGGAGTGGATCATAACGCTGAATCCACCCCCCATATTATCAAGGCACACATTAGCGCATGAAAACAACGTTTGTTTTCATGCGCTAAAGTGCCATATCGCCGACTATCGCCGGATTTCAAAGCGCCTATTTGATGCGCATTGATAATTGCGCGCTAAAACGGCGATGAAATCCGGCGATAGCCGGCGATATGGGGATGTGCGTTTACTAACGCACTTCTTGGTAATATGCCCCTATGTTTTATAAAAACTCGATATGAGCTCACCATATGAAGACAGTGAACGCAAGACTCATGGATCCTTGTTAAAATTCACTCATATTTATGGCAGCGAGGTTCTCACTTGCTCCCCTCATAAAAGTTTATAAATATAAAATCCTGCCGTTAGCCCAGTATGGGTAGTCAAGTGACGGGGATTGATCCAGTAAGGGAACAAGAGGCTGGAATCAGTAATACTTAACAAGGAACAGATGCCTGTTGTACCATAGATTCTACCAACTATTTACAGCTACTGAATATTTTCTTTATCTGCACGAGAGATTTCTTCACTTATTTCATTTACAACATTTGAATTGACAGTACCACATTTTAGAGCCCATCTCTTTATAAACACCAAAACTCACCGTGTGCATTTGACAGTGTCATTATTTTACTTGTCTTTCACTCTTGTTTTTATTTTGTCAGAGGTGACAAAGTTATACAATCTTAGTGATAGGTTTTCTTTACACAAAATACAAAACAACGTACAAAATAAATCTGTATACAGTATTACGAAAGCAAAGCATATAAAACATTAACTTCTATTATCTTATTCATAATCAATTGTGCAGTCCTACTGCGATCGTGTGGTATGGGGCCTCTAGGAATGCTAAGTCCTCTATACAAACCGATTTAAAGGTCATTAGTGAAGCGGTCAGGAAAGGCCTGTGAAGAAAAATCTAAAATGTACAAGCTGTCTAAATACAGCCTATATGCCAGTCATTCTGGCGTTTTCAGCTCTTCAACGTGGGGGATCCCTTGGCCTCTGTGTGGGGGGTGCCAACGCGTTTTGACCTTCGTGTGGGGGACTGAGAGCATTTTCAGAAGGTTTTCCTCAGGGCTGGGTGTTTATGTGTAGGACTCTGTGAATAGCTACTCAAGAATCCCCCTGTTATATTTACAATTATTACTTTAGGGGACAATTATATTTTTTATTAAATGCCTAATGTAAGAGATCCAAATCCCAAACTGTATACAATTACTCCAAATGTGGCTTTGTTGTAATCTGATCTTCTCAAGACCTGAACGGTATAAAACCATTCGTGACAACAATGGTGTGTGCAAATAATTTTTTTTATTCTCCTCTTTTTATACTCGCCTGTACAAAGATTTTTAAACCATTTTTTGTATAGTATCAGATTCAGTCAAGATATGAGGCAATCACACTTCTGGATTACATGCACTTTTTCGATGTTGCGTTAGGAATCACACGATTTTTAATTCTTATCAAACTTTGATTGGAATTTGTAATCTTTTTTAATTATATGTAGATGTTTCATATTCGTTTAATCATAATGTATTTATGTATTTGTTATAGACAAAATCTCAATAAACTTACTTTCTAAAATCTCTGAAACTTACTTTCCATGATACATCAATGTACTGTGTTTGGACATCATAATACGCTCTTTTCAGCCCAAAACAACTAAACCCACTTGCCAGAAAATAATTTGGGATCTGGCCCTTGGAGCACAATTAATTTTTTTATTTTTGACTGTTGGACTTGGCCCTTCTGGCAGGTTCACCGCTGAACTTTTTGCCTTTTAATGTTACATAATTATAGTGATTTCTGGTCTTGTCGCACTTTGACACTGTGTCCCAGTGTAAAGTGCGTGCGCTCTCTGAGGGCGTGTGTGAGATAGGCCTGCCCTCCCATAGGAATGCATGGGGGATATGTGTGTCCATGGTAGTTCCTGATATGTGGTGAGTGCAGGGTCGAGTTTTTGGTATGTGCGGACTTGTGTGATTAAATGCTGTGCGATGATGTGCGTGGATTTATTGTGTCTAGTGTGGAAGTGCCACTTCTAGAAGTTGACATGTCTGTGCAGTAAATGTGAATTGACTGTCTGGCTTATGATTGGCTGGAGCTGGCTGGTGTGCCTGGCTCCAGGAGTCAGGATTGGGTCTGCCCCGGAGGTTAATGGAGAGATCTGCATGTTGATGGGAGGGAGGAGTGCAACTAGAACCTGAATAGGGTTGGCCCTTCCCTCCACAATGCTGGCTCCACCCCCTGTGGTGTGTCTGATGTCCCTGGCCTGTCCTGTGAATAGGTAGAGGGGCTGAGCAAAATAAAGTGCTCAGGAACCAGTTGCATCTGGTTCGCCATTTGCCTGCACCTTTGGAAACAAAGGAAATGTGTGTATAAAAAAAGGCTGTGACGTCATGTAAAATGTTCTTGTTTGCGGACTTGAAACTACCAGGGGCGTGCTGCTGGGGCCCAGGGGAAGGCTTGCCTCCCTGGGCCCTGCCCAGCCCCTGGATTGCTGGAGGACTTCTTTCTGGCGCCCCTTCTGCCTGGCCTGAGTATGGCTGGGAGTCTTTCTCCTTGTTTCTAACAACAAAAAATAGCGGTGGGTCACAAAAAACAGACTAACTAAGCAACTGACAACATGTACTCCTCGACAGTATTCATTGACATGACTCTACTAAAATCAACAGGGTACTTCATTCGTGTGAGAAGAAAAATACCCATCAGTAGTCGACCTGTACCGCCCTTTTCATTATATGGGTTCCTTCATGCCACGAAGGTAAGATGTTTTCACCAAAACTTAAACTGTTAGGCTAGAAAGGAGTCCAGTGACATATACAGAATTTCTGTAGGCGGTAGGAGACAACTGTTAAGCAGTGCAAAAATAATGAGTGAAAAGGTGAAAGAGTGCTATTTAAGACTAAAATTAGATAGACAGGAGGCGAAAATTTTAATCAAGACCTCTCTGCTTCTAAATCAATAAAAAAGTAGTGCGATTCTAGTAGTTTTAATTAATAGCTACTATTGAATTCTAGACTGGTCAACATGTTTCTGCAGATTTTCAAGAATCCCAGTGGTATCCACTGCTTTCTTCAGGACCGGTAACGCTACTGCTTAAAAAGAGTGAGAATGTGTAAAACTTATAATGAAAATGTATCACCTGGGTATTGTGAATAAAACGCCATTCTCCCAGCTGGTTGTTCCACATTCCAGATGAACAGGACACACATAAACAGTTGCAAAGAAAGACAAACATACAGTTAGCACACACTTGATGTTCAATACATCACATTATTTGATACATCAAGTGTATATCAGGTAAAAATAGTCCATTAGTTTCACCTGTATTCTGTCAATAGCAATTTAACAGAAATACCTTGTTATGGTATATAAACTCTCACTTACCAATTTTAGCGGGAGAGCAAAGCCCCACCTCACCTGGCTACGGCGCAGGTAGTTGAAGCACCGCTCTAGTGGGGAAAATGTAGGAAAGATTCACAAAAATATGTCGGACAAACCTGACTTCACGACAAACATTCTCGCCAGCTGAGTGTGCACTAAGGTTGACATATTAAGGCCGTTTTTAAGAGGTCTGTTCAGGTAACAGCATTGTATCGTATATTGGAATCCAACAGACCCTTCATTTTATGAACCAGATGGATTAATGGAGTCCCATGTATTCCGACTCGCATTTTAGCGGTCAATTTCAAAGCTGCCAATTTTCATAGGGCGAGTCCTTGTTTGTTTAATAAGGACGGCATGTTTTTAATGTTATTAAGGCACTCTGTTTGTTGTGCACATCAAACTATTGACAGCGGGTCAAAGCGTGTTTGCGACCCCGCGCTAGGTCAAGATTTAAATGCACAGAGTCAAAGTAGCCAAAAGAATAAGCATACAAGCGGATAGTTAAACAAACGGTGGCCTCTCCTACCTCACCGTTGGTACTCCGGGCGTCCCTCTGGGCCGTTGGGGAGGTACCGAGGCGATGAAAGTCTGCTGTATTTACTTCCCGACTCTGCCAGGCGTCGTGACGTCAGGTGCACCCTACCGTGTCATGTGCATCTAGGCTTCATGGGAAATGTAGTTGGAAATATGATTCTGATCACTACACTGCGATGTTGTACCCCAGAAATGATGGTGAACGCGCTATAACAATATAACGCATTTCGTAGCTAAATTATCGTGTTTATAAATTTTGAAATAAAGTGTAGTTGAGGAAAAATTGTGGGTTCTGATGTTACACATTGACAGGAAAGCAGCTAGATATGTTAAGTGTCATGATTGGTCCTTGGTGAGTATGCCAAGTTTGTGCATAAAGCCATGAGATATTACTGTAATATAGAACCACATTCAATATCTAGTCCTCCCTATGCTGAAATAGTATGGAATATATCCTTACATATTGGATGTTATGTTCTTGGTCATGTCATGATCAACCTCGTGGCATACAGTATTATTATTATGCCTACGGGTGGACCATGTCATGATCTAATTAGAACTCAACTCTAGATGTACAAGACTTCCACATTCTGAGAATTGGGAAGTGGGTGTTCCAAGAGACATCCACGGAATATCATCTTTTAAACCTTCCTTATCGGAATTGAGTTTATACACCCACTTCTGCTCCTTCTTAAACAAAAACTTATTTACATATGTCACTTGGCTAGGGATCAAGGGTTGTTCTATGATGGTCCATTTGAAACCACTCGGAACATGTCCTACCTCGAGAAAATGATTAGTCAATTTGGTTGATTATTTACGACATCTGATAGTGCTCTTATGTTCTGGGATGTGTGTTTTTACTTTTCTCGTGGTCATGCCCACATCTCTTAGATCGCAAGGCCAGGTTATTAAATAAATAACATTCTGGCTGTTACAATTCGTGAACCGCCTCTGCTCCCAGGGACGGTTACTGCCTATGTCGATAGTCGTAGTCTTAGTGGTTTGAGGACAAGCCACACAATTGCCACAGGGATGGTGGCCCGTGACGGCTGGCATGTCCCGGAGTGTGCCCACTGCCCTGGGAATGTCTGACTTTGGTCTTGTGTGAACCAATTGATCTTTTAGATTTTGACCTCTTTTAAATGCAAAGAGTGGAGGTGGCAAGATGTCTGTGCCCGTATTTAACATACCCCAATATTTTCTGATAATCTTTTGGATATTATTCGATTGAGTGCCAAAAGTGTTCACACATGTAATACGCTATTGTTTAGTTTTTGGCATTGAGGGTTCCAACAGGCTTTCTCGGTTGTTATTAAAAGCTCTTTTCTTGGACCTTCGTATTAGATGTTTTTGATATTTCTTTTCCATTAGGTTTGTCTCAAGGATTTTGGAGTGTTCATGGAAACTCTCTTTGGTAGAGCAGTTCCTCTGTATTCTTAGAAACTGCCCATAAGGCAAATTATCTCGTAGAGCTTTTGGATGACAGCTTTCATAGCTCAACAGAATTTTTTTTGCCATTGGTTTGCGATAAAGTTCTGATTGCAAGCCAGTAGCGGTGGCTATTATTTTGAGATCCAAGAAAGCAAGATGGTGTTTGCTGTATTCTACAGTAAAACGTAGAAAGTTATTTCTACTATTCAACCAGGAGTGAAAGGTAAATAGTTCATCAATTGACCCTCGCCATATGACTAGAACGTCGTCAATGTAACGTTTCCATAGACGTAAAGAGTTGAAGAAAGGATTGGTATGGGTGAGAATAAAATCTTGTTCGAATTTGTGAACATACAAATTCACGAGGCTCGGGGCAAAAACACTGCCCATACTGGTCCCTGAGACCTGTAAAAAAATTGAGTCCTCGAACTGAAAGTAGTTTTCTGTCATCGCCAGGTTGGCCAAGGTCATGATGAGAGAGACCGGCGTGATGGAATCTAGATCAGGTGCCAGTAGTAAGGTCTCTATCACTTCGAGAGTCTCTATCTGAGGGATGGACGTATAGAGAGACTCCACATCGAAGGATACTAGTAGGTCAAGATCCATATCGAACTCTAAATCTGGTAAAATTCTCAAAACGTCCTTGGTGTCCTGTAGGAACGTTGGCATTTCCCGGACCAAGGGTCTTAAAGAATGGTCAACAAAGGTGGATAGAGGCTCCAGCAATGACTCTATGCCTGATATTGTGGGGCGGCCTGGAGGTGGTTTCTGTGCTTTGTGTATTTTGGGGAGTACATAAAAGTACAGCATCACAGGATGTGTGGTTCGTAAATAGAGTGCTTCTTTAGCTGTCACCCATCCCTCTGATAATGCTTCTTCTACAATATGGGCGATGGTAACCGATAGTCTCTCTGTTGGATCTACAGTTAATTTCCGATAGGACTTGACATCGTTGAGTTGCCGGAGGCATTCTTCGCGGTATGTGGAGGTGTCAAGTAATACTATTGCTCCACCTTTGTCGGCAGGTTTGATCACCACCGAGTCATCCTTGGTTAGATTTCTTAAGGCATCTTGTTCCTTCTTTGGAAAATTGATAAAGGGTTTGTGCTTCTGTTGAAACAAACCTTTTATATCACTATCCACTGCTTCTTCAAAGGCTAAGACCTTTGCTGGAAGACCTGTCGTTGGTGGATATAAGTAGATGGTCTCTTCAAACCTGTATTTTTATCCTCAATGGTTAAATCCGCTGTTTCTTCATTCTTTTTTGCAAAGAGAAAATGTAGGCGGATCTTCCTAAAGAACTTGCTCATCTCAATATGAGTGAGTAAGGGGTCACTGGTATTTGTGGTCACAAACCCTAACCCTCTATTCAACACTTTCATTTCAATATCCAAAAGTGTGCGTGAACTTAAATTAATCACGAGGCTGTCCCTGATGTTGTCGCCCTCGCTTGTTCCTGGGGAATTTTCTTCCCGTTCCTCAAGTCCATGGTTTGTGGGGGGAGGTGCCATTGTACCTGACCTTGTTGTTGTGTCTGCCTCCTCCCTCTCTGTCTCCCTCTGCCATACCCTAAAAAAGGCTGTGAATTGAAGTCAGGGTAGAACTGTTGAGGACCAAATGGAACCATCGGTTGGGGAAAAGGCACTCCTTGTGGCCACGGATTAGGTTGCCACTACGAAGGAAACTGTGGTTGGTTGTAATTCTGATTAGATCCTCTCCAGGTCCTACGGTTCCCTCTACCATGGTTTTTGTTGGTACTACTCCCCGAGTTTGATGAATCTGAATCACTTGACCCATCTCCTGAACTGGAGGTCCCGTAGGTAGATCCTCCCTTTCGTCCTTTCGTATTATAAGCAACAGGGACACGCACACAAGGCCCTCCACGACCTGGGACCCAGGTACCTCAACAACCGCCTGACCTTCTACACTCCCACCCGCCAGCTACTCTCCGCCAGCCACGCCCTCGCCGCAGTTCCACGCATCCGCAGAGCCACCACCGGAGGAAGATCCTTCTCCTACCTGGCGGCCAAGACATGGAACTCCCTCCCCATCCACCTCTGGCTGACCCAGGACCACCTCTCCTTCAGGAAGCAACTCAAGACCTGGCTCTTCGAACAGTAGCAGACCCCCCCCCCGCCCCCCAGCGCCTTGAGACCCTTCCGGGTGAGTAGCGCGCTATACAAATGCTATTATTGATTGATTGATTGAGTCACTGGTATATGGATAAACTCGTTCTGTTTCAAACTTAGCTAAATCTTTCTTGAATTTCTCAAGTTTATTGAACAAAATCGAATCCTTAAATTCTTTATTAGTTTTATTGTTCTCATCTTGGCTCTTAGTGAAAGCTTTACCTGAGAGCGTGGTTCTAATCTGTCCCTCAAGGATCTGAATCCCGACCATGATCTTATCGGCCGCTTTCTTTGCTATTTTTATTATTAACACGAGCCAATCGCGGGTGCATTTCCACCCGATCAGAGACCAGTGTTTCAAAAAATCTTTATCATCAAGAAAAAGTCTTGGTACATTGGTCACAATCAACCCACTTGGAGCACAGTTGCCACGTAGGTATTCCGCCATCGCCATACCGTGGACACAGATACGTGACTGGCTTTTTTTCAAATTCAGGATTTTAGCCCAACCCTCATCACTATTAACCTCAGGAGTCGGTATACTATCAAGAATACTTGGGTTCTCTTCTAGAATGGATTGAATTTCGGCTTCATCAAAACCAAACCAAGGTTCGTGGCCATGATTATGTTTGGAATGTCAACACTAGGCTCAAACACTCAAGGGCTATCTAAAAAATCTATCGTATAGTCAAGGAAGCATAGGGAGGACTAGATATTGAATGTGGTTCTATATTACAGTAATATCTCATGGCTTTATGCACAAACTTGGCATACTCACCAAGGACCAATCATGACACTTAACATACCTAGCTGCTTTTCTGTCAATGTGTAACATCAGAACTCACAATTTTTCCTCAACTACACTTTATGTCAACATTTATAAACACGATAATTTAGCTACGAAATGCGTTATCTTGTTATATCGCGTTCACCATCATTTCTGGGGTACAACATCGCAGTGTAGCGATCAGAATCATATTTCCAACTACATTTCCCATGAAGCCTAGGTGCACGTGACACGGAAGGGTGCGCCTGACGTCACGACGCCTGGCTGAGTCGGGAAGTAAATACAGCAGACTTTCATCGCCTCAGTACCTCCCCAACGGCCCAGAGGGACGCCCGGAGTACTGACGGTGAGGTAGGAGAGGCCACCGTTTGTTTAACTATCCGCTTGTATGCTTATTCTTTTGGTTACTTTGACTCTGTGCTTTTAAATCTTGACCTAGCGCGGGGGCGCAAACACGCTTTGACCCGCTGTCAATAGTTTGATGTGAACAACAAACAGAGTGCCTTAATAACATTAAAAACATGCCGTCCTTATTAAACAAACAAGGACTCGCCCTATGAAAATCGGCAGCTTTGAAATTGACCGCTAAAATGCGAGTCGGAATACATGGGACTCCATTAATCCATCTGGTTCATAAAATGAAGAATGCAATTCTGGGCACTGACAGAATGGTTGGGAACCACCGTCAAACCTTTAGTCCATATGGGTTGGGATATTGACTTACCAATCCAGCCTCTTCAGATTCTTTCTCCCATTTTCCTGTTCTAGCATCTAATTGTTGCGATCCAGTGGGACTAAGCACTGCAGCAGGGGCTAATGTGGGAGCCCCTTTAGTTCTGGTTTGGATGAATAAAGTAATGAAGTATCTCTGATCAGAGGCACAGGTATCCACGATCCACTAACCCCTGTTTTGAAAATAGTAAGCTGGAATATTGCGGGATTGAGCCGCAACCTTGATCTCCCCGACTGGAACTCTTTCATGGAAGCCTTTTCAATCTGTGCATTCCAAGAAACGTGGTCACTAACCCCGCAGCATAGAGTAGGTTCTACTTCTTACTTTGTACCTGCAACTATCTCTGAATCAGGTAGAGGCCGGCCATCGGGTGGGCTACTGATCTGGGTAGATATTGCGTTGGGTCTCCAAATTAAGGTGCATTGTCCGAAATCCCCCGATCTACAGAGGCTTTCGCTTAAGAGTCCAGGGAGTGGCATTAGCCTAGAACTCTTCAATATCTATACCAGAGGGGACTCAGGTAGTGCCATATCCCCCACACTGCTTGTCCTAGAGTCAGAGCTAAGGGACTGCCCTGCCAACTCTCTCATTCTTTTAATGGGGGACTTTAACTGCACTTATGAGCCTTTGTCACATGAGGATATTTTAGACCTCCGTGAGGAAGACTCTAGGAAAGGTATTCCCTCCCTCAATCTACCCCCCGTAAAAAGGTGGACACCAAGAGTTGTACAACTAAACGCCCTGACACTTGAATTTGGGCTGGGAGCCAGCAACGGGAGAACAACCTCAGATCCCAGATACTTTCAACAGGGTGGGATCCACCTCAAGAATTGACTATATACTTCTTAGCCTAAACTTATGGGCCCATCTTGTTGACATGAAGGTTGCTGCAACAACTGACAGCGACCATAATCCCCTGTGCCTGTCCCTTACCCCCGTATGGAAACCTAGGGGATGCCCTGCGAGAGTGTCCACTCAATCAGCTGTGAGGGAAACCAATGAGGTAATCCCTGCTAACTGCCTGAGGCGCCTGAAGTGGGATAGGGTAGCCCTTGATCCCCTTAAGATTATTAACATTGGGGAGATTATGTCGAATGCCATGTCAGAGCTTGGACAAGGCACACTAAACCCAGGGGATATTTCAACCCTATTCTGCAAAACCACTAGTTTAATAGGGGATTTGTTTATTGTGACAAGGAAAGCGAGACAGGCGAATGGGCAATCCCGTGCAGCAAACAAAGAGGGCTGGTATACACCGGCCTGTCGGGCGGCCAAAAAAGCTGTCATTACTGCGGTTAAACTGGGGGAAGGGGCCACCATAACCTCGAAGCGGAAACTGTATAAAGCAGCGTTAATTAAGGCGCGCAGGGATTGAGAGGATGCTTTCTGGGCCAAGTTAAAAATAGCTAGTGGGGAAAAGAATGCCAGAGGCTTTGGGACCCTCATAAGGGAGAAATCGAGACCCACTGATTCCCTTATTACCTGTAACATTTCTGAAGAAGCCTGGTTTAGCCACTTCTCCAAGTTCTATAATGTCGGGGAAGGGTTTGAACCAGACTCTGCAGGTAATGGCTCCTACCCTGATACAACCCCATGTGGCGAGACCGCTTTCACACCTAAGGAAGTAGAAAGGGCTGTGACCAGTTTAGTCCCTCTCAAAGCTGCAGGTCCTGATGGCATACCGAGGGATTTACTCCGGAAGAATCCTGTTGAATGGGGAATCCTAATCGCATCCCTGCTTAATGCTTCTGCTGAAGGTGCCCCCCTACCTGATTCCTGGATGGGCGCCGAGGTTGTCCCGATTTATAAAAAAGGCAGTCGAGAAGACCCTGCGAACTACCGGCCTATTAGTCTTATCGATTGCTCTCAAAAAGTGGCTGGAAAAGCCGTATTGGGCCGTCTCCTGGACTGGATTGACGACAATAATATTTTGTCTGTCCTCCAAGCCGGGTTTAGGGCAGGTACAGGAACAATCGAACAGTCACTGCGCCTATTGATGTTGTATTGGAAGGTGGTAGTGCTAGGGAAGGGAAGCTTGTACCTAGCCTTCATTGATCTGCGCACTGCGTTCGATTTCGTTCCACGCCAACAACTCTGGAGGGTATTACAAGAGTTGGGTATGCCTCACTACCTTCTGTCCCTTACAGTCAGGCTCCATACGTCCAATTTTGCCCAGGTGCGTTGGGGGACACAGGGCCAGAAGACTGGGCGTATTGAGGTCGGCAGAGGAGTCCGCCAGGGTTGCGTACTTGCTCCCACTCTTTTCTCCCTTTACGTAAACGGGGTAGTTGACCATCTGCTGTCAGCTCCTGCTGACGCTCCCCGTTTAGCTGGGCAGCTTGTACCCACTCTTTTATTCGCGGACGACACTCTGCTGATCTCAAAGTCACCCGTTGGTCTTCAGTGCTTGTTGTCCAGCTTTGAGCTTTTCTGTAACTCGAGGGGGCTCAAAATAAACACTGATAAGACCAAATATCTCATCTTAAATCCCCCCAAAAAACTGGGTGCCCCACCATTGCTGGATAACGTCCCTCTGGAACGTACTAGGGAGTTCGACTATTTGGGGATTCGTCTGGTTGACTCCATGAAGTGGGATAGCCATTTAAACAAAATGCTCCTTAACCATAAGAGAATCGCTGGAACATTGCTGAAAGAGCAGAGGGCATCTTCAATGAAGCCAATAGGTACGGTTCTTGAGATTTATGCAGCAAGAGGAGTTTGCTCGGCGCTTTATGGTGCTGAGCTCTGGGGAGCATTGAATATGAGTCAGCTCACCCTGTCGGAAAACAACTTCTTCAGAAATCTCATGAGCCTCCTCATTTAATTCCTCTTACTATTCTCGTTTTTACTATTCATGTTTGTGATCTTATACATGTCAGAAATCTAGTCTAACCGATTCACCACCGAGTGGACTTAGACAATTAAACTACGTCTGACTTACTAGATCTTAACTTAGATTTATACTCCTGCTGTGGAGTCTTTTCTAGCAAAGGCGGCGCAAACGGCGCAAAGTCTGTATTGTCCTTAATTTTTAATGTTCCAGATATTCCAAGATATTTTTCTCAATGCTGCGCGTCCCCTTGCGTCCTTCCACTTTCACTCCGGTCCTCGTGGTTAGTAACGCCAACTTCGGTGTCTTCCAACGTGGCTCAAGGGGGCTTGATCGATCAAAGTTCCGGACACTATGGCGTGTTCCTTGACCTGGGTGTTGTCAGGGAAGGCGGCAACAACCTGTGAACAACAAGAAAGTAGTGCAGACATCAAGGAAGCCAGGTAATCTGTCAGCATGTTACTGTCAACATCAGTTATTTTCTTTTAGCAAGTTTTTGTTTTGATTGTCTGATTAAGTCTTTCTACAAGGCCTGCTGCTTCGGGGTGTCTTACACAATGGAACTTCCAAGTATATCGTAACAGAAGAGACACTTGTTTCATTAATTCAGAGGAGAATGGCTGACCGTTATCTGAATAGATGACACGGGGCAATATCTGGGGAAGAACTCGCGCACCAATTGCCTGGCTGTTGTCACAGCAGTGTAATCTGGAACTGGATATGCTTCTGTCCATCTAGATAGTTCACACACAACTACCAAGACATACTTGTAACCTCTACATCTGTCCATTTATTTATCTCATCTGTAGTGGCATGTGTCTGTATGTCGAGTACATCTTGAGCGGGATCCCTGACTGTCATACATGTTGTCAGTAATGGTACCTCTGTCCTTGTCGTGTCTGTTGGTGTCTGGGCTGTAAGTTTAGCTGTTCGGTCTGCCAGGTCATTACCCTGGGAAATGGTGTCTGTAACTTTGGTGTGAGCTTTGCACTTCAGGATCGAAATGGCTGTAGGTAAATGTATTGCTTCCAACAGGGCTTGAATGAGCTAGCCGTGCTGGATCTTGGTCCCATGGGAGGTCAAGACTACGCCAAAGGCATATTGTGAGTCTGTATAAATGTTTACTCTCAAGTGCTTAGCTCTTATGCAGGCTTGTGTCAGAGCGATGAGCTCTGCTGCTTGTGCTGATAGTGTGTCTATTTTCTGTGTCTCTATGACCTCAATGGCTGTGGTCACGGCATACGCTGCTACTAACTCTCCTGCACTCGTTCTCAAGCATGACCCATCTACATAGAGTGTCAGGTCAGGGTCAGGTAGTGCAATATCTGTCAGGTCTTGTCTTGGTTTCGTCACTATATTCATAACTACCACACAGTCATGTGGTGGTGCATTTACTGTACTTGAGGGCAAAAGTGTTGCAGGATTCAGAATATTACAACGTCTGATCTCTATGTGTGGCTGAAATAATGTCAGTTCATATCCTGTCAGTCTTGCTACAGTCAAATGTTGTGTTTGTGTCTAGTTCAAGAGAACCTCCACTGCATGTGGAACCTGTACTGTCAGGGGGTAACCCAACACTATTGAGTCACTTTGTCTTACGGCTAGGGCTGTTGCTGCAACTGACTTCAGGCACGCAGGCAGAGCCTGGGCCACTGGGTCTAATGTACTAGGAAAAAGCATAAAAGGTTTTCTGTAACTAGGAGTCGCTGAAACTGGCGCTTGACATAAAGCTCTTTTTAATTCCTCAAATGCTAAGGTGTGTTCTTGTGTTAGCTGTATACCCCCCTTGGAAAGCAAGTGTTCAAGGAACACCACTTGCTTTTCACAGAACTGTAACTTAGAAGGGACACCTTGTGCCCCTTTTCTGCCAGAAAGAGTAAAACTGTCAGTGATCCATATTTGCAGTCTGGTTCTAATCTTGCTTAAATAGAATGTCGTCTACGCACTGTATCAGTGCTGCGTTGGTAGGCATGTGAATACTGTCCAGGACTCTTTTTAATGCTTGACTGTAAATGCTAGGACTTTCTGTCATCAATCCAGCAAAAATAAATTATATAAAAATAAATAAATAAATAAAAATGAATTTTCAATTCAAAAGCACAATTTTTATTTTTGGGGAAACCTCTTACCAAAAGCTCTGCAGTTTATGCTAAAATCCTACTCTAAATCTTGGGTATAGTATGACCATACTACCTACAATATGTTCTCTAAATGTATTTGAATAAAATCCGAATTATTCTAGCATAGACAGATGGGCTAGAGCCTCGCTACTCCTCACTCCTTTGAGAAGCAGCCCCCCCCTCTAGAAAGATGTTCGCGCTCGTAGTTTTGAATCAACTCCAAGCCGGGCCTCATTGTGATCTAAAATTGAATGACTGCCAGATGCTGATCTCATTGCAGGAACAAAACTCCTGCCAATTAATCTGTTTACACTACTGAGGAAAAAACTATTCATTTGCAAGCGTGACTATATCTGAAGTCAATGAAGCTTTCAGTGCTGGCTGTAAGGAAGAGCAACTTATTGTACACAAGTCAGAGGGGCTGGGGAGGTAACTTCGCTACGAACTCACTCCTTGCTCACCTACCCCACCCCTCAGAGCCAGGAGCTGGCTCAGTGTCAAACATAACAAATAGGAGACAAGCCTCTCACTCGTCCCTGCTTCTCTAAAATTGGGTCGCTGCCAACGCTGAGCTCATTGAAAGAGTCAAGCGTCTGCCAAGGAAGCTAGTGTCAGTCAGTTACATAAACATTTTCTCCGTGGCTCATCAAGTTTTTTTTTTTCTGCTTGCGAAGGAAGCCTGACTTAGCTGGAGAACAGCCAATAAATGTCCGCGGAAAAGAATTGGAGTATGGCCAATAACAACAAGACAGGCACGGCAAGAGGGAAAAAGCCCTCCCCTTACATAAACATTTACTGGGAGCCAGGACCTCGGACGGACTGTCTCAAGGTCGAAAAACACATTTCAGAGTAATTCAAAACATATCTGTTCCCAGGACAGAGAGCTAACCAACATTCTCTAACTTAACTGAAGCAAATTTAAAACGTGATAAAAAAAGCATTCTAAAATCAGTAATTAATAAGGACATATTTTTTTGTAACTAAGTGACATGCTAGCATTATAAAATAATTCTGTACTGCTACTCCACTTTCTAAAAAACACTTTTGTCTATCTAATTCAGCTAGAAGGCAAGACATTTGAAACATGGGCATTTGTTTAGCATGCAAATTAACACACAAAAAAGGGACAATTTGCTTCTGCACACAAGGCTATGCATTTGGCAGTTGAGAGAAAAAAACGAATTATCATGGACTGTTGGGTTGGGACTGTTCTCTGCATACATCAATTGAAGCTTCTCCACTAAATGTTTATCTGAAACCAGCTGTGTAAGCATTGCAGCCTAACTGACCTCTGAATCAGACATAATAAATCCTATTTTCAAAGGCTGGTGGACATATATCAGGCAGCATGTTTAATGAACACTGCTTTTACCGTGCAAGATTATACCTTTCTATCAGCAGCCTGTCAAAGTACATAGGTGAGCCTTGAAACTAAATGAATGCAAATTAAACTAATGTAGGGGACACTTAGCAATGCATTAAGATGGTAGTGTATTATAGCTATCAAAAAGGGCCACGTTCATTAATTTACAAATAGCCACTTTCCTAAGTGAGTGGGATAACTGTCACACGCTATTCTAAAGGGCAGCTTGCATTGGGAAAAATAATAATTTATATTTTGTAAAAACATTCCTATTTAAAAAACACACGGTTTTATTACACTAATTAAAAACGCATTCTATGAAGGGTCTGATTTACATTTTCTTCTCAACCGTGAAAACTTTAAAGCACCCTCTGTGCAAACCCTTATCTCAATCTGACTGCTTTATTTACAACTTACCGACCTTTGAGTCAAACACATTAAATCAAGTGTTCCAAGAATGAACTCTTCTTTACTCTCTATGCAAAATGTTACCATTCAGTCAGCAAACTGACAAAACTGACAAAGCACATAGCAACCAATGAAAAAGTTAAATCAAACCATCAATCAACTAAAACACTTACTGACATAGGTCAGCTCACATAACCATGCATGTTAAACAGCCATGGAATCGTGCCAAAACGCACTTCCAAACTACACCAAAAAGACACCTTCCCCTCCACCAATTTCCTTCAAACTACTTTGCAGCAAAACTAGACACTCCCAAGTTTCAGCCGATCCCGCAGACTCAGTTAAGAACTATTTAGCACACCACGAAATCTCGGCCTAAAAGCACGCACAAATCAAAACAGCTCCATTTTCCAAAAATACACATTAGCCAAACACACCCTTCCGCCCAAGCCAAAAATCCCCAAACTTCAGCACATCTGGCCATCCACCTCCTATACCGCTGATCCAACCGCCGGGCCTCTAGCGCACCTGGAACACCCCCAAAATAATTTCTCAATTTTCAGAAATACGCCCATTGGATAACATGGCAAATCGCACCTCCGCACAAAACATGCTTTTTCCACCACTTCCACAGCTCAGATCCCTTTCAAATTTGGCATCACAGTAGTCCAAGCGATTCCCTAAATCCTCACAAAAACGCAACCAAATCCCTCCACTGGAACGGGTACGAATTTCCGCTCAAAAACACGCCCCCCGCAAACACCAAAAAACGCCAAAATCCCTCAACACCTTGTTAAACAGCATGTTAAAACAAATACTGCCTTCTTAATACAAGATATTAACTCTTTGGCAGCTGAAGCACAATTTTACCCCAATGTCTGTAGTACATGGGAAAGTCATGAACTCATTTCTCCACGTTATCACATAACACGTACGCACATCTTCGAAAACGTTTTCTCCAAGCACTTGAAAGAGATCCAGCTCTCTCCTGCCTAACGTAATGATAACATGCTCTGCACAAGCCATAACTACATGGCGCTATTCACAAGCCATATTTACAAGAAACTCAACATGTCACAAAAATGACACGCTATTCACAAGGCATATTTACAAGGTGCTATTTACAAGGAACTCCACAGTAAACTTATAGCTCTAACTCTAACTCTAGCTAGTTCTTCTGAGAGGACGTGATTCTTTTTCTTTGGCTTTTTCCTCTGCTTGTTTATT
This sequence comes from Lissotriton helveticus, assembly GCF_964261635.1. Lineage (NCBI taxonomy): Eukaryota > Metazoa > Chordata > Amphibia > Caudata > Salamandridae > Lissotriton > Lissotriton helveticus. The sequence continues at coordinate 1,416,087,072 of NC_136059.1, read as the reverse complement.
TCTCTCTACTTTGTTGAATTCTTTCTCTGTTCTCCTATGTGACTCTTTGCGCCATAACTCAATGGCATCTTTCTGAGAGGGTCTCGACTTCTCTTTCCGTAGCGCTTCCTCTACTCTCATAATGCATTCAGAATCCCATGTTCCCTGAGACAGGCCATCTATATTTCTCCTCTAGATCCTTCGTGCAGTTTACCCATAAATCTAAAAACAAGACAGCGTCTAATCCATGCTTATTATACATATAATGACCAGGTGTGTCTCTAGGCGGGATGTTAACTGACTCTTCTAGTATACCTTTTCTGGTCCCTAGCTGACATAATTTCAAAAACAGTGGCATGTTGAAACTAACACAATGGAAACACAATACACAAGAATAGACTGAAACAATCAACAATCATTCACACTAAAACATCATAACATTAAAACAAACATGATCTAAACTAATACAGAGAACTAAACATGTACTTGAAAAACTATATGCACTGGAATACAGTACAACCATACCGGTCTCAAAAATGAGACACGTCTTGACCGTGCCCACGTTTTTACAGTGGACACGTCTTGACCGTTTCCACCTTTTACAGTGGACCCGTCTTGAAACTTGATGCATTCCCCATAGTGGTACTCACCGGGAAGCAGGACTTGAAACTTGAAAGCCTCGAACTTCTACGCATGCGCCTTGGAACAGGTGGACCTCTGGAGACCTCGGACCTTGCTCTCTCACGGGTTGGGCTCTGGTTGGGATGATCCGCGATCCTCACCGCCTCGTGTGGACGCCTGGTCGCAGTCCGTCTCCTCCGTGGGCCTGAGGGAGTAAGCAGGAAATCCCGCTGCGTGCACTTCGGAGTCCGTCACGGCTGTAGAAGGGGGCAAAAACTGGACCTACGTCGCCGGCGTGTGGGGAAAGGGATAGTACCTGTTCGGGCGCCAAATTAATGTGGTAAATAAAATAATTACCCTGGCATAATTTCTAGGCATTAACAATTAGCATGTATCAAATGAGAGGCAGAGAGTCCGTGGTGTCCAAGTTAAAAGGGCTTTATTCCAATAACTCGAGTTAGGGAGAATCTGTTCCATCACCACTGAGGTTCAGGAAGGGTCTTCTAACATTTATTTACTGAACATGATATTTATACATTTAGTCTTGTACATAGGACGTAAGAAGGAACGCTCGAGGCAGAGCAAGACGGAAAATGAGATAAGAGCATGTGGGCGTGCATGAGGGTGTGTACTTTGATGAGTCATAGGAAGGTGATAGGTAGGTGTCATAAGTGGGTGGGTACTTGGAGGAGGAGTTTGCATGACCAGCTGGAACTTTGCCCTACTTGTGTGCAACTTGTCATGACGTGCAATTGACGTGCAACTGGGAGGAGAGCTGACTTTCAGTCTAGTAGAGAGATCTTTAGTGTCAAGGCGACCAGCACATCTGGTACTATCTGATATCTTGAGTCCGGGATGTATTATCTGAAGCAAAAGGTAATGCATCACTAAGAATCATAAAGGGCATATATTTCTTTGTTCATTACACGGGGCTGTGAGCTAGCACTGTGATTTACTTCGATGGAGACAGAGGGGCTAGGCCCTATCTTCGCTGACGGGTTCTGTTTATTCTTGTTAACCGGGCATGCAGATAACTGTTATTCATAATACTGTCTTGGCAACCCTCTTGCTGGGCTTCTCTCGGCTGAGCTAGAAGTATGCGAGGTCAGAGGGACGTAACTGCAGCTTCAGTGTGTCAGGAGTCATGAAAAAACCCTTATTTCAGAATGTGGCTCAGCTGAACCACAAAATGGGTTCATTACGATATTTATTTAAAAGTGCACAATGCAATGCAAATACATGGGCCTTCATGTTAGCTTAACTTTTGGGAAACTTGATGACTGGCATTATAATGCAGGACATGAATGCAGAGGCCTAGTGATTCAGGCCACTACAAGGAAATATGCATGGGTGACATGCACATACGCATGTAACATAGGGTATACGTAGGGGACATCTTGGTCAGGCAAAATTTCATTTTCCTCAGCTAGGCGGTGTGCTGACGCACTGAGGATTCTTCAGACTGATACCTGTATTTTAAATGTTAGTGCTGTAGCCAAGTTCCTAGGGTGGACTTGGCGCATAAGGTCAAAGTGGCTTAAGCAAATTGTTTAATTAGGTCTCGTTCAGAGACTGTTTTAGTCAACTTATCACCCAACCGTTATGTAGCGTCTCTATAGATAAACATGCTCACGGGGGGGGGTTTCTTAACTTCTTAACTTTTTAGCTTTTTAACATTTTAAACTGCGGGCTGTTTTAGATAAATGTCATTGTTTCTTACTCTGTCTGCTTTTAAAGATATAACTATATCGAAATAAAGCTCCTTTGACTTGACTTGACTTGACTTGAAAATGAAGGGTCTGTTGGATTCCAATATATGATACAATGCTGTTACCGAAGAGACCTCTTAAAACGGCCTTAATATGTCAACCTTAGTGCACACTCAGCTGGCGAGAATGTTTGTCGTGAAGTCAGGTTTGTCTGACATGTTTTTGTGAATCTTTCCTACATTTTCCCCACTAGAGCAGTGCTTCAACTACCTGCGGCGTAGCCAGGTGAGGTGGGGCTTTGCTCTCCCGCTAAAATTGGTAAGTGAGAGTTTATATACCATAACAAGGTATTTCTGTTAAATTGCTATTGACAGAATATAGGTGAAACTAATGGACTATTTTTACCTGATATACATTTGATGTATCAAATAATGTGATGTATTGAACATCAAGTGTGTGCTAACTGTATGTTTGTCTTTCTTTGCAACTGTTTATGTGTGTCCTGTTCGTCTGGAATGTGGAACAACCAGCTGGGAGAATGACGTTTTATTCACAATACCCAGGTGATAAATTTTCATTATAAGTTTTACACATTCTCACTCTTTTTAAGCAGTAGCGTTACCGGTCCTGAAGAAAGCAGTGGATACCACTGGGATCCTTGAAAATCTGCAGAGACATGTTGACCAGTCTAGAATTCAATAGTAGCTATTAATTAAAACTACTAGAATCACACTACTTTTTTATTGATTTAGAAGCAGAGAGGTCTTGATTAAAATTTTCGCCTCCTGTCTATCTAATTTTAGTCTTAAATAGCACTCTTTCACCTTTTCACTCATTATTTTTGCACTGCTTAACAGTTGTCTCCTACCGCCTACACAAATTCTGTATATGTCACTGGACTCCTTTCTAGCCTAACACTTTAAGTTTTGGTGAAAACATCTTACCTTCGTGACATGAAGGAACCCATATGATGAAAAGGGTGGTACAGGTCGACTACTGATGGGTATTTTTCTTCTCACACGAATGAAGTACCCTGTTGATTTTACTGGAGTCATGTCACTGAATACTGCCGAGGAGTACATGTTGTCAGTTGCTTAGTTAGTCTGTTTTTTGTGACCCACCGCTATTTTTTGTAGTTAGAAACTGTATTATTAGGGGCTATAGCTGTGTGTGGTCGGTAAAAATTCTCTTGGACCCTCTCATCCCTGTTGTGTTCAAAGTCTTTCTCCTTGCCCTGGAGACCTTTTCCTGGGTTTCCCTGCTTGTTGCTGGCACCCCTTTGCTCTGGGAGTCCTTCCTTGGGGGCTTGATGGTTGCTGTACCCCAGAACCTAGTGAGCGCTTTATTTTCCCTAAGGGAGCACTTTATTTCCACCCTGCAGCGCTGGGCTGCATCGTGTGCTGGGGATTCCCCCTGTCTTGTGCTCCTCGCAGGTGTCCATCCTGCATTATGCCCGCTTATTTAATTAATCCTAGAGCGGGTGCCCACCCCGCTTATTTTTGTGCCTTACCGGGTGCCCACCCCGCTTCTACATTTTATTTGCCCACCGAGGGTGCCCACTCCTCATTTTCCGATGAGGAATCACCGCCGTGGCCCTCGTGCCGAAAAAAAAGGAAGTCAGGCACCGTAGTACCTGACGGTGGGCGGGACTTCTGGTTTGGAAGGGAAGTCCCGCCCGCCGCCACGCTCTGATTGGGGGAAGCTGCCCCGGAGGCTCCATTCCTAAGTCCCAGCCCCAAGATATGGGGCCGGGTGAAGCAGGGCAGCTGGTAAGGCGGGGCTCCCATGCCAGGGAAAGCCCCGCGGGCCGCCACACCATCGCGGAGAACCAGGAGTCTACTCTGTGTCTGGGAGAGCCGGTGAGTAAAGCCGGCCGGGTGTAGTGAAGCTGAGGCACCCTGATGGTGCCTTTAGTCAGAGCAGCCCCGAGTTGCAGAGGGCTGCTCCGATGCCTTACCCATTGTTTACTTGGGGCCAGAGGGGCCCATGCTGCATTGTTTAAGGGGGGGTGGTGTCCGGGCACATTGTCGGTGCCCGCCCCCCCCTGGTGCCCCTAACAGTACTGTGCCATTTTTCAGAGCGGACCCGATGACAGCGGGCCGCTCCAACAGGGGTCATGATTATTTCCTGAGCCTGCGGACTCCAACAATAGGCACGAGTTGATTCAGAGCCAAGAGGGCACCAAAATGGGCAGTAGTGTTCTAGAGCCTAGAGGGCTCCCACCTTTTGCGCAGTCTTTGTTCAGAGGGCCAGTGAGGGCCCATGTCGCAGTTTGCTTCATAGCTGCCCAGCAAGTAGTGGGAAGCTGCACCGTTTAGGTTTTCTTTCTAGAGACATGTCTTTGGACTCAGGAGTGAGTCGCACTCCTTCGCCCCTACTTTGGCCTTCCACAGCTGCGCAGCACTTAGTGCCAGCTTCAGCGTTTAGGCCCTGTTCATTGTTCTCAGCTGCCCAGCAAGTAGTGGGCAGCTGCAACGTTTAGGTTTTGGCGCAGTGGCGCGACCTGGACCTTAATGTGAATTATGTGCTTATGCTTTGGGTGTTAGGAAATGTACTGTGTGTAGTATGTTTTGCGCACCCTGTGTCTTGATACCTCTAGATATGATGTATGCATAGGAGGTTTAGGTTGATGTTAGGGAGATTGTACTTCCCTGTGTGATTTACGCCCCTAGTGTAAGGTTTTACTTAGGTGGTGAGGGTCTAATGTAGTTAGACTGATGGGATACTGTGTATGATGGATTTCATGGCACAGACTGTTGCAAGTGCAGTGATTATCAGTGTTTACTGACTGTGCGTTCTATGACCTATTTTTACTTGTATGCTTTAGTTCACCTTTACCAAGTTCACTTTGTGATGATCCTGACAGTGGTCCATGTGGCCCTGTCAGGCGTACATAATCCCTTGTAAATATTGCCCGTGCCAGTTGGCACAATGTACATCCTGTGATTATTATTCTGATGTGTTTTGATAATACAAAGGCTATTTTTGATATAACTGTGTGTGGAGTTCCTTTTGTGGGGGGCCTGGGATGTTATTGCTGGTGGGTGTGTGCGCAAATGCTTTACACATTGCCTCCGGGATAAGCCTGACTGCTCGTGCCAAGCTACCAAGGGGGTGAAGCAGGGGTTTTGGAGTGTAACTCCCTTGCCCTGACTGGAGTGGTGGTTTCTGCCTGGCTTTGGCGCAAGCCTTAGCCAACCAGAAATCCCAGTTCTAACATTGACAATTTTATATAATGCAAACGAGACACAAAATGTAGGAGGGTGGATACCTGACTATGGTTACCCCAAATGTTTTGCCTTGTGTTTAGCTGGTTTTCAACTTAGTTGGCCTGGGATCCTGCTAATCAGGGTCCAAGGCTATCTGCTCTCTCTCTAAAATGGACTCCAGGTACCCTAGATGCATAACTAATTGGAAATTGGGTCACCTTATCAGCCCCTGTATAGTGTACTATAGGTACCCAGGGCATAGGTGCACCCAAGGCCTACCAGGGGCTGCAGCATATCTTTTGCCACCCCTGGCTGGCCATCCAAACTGACACAACTGGCTGATCACTCAGCTGGGGCAAGGTCGTGTAATCACCCCTTGCTTAGATATAGTATACCTATGTCTAAACCTATATCTGGACACATATACACCTATAAGTCACTCCTATGGCAGGCCTTAACAATCCTGGAGGCAGAGTGCTTGGTTTTATGTGAGATGGTGCTCTAGCATGAGCTGAGCCTGTCTGCAGCTTTCGGAACCATTTCCTTATAGCTGTTCCAGGGTATTGCCATACCATATACTCTTAAGTGCATTATAATCCTCGCGGTTATTGCTAACTTTGGTTTGGCTTTACCAAAACATGTCGTGTAAGGTGTCATACACTTTGAAATACTACCCCCTCACCAGTTCTGATGACGGGTGTAGCATTCCACCCTTCTAGAGGGAGGAGACATGTTACTTTACTTAAACGCGGTTAAATCTAACCAGAGCCCCAGCATCACAAAATGGATGCTGCTGCCACAGACACGAGTCTGGCCTCCTGCTGCTGACCGAAACTCCGGCAGGGGAGGCCTGGACAAATGGTATCCTGTCACAGGGAGGTGTTACACCACCCCAGACAGGAGTTAGTGGATTGAGGCAGGCAGGGCAAGTTAAACTAGACACTGCCTGCTGTGCACAAGGCTCCCCATGCATAGCCCAGTTCAAACCGGTGCTGGGGCACTCCAGCCCCAGCTCTGGCGCACAACTGGACAAAGGGAAAGGGGTGTAACCACCCCCTTCCTGGATCCCACCCATTGGAGGGACCTAGCAGGTTATCCAGCCCCTTGATTTGGAATAAAGGTAGGAGCTGTGCCCATAGACTTTAGATAATCCTGACTGAAACCTTGAAATGAAACTCTGGACCCTTCAACATCCCACTCGACGTGGAAGACTGAAGAATTTCCCTTGTGGTCAAGGAGTGACCACCCTGTGCAAACAGGCACCATCCAGCGCCCAACGGTTTGCTTTGTTGCAGCTCCCGCCGGAGCTCGAGCGACAGAGATCGACAAGAACCAGATTCCCAGACATCCAACAGCCCGATCCACAGCCACAGCAAAGCTGAGACCCGTGGAGGTGATGTGAGACGTGGGACCGGCCATCTTGAAAAGACTGCAAAGTGCTGACAGTGCAGCTCCCGAGGCACTCTCGAAGCTGTGCATTGGGGTTTGAGAAGCGCCAGCCCCGAGCAGCTCGTGCACCGAAGATCACCCCTCCACACTTACCGAGTGCTGCATGGGGCCCTTTTGCATTTTCCTGCTCGACGCGTCTGTCCGGTCACTTGCCCATTGGCTAGTGGTCACTACGAAGACGAATCTTTAAAACTACTCGGCTTGTCTGGTTGCTTCAGACTGGCCCTCAGTCTCCTGAAAAGGAGCAGTCCCTCTGACCTTGCTGGTCCGAGTAAGAAGCAATCTTCAAATCCTGCGTGGGTTGCATTTGCCCCACTGATCCTAAAAGCCGCTAACTTTACTATTTTGAGGGACCTGAATTTACATCTGGAAGATCCCCTATGCTCAATTAGCAAAACTTTTTTAGCGGACTTAGAAGTACTTAATATCTTACTTTGTAATTCGGGGACTACACACTCGGCGGGACACTTGTTGGACCCTGTTTTGTCGAATCTTGCATATGACTGTGAACCGGCCGCCCGCTCCTTGGAATGGTCGGATCATATGGCAGTTAAATTTTCTCTCCTGTGCACTACGAACATGGCAGTTGATGCCACTGAGTCGGGTAAAAAACTACGCTGCTGGGGTAAACTTAATATCACTGAATTCAACCGATACCTAATTAACATGTCACCTAATGCCAATTTGCCTTTCTTGGTATCGGAAGCAGCAGTCTCTGATTGGCTGACTAATGCTGTGAATAAACTTGTTCCTCTAGCACCCCTATACGTCCTACCTCATCGTCACCCTGCAGTATGGTTTTCGGAGAATTTAAAAACTACGAAATCCAAATGCAAGGTACTTGAGAGACAATGGAGACGTTCTCATTCTCCCTCCTGTAAGATGGCCTATAAGATAGCTCTTAGAGATTATCACAAACAATATAAGACCGCAAGAGCCACTCACATCGCTAATACCATCACACACGCCCAAAACTGTCCGCGCACATTATTTTCTGTGGTGAGAAAACTAACAGGAGCAGATTCCATCCCTGCCCCCTCAGTTTTGAATGAGGTACAGTACAACTCAATCGCTGAGTTTTTCATCACAAAGGTAGAACTGATCTATGACTCATTAGGTCTTCGACCTTTGAGCACAGATCTGTCCTCTACTCTTGTGCCAGCTTATGACTGCCAACTTCCCACGAAATTAAACTTTCTGAGTGGTTGCTCTTCGATGATGTCTCCTTTGCTAGCTGTCTTAAAAGCATCAAATCTGGCTCTCCCTGTGATCCTCTTCCGGCAAAAATTCTAAAACAGCTTGATTTAAACTCCCGTCGCGTAGTGATGAAACTTCTTAATGCCTCACTGATGGAATCATGTGTTCCTCAGAAGTGGAAGCACGCGATGGTGGTTCCCTTTCAAATTTATCTAATTATAGGCCCATCTCGTTGTTGCCTATCTTTTCGAAAATCTTGGAAAGGCATATAAACTCTTAACTATCCCATCTGGTAGAGAGTTTGGGCTTTCTGCATCCATCACAATCTGGATTCAGAGCCCACCACTCCACTGAAACCACTCTTTTGGGGGTCATTGAGAATTTACGGCACCGTATCGATGGCGGGGAGACATCGGCGCTTATCCTGTTGGATTTAAGCGCAGCGTTCGATACCGTGTCTCATTCCATTCTTCTCACATCCCTCCAATCTTTGGGAGTTGGGGGTTCAGCCCTGACTTGGTGAGCGTACTTTCCAGGTCTTCTCGACCAAAGCATCCTCCAAAATTTGTGCATCGGCGTTCCTCAGGGGTCTATTCTCAGCCCATTACTTTTTAACATCTACCTTAGACCCCTGGCCACTATTGTGGAGGAAGCTGGCTTAACCTTGTTTTCGTACGCCGATGATACACAAATTATTTTCTCCCTGTCTAACAGGGAAGGCAATAATACTTCGGCTCTTAAACAGGGTCTGTCTCAAGTGGCAAAATGGATGCAGGAAAATTTCCTAAAGTTAAATGGTGATAAGACCGAGATTGTGATCCTGGGCAAAGACAAAGATCTCTGGGGCCCCCAACATTGGCCCGAGAGCATGGGTTTCATCCCGAAGCCCTGACCCAGGTTCGCAATCTCGGATTCTTAATTGAGGAAAAGCTCACAATGCGACACCAGGCTGTTAAGGTGGCTACCATTTGCTTTGCCACATTAAAATGGCTCCAAAAATGTTTGTGGATGCCTCCTGTTTCCACACAAAGGATGGTGGTCCAGGCCCTGATTACATCACGCCTGGACTACGGAAACGTCCTATATCTTGGTGCCGATTTGACAACTTTGAAAAAACTCCAGGTTGTTCAAAATGCGGCCGCACGGCTGCTACGTAATGTTCCTCGGAGAACATCTGCCTCCATAGCACTCCGCGATTTGCATTGGCTAACAATTAGGAACAGAATTAAATTTAAGGCCTTATGTTACATCTTTAAGATAAAACAGGGCTCTGCCCCTAGGTATCTTCACAATCTCATTCATGCTTACATACCAAGTCGCAGCCTGAGATCTGCAGGAAAAGGAGATTTTGTTGTTCCAAGATTTAGGCTGGTGAAGATGGGCGGCCGCTCTTTTTCCCATTTGGGCACTAAATCTTGGAATGCTTTGCCTGTGAGGCTGAAGTTGGAAACGGATCTTCTTCAGTTTCGCAAGGGTTTGAAAACCTGGCTTTTCCAGCAATAATTTTTCGAACAGTTTTTTGGCAGCTTCGCTTATTGATGTTTTGTAGTTCTTTCTTCTTCAATCTATCCCTTGGCGCCGGGAAACCCACTGCGGGTAGCTGTGCGCCTTATACGTTTAAATAAATAAATAAATAAATAAGGCCTGTTGACTCCGATCCAGAAGCCGACACCGCCGACAGTGAGAGCCTTTGTGGGACAGTCCGTGATCCACTCCTGGTCATCGTCGATGCCCCCGAGTCCACGTGGCAGTGGAGACAAGCTTCTCAACAACCACCTGATTGCGCCCGACATCGCCTGGTTCCTTCCTGGTTCCATCCTGGTCACTGGCTAGTGACCTAGACCCTGTCCCCTCTGCTTTCAGGTACTCTACATCTTCGATCCACCCTTGGATCCAACTGGACTCTTCTCTCCTGGCCGCCTGCAGCATCTTCATCTCCAGGTTCCATAGAACTCCATGACTAAACCCGACACACTTTGGCACCTATGCACCCGCTTCCTGTGGGTGAGGTAACGATCAAACACCGATGCTCCTATAGTGGTTTACACCTCTAGTGTCCTAGTTTTAAGTGGCTAAGTTCTAGTCCAGTCGGAAGACTTCCAAAACAGTAACTTTGTAACTTTTACGCACCATTGACTTTGCATTGGTGCATGCGTGTGCTTTTAGCGCTGCACCCGAATCCCGCGGGCCTCTCCCGTCCTAACTACTGTTAGACCAGTGTAGCCCCAGCGATTCCTAAGGTCCTAGGCCTTACCATTGTTCGAGAGGTGGTACTTATACCACTATTTTAGTATATGGTTTGAGTGGCCACCAGCCCTATCCATAATTGTGCAACTTTTGTATGTTTAACTGTGCTTTTGTTTAAACGCTTGTGCCTCTGCCCTCTAAAGAGTACAGAGGATTATTCAAGTAATAAATACATATATTTTTATAATATATAACTTGTGTGGTGTCCTTTCATTTGATATTACAGGATTGCATATGGTAAAACAGCTGGCTTCACATGCCCTCTTGAGTTAAGCCTAAGACTGCTTATGTCCATGCTACCCCTATGATAGCTTGCCTATAAGGTTGACTTTACAACCACCACCATAAGGGTTGTTTGGACTGATACAAGGTGCTCACTAGAATAGTGAACATCATACATCAGGCCAACTTCTCACACAAAAGGGTTTCTGAGAGATTTCTGTAAGAACCGTTGCACAAGTTTAAACAAAGGTCACACAGAAATTCCTACAGATAGTAGTAGTATTTTTCATGTAGGTAAGTGATGACTATCAAACAAATATTGCATGTGCTTGATAAACTTTTAATCAAAATGAGGGAGGTGGAAAGCCGATCCCATCAGTTTCCAAAGTGCATACAATAATCAATTGGTAAAGGATCACTTGTCCTGCACAACCTTAGGTATCTTGCAGGAGCGGGGGTGTGTCCCAAATTAAAAGACCCTCATGCACGTGATGGGTATGTTGGCGTTGTAGCGGTGTATCTTGATTCTCCGCTTTTCAGTCACGTGTGTGCATAATCATCAGGTCGATCAGGTTATGCAACCTCCACCAGGAGGTATTGACCCAAGGTTGAAACAGTAGTGAGCCAGTGATAAGGAATCGTTAAAAAGGCCTGAAATCCCAGAATATGAATTTTAATGAGTCTGGGTTCGGGTCTAGTAAACTCCGGTATTGTGCATCTTGAGATACTTATTATGAGCAGTTGATGCACTCAGAGTATAGATAAAAGGGATATTGTGAATGGGAAGGAAATTAAAAATTGTTCGACATGTTTCTGCCTCTTACGCCTTAATAGGACTTACAGGCTTTCATCAGGACCGTTATGTGAATAACGTGGGGGTAATGGGGTATGGTCAAGGTGCTCTAAAAAAAGGTGATAAGAAAAAGGTATATTAACCTGTCTCTTGTTTCGAATGAGGTCACAATGTGCCTGTAAAGAGAAAAGTAAACATATTCGTCTTTCAACACACAGGGGAAAGGGTACACGGGGAAACACACCAAGCAGAAATCTGCTTATCAAATCCATCGGTTGATAGACTTTTGCAACAACTAAAAAATGGCAATACTTCATTGTCGGCTGCTATCAATGGCAATGTCAACTCTCTCTTGATTCTCTCCATACTCTGACAGAGGGTAATAGCATGCTCAGAGGTAGAGGTTACATGCAAGCCGTCTCAGCGTTTAAACACCTGTAAAGTATATTGTGAAATCTATTGTGGGTTTCAACACCATGTGTTGCTAGAATAATATACTTCTTTCTATGTCATGGTGAGATATTCGACAACAATGGGAGAGGTAGGGAAGGTCAGAGACACTCTCTCAATCCCCAGTTCAATACACATAAACAAGAAAAGAGAGGTCAGAACAATCTCTCAAAACCACAAGAGATGGAGTCACTTCAAGGTTCACACACCCACTTTGGGTGGTAAAGAAAGCCCTCACACACCGACCTAGTCAGTGTCATGCTTCATCATCGGGCCCCACCAAAAAGGCCGAGTGCCTCTTTGGTGTGCTGCGACGCCAGAAAGACTGCGGAGCTGGTTTGTGTGAGGAGGGCGTGTTATCCGATAAGGTGAAAATTTAATAGTGCCTAGAAAGGGTATCAAAAATAAATTTTAATAAGTGATCCCTAAGGCACAGAACAAAAAGTATTTATGTGTCTGAATTTAGCTGCCAAGGTATAAGGATTGGTTAAATTCAGAAAATACTAATATTAATCTCAGTCAACATGTTTCTGCCATATGGGTGGTTTTATTTACCAAGGCATTCGTCAGGACTAAACCCCGGCGGTATGGGCTCTCTAATCACCCACCCTAACCTGGGGGCGTGAAAGTGAAAATTAAAAAAGGTGAAAAAGTGCTTAAAAAGGGAAGAGCGTGATGCTCATTCCAAAAAATACTCAAAAATTTTAGGAGTGTTACAGCACCTGTAATGTGAAAAACATAGACAAACAGAAGACAAACATACATATTATTAATATAAGCCTTACTGTAGCATCATAGTGCTCCATAATATGTGGCATATATGGTGTTCCCAAAGTAACACTGATTTTAAACACCATCCGAATAGCCCCTAGAGGATAGTAGCGGATAACTCTGGGAAGTGAAGTGCTAGAGGTGTCTATTTACAAGGAATATTAAAAGGGGGTTAAAAACACAATATGTGTACTCCTTATGAAGGGATCAATGGACCTAAAAGGTCAGTGCCCCTCAAGATAGGTATCTCATGTTGATATCTCACATTAAAATAGGGCGCTACTCGCACCATGGGTCTCGGGAGGGGGGGGTGGAGCGACCTGGCACATCCTAGAAGGAAGAAGAGGTAATGTTGAAAAAGATGCACGATTGAACACTTAGCTTATTAGGCGGAATTTCGGCGATCTCGCAGGAGTCTCAACTCACGCCCTCAGCGCTCACAACCCGCCGTCAACCTAGCTGTGGCCTCAATACCGGACCCCGAAGATGGTGAGACGGGGCCGGTAGCGCTGTGTTTAAAGGTTTCGCATGCCGTGTGAACCGCTCTTCCGGGTGGGCGTGTCCCGCCACATCGAGGCTTGGAACACGCCCGCCTACCCCGGGAGGCGTGGTCGAGAATCAAAGAGAGGCTTGGCTGCTGTCTCCCCGTCTAGGCAAAACGAGCGAAGTTATCATAAGTGTGCCACTCGTAATATAAGTTAAAAATGTACAATGAGAGTGCCTAGATCCACTGGAGGTATTAAGTGTAAAAATACATATTATGTATATGTCAGATTGTGCATTGGGAAAAAAAACGTGTATAAATTAAACTCAATGGCTAGTGCAAACATATTATTAGGGATATTTGCAATATTAGCGGACATTGTAGTTACAAAGCGAACAGAGATCAGAGAAAGCAATATTTCTGTAGAGTTTGCCACTGTTGGGAATATGTAGAGTCATATTGAGTAATGGGCTAATCACAGGGTAAATGCCGATAGAATCATTAGAGAGTTTCTTGGATGGTTGTAATAACCGTATGAGCCACAAGGGATTGGTCTCAAGGTAGTACTGTATTCCATGGGATGTCATCGTTCAGCCCATTTACATTTGTGCCCAAGCGATACACCCAGCGTTGTTCCTTTTCAAAGAGTCTCCTGGTTACGTTAGTTGTGCCACTCACAACTTCAATTACTGTCCACCTCATGTCATTTGGAGTGTGATTATTGTCCAAAAAATGACGGCTCAGTTTGGTAGTCACTTTTTTGCATCTGACGTTACTCCGATGCTCGCAAATACGTTGTTTGACCTTGCGTGTGGTCAGGTACTTGAGAAAGGCTTAGGATTCGTCCCTAAAGCAAGACCTGATAAATTCAAGTTACATTGTGAACTTGCAGGCTTTTTCCGTAAACTAAAATTGAAAGCATTTTCTGAAGGGAAGAACGACCCAAATGAGGCAATGAGGAATGGTGACACAGGACTAAGACCAAGTTCAACTTTCACCCCTCCCCCACATACTATACCTGCGGCTATTGTAGCCTTTGAACAGGCTGTAGTCAAAGATCTGGAGTCCTGCCAAAACCCCACAGTATTTGGTAATTTCAGCACTGCTGAATATCTAGCATTACAACAACTTCAGAACGACAGTACGATAACCATAAAGCCGGCCGACAAAGGCGGAGGCATAGTCATCCAGGACACTGTCGAATATGAAAGAACCTGTAATCAACTACTTGGGGATACCCATAATTACACTCCACTGACAACAGACCCTACTGCAGTTCTCACCAGTAAAATCGCGACCCTTGTCCAACAGGCTGAGGAACAAGGACACCTGTCCAAAAACGAAGCAGCATTTTTGAAGAACACTAACAGTGTTATACCTTATTTTTACACTTTACCGAAAATGCAGACCAATCCCTTGTGGCTCATACGGTTATTACAACCATCCAAGAAACTCTCTAATGATTCTATCGGCATTTACCCTGTGATTAGCCCATTACTCAATATGACTCTACATATTCCCAACAGTGGCAAACTCTACAGAAATATTGCTTTCTCTGATCTCTGTTCGCTTTGTAACTACAATGTCCGCTAATATTGCAAATATCCCTAATAATATGTTTGCACTAGCCGAGTTTAATTTATACACGTTTTTTTTCCCAATGCACAATCTGACATATACATAATATGTATTTTTACACTTAATACCTCCAGTGGATCTAGGCACTCTCATTGTACATTTTTAACTTATATTACGAGTGGCACACTTATGATAACTTCGCTCGTTTTGCCTAGACGGGGAGACAGCAGCCAAGCCTCTCTTTGATTCTCGACCACGCCTCCCGGGGTAGGCGGGTGTGTTCCAAGCCTCGATGTGGCGGGACACGCCCACCCGGAAGAGCGGTTCACACGGCATGCGAAACCTTTAAACACAGCGCTACCGGCCCCGTCTCACCATCTTCGGGGTCCGGTATTGAGGCCACAGCTAGGTTGACGGCGGGTTGTGAGCGCTGAGGGCGTGAGTTGAGACTCCTGCGAGATCGCCGAAATTCCGCCTAATAAGCTAAGTGTTCAATCGTGCATCTTTTTCAACATTACCTCTTCTTCCTTCTAGGATGTGCCAGGTCGCTCCACCCCCCCCTCCCGAGACCCATGGTGCGAGTAGCGCCCTATTTTAAAGTGAGATATCAACATGAGATACCTATCTTGAGGGGCACTGACCTTTTAGGTCCATTGATCCCTTCATAAGGAGTACACATATTGTGTTTTTAACCCCCTTTTAATATTCCTTGTAAATAGACACCTCTAGCACTTCACTTCCCAGAGTTATCCGCTACTATCCTCTAGGGCATGGGTACTCACAAACTTTCTCTCGGGGGCCAAATTTACAGTGTGGTTTGTGTCCGAGGGCCGCACCGGTGGGGGCGGGGTCAGTGGTGAAGGGGGCGGGGCTAGAGCAAAAAAAAAACAGTGACCATGAGGTTAATCACAGGTCCCTGCAGCGGACACCTTCGTCCACTGAGCCACCAGACCCGGCATACACACATCTCTTTCTCTCTCTCTGTTTCCCCTCCCTCTCTTTCTCCCTCTCTCTCCCTCCCTTTCTCTCCCTCCCTTTCTCTCCCTCTCTCCCGCTGTCTCTCTGTCTCTGTCTCCCTCTGTCTCACTCACTCCGACTGTCTCACTCCCTCTCTTCCTCTGTCTCCCTCTCTCTCCTTCCCTCTCCCTCGCTCTGAGGTCTCCCTCTGTCTCCCTCCCTCTGTCTCCCTCCCTCTGTCACCTCACCCTGCCTATGTGCGCCCGGGCTGTGACAGCTTCCAGGCGCACACACACAGCCGCACCCGAGCACTTCACAGGTCTTTAAAAGACCATTGGCATGTTAATGAGAACAATACACAAGAAGCACCTGTACAACGGGAGGTGCAGCAGGGGAGGGGGAGGCTGTGTCAACAATACAGCACATCATGAAGCATTTTTGTTTTGTGTCCCACTCCGGAACAGACGATTAACAACTGTTTTCAACGCCTAGAGATCAGAGAAACTGTATAGAATGCTTGTCAAAGTATAGACATTATACTTTGCCTGTTTCTGCCAATCTCAGTGCTTGTTCATCCCCACCTCTTTCTATCTGGTCTTCTGAAGAGCCTGGCACCAGCTGTCTAACCTACCCACCAATGGCATATCCTGTGGTCACTGGACATAACCCGCTAGAAAAGCCCTGGGTGGTAGGGCTCAAAATCACTCACTCCCCCTAAACCCCCTTGGAGTTGATAGGGTGCTGCTCCGATGTTTTCCTAGTTCGTATTCTCTTTGCTCCTGTTATCTCTGGATTTGTGGTGGCATAGTTGATAGCTGTTAGCTATGCTTTCAAACCTCGCTGGTAGAAGCTCTGTTTTGAGGTGCTAAGGCCCACATGCTTTCTTCTGGGGCCAATCTAACAGTAGTGCCGTGATCCATAGGTGTGGGGACCCATTTAGTCTCAATTAGTGTATGTTTTTTAATGTCAAACTAGGAATGGGTGTGTGTGGTAGGAGTTTCTTGCTTGTATTAGGGCCTATAGTGCATTTGCTAGGTCAATGGTTTTACAGCTTCCCCTTTTTGTGGAAATTAATATATTGCTGATCGACTGAGCCCATTAAAGAAGAATATAGCTCTACATGAGTGCCCGTTTTTTTTAAAAAAAGCATTTGAATGAAAAATGGTACCTTTGAATGGACACTCGCTTACACAGCGATGAAAGCTGCATTTCAAACTCCTGCCATTTATCGTATCTCTGAACGTGTTATGATCTGTGGTTCAGCAGGCTCTGTAGTCACAGGTGCCTATTTCCGAGCAGTTGGTTGTTGTTTTCCACCAGTGTTCTGCCAGCGCTCGGGTCTTGTGGATGAGCCCAAACCCGCTGTGTTCTAGGAGGTAGTTTAGGAAAGGCGATCAGTGTGCATTTTCACCCGTGGCATGTCAATGTCTCAGTGTAGTTAGCTTTACTCGAACTGTGAAGATGCAGCTCTGCTGATAACCCTGATCCCGTCCACGCATTTTTAGAACACTTTTTAAGGCTATTCTGTTTTGCACGAGCCCTCAGCAGTTGCATCAGAGATCCATGACAAAAGATTCCTGCAAGCATACCCTTGGTACAAGCTTATTTTCGGAGGCGGGAGGGGGAGGAAAGAGCGGGAGGGGGAGGAAAGAGCGAGATGTCGCACCCTCGTGAGATATCTTCATTGGGGAAATGGTTCACCTCTCAGCGCCCCTGCACCCCCACTGACTATGGCGCGAAACGCCCGGCCCCCACAGAGCAGCAGAGTCTCTCGCGCTGCTGCAGACACTCTTAAAAAAAAATAATTTTTTTTTTTTTTTTGTGTTGTTGAAACTCTGGTATGATGTCTGCAAGGTCCGCGGGCCGCCAGGGAAGGCTTGCCGGGCTGCCAGCGGCCCGCGGGCCGTACTATGAGTACCCCTGCTCTAGGGGCTATTCGGATGGTGTTTAAAATCAGTGTTACTTTGGGAACACAATATATGCCACATATTATGGAGCACTATGATGATACAGTAAGGCTTATATTAATAATATGTATGTTTGTCTTCTGTTTGTCTATGTTTTTCACATTACAGGTGCTGTAACACTCCTAAAATTTTTGAGTATTTTTTGGAATGAGCATCACGCTCTTCCCTTTTTAAGCACTTTTTCACCTTTTTTAATTTTCACTTTCACGCCCCCAGGTTAGGGTGGGTGATTAGAGAGCCCATACCGCCGGGGTTTAGTCCTGACGAATGCCTTGGTAAATAAAACCACCCATATGGCAGAAACATGTTGACTGAGATTAATATTAGTATTTTCTGAATTTAACCAATCCTTATACCTTGGCAGCTAAATTCAGACACATAAATACTTTTTGTTCTGTGCCTTAGGGATCACTTATTAAAATTTATTTTTGATACCCTTTCTAGGCACTATTAAATTTTCACCTTATCGGATAACACGCCCTCCTCACACAAACCAGCTCCGCAGTCTTTCTGGCGTCGCAGCACACCAAAGAGGCACTAGGCCTTTTTGGTGGGGCCCGATGATGAAGCATGACACTGACTAGGTCGGTGTGTGAGGGCTTTCTTTACCACCCAAAGTGGGTGTGTGAACCTTGAAGTGACTCCATCTCTTGTGGTTTTGAGAGATTGTTCTGACCTCTCTTTTCTTGTTTATGTGTATTGAACTGGGGATTGAGAGAGTGTCTCTGACCTTCCCTACCTCTCCCATTGTTGTCGAGTATCATAGCAGCGCATAGCTGTGAGAGCCTTGTTTTACAATAGGCAAGATATTGTCCATTTTGCCTTTTTACTCATACTCCTTTTTCTCACTTTAATTACTTCACCATGGCGAACATGGGCCTGACATATTCCGATTCAGAAATTGAGGAATTGATGTCGGATCCTGCAATTTTTGCAGATCCGCAAATCTCACAAGCAATAGCCAACACCACTGAATGGGAAAATCTTACAGAGAAAAAAAGAGAGCACATTCGTACCATACTCCACGGTACTATCCTGAAACAATACCTCGTGTCCAACTTAGCACCTAAAGGGTTGTTGGTCACAAATGCCCCTCGGATCTTCCTCAACGATGCGACCTTCAGAAAAGACTGGGCCATGATCGCGTGGCACTGCACACGTGACTGGTTAGTCCTAATAATAAAAACAGCTCTCAGACTTTCCGAGGCTCTGATGGTGGAAATAAGGGAAACTGAATCCAACTTTAAGGCTACAATTACCGGTTTCAAAAAACGGTTAGATGAACTCAACAAAGAACTCAATGAGTATAAAGACAACTTGATGCAGTCAAAAGCAACTAAACTGCAAAAAGACCAAAAGAAATTTGATTTCGAAAAAGTCTATCCTTATTCTGCTCCTACTTTCACCCCACCTACTCGGAATACAAATAAATCTGATCACTCTGACGATGATTCGTCCAACAGCAGTGGATCAAGCAATAACTCATTTAAGCAAACAAAGGGAAGAGGCAACCGTGGGAATAGGAACAACAGGGGCAGGCAAGGGAACCAGGGCCAACACCAACAATGGCAACCACCACAAATGATGATGGGTCATCACCCCTATGCCTTCCAACAGCCACAATTTCCTTTTTTGGGCTGGAACCCAGGTTTCATGCCTCCAGCCAATTTCCAAAACC
This sequence comes from Lissotriton helveticus, assembly GCF_964261635.1. NCBI lineage: Eukaryota > Metazoa > Chordata > Amphibia > Caudata > Salamandridae > Lissotriton > Lissotriton helveticus. The sequence continues at coordinate 1,416,067,761 of NC_136059.1, read as the reverse complement.
AATATAGACAGCCTTTTTTAGAGAACGGCAGGAGGGGCAGAGGAAGGAGAGGCAACAACCGAGTATCCTGGGAAGAGGAAGATCCTGTAGCGAATCACACTCGCAGCAACCAACAACCAGGAACGAGCGGGATGTGAGTCTAGTGACCAACCTATCTGCAAAAGAACTAACACCCACTGAAATTCAGGTACTTGAGAAAGGCTTAGGATTCGTCCCTAAAGCAAGACCTGATAAATTCAAGTTACATTGTGAACTTGCAGGCTTTTTCCGTAAACTAAAATTGAAAGCATTTTTTGAAGTCTTAATGTGCGTTATGAAAAAGGGGGGGGGGGACCGGACTCAATTAAGAACATTATCTTAATTGAGTCCGGTCCCCCCCCCCCTTTTTCATAACGCACATGAAGACTTTTTTGAAAACACACATGAAGACTTCACAAAACATACATGAAGACTGATAATTACCGTAAAATGCAGTTAATACCTGTATTTTCACTAATAACAACGGCATTCCCCTAGCCACCATACCCTGTATTTTCTATTTTTTATTTTTATTGGTCATTCCAAAATTAGGCTTACGCGATAATTCCTTACCGCTCTCGAGCATATCACTAAAATACTGTGCCGAGAATAGCGTGAAACACATGAAGACTGACAATTGCCGAAAAATGCAGTTAACACCTGTATTTTCACTAAAAATAACGGCATTCCCTTAGCCATCATACCCTGTATTTTCCATTTTTCATTTTTATTGATCATGCCAAAATCAGGCTTACGCGGTAATTCCTTACCGCTCTCGAGCATATCTCTAACATAAATTGTGCCGAGAATAGCGTGAGCGTCATCAAAGGTTTCCATGGCGATCAGCAGCATAACCAATCAGATTCATTGCTGCTGGTTTTACTGAACCCGGAAGCAGAAGATTCTGTTTCCGGGTCTAAGAAGGCCCGCGCTCGCAGAGGACGCCAGGATAGGACGCAACAGGTAGCACGACTGTAGAACAAACAGTCCAACAACCGCAAGTATTGCATCGAACCGCCTTTTAACAATACTTTTCCAATACTTTTCCCCATTGTTTAGTCCCCCTGTAAGCCTTCCTACCCGATTGGAGCGCGTCATATATATGCGCGAGGTAATATATAATTACGCCGAAATAAGCATGTTGTCTATTAAGGGAACGCTCAGAAAAGTACACGTGTGTATAGGCACGGTAATACGCATGGTTCTTTGTGTGATGGGAAAAATTGGAGCTATATGTGTGGAATGTCTCACCATGACATAGAAAGAAGTATATTATTCTAGCAACACATGGTGTTGAAACCCACAATAGATTTCACAATATACTTTACAGGTGTTTAAACGCTGAGACCGCTTGCATGTAACCTCTACCTCTGAGCATGCTATTACCCTCTGTCAGAGTATGGAGAGAATCAAGAGAGAGTTGGCATTGCCATTGATAGCAGCCGACAATGAAGTATTGCCTTTTTTTAGTTGTTGCAAAAGTCTATCAACCGATGGATTTGATAAGCAGATTTCTGCTTGGTGTGTTTCCCCCTGTACCCTTTCCCCTGTGTGTTGAAAGACGAATATGTTTACTTTTCTCTTTACAGGCACATTGTGACCTCATTCGAAACAAGAGACAGGTTAATATACCTTTTTCTTATCACCTTTTTTTAGAGCACCTTGACCATACCCCATTAACCCCCACGTTATTCACATAACGGTCCTGATGAAAGCCTATAAGTCCTATTAAGGCGTAAGAGGCAGAAACATGTCAACCAATTTTTAATTTCCTTCCCATTCACAATATCCCTTTTATCTATACTCTGAGTGTATCAACTGCTCATAATAAGTATCTCAAGATGCACAATACCGGAGTTTACTAGACCCGAACCCAGACTCATTAAAATTCATATTCTGGGATTTCAGGCCTTTTTAACGATTCCTTATCACTGGCTCACTACTGTTTCAACCTTGGGTCAATACCTCCTGGTGGAGGTTGCATAACCTGATCGACCTGATGATTATGCACACACGTGACTGAAAAGCGGAGAATCAAGATACACCGCTACAACGCCAACATACCCATCACGTGCATGAGGGTCTTTTAATTTGGGACACACCCCCGCTCCTGCAAGATACCTAAGGTTGTGCAGGACAAGTGATCCTTTCCCAATTGATTATTGTATGTGCTTGATAAAGTCAGCCTTGTTCAGGCCCGCATTATGCCATACTGTAACTAATGCTCTGTGATGTAGGGCTGCAAAGTGTGAGTGGGTTGTGGTCCTTTCAAAGCATGCATAACCTGCGGAAAATGGTCTTCCAGTTTTTGTAGAAGGCCAGCTTCACCGAAATCTTCTGATGCTGTGAAGTAAAGGGAATGAACACAACTGTCCAAACAAGACTATCAAAAGTGCTTAAATGGTGATGCTCAAGGCAATGATACGTGATTTACTAGCTACACTGGTTAACTCCTGTAGTGATTAAATATGTTGTTTAATAAGGTATTTGAAACAAATGGCATAGTATCCTGGAAAGAAAGTGATTCAAAAAATAATATTTTGACTTCCAAGACATGCAGCATTTCACTATGCACAGCTATGAGCTGCTTTACAGAAATGTAAACAAGCATTGTCAATGATTGCCGATTTGGGTTTTATATAACAAAGATTGTCATGAGCTTCAGTAATAATCAGAAGACTCCCTGACGAGGGCGATACCACAGCCCTCATCCTACTGGACCTCTCTGCCACCTTTGGGCACCGTCTCTCACCGCACCATAATCACAAGACTTCACAAAGCTGGCATTCGCGACAAGGCTTTGGACTGGATACGCCCCTGCCTGACCGGCGGAATCCAGCGAGTCAGACTACCCCCGTTCCTCATTCAGCCTTTCAGCCTTCAGAGATCAGCTGTGGAGTACCCTGGTGCTCCTCTCTGAGCCCCAACCTCTTCAACGTCTACATGGCCCTCCTCGCAGCTATCGTCAGAAGCCACAGACTCAACATCATCTTCTACCCCAACGACACCCAGCTGATTTTCTTCCTCACCAATGAACCCACAGCTGCCAGAATCAACTTTCACAACAGAATGAAGGCCGTTGCTAACTGGATGAAAGACAGCAGTCTCAAGCTCATCTCGGACAAGACCGAAGTACTCATCCTGTGTCCCAGCCCCTCAGCCTGGGATGACTCCTGGTGGCCCACCGCACTAGAAACCCCTTCCGCCCCTATTGAAAGCGCACATAACCTCTGCATCAAACTGGACTTCTCGCTCTCAATGAACCACCAAATCAATCCAGTATCCTCATCCTGTTTCCATACGCACCGCCTGCATCGAAAGACTTTCAGATGGCTCCCCACAGAATCCAGAAAGACCGTCACCCACACACTCATCACCAGCAGACTCGACTACGACAACGCACTCTAAGCCGGCGTCACTCAGAAACAGCTCAGGAAACTACAGAATGTCCAAAACGCCGCAGCCAGACTGGTCCTCGACATCCCCCGCCGCAGCCACATGTCAACACCCAAGACAACTCCACTGGCTTCCAATCAACAAGAGTGTCACCTTCAAGCTCCTCACACACGCATGCAAGGCTCTCCATGACGTAGGACCAGAATATCTGAGCCAGCGCCTCTCCTTCCACACACCAGCCAGACAACTACGCTCCGCCCAACTCACCCTGTCCTTTGTCCTAGAGATCCACATGACCAGAACCGGAGGAAGATTGTCCTCCTACTTTGCTGCCAAGACGTGGAACACCCTGCCCCTCCACCTCAGGCAATCCGCATTGTTGACCCAAATCAGGAAGGACCTCAAGACCTGGCTCTTCGACTGAACCTCCACACACAACAGATCAGCAGCTCCCCCAGTGCCTTGAGACCCTCATGGGTGAGTAGTCGTGCTTTACAAAGCCCTAATTGATTGGCAGCCATTACAAATGCTTCTTTCTCACACACAGGACAGTTTGCAGTGTGTTACAAATGTTGTTTCGGTACGGAATATCTGAGGAAGCATTGACTGCTGTCTGCTGCCCTGTATTTTGTGTTAGCATTGGGGGGAGATTTCACTGCAGCTGCGCATGTTGCACTTCAGATTCAGTGGAAAAGATTGGGTCTGATGGCAAAGCCTAAAATTAATAGAAAGGTGGTCTTAGGGAGTAAAAAAGAAATTACTGGCTATGTCTTGAGGCCGAGCAGGTATGTGAGTTGGACATTTATTCTGTTTTTGAGAAAACAAATCTTATTTCAGGAAAAAAAATCTTCTCATTGGGATTTTGTTTATGAAGAACAGAAAAATGCTGTTAGAGGCGCTATGACATGGGCGTCAGGCTGCATATACATTTTAACTGAAAGCGCTATGGTCGTGTCAGCTTTTGGTTAAAATTTCCGATGATATGGCAGGAAACTCCACTGTACCACAGGAGTGGGGCAACCACTTTTGTTTTTGCAGAGTTTTATATAGCGCGAACTAGACCCGAACCAAATCAGGTATCAGAGCGCTTTACATAGCACCAGTTACGTTACATGAGGACGGACACACATTCATTTTAGGCACGGGGAGATTAAGTGATTTGCCCAGAATCACAGGAGGATTTTGGCGTCGTTACCGAGACTCGAACCCAGATCCCCAGGTCCGAGGTCGAGCGCCCTAGCCGTTAGGCCAGCTCCTCTCCCACCACTGCTCCAGCAGCTTTTTTGCCGGCTCACCGATCACTGAATGAGCTCTGATGTCCCAGTATGCTTTCTGCGCTTATCAAACTACATCCTTCACCGCATCTCCAGAATATAATGATGCTTAAAAGGAGGGAGTCACTATTAGTGCTACAACAGCAGTCCCACTTTGCGCTCCCGGTAAACATCTGAGACAAATCAAACGTCCCTCAAATAAAAAATTAAATTCCCAATGTATATACATTTCTGTGCACCCCTCCTTTAACGAAGAAGCTGGACTACAAAGAGGGGATGTTTAAACCTATTGCTTCAATTATTAATTCATGTGCTTATATTTAGAGCACTGCCAATAAACCAGGTTATGATCAAAATAAGTGCCCATACTCTATATGGATTGTATCTGGTTTTGGAGAAAAATATACTTAAAGAAATCTGTTCCACATGAACCCATTTCCTTGATTCTTTTTTCAAATGCATGTCATGCCCCATGTATCGAATTTCCTGAAGTGAGTTTGGTTTCTGGGTCACTTCATGATACTCTTTTAAGTCTGTGTCTACCATTCTTCTGTTCCCTGCCTCCAACTAATTTTCTTTTTTTCTCCCTTTCTCTACTTCCACCATACCTATACCCTAGTGTGACTGCCCCTGCTTACACCTGTATACATCTACCGTTTCCCTTGCTTTTTTCCAAATACCTTGATATCTACCAATACCCCAAAACGTCTACCACTACCTATGCCCTTGTTCCTCTACACCACCTGTACGAATGTACTTCTAAAACTACTTATGTTCTACTGCCCCTACCCCTCCCTATAGGCATCCCTGTAACTCAATAGTTTACATCCTACTGCTTAAGCCCTTTCTACAACTTAATGACTCTACACTAGCTATTCAATAGTTTATCTATGCCTACATCCTTGTACCTCACTAGTAAATTCTCTAAATCCATACCATAGTATCACAACCTCTCTTTATACCCTATTATGCTTCACCCATTTACTATTACACAAATCTAGACCCTAGCACCTTTACCCCGGGCTGCACTCTAGTACCTCTATCCCAGTACCTCTCTACCTAACTATACCCTGACTAGACCATTTTATCTTTACCCCACTTATACCCTACTGCATCGACCACATCTATACACTTGTACCTCAACAACTGCTATACCCAATACAGTTGCCTTGTGAAGCTATCCATATCCTAGAACCACTATCTCCTTTTAACCTGGTGCCTTTAATGCTACATAAACCTTAGTACTTCTACTTGTATCCAAACCCACTCCTGTAACTTATTATACCTACCACCAATTACACCATTTTACCACTCCCCTATTCAACATCTTAGCAGTTATACCTATACCATACTATCTATACTCTGCATGTACACTAGTGCATGTATCCCTAACTATACCATAGTAATTCAACCACTCCCTATGCTCAAAAACCCTTAACTCTTGCTATGCCCTTTTACTGCTCCCATCAGACCTCCATCCTTATTTATACTCTGTATCTCTTCAGCTACCTATGCCATAGTACCTGTATCGCTGTGTATAGGAAACAGCCTTTACAACAAAGTCTTAGCAATGCAATACCTTTACCATGCAGCCTTTACTATGCATGGCTTTACCAGGTGCCTTTATCATGCATGGTAGGAATATTAGTAGGGTGTGATAAAAAGTTCTGTTTTTGTAGAAATAAAAAAAAAACCTTAGTAATTCAATGAAAAAAATCCACATTAAAAGAAACATTGTGGTTTGGTGAATTTTTCAGTGACAACATTAAAGTTTTGAACAAAAAAAACCCAGAAATTCACCAGTTACAGTTAGCAGCGCAAACTTGAACCACTGCCATGCACCGCTTATGACCTCACATATTACACCACTTATGACATGTTCTATGACATCATTCTGACATAACTGATGACATCTCATATGACATACTTGATGACATCTCTGATTCATATATATATATATATATATATATATATATATATATATATATATATATATATATATATATATATATATATATTCACTGAAAAAACCATAGGTTATAGACCATATATAGTTAGGAATTAGCATTTACAAAACCTTGAAAATTCACTGAAAAAACCATAGGTTATAGACCATATATAGTTAGGAATTAGCATTTAAAAAACCTTATTTTACTCACACAAAACCATTGAAATTCCATATATAGTTAGTTGCACTAACTATATATCGCGCACCCGCAATCCACTGCTGATCATGTCACATATTACATCATTCATGACATGGTCAGTGACATCACTGATGACATCACTGATGACATCTCAAATGACATCACTGATGACATCACTGATGACGTCATCCAGTGACTGTATAATTCTGTAAAGTTAAAATATGTCTTACATATTGAAGAATGAATGGATGTATAAGTGTCTTGATGAAGGATTTAGTAGGGGCATGGCTGACTGTATGAGTGACTGATTAAATGTGTCTCACTGAGTGCATGGGTTAGTGACTAAACTGTCTTAATTTGTGCATCATTATGTCTGTTGTTCTGTAAACTGCTGCATGTGTTGATCATTAGCTATATGATTAACTGTATGGGTTATTGATTGGTTGCCCAAGCATTTGTATGGGAGACTGAGTGTGTGTGTGGGTGGCTGGGAGGTGTATGACTCTCTGCATAGATGTGTGAGCAGTTGATTGACTGGATGTATGGGTTCAAAAGTGCATGTGGAAACAGCTGTATGGGCGGTTGACTGTGTGCATGAGTGTATTGGTGAGTGAATGGATATCTCAGTGCTACATGTCAAAGTAAGTACATATGTAAAACACAGTACATGTGAGAGTTACCATATATAAATAACTGTGCATAAGAGCCAGTGAATGTGTGAGTGGCTGTATGGATCATTGTGAACTTGTATCCAGGATTGTATAAGTGAGTAAATATGTTTCAGTATATGTTTGAATAAGTAAGGTGTGTATAACTGTATAGTTGAGGAAATGGAGGTGTGATTGATTCTTTGCATGACTGACTAAGTGTCTGAGTAACTCCATGGATGAGTGACAGTCTATGAGTGTCTGTTTACACTGAGTGTATCTAAGGTTATATTAGAGTCTGAAGAGGTTTATCGTATTATCACATGAATGATGTCATCAGTGATGTGATCAGTAATGTCAAATGAGATGTCATCAGTGATGTCATCAGTGATGTCATTTGAGATGTCATCAGTGATGTCATCAGTGATGTCATTTGAGATGTCATCAGTGATGTCATTTGAGATGTCATCAGTGATGTCACTGACCATGTCATGAATGATGTAATATGTGACATGATCAGCAGTGGATTGCGGGTGCGCGATATATAGTTAGTGTAACTAACTATATATGGAATTTCAATGGTTTTGTGTGAGTAAAATAAGGTTTTTTAAATGCTAATTCCTAACTATATATGGTCTATAACCTATGGTTTTTTCAGTGAATTTTCAAGGTTTTGTAAATGCTAATTCCTAACTATATATGGTCTATAACCTATGGTTTTTTCAGTGAATTTTCAAGGTTTTGTAAATGCTAATTCCTAACTATATATGGTCTATAACCTATGGTTTTTTCTGTGAATTTCATTGGTTTTTTAACAGCTAATATCTGTAGCTGTAAAATGTATTCTTCTTTAAATCCAAAAATATATTTTATATGTTTATGAATAATTTTTTTTTTAAATATTTTTTTTTCTTCGTTCCCGCTTCGCAAATCGGGAAGCTTCCCGTTAGCTGACCTTGATGCCGCGAAATAGACCGCGAGCCGGTAAACGTTTCTTTACCGCAAGTGCCGCGTTACAAAACAACATCGTGACGCCTCCCGTCCGCATGACGTTTCACGTTGTCGCGTGATACGTCATATGACGTACTACGTTAGCGAACTGGTACGCGAAGCGAGTCGCAAAGCGCAGGTTTCTGGAAGCAAACCGGGAGGCCCTGCAAAGCGCTTAACGTAAACACAGCAAGTCATGTGACTTGGTAATAACACTTTTCATTGGTTCATTTCACTTTTGGTTTCCTAATGATGTAAGACTAGGTCATATAATCTAAAATGAACACTTTTGATTGGTTGAGAACTCTTGTTTTTCCCAAATGATGAAAATCCCTCCTTCTTTCCTCACTCTGACTTTCATCATTGTGAGAGAAAGACCCTTTGTGATCACTGAGCAATGGCTTCTTTAGTAGCTTCAGCTGGTGCTTCCCCACCACCTCCACCACATCCAAGGAAGAGTGGACCACCTGCTCAAGTTATAATTCAACAAGAAGAAGAAGAAGAGGAACAGGAGGACGAGCACGAAGAGAGGCAGTTTTTGCCTGAGCAGCCCAGGACGTCTCACCGGAAAGAAAACTTCATTTGGCTATTTTTTAAAATTCCCAAAGGTCAGAAAAAAGTAAATGCAAGATACGTAACTTGCCTTATATGTCAAGATAGACTGTCCAGAGGGACCGACAAAAAATACAGTTTCGGAAACTACACAATGCATCGCCATATGACTAGGTGGCATCCTAACAACTACAGTGCTGCACAGTTTCGGAACGACCTAGATAATCTCCCTATTATGGCCAGAAGATCTGTTGTACCGGAAGTAACGGGACCAGAGGGCAGGGAGATGGTGCCAAATATACAAATGAGATTTGGTGATGTAAAACACATCTGCGTATTTTGCGATGGATTCATTTCCTACGGAGAAAAAAGCATCACTCTGATCAACAGAGCTATTGACTATCATATGCAAGTTTGTACGAAACGCCCAAAATAATAAATACTTCCTTTTTTTTGTTTTGTTGCTCCTGTTGAGCCCTTTACAATGAATCGTTTTCATTGCCCCCTCCAAGAAAAACCCAAAAAAATATAAAACTGTTCCGAAAAATTCAAAAACAGTAAAAAAATGTTCAGAAAAATAAAATAAAAAGTTCTTTTCAGAACTACCTCCCCGTTATTAAAAAATTGGTACAATATTTGGAACTGTGCCAACCTCTATTTCTCTTAGTTCGCTTCCCAGTTCGCTCGTCGGTACGCGAACCGGAAGCGAACCAAAAACAGTAAGTATAAGGGAAGGAAACAGACACTTATGTTAAAAGAAAGACAGCTATAGGGGAGTAAACTAGAGATACTATTACCCGTAATCCACTGCTGATGATGTCACATATTACATCATTCATGACATGCTCAGTGACATCATCAGCAGAGGATTGCGGGTTTTTTGGCAACATGCCTTATCCACGGTTTAATAACGCTGCCTTTTGCTTTATATAAGTTTTCAAATTGTATGAAATATATACCAATAGGTCGTTATGAACCTTTAGGTAGTGCTTTTCTTCATGAGGTCTGGTCGCTTCCATACACATACAGATGTTTCAAAGATGATCAAGAAGTTTATCTGAATGGAGAGGAATGCACTGAGACGCCAGATCATTCACTAATGTGTAGGCACATACAGTTACACGGTTCATGCAACAAACACCGACCAAATATGGCTTGCGTGTTGCAAGGCACGCCAGTTCCTGCTATCATCCCCACGTTCAAGTTGTTGGAAAATGGTAGTTATTTGATGCTCAATAATGAAGATTGTTCTGAGTTAATTAAAAGTATTCCTTTTATCGTAACAGTAAGTGAACGGGTTATTTGCTGCAGAAATGTTCTATTTCCTCCCACACATGAACATAGGGAGTTTTCAATCTGGCCACAAATACCAACCTTGGGACACGTTTCAACGGCATGGCAAGAATAAGAGCTCTTTTGTCTCAGAGAGAGGTGGCCTTGAGTTCGGCCCGTGAAACTTTCGTACTTCACATAGCGAACACCCGTACAGAGGTGCACACCCTTTTCAATTAAGATTTGCCTTTCAATTTCAGCAACATGTTTCCGACTATCTTTAACGCATCCTCCACAAAGTCCCTGGCGCACTTTTTTAAAGTTGTTACCAGTGGTCTCGTGACTTCATTTGAGAAAATCTTTGGAGTCATCCCTGCTTCCTTTCATTCTATTTTCTCGACTCTGGTTCGTGGATTGGCATTTTTACTTGCATTACCAGCGGACGCTCTTGTGCTTTTTTACATTTTTAAATATGGATGTCCCTCCTATGCAACCTCCCACCCTGCAGCTGCTGACACTGTTCCGCAATCGCATGCTAGAATATTATGGCACAATGCCGTTGGCGATATTAAGCACGGCATATGGATTATCTTTTCGATTCTCCTACTTCACCTGTGTCCAGCCTGTATTTCACTGCCTGACCTGTGATTTCGATTGGGCCATTGATTTGTGTCTCTGCGGACCGGTTTCTCCTGACGTCGACTTTAATCAGCTGATGACTCCTATCATTACTCACGAGTTGGTTTGTCCTGGCGAAAGGATTATGGCTGTGGCATTGATGCATGGACTACTTGGTCCCTGGAATTTACTGGCGGCAGCACAGTCTTTCTTGGAACAGAGCTTTCTTGAAAACCCACCGAGCTGTCCTCTGATGGTGATAGAGGATCCGGTGCTGGGAGAGCACGTATGTTCTTTTCCGCTTTTAAATTGGATGGCTGAACTGTTTTCGGATGAAGACGGTGACTTCCTATTGGAGGCTGTTGCAGCTTATTTTGCATACACAGTTATGTCATAGACCTTTTTCATGTTTGATATGCTGAGTACTAGCATTTCATTGACAATTCATTGACTTATTTGTCAAGTTTTTATTATTTACCTTGCCTATTGGCTTAAGACTCGATAAAGTACTTGGCTGTTTTATTTTTCTTTAGCATTAAATTTTCCTAGTTTTTAATGCTTTACCTTGCGGACCGTCCACATATAAACTTGCAATCTGCTCTCATGAGATGGCACTTCTATTATCTTATTCAGTTCGTTTCCGGATCATGGGGAGGTGTCATCTAGGTCCTGGATATCTTTACACCGTGTTAAGTTAGCATGGGCTCATTACCGGTTTAAACGCCATTTTTCCTTTTTTGCAACTTCTGCACACGACACTTAGTTGTTGCTTTAGCTTTCCACCTAGTAGTTCATCGTGGTTTACATGAGAATAATATGTTATTGGTCTACTATCTGCTTTACTTGTTAAACTATATCTGTACAGCGAGTGCTAAAGTTTCAAGAACAACACGATACAGAATTGTTATGAGGTCTGATCTCCACGACTTCATACTCATAACATAAGTGCAACTTCTGCCAATTCTGGGCATGAGGCGGGTTTTATATTGCTTTGCCGAACACACATACACAACAGTTGATGCGGTTCACATGAAGAGAGAGCTGGTGTATGCTGATGTGATTCCTTCAAATCTAAGACACTAAAGTATGGGCACGCCCTAAACCAACACAAAGAGACCTTCTTAGCAAATAATATAATATGTGTATTAGGGAGGGTGAGATATAAGCAGCCGCGGGCCGTGGAGGGAGTTACGATGGGGCAGGGAGGCGGGGAGGGGGAGAAGCAGGGTGGAGCCCTCTCTACCTTGCCCCTCCCCCTCCCCGCCTCCCTGCCCCACCGTAACTCCCTCCACGGCCCGCGGCTGCTTATAAGTGTTGCTAACTCTTATTCATTTACAGCATGTTAACATACTGTCACCATTCGCTTTTTATGTACTAGTAACTATGCTGGTAATTTTGCTACTGATAATATGTGTACTTGTATTCTCCACCCTGCTTCTCCCCCTCCCCGCCTCCCTGCCTCACCATAACTCCCTCCACGGCCCGCGGCTGCTTATAAGTGTTGCTAACTCTTATTCATTTACAGCATGTTAACATACTATCACCATTCACTTTTTATGTACTAGTAACTATGCTGGTAATTTTGCTACTGATAATATGTGTACTTTTATTATCTAAGGTACTACGCCTGAGAAGACGGCATTAGTAAATAAACATTTCAAATACACATCTGTTCTTCTTAACTCCATGTTCTGGTTTCTAAGAAATCTATAACGACCGACTGTTCATGAGTTCCACGTATCCTGAGGTACTATAAGTTCATATTCTGGATTGTCTAAACATTGAGAGTTTGTTATATCCAATGTGACACTGTACCTAGCTTGCTAAGGAGTTTTTGATTACTAACGTGAGTTTTGGGACACCCTAATTCGCCGAGGTTCCAATCCTCTGTCCACAGTTCTGTGTGAGAACAGAAACCCTGCGACAGGGGCACCCCCGACCCTTGCTGGAGCTTCATCACACTTGCGATACAACTCCAGCAATGCATTCGCCGAGGTTCCAATCCTCTGTCCACAGTTCTGTGTGAGAACAGAAACCCTGCGACAGGGGCACCCCCGACCCTTGCTGGAGCTTCATCACACTTGCGATACAACTCCAGCAATGCGCCACCTTTACGGCACAGATACATCACGCATCTGTGCTGTTTTTGCCCCATGATGCGCCGCATTGTAAATGCAGCACACCATAGGTGACGGAACAGCGGCACAGAATGACTAACACATCCCTGGTGATGCGCCAGTCATCATAAATGTATCCCTATGCTTCTTATCTTGTTAGAGATGAACCGCCATATGTATCATCAAAGTTTTTTGCATTTCCTAAATAGCGAACTTTAAGGAATAAATAGCGATTCTTTACCATTCCTAGTTTGCGATGAGCTATTTGCTAATTAGCCGAATGTAGCCCAATGAAGCCCAATGTAGCCCAATGTAGCCCAAAGATGGCCGCCAGACACACAAAAAAACAAATGTAGCCCAAATATCAGCCAGATGTAGCCCAACTATAGCCCAGTGACAGAATGACCAATCAGCTTCGCAAACCTCCGTTACGCGAAGCGGAGCGCTGTTACAGATATATATCTTTTTTTGAACGTTAATTTCTCAAAATCCACTGGAGCACATATATTGAGACCTAGCAAAGGCACATCGGGCTACCAGTCCCTAATATTTTGCCAAGTTTCGTGCAAATCCATTCAGCCGTTCGATTATTATTATTATTATTTTTTTTTGCCCCGCGGGGCCCTTTTAAAACCTCCACATCAAACCTAGGGGGTCAGCGAGGATCTACTATGCCCCCTTATAGTTATTTCCCCCTTTGTTTTGACCTCCTCTTGTCTCTCGATCCTACCGAGAGACAAGATGGCGGCCGCTACGGACTGTTTGGAATGTTGACAGACGCCGGAGAACCAATCAGCTTCGCTTCACAAAGCTCCGTTGCGCGAAAAGTACGCGTCCTGGGCCGCTGCCCAGTCCGCTGTTACAGATATATATCTTTTTTTAAACGTTAATTTCTCAAAATCCACTGGAGCACATATATTGAGACCTACAAAAGGCACATCGGGCTACCAGTCCCTACAATTTTGCCAAGTTTCGTGCAAATCCATTCAGCCGTTCGGGCTAAAAGTGAGGCCAACCGCCCTATGGAAATTAACATGGGAAAAACGCGTTTTGGGACCCCCCTTTTTTCTCGGCCCCCCCTTGACGAACCCCCCCAAAATTTTCAGGGGCTGCTCAGAAACAAAATGTGCCATTTTCCTGAACATTTCAGCCAATTCCGTCCACAAACGCCAAAGTTATTAGACATAGAATTTTCAAAAATCCCATAGAGAAAAAATCCTAACTATATATACCTACTGGCGACCGCCAGTAGGTAATATATATATATATATATATATATATATATATATATATATATTACAGGGCAGCAGTAGCCCCTCTGTAGTTATAATTAGGGTTCCCAGGAAACGGATTAAGAATTCCTTGAAGCTTTGCTAGCTAATAACTTTGCCCATTTGATGAATCACCATGAAACTTTGCAGACCTATTGCTTTTTCTACAATGACAGATAAGGCAACGTTTTGCAGTGATTCATCAAAATGGAGCAAAGAAAAAAAGGGGTTCCCAGAATGCAATTTTTCCCAATGCACGGTCAATGGACTTTTTAGACAGACGTAGCACGAAGAGAACTGAACAATGGAATTTGGCAGGATTATATATTATGGTTTGTAGATGATTCTTTTGGGTAATACAGGTAAGTATTTTTGTAAGTTATAAGGCATTTTAACCTCACTCTACGCCACGCAACTCTACGCTAATCCACTCTATGTCAGTACACTGCCAGACAATCACGGCATTGCTGTTGGAACATGGATCCATGGTGGATCAGCGCCTCTAGATATTCATAAATCTTTTTTCTTTAATAACTCAAAAACTACTGAATAGATTAACACCAAATTACAAATAGCACTCTTTCTGGACCAGGATCTAGCTTTCTGCCACATTTGGTGTAATTCTGTTCAGCGCTCTCGGCAGTAGTCATGTCTAAAATCCCTATGGGAAATTACATGGGGAAAATGCATTTTACCCCCTTTTTTCTCAGCCCTGCTTGACGAATCACTCCAACACTTGTCAGACAGCAACTGAAGTAAGTGACAAAACAGTTTTGAAAATGTTGTGAAGATTCATCAAACAGCGCCAAAATTAGTAGCACAACAAAAAAGCTTTCACTATGGAAACTAGGTCCTAACTATAACGAACACTTGCGAATGTCAGTAGGCAATATTACCTACTGGCGGTCGCCAGTAGGTATATATAGTTAGGATTTTTTCTCTATGGGTTTTTTGAAAATTCTATGTCTAATAACTTTGGCGTTTGTGGACGGAATTGGCTGAAATTTTCAGGAAAATGGCACATTTTGTTTCTGAGCAGCCCCTGAAAATTTTGGGGGGGTTCGTCAAGGGGGGGCCGAGAAAAAAGGGGGGTCCCAAAACGCGTTTTTCCCATGTTAATTTCCATAGGGCGGTTGGCCTCACTTTTAGCCCGAACGGCTGAATGGATTTGCACGAAACTTGGCAAAATTGTAGGGACTGGTAGCCCGATGTGCCTTTTGTAGGTCTCAATATATGTGCTCCAGTGGATTTTGAGAAATTAACGTTTAAAAAAAGATATATATCTGTAACAGCGGACCGGGCAGCGGCCCAGGACGCGTACTTGTTGCGCAACGGAGCTTTGTGAAGCGAAGCTGATTGGTTCTCCGGCGTCTGTCAACATTCCAAACAGTCCGTAGCGGCCGCCATCTTGTCTCTCGGTAGGATCGAGAGACAAGAGGAGGTCAAAACAAAGGGGGAAATAACTATAAGGGGGCATAGTAGATCCTCGCTGACCCCCTAGGTTTGATGTGGAGGTTTTAAAAGGGCCCCGCGGGGCAAAAAAAAATAATAATAATAATAATCGAACGGCTGAATGGATTTGCACGAAACTTGGCAAAATTGTAGGGACTGGTAGCCCGATGTGCCTTTGCTAGGTCTCAATATATGTGCTTCAGTGGATTTTGAGAAATTAACGTTCAAAAAAAGATATATATCTGTAACAGCGCACCGCTTCGCGTACTTTTCGCGTTACGGAGCTTTGCGAAGCGAAGCTGATTGGCTCTCCGGTGTCTGTAAACATTCCAAACAGTACGTAGCGGCCGCCATCTTGTCTCTCGGTAGGATCGAGAGACAAGAGGAGGCCAAAGCGAAGGGGCAAATGACCATAAGGGGGCATAGTAGATCCTCGCTGACCCCCTAGGTTTGATGTGGAGGTTTTAAAAGGGCCCCGCGGGGCAAAAAAAAAAAATAATAATAATAATCGAACGGCTGAATGGATTTGCACGAAACTTGGTAAAATATTAGGGACTGGTAGCCCGATGTGCCTTTGCTATGTCTCAATATATGTGCTTCAGTGCATTTTGAGAAATTAACGTTCAAAAACAAGATATATATCTGTAACAGCGCTCCGCTTCGCGGAGATAAAATTATATCTGTATTACCTAGCTGTTGCTAACACCAGTTAGCGACGGCTAGTAGGAGATAGCGACCATCTTGGGTCCCACTTTGCATGTGAGTGATATTTATCACTAATGACATGCAAAGTGGGCATGCCAAGATGTTAGCGACTGGAAACAGTCGCTAACATCGCTATCTCCTATTATCAACTTTTGGAAATATTCGAGATAAGCGCGAATATCTCCAAAAAGTAACAGCTGCCCTGAGCAGTTCTTAGCCATGTTATCCAATGGGAGGTGGATAACATGGCTAAGAGCATTAGCTCGGTAATGCATGAATATCGCGGAGTTTTCAGCGATATTAATGCATTGCGCTCGTTTTTTATCGTATTTGCGATAAACCTTGATAATAGCAAGGTTTATCTGCGATAATTTCTGACGGTAAAAAAATCTTTGCAATGCATCGTTAGGGATAAATATTGCTTAACTTTGGTAATATGCCCCAACGTCTGTTAACGTTCGATTCGAAGGAAATCAGGAATTGTTGAAAAACATTGTGTGCGCCATCTTGTCTTTTTTCAAATGCCACACTTTTGTCGTGCACGGCAGCCATTTTAGATGCCTTGACCAGACCCACTCTGTGCACGCTGTCGATCCTTAGCATGGCTCCCCACCCTCGCAAGCATCTCACCCAGGCAGTGGTCACCCCCGCTCTCTGTCTTATGCATGGGTAATAAACCTCCCCCCATCTGCGCTGCTCTTCCCTGAGAATCACACCCTGTGCCCGCCCGACACCTCCCTTTCGCCCTATTCACTACCGCACCCTCTGACACTCCTTTTCCTCTGTGTCCGATTGTCCAGGCCGGTCCTAGGCTATCAGCTAGCCCTGCAGATGTAGTTTATGGCCACAGCTGTAAAGAATCACCCCTCTTCAAAGGAGTTATAGTAGATCAAGGCCCACACTCGATGAGATCCGTCACAGCAGAAGCGTTGCTATTATCTGAAAACCATCCTGTATTGTGATTGGGGAGGGGACCGAGCGTGAAGCGGAAGATTCCAGGGAGGACTCTTTGTACATCAAAGTTTTTACAATTATGTGTCACATTAAAAATATATAGCACTCCGACAAAGTAGTAAGATTATAAAACTTTAATAATTTATAAATATATACAAGAAAACAAAAATAGTAATAACATATAAACATTTTTAGAGAAAAACAACGAAGTAGCGGTCGGCTGTGCGAATAGTCCCAACGCAGCACAACGTCCAGATTTCCGGCGTGGGGCGTCGCGGGGGGTGGGTCATCAGTAGCAAACTGTTGTGCGAATAGTTCCAAGGCAGCAGAACGCGCCGAAATCTAGATGACACAAAAGTGATGTCTAGTAAGTTGCCACCCAGCAAATAACGGCGTGGGGCGTCGCGGGGGGTGGGTCATCAGTAGCAAACTGTTGTGCGAATAGTTCCAAGGCAGCAGAACGATGGCACCAAGGTGATGTCCAGTAAGTTGCCGCACTGGTTTTGGTATCCTACAATGCTGCTCCGAATAACGGCGTGGAGCGCCCCGGGGGAGGCGGCGTGAACGGGCCTCTCCAGGTGGAGTCTCATCTGTTTTAGTGGGGCGCCCCTTTACCGTTTCAGTTGCCATTCCGTCCGCTTTTGGTCCACTGTGTCAAAATCCGCCATTCAGCTGAGTTGCACCCACTCTTGCGGTGCAGCGATAGGCGGCTGCCACAGGACTCTCAAAATGGCGGCAGGCTCTTTCCTTTTTGGGCGTGGTCCACTGAAATGGCCCTGGGACACCTTGGAAATCGGACGCTTGTCTGCTAGGTCTTGGACCCCATTCTCGAAAGCGTCCCCTCCGCCTTGAGAATTCATCAAAAGTTTTGGGGGCCCCGACTCCTGCAGGCTTCTGGTGGGGAGCGGCTGCCATGATTGCTCGCGGAATGACCACGACGGAGCTACGAGATGGTGGTGCTCTCATGCTGACGCCAGTTTAGTCTGAAACATCCAGAAACAAGGTGGGGCTTTCATCGTTTGGGGGAAAAAAAAAGTTTTCATCCAATGAAAAGTGTTGTTTTTAGGTCATATGATCAAGCCTTCCATCATTCGGAAACCAAAAGTAAAATGAACCAATGAAAAGTTTTATAAACAAGTCACATGACCTGTTATGCGGCATAGGGTATAAAATGCGGAGAAAATACGTTGGCACGTGAGGCGGCGTCAGTAGCGGACCGATGTGCGAATAGGCCGAAGGCAATACAACGCGCCAAGATCCGGATGGCACCGAGGTGGTGTCATAGTTGAGAGTTCTGAGCAGAGGTTGTAACACTGTCTGAAGCTTATTTGCAGCTGCTGCAGCTTCACTACGCGCCAAGATCCGGATGGCACCGAGGTGGTGTGTAGCAAGTTGCCGCACTGGTGTGGCCATCCTACAATGCTGAAAGTCGGCGTGGGGCGCCCCGTTGGCCTGTGAGTTTGCGTCAGTAGCGGACCGATGTGCGAATAGGCCGAAGGCAGCACAACGCGCCAAGATCCGTATGGCACCGAGGTGGTGTCTAGTAAGTTGTCGCACTTCTGTGGCCATCCTACAATGTTGAAAGTCGGCGTGGGGCGCCCCGTTGGCCTGTGAGATGGCGTCAGTAGCGGACCGATGTGCGAATAGGCCGAAGGCAGCACAACAATATTTTCTGACTGACACCACAAGGCGCTGAGATGCCAAGATCCGGATGGCACCGAGGTGATGTCTAAGTTGCGGACTGATGTGCGAATGGGGCCAAAGGCAGCGTAACAATATTTTTTGTATGGAAGATACCACTAGGCGTTGAGATGCCAAGATTCGGATGGCACTGAGGTGATGTCTAGCAAGTTGGTGTGGTCATCCTACAATGCTGAAACTCGGCGTGGGTCGCCCCATTAGCCTGTGAGATGGCGTCAGTAGCGGACCGATGTGCGAATAGGCCGAAGGCAGCACAACGCGCCAAGATCCGGATGTCACCGTGGTGGTTTCATAGTTGAGAGGCACTTCATCTGCAGTGGGGCGCCGAGATCCGGATGGCACCGAGGTGATGTCTAGCAAGTTGCTGTACTGGTGTGGTCATCCTACAATGCTGAAACTCGGCGTGGGTCGCCCCATTAGCCTGTGAGATGGCGTCAGTAGCGGACCGATGTGCGAATAGGCCGAAGGCAGCACAACGCGCCAAGATCCGGATGTCACCGTGGTGGTTTCATAGTTGAGAGGCACTTCATCTGCAGTGGGGCGCCGAGATCCGGATGGCACCGAGGTGATGTCTAGCAAGTTGCTGTACTGGTGTGGTCATCCTACAATGCTGAAACTCGGCGTGGGTCGCCCCATTAGCCTGTGAGATGGCGTCAGTAGCGGACCGATGTGCGAATAGGCCGAAGGCAGCACAACGCGCCAAGATCCGGATGTCACCGTGGTGGTTTCATAGTTGAGAGGCACTTCATCTGCAGTGGGGCGCCGAGATCCGGATGGCACCGAGGTGATGTCTAGCAAGTTGCTGTACTTGTGTGGTCATCCTACAATGCTGAAACTCGGCGTGGGTCGCCCCATTAGCCTGTGAGATGGCTGTTCTTTGGATTTGGGCCTGGTCCACCAAAATGGCCCTGGGACACCTTAGAACTCGGACGCTCGATTTTTTTTTCCTTTCCTGTACATGCAAAAAAAGGTAAATGCCCGGTACGTTACACGCTTCATCTGCCACGATGAACTCTCCAGAGGAACCGAAAAAAAATATAGTTGTGGTAACTATACCATGCATCGTCATATGGAGAGGTGGCACCAATTAATTATAGTGCTGCATAAAAGAGAGATTTGGAGGAGAACCCCTGACCTGCTAGTACATTCATCAAAGAAGTGGCACTGAGAGCTTCAGAGGCAAGGGAAACGGTCCCAAATATTTAGAAGAACTTTGGAAAGATTAAAATGACATGTTTAGATTGTGGCAAATTAATTTCATGTGGACAGATGAGTGTTACTCTAATAAATACAGCATATGAACATCATCATAGTCGATGGTTGGTAGAGACATTTTGACTATATCCTGGACCTGCCCGTCCTCGCCCAAAATGGCGCCGGAATAAATGGGACTCGTAACTCCTTGTTGTGTACTGGTTGCAGAACCTTGAAATCACGAGATACGTATGCAGTTTTGAAGCACATGGCGGGCGGGGACGAGAATTGATTGAATATTTCGACATCCCTATTGATATTAAGTTCTGATGCGTTATTGATTACTGTACTGTTGAAAGTTCGAATTAACGTCACCCATGGTACTTGCCCGCAAATGTATATCTAGATAATTTTATTGTAACTGGCCCTGTCGTATTTTAATTATAAAATGTACGTCCACCGATTCCGTAACTGTTAGACACCTTAGTTCTTGCAACCTAATGGCCCGCCCGTTACGTTCCTCTACAGTGTAAATGTCTATTCATCATATACGATTACAGTTTGCTCTGTGGCAGGCCCACGTGGTTATAGGCTCGTATTTGTATAATGAAATTTTCACAATAAAGGTTTTTAAAAGAAAACATGGTAGTAGTATATACATTGGTAAAGTTTTTAATAATAGTGACTGTTTTAGAATCATTAAAAGGCAAGTGAAATAAAGCAGACCAATTACATGAAGGGTAAAAGGTATAATACGAAGGAACGCAGTAAAGATAAATGGTCAAGGGCTGTTGTGTTTTCTATTCCTGCAACATAAAGTGATCGATAAGAATCTCATATTCAGGCGTATCGGCGACTAAGACAGCAGGTCGACCCTCTTTTGCTCAACGGCTCCGTCATGGGACGAAGAAACGCTCTTTTTCTCGAAAAAAGAATATATTTTACTTGCAGGACAGTTGTAAAATTTCCGGGAAAGTACATTAGCCTGGAACATTATAACATATATTTAAGAAAAAATAATGTTCGGAAGTAATGAAAAGCGTAATTTTTAGGTCATATGACCAAGCCTTTCATCATTACAATAAGAAAAGTAAAATGAACCAATGAAAAGTTTTATTAACAAGTCACATGACTTGTTATGCTTACGTTACGCGCTGCGCGCCCCGGATGACTTCCGGATGCGCTAACGCGGCGCGTCATATGACGCATTACGCGACAACGCAGGTACAGAATATAGTCAAAATGTCTCCACCAACCAGCGGTCGGAACACAACCCCTTTCAGCAGGCTAAATAGTTCTGTTAAATGACAACAGAAGGGACAGGCAACAAGAACCATCAGTCAAAGAGGGGAGAGCTAGTTCTTCTCTACCGGGTTACATTGGGGCGCTACCGGAACTGATCGAATTGGTAGTCTACAGTGTTTCTGGATGTTTCAGACTGAAGCTGGGGTTAGCATGAGAGCAGCACCATTTCGTAGCTCCGTCGTGGTCATTCCGCAACCAATCATGGCAGCCGTTCTTTATCGTTATTTTGGGCGGGGTGGGTGGCGGAGCCGAGCTGTTTTGCAGCCATCATTGTGTGGAGTTCAGTTCATCTCACTAGTTTTGTATTTGTCATGAGGGGTTGTTCCTAATGTTTCTATTTTAGCGAGGTCAAAAAGAGATCCCATTAGTGGCCTACTGATTTTGCTCGATTCCTTTTCTTTTTTTTTTACACGATTTTTCGTTATCTGCAAAGACTAAACAGAGTATTGCGACTCTGTGTTTGTTTGTAAATAGAGAATGAACCAAAGAGAACTAATTCTAAAACAGTAAATACTTGGATAACAATCAATCAAATGGAGAGAGAAGCAGGCACGACGGATTACAATGGGGGCAAAGACCTGCGTTAACTACCTTTCACTATCTGCAAAGAGAGAGAATTCCTAATAGAAATGAGGGGGGGGGGGGAGGGCACCATTCAAAGCAGATCAGTGTGCATAAACACGAAAATGTTTTCACTTACCACGTACTTGACATTCGACAGCTTATGATATTTGCTATTAAAAAACCATTGAAATTCACTGAAAAAACCATAGGTTATAGACCATATATAGTTAGGAATTAGCATTTACAAAACCTTGAAAATTCACTGAAAAAACCATAGGTTATAGACCATATATAGTTAGGAATTAGCATTTAAAAAACCTTATTTTACTCACACAAAACCATTGAAATTCCATATATAGTTAGTTGCACTAACTATATATCGCGCACCTGCAATCCACTGCTGATCATGTCACTTATTACATCATTCATGACATGGTCAGTGACATCACTGATGACATCACTGATGACATCTCAAATGACATCACTGATGACATCACTGATGACATCTCAAATGACATCACTGATGAGATCACTGATGACATCTCATTTGACATCAATGACCACATCACTGATGATATCATTCATGTGACAATACAATGCATCTCCTCACATTTTAATATAACCTCTGTTTCACCCAGTGTTAAATACAGAGTATAATTTTTGAAACCATTGACACACCAATACTAGTTACTACATACGTACTCACTGATTCCTACGTCTACACACACATTCACTCATTCACCCATACAATCATTCATACATACAATCACTCATCTTTACAACACTATCATATGCACTCATACACCTATACAGACACTCACACTCTGCCACTCATCCATGGAGTTACTCACACACCTAGTCAGTCCTGTAAAGAATCAATCACACTTCCATTTTTTTTGTCTATACAGTTAAACATAGAGCACCTTACATTTTCAAACATATACTAACACATACTTACTTTCTTATACAATCATTGATACAAGTACACATTGATCTGCACAGAGTCACACACCTCCCAGCCAGCCACACACACACTCAGTCTCCCATACAAATACTTAGACAATCAATCAATAACCCATATAGTTAATCATATAGCTACTGATCAACACATGCAGCAGTTTACAGAACAACAGACATAATGATGCACAAATTAAGACAGTTTAGTCACTAACCCATGCACTCAGTGAGACACATTTAATCACTCACTCATACATTCAGTCATGCACCTACTAAATCCTTCGTCCAGACACTTATACATCTACTCATTCTTCAATATGTAAAACATATTTAAACTTTACAGAAACACACAGTCACTGGATGATGTCATCAGTGATCTCATCAGTGATGTCATTTGAGATGTCATCAGTGATGTCATTTGAGATGTCATCAGTGATGTCATCAGTGATGTCACTGACCATGTCATGAATGATGTAATATGTGACATGATCAGCAGTGGATTGCAGGTGCGCGATATATAGTTAGTGCAACTAACTATATATGGAATTTCAATGGTTTTGTGTGAGTAAAATAAGGTTTTTTAAATGCTAATTCCTAACTATATATGGTCTATAACCTATGGTTTTTTCAGTGAATATATATATATATATATATATATATATATATATATATATATACATAAACACATATATATATTTATACATACATATATTTATACATATATATATTATATATGTTCAGTGAAAATAACAAAGGTTACAGGGACGTTATAGTTAGGTTTAGATTTCACTCGAACAAATACATTGAAATTCAGCCGCCATAGTTACCTGAGCTAACTATAACTTACGTCCCCGCAATGCACTGATTGTGATCTCACATATTACATCACTCATGACATGGCCAGTGACATCATTGATGACATCATTGAAGACATCACTCATATCACTGATGACATAATCCAGTGAGTGTGTGTGCTAAATGTTTCTGACAGTTAAAGATATATACTAAGCCTATGCATAAGTTAAATTACTATTCTTTTTGTACTACTAATGAGTGATAATGTTTCTAATATATGTATTTTGAGTGGCACTGTGACTGTCTATATCAGTGTAGGAGTGGGTGTCTGAGTGGCAGAATGGGTGAATAAGTGAGTGTTGACTAGCTGTTTGGATGAGCGAGGGACTGTGTGAGTGGCTATATGGGTGGGTGAATGGCTGCATCAGTGACTGTGGTGGCTCTATGGGTGGATGGGTGTGTATATGAGTGGCTGTATGGTGACTGTGTGCTCTGTGAATGGGTCTATGGGTGAGTGACTGGGTGTGTAAGTGGATGTACAGGTAAATGAGTGGCTGTTTGACTGGGTGTATGGGTAAGTGAGTGGGTGTGTGAGTGACTGTTTTGCACAGTATTTGTATGAGTGGTTGTATAGATGAGTGAGTGGGTGTGTAAGTCATTGTATTGATGTGTGAATGGGCATATAAGTGGAATTGTGGATGAGTGAATGCATGTGTGAGTAGCTGAGTGTGTGTGTAAATGGGTATGTGAGTGGTTGTATGGGTGTGTGAGTGAGTGTTTGAGTGGCATATAGGTCTGTGAGCGGAGTGGATCTGTGGGTGTGTGAGTAGCTGTATGGGCCTGTGAGTGGCTGTATGGGTGAGAGAAAGTCTGTGTCAGTAGTTGTATGGGTCTGTAAATGGGAGTGTGAGTGGGATTGTGAGTGGGTGTATGAGAAGTTGTATGGGGATGTGAGTAATCAGTGATATCATTAATGATGTTATTTTACATGCCATCAGTGATGTCACTGACCATGTCATGAGTGATGTAATGTGTGAAGTTATAAGCAGTGCATTGCGGGTGCAGAAGTTTTAGTTAGCTCAGGTTACTATAACTGCTGAATTTCTATGGTTTTGTACGAGTGAAATCTGAGCCTAACGATAACGTCCCCGTAAACTTTGTTTTTTTCAATGAATTTCTAAGTTTTAAAACAAATTCTATTTCCTAAATATAACGTCCTTGTGACCTTTGTTTTTTTAAGTCAATTTCCAATTTTTTTAAAACATTTTATTTCCTAACTGTAACCTGTAAATTTTGAAAGTAAAAAAGTGTGTGAGTGCTTGTATAAGTAGGTGAGTGGTTGTGTATATCTCTGAATGGGTGAGTAGAGGGTGTATGACTGGGTCTGTGAGTGATTGTGTGAGTATAAGAGGGGGTCTGTGAGTGATCTATAAGTGTCTGAGTGGGCCTGGGAGTGGGTGTGTGAATCTCCATGTGGATCTGTGAGTGAGTGCATGAGTATCTGAGTTGGTCTGTGAATAGGAACATGATTGTCTGAGTGGGTCTGTGAGTGGGTGAGTAAAGGCCTGAGTAGGTCTGTGAGAGCGTGCAAGAGTCTTGAGTGGGTCTGTGAGTGGGTATGTGGGTGAGTGGATCTGTTAGTGGGTGTGCAAGCCTCCGAGTGGATCTGTGAGTGGGTGCATGAGTATGTGAGTGTGTGTGTGTCTATGAATGGGTCTGTAAGTGTGTGTGAGTCTCTCAGTGGGTCTGTGAAGGGGTGAGTCTTTGGATGGGTCTGTGAGTCGGTGCATGACTGTCTGGATATGTCTGTCTGGCAGTGGGTGCATGCTTCTCTGAGGGGGTCTGTGAGTTTGTGCGTGTGCATGTGACTTGGTCTGTGCATTGGTACGTGAGAGTATGAGTAGGTCTGTTAGTGGGGCGCACAGGAGCATTTCCTTGTGCCAGCTCCCCCTGTGATGATTCTTCTGACCAGCTTGCTTGAAGTCCACTACTCTCTGCTGCCTTTGGTTTTGTGCCTCCTCTGCGCATTTTCGCCTCGATTTTCTGTTTCTTCTCTGCTTGCTCCTGCCCTCTATGTTGCCTTTTCCGCTCGGTCTGCGCATTATTTTGCCTCTTTCTTCTCACCCCTGACCTTTATTCTGCCTTTTGCTGCTTGTTTCTGACCTCTATTTGCCTCTTGTTGCTCATTTCTTCCCTCTATTTTGCCCTTTTCTGCTCATTCTGCCTGTTATTTTGCCTCTTTCCGATCGCTCCTGACCTTTATTTTGCCTCTTTCTCCTCGTTTATGACCTTTATTCAGCCTCTTTCTGCTCCCTTCTGACTTTTATACTGCTTCTTTCTGCTAGTTTCTCACCTTTATTTTGTTTCTTCGTGCTCGATGCTGACCTTTATTTTGCCTCCTTCTGCTCGGTGCTGGCCTTTATTTAGCCTCTTTCTGCTCTTTGCTGCTCTTTATTTTGCTTGTTTCTCACCTTTATTTTGTCTCTTTCTGCTTGTTGCTGGCCTTTATTTTGACGCACTCTGCCTGTTTCTTACCTTTATTTTGACTCTTTCTACTTGTGAGTGACTTTTATTTTGCCTCCTTCTCCTTGTTTCTCATCTTCATTTTGCCTCTGGCTGCTGGTTTCTGACTTCCATTTTGCCTCTTTCTGCTCCCGTCTGACCTTTATTCTGCCTCTTTCTGCTAGTTTCTGACCTTTGTTTTGCTTCTTTCTGCTTGTTTCTCACCCTTATCTTGCCTGTTTCTGAACTTTATTTTGCCTTTTGCAGCTCGGTGCTGATCTTTTTTTCTACTCTTTCTGCTCGTTTTTGACCTTATTTTGTCTCTTTCTCCTTGTTTCTGACCTTATTCTGCCCCTTTCTGCTAGTTTCAACCCATTATTCTGCCTCTTTCTGCTCGTTGTTCACCTTTATCTTGCCTCTTTTTGCTCGTTGCTCACCTTTATTCTGCCTCTTTCCGTTTTTGCTGACCTTTATTCTGCCTCTTTCTGCTTGTTTCTGAGCTGTATTTTGCCCCTTTCTACTTGTTTGTCATCTTTATTTTGCCTCCTTCTGCTCATTGCTGACCATCATTCTTTCTCTTTCTTCTCATTTCTGACCTCTATTTTGCCCCTTTCTAATTGTTTTGAACCTTTATTCTGCCTCTTTCTGCATGTTTCATGTCTTTATTTTGCCGCTTTCTGCTAATTTCTTACCTTATTTTGCTTCTTTATGCTAGTTGCTGACCTATATTTTTCCTCTCTCTGCTCGTTTCTATCCTTTATTTCGCCTCCTTCTGCTCTTTCTCCTTGGGACTGTGGGGGGAGCCTAAAGGCCCTGTGTGGTCACAGACAGCTCCCCATCTCTTGCAGGAGCCAGCATTGCTGCTGCATGGAGGGAGCTGCTGGAAAGGAAGCTCGCTTTGTGCAGGAGCAATTATTTCAACTCTTTCCCTGCCTGCAGACATGCGGGCAGGGAAAGAGAAGAAACCTCCACTTCCGGAGGGCGGAGCACTTTGACAGCTCCCGCACGCTGGAAGTGGACTGTTTGCTTTAACTTGATAGGAGCTGTGAGCTCCTGCCAACATAAAGCAAACGTATCATCTATCATCAATTGGTGGAGGGAGAGAGAGTAGAGATCCTTTCAATCTCCTTTCAATAATTATAAATCAATGTGGAAAGGATCACTGGTCCTGCATAACCAAGGTCTGCAGGTGGATCGGTAGGTGTCTCCCAAATAAAAGACCCTCATACACGTGTTTTTTCAGAGTCGTGTAGCGGTATATGATGTGTCCCCGCTTCTTGTAACACGTGTCCGTGCGTAATCCTTGGGTCAGTTTTTGTTTGCACCCTCCGCCAGGAGATTGTACCATTGGTTAAAACAGTAGTGATGGTGAATAAGTGAAATAGTGCTATAAAGGTGTTCTAAAATACCCGGACAGCTAGAGGTTCAACTTTAATATTTCTGGATTCGGGTAGAAGGTTAAGGCGTGTCGCTATGGAATTATTTAGGAATTCTAGCGCACTAATCTTGTAGGTCACATTGTACCTCTACATTATGTAAGACTTGTCTCCTCGGGAACCATGGCAGTTAGGGGGAGGCTTCACTCTAGCCTTCAAACACCCGTCTAGCAGCTTGTGCTGTCTCTGCCCTTGGTGACCTACTACCACAAAACGAATCAGGTTACAAATTTACCTTTTCCTTTTTTTCACTTAATCACTTTATGGTCCTGAGGAAAGCCGACTGACCAACAGGCAGATAAGGCTGAAACATGTCGACCACTTTTAACCTCACAAGATTAGTGCGCTTATTTGGGAGACACCTACCGATCCACCTGCAGACCTTGGTTATGCAGGACCAGTGATCCTTTCCACATTGATTTATAAACATAAAGCAAACACCTATGCCCAGGGTGGGTGCCACAGGACATAGCAGGATCCGGCCCTGAGGGTTGGAGGCCCCTAGGGCCATTATTGGAACTAGGAGGGAGAATGCATGGCCCATCCTTTGATTTTCAAGGGCCTGGCCCAAGGAAATGGTGGTTGCCATAGCCATTGTTTTTAAAGAATTTGGTCCTGGGGCAGTGCTGGTCCCAGGGTCCTCGGGCCCCCACTAGATATTTTTAGACCCTGGGAGTTGGTGGTCCCCGGAACTCAGGGGTGTCTCTGCAGCCCCCCATCAATGTTTCAAAAGCCCCTGAGAGGTGTAGTCCCTGGGGCTTATAGAACCCATAGAGGAGGCCCCGTGCGACCCCCTCCTTTTTAAAAATAAATAATGCCCATTGGGTAATGGCGCCTGGGGCTTCATGAGCCTCAGGTAGGGGTCTTTGCACCCACATTCTTCTTTAAACAATGCCCCCAGGGCCTGGCCCGCACAGGGGCCATTTTCTTTTTTTGCTTATTTGCCCTGCTGCGGACCCCCTGGGACCACACGAGCAGGGCTTGGGGGTCAGGGCATTCCTACCCTGCCCTGTTTCCTATTTTTCACTTTTTTTGTGGAAAGCAGAGTCCTAAGATGGCTGCCAACACTTTCTGGTTGATTTGTTGGCAGCCAATCAGAGCTCTGCATTTCCCTGTATGAGCTCATTATGATTTGTGAATTAGCCGGAAGCACAAATAAACAAATTTGGGTTTCCTTACATTTCTTAACAACTACTGAAAGGATTTACACCAAATAACAAAACGCACAATTGGAGTACCAGAAGCTAGCTTTCTGCCGAATTTGGTGCAATTCCGTCCAGCGGTTCAGGCTGCAGTTGTGTCTAAAGTTCCTATGGGAATTAACATGGGAAACATACTTTTCTTGACCCTCCCCTTTTTCTCAGTCCCTGCTAGGTGGATCGCCCCAAAGCTTTCCATGCACAGCAAGAATCACGGGTGAAGAATCTTTCTCTCCATGTTAGGACCCCCATTGTGGACCTGCATTTTTTATCCACTGATTATTCGACTAGGGACCAGACCCAGCTGATCAATTCTGTACTACCCGCGGACTGCACCCGCATGTATACACTTCGAGCTAAATACGTTATTAGCTTCACCCCATTGTGGGACAAAATTGGAATTGTCACTTCTTTAGGCAATCATTGTCTGTCCTGAGGATGAACCAAAATGTTGTAAGGTTCGAAACGTCGTCGACCAGAAATGCACTAATTGCATAGTTGACAATAATTGCTCATGCATATGTGTATATTGTGGATCATCTGTTTATAATTTATGATATTCAGATGACCTTCCTTTGCCTATCATTTGTGTATGTTGTGTAGGTTTGTCTAGTGGGTTAGTCGGACATCGGCTGGTGTCCCACTTCCATCACACCCTGTGTAAATTTCTTTGTGAATATTTTTTATCAAGATATTAAAACTGTCCGGCTGGACACGTTTCCAAATAATATAGTTCTATCTAGTCTATGTTTATTCTTGTAAATATTCTCCCTTCTGCCTAAGGACCATTGTTCTTTTAAAATAAGTATCTACCCAAGGTCCTTAGCATATTGCGCCCTGGGTTCCCTTGTTTTGTTGACATAACATAAACAGCAAGAATCACCGGCACACTTTTTCTGGAAACTTTTCTGAAGATTCGTCAAACGGCACCAAAGACATAGGCAAGTCAAAAACTGTTTTTTCTATAGAAACATGGCCCTAGCTATAACTACCTACTGGCAATCGCCAGCAAGTAACATGTTACAGTGTGGCAGTAGCCACTCAGTAGTTTTAGTTAGGGTAGCCAGGCATGGAATTCCTCAAATTTTTACTTGCTAATAACTTTGCCCCTATTTAAAGAATTACCATGAAACTTTGCAGACCTATTGCTTTGTCTACAATGATGAACAAGGCAAAGCTTTGCAGTGATTCATCGGGGGGGGGGACAAAGAAAAAAGGAGGGACCCAAAATGCATTCTTCCCCAATGCATGGCCACTGGACTTTTCAGACTTTTTAGACAGATGTAGCGTGAAAACAGCTGAACGGATTCCCATGAAATTTGGCAGAATTACACAATATGGTGTGTAGATGATACTAGATATTACAAATAAGTATTTTTTACGTTATAAGGTATTTTAACTTCACTCTAGCCACTCAGCTCAACGAAATGCTTCCCCACTCTACGTCTGTCTACGTACTGTACATGAGTAAACTCAACATTATTCTACTCTGCACCACTCCACTGTATGCACTTAACTCTATGCCACTACACTCTATGCTATTGCTCCGTGCGCCCCTCCACTCAACAACACTTCACTCTATGCTACTCCACCATAGGCTATTATGCTGTACTCCACTACAGTGTACCCCATACGCTCTACCCCGCTACCCAGCTACACTATACAACGGGAAATTACATTAACAACGTGGGCTAAACCATGCGTGCCCTTACAACACAAGCGAACAGCGCTTGTCTTAACCATGCATATGCCTTTACCATGCATATGCCTTAACCACAATTTCTTTTGTAAAGGTGGTAAAGGCATATGTGTGTTAAAGGAGTCAGTGGTCTTGCATTGGAGCGAGTGGCTTGGGGTTGGGAGGTGTTGGAGACTTCCTGCAGATGACAATGGATGTAACAGCGGCTTGGTGAGTAGTTTTCATTTTCAGATTTAGGTTTTAGGGCGGGGCGGGTATTTGTAAGGGCTGGGGGTTGAGTTTCAGGACTCAGGGTGGGGGGTCAGGGAGGTTTTAGGGCTGGGGGCCAGGTTTTAGGGCTCAAGGCAGGATGGAAGGGGCAGTGTCTAGGGTGGGGGCTCAGGGCGGGAGACTGGAGTCAGGGTAGGTATTAGGGCTGGGGGCGGGGTTTTTAGACTCAGGATGGGGGGATCATGTCGTTTTTAGGGCTAGGGGCAGGGTGGTTTGCAGGGCTGGGTTTTAGGGCTCCGGGGTGCTGGGATGAGCTCTTTACAATGCATATGCCTTTACCATTCATACCTTTACAATGAAAATTCATTTTAAAGGTATGAGTGGCAAAGACACGGTCTTGGTTGAGGCCTCGTTGTAAAGGCATGCAAAGTAATCGCATGCGTTGTTCCATCATACAACCATTTGCAACACTCCACCCTATTCCACTTCACTGTTCGCCACTCCACTTCGCACCACTTTGGTCTACACTATACCACTGTACACCACTACACTGTATCTCACTCCAATCTATGCCTCTGCACTCTACGCTACTCCAGTGTATGCCACTTCACTCCACACCACTCCTTCACTCCAGTGTATACTATTCTGTTGTATGCCACTCCACTGTAGGCTACTGAACTCTGCAACTGCAGTCTACGCTATTCCACTGTATGCCACTACACTACACCTCACTCCCCTCAAGCCCAGTCCACTCTACACCACTACACTGTACGCCACTCCACTCTATTCCACTGTATGTTAGTTTATTCTATCACACTCCACTCTACCCCACTGCATTGTACACGACTCCTATTCCACTATATGCAGCTCCACTGTGCAAGACTTCAGTCTATGCCAGTAGACTGTACACCAACCTACTCCTTACTATTCCACAGTATGCAACTCCACTCTACAACAATCCACTCTACGCTATCCCATTCTATGCCACTCCACTGTACACCACTCTACTATATGCTATTCCTTTGTAGGAGACACCACTCTACTCAACCCCACTCCACTCCATGCCACTCCACTGTATGCTATTCTACTCTATGCTATTCCACTGTACACAACTCCACTGTCGCTACTCCACTCTTTGCCACTCTACTATATGCATTGATGCTCCACTCTTTGCAATTCTATTGTATGCCACTATAATGTACCTCTCTCCACTGTATGGTTTCACTCTACTTCACTGTACGCTAATACACTCTACCACACCCCATTCTACGCCAATCCACTCTTTATCACTTCTCTGTACGGTTTTCTATTGTACACCAAACCCCTCTATGCCACTACACTCTACAAAACTCCACTAAATGCTATTTCACTCAACACCACTCCACAATGTCACTCCACTCTATGCCACTCCTCTCTACCAATCCAGGGTACATTATTACACTGTGCACAACTACATTCTACACCACTCAACTCTATGCTATTTGACTATATGCCACTCCACCCTACCCCACTACATTTTATGCCACTCCAATGTACCGTAATCCGCTGTACGGTACTGCACTGTACCTTACTTCACTGTACGTCACTTCACTCAACATCAATTCACTGTATGCTATTTTAATCTATGCCACGCCAGTGTACACCACTGCCATGTATGCCACTGCACTGAATGTCACTCCACTCCACTGTACACTGTTTCAGTGTATGCTACTCTACTGTGTACTATTTTACTGTGTGCCATTACACTGTACAACACTCCACTATCCGCCATGCCAACCTACACCATTAAACTGTATGCCCATCCACTCTAAGCCATTCCACTCCACTATTCAGTATTACACTGTGCGCAACTACAATCTACGTCATTAAACTCTACTCTATTCAAGTCTTTGCCACTTCACTCTACTGCACTCCACTGTACCCTACTTCACGGTACCCCCACTCCACTGTATGCCACTGCACTCTATACCACCCCGGTATATGCTATTCCAATCTATGGCATTCTAGTGTACACCACTCCACTTTATGCCACGATACTGTGTGGTACTCCACTGTACGCTATTTCAGTGTGTGGTACTCTACTGTATGCTATTCCATTGTATGCCTCCCCACTCTACGACAATTCCCTTTATGCCACTTCACTGCATGAAATTCCACTGTACGTCACTCGCATCGACCTCACTTCACTCTACGCCATGCTACTCCACTGGATGCCACTCCACTCTACCCCACGCCACTCTATGCCACTACACCCTACACCATTCCCTGTATGCCAATCTACTTTATGCTATTCCACTGTACACCACTCCACTGTACACTAATCCACTCTACACTACTGTACTCCACATTATTCCACCATATGCAAATCCACTTTAAGCCACTCCGCTCAAAGCTATTTAACTCAACTCTACTCTACTGTATGCCACTCCAGTGTACGTCATTTAACTGTATGCTACTCCACTCTACAGCAGTGCACTGTACACCACTCCAATAGATGCTATTCCATTGTATGCCACTTCACTCTACACTTTACGCTTTTACACTTTATGGCATGCCACTGTATTCTAGTCTACTGTATCCGACTCCACTGTATACTATTCCACTCTACCCAACTTCCCTGTATGCGAATCCAGTCAATCACACTCCACTAAACGCAACTTCACTGTATGCTATTCTACTCTACGCCACTCCAGTGTACGCCACTCCACTCAATGGCACTCTGTGCCACTATACTCTATAACACAATATGTCACTCCACTGTAGCACATTTTACAACATTCTAGTCTACTATACCTCAATGTACTGTACTTAACTCTATGCCACTACACAGTACCCAATTCTATGACAGTCTCACTCTAAAATATGGCATACCACTCTACTGTACGACATGTCACTCCACTCTATAACACTTTGCACCACTGTATGTTACACAATTACAGAGTACTACACTTAATGGCACTGTACTAAACGAGACACCACTCCAATTTATGACACTTTAGTCCACTCTATGCTATGCCACTCCACTCGCGTACACTGTATAAAGTTTAGGTCTCTGTACAACACTCCAATGTATGCCGCACCATTCTAAAACAATCTATTGTGCTCTATAAAACTGAATTACACTCTACTGCACTCTATGCATCTGTACAACACAGTACTACACTGTATGCCCCTACCCTACACTGTACCACACTGTACTCAACTCTATGCCATTCTACAACACTCTATTCACCTCTATGCAACTCCACTGTACTAGGGGGTGACCTAGTTTAGGACACCCCCGCGCCGCACGGCCACCAGCTGCCGCGTGTGCCTCCCCGCCTGACTGCCTCGCTGCCCCGGCTGCTGCCGCGTGACCACGCCCCCTGCCTCCGAGCGGCGTGGTCCGTGCTCGCCTGACCTGCAGGCTCCTGGGCGCCGCTTCTTGCCCTGTGCCCCTGTTTCTTTTACTGTATTGTGGTATTTTCCAGTGTTTTACATTTCTGTAGTGCCTGTTTGCCTGTGTTACTGTTGCCCTTCGTCTCTTCCCTCCCCGCTTCCCGCCACCGCCGCTAACCCCGCCCCTTTTTTCATTCTGTACCCTCCCCGCTCCCGCCTCCCAGCTGCTCCGCCCCCCCTCGCACTTGGCCATATATGGCGACCGTGCGACGCAGGTGAGTGTGACCTAGTTTAGGACACCCCCGCGCCGCACGGCCACCAGCTGCCGCGTGTGCCTCCCCGCCTGACTGCCTCGCTGCCCCGGCTGCTGCCGCGTGACCACGCCCCCTGCCTCCGAGCGGCGTGGTCCGTGCTCGCCTGACCTGCAGGCTCCTGGGCGCCGCTTCTTGCCCTGTGCCCCTGTTTCTTTTACTGTATTGTGGTATTTTCCAGTGTTTTACATTTCTGTAGTGCCTGTTTGCCTGTGTTACTGTTGCCCTTCGTGTCTTCCCTCCCCGCTCCCCGCTTCCCGCCACCGCCGCTAACCCCGCCCCTTTTTTCATTCTGTACCCTCCCCGCTCCCGCCTCCCAGCTGCTCCGCCCCCCCTCGCACTTGGCCATATATGGCGACCGTGCGACGCAGGTGAGTGTGACCTAGTTTAGGACACCCCCGCGCCGCACGGCCACCAGCTGCCGCGTCTGCCTCCCCGCCTGACTGCCTCGCTGACCCGGCTGCTGCCGCGTGACCACGCCCCCTGCCTCCGAGCGGCGTGGTCCGTGCTCGCCTGACCTGCAGGCTCCTGGGCGCCGCTTCTTGCCCTGTGCCCCTGTTTCTTTTACTGTATTGTGGTATTTTCCAGTGTTTTACATTTCTGTAGTGCCTGTTTGCCTGTGTTACTGTTGCCCTTCGTCTCTTCCCTCCCCGCTCCCCGCTTCCCGCCACCGCCGCTAACCCCGCCCCTTTTTTCATTCTGTACCCTCCCCGCTCCCGCCTCCCAGCTGCTCCGCCCCCCCTCGCACTTGGCCATATATGGCGACCGTGCGACGCAGGTGAGTGTGACCTAGTTTAGGACACCCCCGCGCCGCACGGCCACCAGCTGCCGCGTGTGCCTCCCCGCCTGACTGCCTCGCTGCCCTGGCTGCTGCCGCGTGACCACGCCCCCTGCCTCCGAGCGGCGTGGTCCGTGCTCGCCTGACCTGCAGGCTCCTGGGCGCCGCTTCTTGCCCTGTGCCCCTGTTTCTTTTACTGTATTGTGGTATTTTCCAGTGTTTTACATTTCTGTAGTTCCTGTTTGCCTGTGTTACTGTTGCCCTTCGTCTCTTCCCTCCCCGCTCCCCGCTTCCCGCCACCGCCGCTAACCCCGCACTTTTTTCATTCTGTACCCTCCCCGCTCCCGCCTCCCAGCTGCTCCGCCCCCCCTCGCACTTCGCCATATATGGCGACCGTGCGAACGTGCAGCGGTCACGCGCAGCGGACGCGCCGATTGTGCGCCGAAGGCGTGCCAAAGGTAAGCCCGTCGGCGCCCGTCCGCGCCTGGACCGCGCCCAGTGCCAGGACCCCTGGCCCCCACCGACGGAAGACGACCCGACTGTCCTACAGCGCCACCGAACTCATCGCACTCAACACCGACGGAATCACCGGATGCTACCAAGCCACCCCGAAGCACACCCACGGACCCTTCAGCTGTAACGCCTGCAAGTTCTCATGCATCCGGACCTGCCCCACACCAGCACCCTCCAAGCCGATCACCAGCAACAACCATCTCAAGTGCATCCTGATCAACACCCGCTCCGTACACAGGCACGCCATCGAACTCTGGAACCTGCTTGACACCTCAGCCCCAGACGTCGCCTTCCTCACGGAAACCTGGATGAACGACTCTTCAGCGCCCAACATCGCCATCGCCATCCCAGAGGGCTACAAGATCATCCGAAGGGACCGCATCAACAACACAGGAGGAGGCATCGCCATCATCCACAGGGACACCATCCGCATCACGGCCAACACCGACGACACCCTGACCACCGCCGAACACCTGCACTTCCAGATCCACACCGACCCAAAGACCACCCTCAGAGGCACCCTGATCTACCGACCCCCGGGACCACGCACACAATTCAGCGAGGACATCGCCGACTTCGTCAGCCCACACGCTCTCCGCTCCGCTGACTACATCCTCCTGGGGGACCTCAACTTCCACCTGGAGAACAACAGCGACCGCAACACCATCACCCTGCTCGACAACCTCGACAACCTCGGACTCAAGCAGCTGGTGTCCACCCCCACCCACCTCGCCGGACACACACTCGACGCCGTCTTCTCATCCAGCAAAGACATCGCCTTCAGCCACGCCACAGGACTCCACTGGACGGACCACAGCTGCGTCCACTTCACCTTGAGAAGAGCGACGATCCACCACCACCAGCAACAGGTTGCCCGAAGAAGCTGGAACAAGATCACAGCCGACCAGCTCGCCGCTACCCTGAGCCAGCACCCTCCTGCCAGCTCAGCGAACCCCAGCCAGGCCGCCGACAACCTCACGGAGTGGATCAGCAACTGCGCGGACGAACTCGCCCCCCTGAGAACCCCGCCCAGCAGACCCGGCAGCAAGAAAGCCCCATGGTTCACCGACGAACTCAAGAGCTCCAAGAAGAACTGCCGAGCCCTCGAGAAAGCCTGGAGAAGGGAACCAACACCGGACAACATGACCACCCTCAAGCTCGCCACCCGGAAGCATCACCAACTGATCCGCGCCACCAAGAAAACTGCATTCAGGGACCGGCTGGACAACAACGCACACAACTGCAAGGAACTCTTCAACATCGTGAAAGAGCTCTCCAACCCCAACGCCGGAAACAACGACATCACCCCATCGCAAGACCTCTGCAACTCCCTCGCCTCCTACTTCCACAACAAAATCGCGGACATACACAACAGCTTCAGCACTCAACCGACGCACGCCACGACCGCAGCAACACCGCCCACCACCACCCTCCGCGCCTGGACTCCGATCAGCACCGAAGACACCGTCCGCATGATGAACTCCATCCACTCCGGATCTCCGACCAACCCCTGCCCTCACCACGTATTCAACAAGGCCGACGCTGTCATCGCACCCCACTTGCGGGACATCATCAACACCTCCTTCGACACCGCCACCTTCCCGGAGAGCTGGAAACACGCCGAACTCAGCGCTCTACTCAAGAAACCTACAGCGGACCCCACCGAACTCAAGAATTACCACCCCATCTCGCTCCTCCCGTTTCCAGCCAAAGTCATCGAGAAGACCGTCAACAAACAGCTGGCCGCCTTCCTCGAGACGAATGGATCCCTCGACCCTTCACAGTCTGGCTTCCGAGCCAACCACAGCACCGAGACCGCCCTCATCGCTGCCACCGACGACATCCGAGCCCTGATGGACAACGGAGAAACAGCGGCCCTCATCCTCCTAGACCTCTCCGCGGCATTCGACACTGTCTGTCACCGCACCCTAGTGCAGCGCCTCAGCAACGTCGGAATCCAGGAGAAGGCACTAGAATGGATCATCTCCTTCCTCGACGGAAGAACACAGAGAGTCCGCCTACCACCGTACAAGTCAGAGGCCACCGAAGTCATCTGCGGCGTCCCTCAAGGATCCTCGCTGAGTCCCACCCTCTTCAACATCTACATGAGCCCCCTCGCGGCCATCGCACGCCAACACAGCCTCAACATCATCTCCTACGCCGACGACACCCAGCTGATCCTCTCCCTGACCAACGACCCCGCCACCGCCAGAGCCAACCTACACGAAGGGATGAAAGATGTAGCCGAGTGGATGACGACCAGCCGCCTGAAACTGAACTTAGACAAGACGGAGGTCCTCATCCTGGGCTCCTCGCCCTCCGCCTGGGACGACTCCTGGTGGCCCCCCGCCCTGGGCACCGCACCCAAACCGACGGACCACGCACGCAACCTGGGCTTCATCCTGGACTCCTCCCTCTCCATGACCAGACAAGTCAACGCCGTCTCCTCGTCATGCTTCAACATCCTGCACATGCTACGGAAGATCTTCTGGTGGATCCCCACCGAGACCAGGAAGACTGTCACCCAGGCCCTCGTCACCAGCCGACTGGACTACGGCAACGCCCTCTACGTCGGAACCACCGCCAAGCTCCAGAAGAGACTCCAGCGGATCCAGAACGCCTCATCCAGACTCATCCTCGACATCCCACGAAACAGCCACATCTCCGGACATCTGAGAGACC
Organism: Lissotriton helveticus; assembly: GCF_964261635.1. NCBI lineage: Eukaryota > Metazoa > Chordata > Amphibia > Caudata > Salamandridae > Lissotriton > Lissotriton helveticus. The sequence continues at coordinate 1,416,029,124 of NC_136059.1, read as the reverse complement.
TGCATTGGCTCCCCGTCAACAAAAGAATCACCTTCCGCCTCCTCACCCACGCACACAAAGCCCTACACGAACAAGGCCCGAGCTACCTCAACAACCGGATCAACTTCTACGCTCCCAAACGCCACCTCCGATCAGCCAGCCACGCCCTCGCCGCCGTCCCCCGCATCAGAAGAGCGACAACAGGAGGAAGGACCTTCTCCTACCTGGCCGCCAAGACCTGGAACTCCCTCCCTCCCGACCTGCGCCTGACCCAAGACCACCTCTCCTTCAGGAAGAAGCTCAAAACCTGGCTGTTCGAGCAGTAACGGCACCCCCCCCCCCCCTAGCGCCTTGAGACCCTACGGGTAAGTAGTGCGCTCTATAAATGTCTTTGATTGATTGATTGATTACAACACACCACTGCACTCTACAATACTCCATTCCTCTACGCGACACACCACTCCGCTCCACTACATATCACTTTTCTCCACTATATACAATGCTGCACCACTCTGCTCCACAGTAGACTCTATGGCATTACACTGTACGACACTGTCCTTTAAAAAACTCTATGACACTACACCTAACAGCACTCAATTAAATGACACTGCATTATAATTCGAAACACATTTTTATTAAAAAAATTAAACTATTTAAATTTAATGAAAAAACAAAGGTGAAAGCTAAGTTATAGTTGGAAAACTTTGTATATTGTTTATATTTTCTATAAAAGAACAACAGTCAAAAGCTAAGGTATAGTTAGGAAAACTGTATTTATTCTGTGTATACAAGCCCAACTTAAACTTTACAAACTAGAACAATTATAAAATTGTAACATGAATTTCTAATTTACAAACCACTAGATATAACTTGCATTTATAATTTACGCACCACCTTCAATTTACTGTATGTGTGCAGCTCTGTACACATTCTTATTGCATCAATTGCCACACTACATGAACTATAATCTCTTATTCGAGTCAGTTACTACGTAGTCTAGAACCAGTCTTTCCTGTAGCTTGTACTCGTGAGACTTGGCCGAGCCTTGAGGGTCCTTTTTCATGTATAAATTGCCGCTTCCAGGCATCTCTTTTATATTCAGATAGTGGTAACCATATAACCACTTTTACTACAGCCTCGGTAGGGCAGCACCCTCAGATACCCCCCTTGTCTCGAACAACCTGTATACACCGTGGTAGCTACTCTGTTGAAAAGGGGTCTTTAGGGCTAAAAAGCTTTATGTTGAACATTCGCTCCCTGCTCAAACATTTCCAGGAGTTATGGGACCTTATTAATACAGATATGCCAGATATTTGTTTCCTCACGGAGACCTGGCTAAAGCCTCATACAGTCCCCGCCATTATGCTAGGAATCCCTGCCGGATATAAGATTCTCAATTTAGATCGTCCTACTAAGGTAGGCGGGGGTGTAGCTGTGGTATATGAAGAGAGTTTGAAAGTCTCTATACTTGATCAAAGATGCAATGCTCATATGGAAATAATGATTTTTAGAATCTCTTTTTCTTCCAAAACTCACTGGAAGGGAGCATTAGTATATCGCCCCCCTGGCCCATGCTCAGATTTCTCACTTACTCTTATGGAGCTTTTAGCACCTTATTTTAAAGCCAAGGAAGATTTTATTCTACTTGGAGATTTTAACATTCATATTGATTTACCCAATCATTTAGACACTATCAAGGGGGTTTATCTCCGCTTTTTTGGCTTTAAAAGCCAAGAAAGGGGAGATAAAATTATCTCCCTATTACCTAGCTGTCGCTAACACCAGTTAGCGACAGCTAGTAGGACAGAGGTCTTCAAACTGTGGGGCGCGCCCCCCTGGGGGTCCGTGAATGGTTTCCAAGGGGGGCGCGAATGCCTCTGCAATTACATGCAAATGAAGATGGCCTGGAACTGCGGCCTTGTTCATTTGCCGCATTTCCAGGCTGTCTTTATTTACACGCAGCCCTTTAAACTGGGACCATAAAAAGATTCGGAGTGCCCTGAAGAGAGGTCACCAATTGTCAAGAAGTTGGCTAATAAGAAAATAGTCTAAGTATTTTGTAGTTAGCAAATACCGTCACTGCAGACGACTGTGAGTCTGAAACCTGAGCAACACATTATTGAACCCTAGCTGGCACTTTAAGGAACAGTGTCTTTTGTACAAAATGATGCAGTGTTCGATATAAAAACACCTTCCTACAAAATATAGTTTTTACTAATGTAATCACACTGCACCTAGTGCAATTTTTTTTATAAGTATCTTCATTAGTCCAGAACTCAGCTGACAACACCCCGATATTCACTCTAAAAAAAATATATATTTGCCACAATGAAGCATTAAGCAGGGCCACTGAATTATTTGGCAAGAGAGGACCAAATTATGCAGCTCTGTTAACTTAATTATGCAAGAAAAGGTAAATTATGCAGCGTATTCCAGCACATTTTGTCGTTAGCTAAACTACATTTTTTTGTAATTTTTTCTCATGGTAACACTGTCAGGGGAAGTATTATACTGCATTAGTACCAGTTTAGCACCCAAAATAAGCAATTTAGGGGCGAATTAAGGATCTGGCGGGACTCTTGGTGGCACTGCGGCAGTGGTCTCCCGACTGCCCTATTACGGTTAGAGCAGTCAGTCTGCCATTGCCCCGTGACAGCCGCCAGGGAACTGCCATTCCCTGGCAGTGGTGCAGCAGTTAGGAGGCATCGATATACTTGGCGGGACCGCCGCAGTCCCGCCGAACATATCAAGAGTTTCCACTTTGCCATGGTTTTAATGGCGGTTTCTTCTCCATGAAAACCCTGGTGGAGAGGTAACAAAGAGGGCTCTACAGGGCCCCCTTGTGCCTCCGCAACCTGGGGTGTATGCAGGGGGTCACATGTGCCCCCTGTATGCATGCAACCTGGTTCCTGTGTGATGCATTTATTATGGGTACTGTATCGATCCCCCTGTTTCTGACCCTTGTCTGGTTAATAATTAACTAGCAGCCATTCAACTGCACAGAAATCCGTTATCTGATTAGCCACACAACGGCACAGAAGCCCGTTATCTGATTAGGTCATAGCGCATGCCATCATTAGGCAAGCACTATTCCTCCAGCCCCCTAATAGGCATACGGTGTTCTCAAAACAAATCAAACCTACCACGTTCTGGGAAATCCCCACAGCCATTGTTTTGATTTAGCCGAGAACTTCAGTAAAGAATGTGCGAACGATCAAGTTCGTATGACATCCTTATTGACGTATTTATGTCCATCCTTACGTCAATCCCGGCACCTTTCAGGTATAAATAATACCGACATTGCCTTAAGCAAACACACGAGGTGGTGACAAGATTGGAGCATCGAGACTTGCCGAGGAGCCCAGCTGACAGCGAAGCCCACAGACGCTGCCCCTCCTTTCTGACGCGCTGAGAGAAAGACGCTGCCTTTTCTCCTGCCGAGAAATCCAGCTCCGGCGCTTCCAAGCAGCCCTCGCAGGCAGCTGGAATATCAAGACCTGAGATAGAGATACCAGCCCTCCAGCCTTCTAAATCCCAGGTACTGAACTGAATCATCCTTTGTAGAGAATTATTGAAGCAGACCCTTGGCAAAACAAACTTAACTTAAACTGCTACTTAGCTACTCCCGCCACGTATTAGGCTTAGGTCAGGTACATTGGGGTAGGCGTAGTTAGAAGCACCAGCTGAGTACGATTAGTCAATATATATATGTATGTATCTATTTTATCCATTTTAAGTATCATATGGCTAAGAAACCATATCAATGCTTTTACAGTATTATTTTATAATTCTGTTAAAACTGTATGCACTTTACTTAACTCTAAGTCTTGCAATAATAGCGATTCATTTCTCTTGTATGAGAAAAGAGACTGATCAATAAATAACATCTTTTTATTGAACACGCCCGTCTCTTCCTTTTCTCTACAATCTGGTGAAACTAAGAATGCACTGAACTGACTGAGTAAAATAAGTTGTCTTTTGTTTTCACACGACTCTAGAGATACACTCTTGATTAGGGGAGAGTAAAGTTGTCATGTTCTATGGTTGTCAGAAACTAAATCCCTTCTTGTCTATCCAGGGAAGTTAAACTCCTCCTTGTCTATTCGAGAAAGTTTCTAGTGAACTCTGAGCTAGCTGGCAAACACTAAACTTTAAGTCTAATATCGACAGTAGAAGACCTAGTTAACCTCTGTCCTACGTCTATACTATTGAAGATATTATTCCAATGCGCAGAGCCTATTGGGATGATAGGAACTACACTACATGGCGCCCAACGGTTTGGATAGGCGATAAATCTAACGTAAGACATTAGAGTAACTCAGTCGTGCTTTTTCACACAGACCCCTTTTCCTCATAATACGCCAAAGACGTCTGGAGTAGGTGAAAGGTTAAATCCGCCAAACTTAGTAGGAGGAGACTCCTATGTATGGTTCTTGGTTTATTCAACGTTGAAGGATATACTGTTCCAAAATATTGTGCATCTAATCTTTGTTTCCTTAGAAACCTGATCTGCAAATAAATAAAATAATTTTCTTGACATTAGAATGTCAGAAACTGAAGAAGAAAGGGAGACAGCTAGAATAGCAGCTGAACTCATAGCAGCTGACAATAGTCTCCTACAGCAAGACCCGGAGGCAATACTCATCCAGGTCAATATAAGGAAATCTATAACTTTAAAACTTATAGAAAATGGGCTGACACCGAGAGGTGGTACAGTCATATTCGTAATCGAGGCACACGAATATCGGCAGACAGAGGTATTCTATTCATGGATAAACTTTCCAGCAGCAAACGCTGTAACAAAGGACTTCCACTATTACAAAATAGAGGAACCTCCTAATGAGTACACTCCTTTCGAGGAGGTGGAAATACCACTCAAATACCAAGAGCACCTGCTCTGGTTTAATGGCGCCCTAAAACATAATAATCACATCACCAGGCTCGGTCCACTAGGTAGACCAGGAGCAACGTGGCCGGTCCTATCCGGATACACACCACATCCAGACATTGAAGAAATGTCTGCACCCGATCTTTTAGCACAGCTAAAACAACTAATTAAAATACACAGACAATTAGTCCAATATGTAATGCGGACTTCAACAGTCCTACCAGCTATTAAAATTCCACAGCTGATCCCTCACCAGGGGAACACAAATAAAATTACACCACAGAACATACAGTCATGTCTAGGTAAAGTACCCGCAAAACGGGAACAAATTCCATTCTGGTTAGCACAAAAAATCACTCAAATAGAGGCGGTATTTCCAGATACCACCCCGGTTGAGAAACACAGGATTCTGACTATCTGTCTTCCAATGGGAATCGCACCACATGTGGAGGACTGTGACACTTGGGGTTCAGTCTTTGCTTCCATTTACACAAAAACACATGGTGTTCCATCCATGTCAGTAATACCAGATGTGCTAAAACAAATTCAAGATGAATACGGTCCAGAACCTGCTTTAACTCTTGGTATGAAATTACTAAAAGACTTCAAGCAGGTCTCGGCAATATTACTAGCCAATATAAAGGGAGAAGCAGCAAATGTGGCGATCCGCCAGAGGTTGAAAGAGACAGATATAGCAGACCAACCATTTGAAATTGCCAGAATCATAGAAAAATCCTATGAAGAACTAGGAAGAGATAGTTTGGGTGGAATACCTGTAAAACCCCAACTTATTGAAAAACCTGAAAAAATATTTATTAAAAATAATCTAAACACTCAAAAAAAGAGCTGGGATGGAAATAAACAATCCACTCCTAAAGAAAAAAGATTCCAGTCCAGAGGAAGGTCTCCTCGGCGGAGAGAAAGATCTCCGGACCAAGGACACAAGTCTCCCCAAAGGGAGCCCTCTGAGAAAAAATACAACCTTAGAAATAGGGATAATATAAAAAGACCTGATAGATATCAAGATATTGATACACGTCCCTCTCGATCTTTTCAGACTTCCTCGCAGAAATCGGAAAGAAGAGGACGGTCAGAACACAGAGAAGAGCACGTCAAGTCCAAAGACAAGGAACCTGCTCATCAAAATAAAAAATTACAGTTTCCAAAAAAGAAGGTAGCCAGTATTAAAGTAATCAACCATGCCGAGAATACTGAGGACACAGCTGAAAAACGGAGAATGGGCTCAGACAATGCTAGACAGCGCAGCAGAAGTGAGCATAGCTCGCAAGATCCTTATGAATCATCTGGAGACAGTGGACACGAATGAATACATTCAGGTGGAAACTGCAGATACCAGAGTTAGCAAACTTCATAAAATATATGAAATAACATTGCGTATAGAGGGGGATAAGACTAGGAAAATAAGGGGTCTCTTTTGGGATAATCTCTCCAAGGGCTATGATATCCTTCTAGCTGAAAGAGACTGGCCACCAGAGTTTGTCAGGGAGTGCCCTCATGGCGAAGAAATAATTATGCCTGCCTTCTCAAATCATATTCCAATTCATAAAAAATATACACTTGCAAGAAAGTGGGCAGTAGCCCAAGCTCCTGCATTATATAAAAACCATGTGGGATGGGATGAGGACTCTCCTCCTCACAAAATCCAGTTAAAATCACAACCTACTGCTCAGAGGCAGTACCCAATTAAGCAAGAAGCTAGAAAACGGGTAAAAGAGATCCTAGATCAACTTGAATACCAGGGGGTGATTGAAACTTGCACCTCACAAATGAATAATCCTTTGTTTCCTGTATCCAAACCAGACAATTCATATCGTCTTGTTTTGGACTACAGACACCTTAACTCATGTTGCAAAACCTTTGCAGTACAAAACTCGCATAGTGCTGCACTAATGAATAACATAGTGCGCAAAAAATACAAAACAACATTAGACATCTCTAATGGATTCTTCTGTCAAAATATAGCACCAGAGAGCAGATATTTGACCGCGTTCTCAATAAATGGCGCGCAAAAAAAATTCTGTCGTTTGCCCCAGGGGTTTAAGAATAGCCCAGGATTATTCTCAGCAAGAGTAACAGAGTTACTACAGATATATGATGATGAGGCATTATCTTATGTCGATGACATCTATCTAACAGATGATGACTTGGATACTCACTTGAAGAGAGTGAACACCATAATACTTGGGTTCGCAGCAGAGGGTTACAAATTCAACTTTAAAAAGTCAAGAATTGCCCATCTAACTGTCCTGTTTTTAGGATATGAACTATCAAGTGAAGGCAAAAGCCTGGCTGACAATTTCCTAGAGAAATGTGCTGTAATCCAAGCACCTAGAACAATAAAAAACTTACAATCAATTCTAGGTTTCCTAAATTTCGGAAGAACTTACATTATAAATTATGCAGAGAGAGTTAAACCTCTCTATGACCTTATAAAACCAGATTTTAAAAGAATCAATTGGACTCAAAAACACACAGAAATTTTGAGATCTTTACAAACAGATATGTTAGTTAAAACAAAATTACAAACACGTGACAACACACGCAACCTTGTGATTCGAGTCATCCCAGGAAGATGCGGATTCACATACCTAACGTCTAATTAGGGAGAGAAGGTACCAATAGCATACAAATCACATTTGTACACAGAAGCTGAAAAAAGGTTCAGCATTAAGGAAAACATTGTTCATGCGGTTCAAACAGCTGTAGCAGAAGAGAAATACCAAGCCGACGGTAGACAGGTTACAGTCAGAACAGCAGAATCAGCTTTTGAAGCCTTAACAACACCATGTAATTTACCTACAACGGCACTGAATCCAGAATGGATACAATGGGTAAATTCTGTTGCTACAGACAAAGTAAAATACTATTTTGACCCGGAAATGAAAGAATTAAAATATCTAGAATATGAGAGAGAACACCCTCGGCCGATCGATATTCTGCCTTTACGACAGTACGCCTGTGTAATATATACAGACGGACATGCTCAACCCTCAGTTTGGGGAGAGCTGGCTTACAACGCCACATGCGAAATTGGAAAAGAAGTGTGGCGTGGAGGTAAATTAAGACCTCTACTTACAAAAACACACTCAGTGGAAAATAATTCAGAACAACAAACTGAACTAATAGCGTTAAAAATGGCGCTAGATAATGCCGATCGCGAATTCCCCACACTTATAGTGTGCGATTCGTATTACTGCGTCAAATCATACAATAATGATTTACAGAAATGGATTCAAAACGGTTACAAAGATGACACAGGTGCAACAATAAAGCAAAAAGTGCTTTGGGAACAAGTAGTTCTTTTACAGAAAGAACTACCAAAAACTCACGTGATACACTCACTGAGTCATCAGCGTGATGGCGTTCACGTTGCAGGGAATTCATTGGCTGAGATAGCCACAGCGGTAGCAACTAAATCGGCTTCCGTAGCTACAAAAAAGCGTGCAGTAAAATACATTGACGGTGAAACTGTGCTGGCAGTAAAAACGTCATCAAAAGGCGACTGCTCTGCACTACCGATCAATTATCCACTCAATTATACATACATAATCGATGTAAACTCCGTTCCTTTTGCTCGAATCCCTGGAGTAGGGGATAGAGTAATTCCAAACATGGACAGGAGAGGCTTGTTAATAGCAGACGCACATATGGGTGAGGGTCTCAGACACCTTAAGCTAAAAGATTCTCTGGAAGAATTACAATCAGTGTACTGGTGGCCAGGCATGAGCCTGCATCATCACATTTTTGTAAAAAACTGCCCAGACTGCAACAGGGATCGCAGTGGCGAGAGAAACGGTTTATTATCATGGCGTTTCACTCCAGAAGGTATCAAATCAACAAAAAAACAGAACCCAGTATGAAAATGCGTCGTATTAACATGAAGAGACTATTTTTACTTATAATGTAGACCCCAACTTTCGGCTGACGCCAGAACTGTTATAAAAGATTTGCGAGTCTATAATGGCATATACGCAAGAAGCATGTTACGTTCTGACCAGAATCTTCACTCTAGCTCTAAAACAGCTTATGGGGGGTGCCTGGCCAGAATGAACATTGCATTGCGGGACTCTTCTCACTTCCTTCCTGAGGGAAACGGGATGGTGTAAAGAAAAAACCAAGGCATAAAGCAATCTATAACAGCAAAGGTATTAGGTTCGGGAGCTGGGTGGGTCAAACATTTAATAAGTGTCCAACGTAGTCTAAATAACCTGCCAAGAAATTCTCTGAAAGGATTCAGTCCGTACGAACTATTGTTTGGGACTAGAATGTTAATCCAGGACTTAGATAGTCAGACTTCAGTGGTTAAAGAAAAATGCTTTGATATCAAAGATCGCTTGGCTATTTTACAGGACTTAAATGAAACAAGAAAAGACCTGAGCAACATAAAGTTGAAACAGCAGCCAGCAACCACTGAAGAAAAACCACCTGCCCCAGCAAGGCCTGTCTGGATTCCAAAAGTCGGGGATCTGGTCAGAGAAAAGATCGCGGTAAAGAAGGAATTTGGGCCTTCTTACAGAAAAGCAGTTCCTGTCTTGTCTATCAACGGGACAAGATCAGTAGTACTACCGCCCCTTGCTGGTAAAAAGGAGAACCGAGTCATATCCATCGACCTGGTTAAACCACAATCATGTGGCCGATAACAAATAGTAGGCCAAGTGGACTCCCAAGAAGTAGCAGAACACCAAAGTTTGCTACATCCACAGAGGTTCAAACTGAAAGATTGATCACATTTGGAAAATCTACAGTGAAACAACAAGGACTATGCAACAAAGCAATGGAACTTGAACCTCTTAAAACCCAAATCAAAGCTTTTCATCATGAAACAACAACCTACGATGATGTAACGACGAATTTTCTAATGAAACAAAGCAAAAGCCAAAAGCAAAAAGAAATCCAGAAACAATTGGAACAATTGACAGAACGGCATCCGGCTACTTCATCAATTTCGATGATTCTTCAGAAGAACAAAGCGAACCAGAAGTACAGCCATCAACAAAAACTTTTAAAGATAAAGCAAAGGAACTTTTTCAACAACTAAAGGGAACCTATCTGACTTCTCCATGGATTGAAATTTGGGTGACATTAGGTGCATTTATCCTCATACTTTGGCTCATCATGGTACTATGCTTGGGACATTTCATTGAGGGAAAATATGCTAAAATGGACACAGCAAGCCAGAAAATCAACTTGGTCCTTAAACCACACACAACTTCACACGTCAAGAAAAGAGAACTTTCTTCAGTGAACTTCACAGCCAACCCTATACCAGGCGGTGTAGCATGGGACAATACTGATTATGAAATCTATGGCCCGGTTGAAATCCTGAAGTATCCACACCAATTTAAGATCTCGTTAAGTAATTTGTAAAACCTAGCACATTTGCTGATGATTGGGACTTTGAAAGTATTAATGATATGATGTCTGACCTAGTAATGTCTGCTAAATTTACAGAACATGATTATTTGCAGGGTTCATCTAATTATGATCAAATGTTCTGCTATAACCACTATGGTAACCATTATCTCCATAAATCTGCACAACCTAGAAATGTTTTAAATTATAACCAATGGGAACATTGTGCTACTCCACCAAAGGGTAGTTCCAAAACATTTTATGATAAAAATCCATACTTTTCAGGGTTTAACACAAGTAATGCAGAAACATTTTATTTCAAATTGTCAAATAAGACAGGTATGAAGACCATGCTTACCAACACAAAATTGATATATTCAGATTCATTTTTTGAGCAAATGAATACATTTGGTTTTGATTTCTGGAACAGTAACATTGAAACAAAAACTGTTTGGGGTACAAAAGATTGGCAAGTACAAGGTATAGAATCATTGTTCAGAGCCTGCATGATCCCAGAACAAATTATATTTTTGAATGACACTATTCAACAAACTACCTGTCTTGGCTTAGCCAAAATCAAAGACTTAAACAAACCGTCTATTCCAAAGCCAACAACGCACAGTAATAGCACTATAGATGCTGAGATAGACGTAAACCATATTTTAAACCAAAACAGAACACATCCTGATTGGAAACAATGGTTGATCTGGCCCACTGATACAAATAACTGTCAAGACAGATTCCTGAACAAAATACAGGGGTTCAAATTGACCAGGCTGTCGTGTATTTCTATAGGTTCTGAATCGATCCCCCTATTCCTGACCCTATTCTGGTTAAACTAACTAGCTAGTTAACTAACAGTCAGCCCATGAGGCAAGAAATCCCCCATGATGCAGATACCGTTATCTGACGCAGTCACACTACGGCACAGGAACGTGTTATCTGATTAGGTCATAACGCTTGAGATCTAATTAGACAAGCGACATTCCTCCAGCCCCTGATAAGGCATACGACGTTCTCATAACAAATCAAACCTATGACAACCTGGACAATCCGTGCGGCCATTGTTTTGATTTCACAGAGAACTTTTGCAAAAGAATGTGCTAACGAGCAAGTCGTATGACATCTTTATTGACGTACCTATGTCCATCCTTACGTCAATCCCGGCACCTTTAAGGTATAAATATTGCCGACCTTGCCCTATGCAAACACACGCGTGGTGACAAGACGGAGCAGCCATACTTGCCGAAGCCGAGAGCAGAAGCAGACCCCGCAGCCAACAGCCCCGCCTTCCTGACGCGCTGAGAGACGCGCTGCTATCTCAAGCCGAGAGACCCAGCACCGGCGCTTCCGGGTAGCCCTCGCAGGCAGCCTGGAATATCGAGAGCAGAGAAAGAGATACCATTCCTCATCCATCCTAAATTCCAGGTACAGAACTGAATAACCCCTCCTAGAGAATTCTTTAGTTATTCACTTGGCAAAAACAAACTTAACTTAAACTGTAACTTTCTATTCCCGCCCACGCATTAGACTTAGGTCAGGTACACGGGGTAGGCGTATTTAGAAACACCAGTTGAGTACGTTTAGTCAAATGTATATGTGTATGTAAATATATTTTAATCATTTTAAAACATCATATGGCTCAGAAACCATATCAATGTTTTTACAGTATTATTTTATACTATTGCTTTTAATGTATGCACTTTACTTAACTATAAGTATTGCAATAATATCGATCTATTTCTCTTGTACGAGAAAAGAGACTGATCAATAAATAACACCTTTTTATTGAACACGCCCGTCTCTTCCTTTTCTCTACATTCTGATGAGACTAAGAATGCACGTACTGACTGAGTAAAATAATTGCCTTGTGCTCACACGACTCATGAGATTGACTCTTGATTAGGGGAGAGCAAAGTTGTCATGTTCTATGGTTGTCAGAAACTAAATCCCTTCTTGTCTAATCAGGGGAGGTAATTCTCTCTTGAACATTCGAGAAAGTTTCTAGCGAACTCTGAGCTTAGCTGGCAAACCCAAAAATTAAGTCTAGTATCGACAGTAGTAGACCTAGTTAACGTCTGGTCTAGGCCTTTACTGCTGTAGGTACTATTCCAATGCGCAGAGCCTATTGGGAAAATAGGAGCTACACTACATGGCGCCCAACGCGTTTGGAAAGGGCGATAAAACTAACGTAAGACATTTAGAGTAACTCAGTCGTGCTTTCTCACTCAGACCCCTTTTCCCAAATACTCCAAAGACGTCTGGAGTGGGTGAAAGGTTATTATATCCTCCAAAACCTCGCAGGAGGGAACTCCTATGTATGGTTCTTGGTCTAGTCAACGTTGAAGGATAAAACAGTTCCAGAATATTGTGCATCTAATCTCTGTTTCCATAAAGAAACCTGATCTGCAAACAAACATAATACCATCCTGTCTGTAAAATGGCAGAGAGTGATGATGAAAGAGAGGCAATTAGATTAGCCACTGAAATAGCAGATGCTGATGCTACCATGCAAACAGCAGACCCGGATATAATACTCATCCAGGTCGCCAAAAGGAGATCTATAACCTTAAAACTTATAGAAAACGGACTGACACCTAGAGGTGGCACAGTCATATTCGTAATTGAGGCACACGAATATCGGCAGACAGAGGTATACTATACATGGATACATTTTCCAGCAGCAAATGCTGTAACAAAGTACTTCCACTATTACAAAGTAGAGGAACCTCCTAATGAGTACACTCCTTTTGAGGAGGTGGAAGTACCACTCAAATTCCAAGAGCATTTGCTCTTATTTGATGGCGCCCTAAAACATAACAATCACATTACAAGGCTCGGTCCTTTAGGAAGACCAGGAGCAACGTGGCCGGTCCTAGCCGGATACACACCACATCCAGACATCGAAAGAATGCCTGCAGCAGAGCTGTTAATACAGCTAAAACAACTACTAAAAATTCATAGACAATTAGTTCAGTATGTAATGCGGACTTCAACAATTCAGCCAGCGATTAAACTTCCACAGCTGACCCCTCACCAGGGGAACACAAACAAAATCACACCACAGAACATCCAATCCTGCCTAGGTAAAGTTCCAGCTAAACGGGAACAAATACCATTCTGGTTGGCACAGAAAATCACCCAAATAGAGGCGGTGTTTCCTGACACCACCCCATTAGAAAAACACAGGATTCTGACTATATGTCTCCTAATGGGAATCGCACCACACATTGAGGACTGTGACACTTGGGGTACAGTCTTTGCTTCCATCTACACAAAAACGCACGGTGTTCCATCCATTTCGGTAATACCAGATGTGCTAAAACAAATTCAAGATGAATACGGTCCAGAACCTGCTTTAACTCTTGGTATGAAATTACTAAAAGACTTCAAACAGGTTTCGGCTATATTACTAGCCAACATAAAAGGTGAAGCAGCAAACGTGGCGATCCGCCAGAGGTTAAAAGAGACAGATATAGCAGACCAACCAGCTGAAATTGCCAGAATCATAGAAAAATCCTATGAAGAACTAGGCAGAGATAGTCTAGGTGGAATACCAGTAAAACCGCAACTGACTACAAGTCCAGAAAAAATATTTTTTAATAATAATAATTCACCAAAAAAGAACTGGGATGGAAACAAACAATCCAATCCTAAAGAAAAGAAATTCCAGTCCAGAGGAAGGTCTCCTAGGCGAAGAGAGAAATCTCCAAACCCGAGACAGAGATCACCCCAGAGTGAACCCTCTGGGAATAGATATAACCTTAGAAATAGGGATAATATTAAAAAACCTGATAGATATCAAGACATTGATACACGTCCCTCTCAATCTTTTCAGAATTCCTCGCAGAAATCGGAAAGAAGAGGACGATCAGAAGAGCACGCCAAGTCCAAAGACAAGGAACCTGCTCAACTTAAAAAGAAATCACAATTTCCAAAAAAGAAGGTAGCCAGTATCAAGGTAGTTAAAAATGCCGAGAATACTGAGGACACAACTGAAAAACGGAGAGTGGGCTCAGACAATGCTAGACAGCGCAGCAGAGGTGAGCATAGCTCGCAAAGTCCTTATGAATCATCTGGAGACAGTGGACACGAATGAATATCTTCAAGTGGAAACTGCAGATACCAGAGTTAGCAAGCCCCACAAGATATACGAGATAACATTACGTATAGAGGGAGATAAGACTAGGAAAATAAGGGGACTATTTTGGGATAACCTATCCAAAGGCTATGACATCCTTCTAGCTGAAAAAGACTGGCCACCAGAGTTTGTCAGGGAGTGCCCTCATGGCGAAGAAGTAATTATGCCTGCCTTCTCGAATCAAATACCGATTCATAAAAAATACACACTTGCTAGAAAGTGGGCAGTGGCCTTAGCACCTGCTTTATATAAAAATCATGTAGGATGGGATGAGGATTCTCCTCCTCACAAAATCCAGTTAAAATCGCAACCTACTGCACAAAGGCAGTACCCAATTAAGCAAGAAGCTAAAAAACAAGTAAATGAAATACTAGACCAGCTAGAATACCAGGGGGTGATTGAAACTTGCACCTCACAAATGAACAATCCTTTGTTTCCGGTCTCCAAACCAGACAATTCATATCGTCTAGTTTTGGATTACCGACACCTTAACACATGTTGCAAAACTTTTTCAGTGCAAAACTCACACAGTGCTGCACTAATGAATAACATAGTGCGCAAAAAATACAAAACAACCTTGGACATCTCCAATGGATTCTTTTGTCAAAACATAGCACCAGAGAGCAGATATTTAACTGCATTCTCAGTAAATGGCACTCAAAAACAATTCTGTCGGTTAGCCCAGGGGTACAAGAACAGCCCGGGGGTATTCTCAGCGAGAGTAACCGAATTACTACAACTATATGATGATGAAGCATTATCTTATGTCGATGACATTTACTTAACAGATGATGACTTGGAGACTCACTTGAAAAGGGTGAACACCATAATACTTGGGTTCGCTGCAGAGGGTTACAAATTCAACTTCAAAAAATCCAGAATTGCCCATCTGACAGTCCTATTCTTAGGATATGAGCTATCAAGTGAAGGTAAAAGCCTGGCAGACAATTTCCTAGAGAAATGTGCCGTTATCCAAGCTCCTAAAACACTAAAAAACCTACAATCAATTTTAGGCTTCCTAAATTTCGGAAGAACATACATTGCAAATTACGCAGAGAGGGTGAAACCCCTTTACGATCTAATTAAACCAGACTTTAAAAGATCCAGTTGGACTCAAACACACACAGAAATTTTGAGATCCTTACAAACAGACATGCTAATTAAAACAAAATTAGAAACACGTGATAACACACGCAATCTTGTGATCTGAGTCATCCCAGGGAGATGCGGATTCACATACCTGACCTCTAATGAAGGAGAAAAGGTACCAATTGCATTCAAATCACACTTGTACACTAAGGCTGAAATGAAATTTAGCCCAACGGAAAAATTCTTACAGCAACACAGACAGCTATAGCAAAAGAACGAGCCCTGGCACAAGGTAAACGAATAATAATCGTGACACCAATACCAGCCTTAGAGGCGGTAACAAAGGCAAGCATTCCAAATGCTAAAGCACTCCATCCAAGATGGATACAATGGGCTAACTCTCTTGCTGCAACAGACGTGATGTACGAATTTGATCCTTATTTAAAAACACAAGAATTTCTCCAATATGAATTTGAATGTCCTCCGCCAACCGAAATTCTGCCTCTAGATGACTACGGCTGTATAATATATACAGACGGATCAGCACAACCCGCAGTAGGGGGTAAACAAGCTTACAGTGCTGCGTGCGCGATTGTTAAAGGTCATTGGCACGAAGGGAAATTTAAACCAACCCTCACTAAAACACAATCCCTAGGAGATTGTACAGCTCAGCGAGCTGAATTACTAGCATTCAAGATGGCGCTTGAAAATACCGATCGAGAATTCCCCACGCTCATAGTGTGCGATTCGTATTATTGCGTTCAATCTTATAATGAATACTTGCAGATCTGGCTTCAGAATGGTTTCAAGGATGCGAAAGGTGGCACAATCAAGCATAAAATGCTCTGGGAACAAGTAGCTCTTTTACAAAAAGAACTACCAAAGACTCACGTGATACATACACTGAGTCATCAACGTGATGGCGTTCACGTTGCAGGGAATTCATTGGCTGATGAGGCCGCAAAGGCAGCTGTGCAAACGGCTTCCGTAGCTGCCGTCACCCGGTCAAAAACAAAAATAGACAGCGAAATATTACAAGCTGTCAGCGCTTCAGAAAAGGATTCGATAGAACCACTCCCTAAAGGCTTTCCAGTAAAATACTCATACATAACTGATACAAACAATGTTCCTTTTGCTCGAATCCCTGGAGTGGGGGATAGGGCAATTCCAAACATGGAACATAGGTTAGGACTGATAATAGCGGCACACGAAGGGCTTGCTTCTACCCATGCTGGCGTCTCAGCCACTGTATCATTATTAAAACAGAGATACTGGTGGCCACAAATGAGAAGACAAACAAGGAACTATGTTCTAGCATGTGAAATATGTCAAAAAATGAAAGTATCAACTGTGAGACGTCCAGCACAGACGCCCCTTCTAATCTCGGATAAACCATTAGCCTGTGTTTATCTAGACCACTGCGGTCCCTTACAAAGGGATGGTAACTATAAGTATATCTTGGTCGCAGTGGACTCATGCACGAGATTCATATGGATGTGGCCCCAGCGAACGGCTGACGCCAGAACTGTTATAAAAGATTTGCGAGTCTTTATCGGCACATACGCAATTGGCATTCTGCATTCGGACAATGGTCCTGCTTTTAGCTCTCGGGCTTATAAGGAGGCCATGGTCAGCATGGGCGTGCAATTGCGGTACTCTTGTCCATTTCACCCTGAGGGGAACGGAATTGTTGAAAGAAAAAACCGTGACATAAAGCAATCTATAACGGCAAAGGTATTAGGTTCGGGAGCTGGGTGGGTCAAACATCTAATAAGTGTCCAACGTAGTCTAAATAATTTGCCAAGAAATTCTCTGAAGGGATTCAGTCCGTACGAATTATTATTCGGAACTAGGATGTTGATCTCTGACCTTGATAGTCAGACTTCAGTGGTAATAGAAAAAACCTTTGATGTCAAAGACCGTTTGGCTATTTTGCAGGACTTAAACAAAACAAGAAAAGACCTGAGCAACATACAGTTGAAACAACAGCCAACAACCACTGAAGAATCACCACCTGTCCCAGCAAGACCTGTCTGGATTCCAAAAGTCGGGGATCTAGTCAGGGAAAAGATCGCGGTAAAGAAGGAATTTGGGCCTTCTTACAGAAAAGCAGTTCCTGTCTTGTCTGTCAACGGAACAAGATCAGTTGTACTACCGCCACTTGCTGGAAAAAAGGAGAACCGAGTTGTATCCATCGACCTGGTAAAACCACAACATGTGGCCGATAACAAACAGTAGGCCAAGTGGACTCCCAATAAGTAGCAGAACACCAAGGTTTGCTACCAGTACAGAGGTCCTATCAAAGAGGCTCATCACATTCGAAACGCCTACAGAAGAACAACAAGGACTATGCAACAATGCAATAGAACTAAGACCTCTGAAAACCCAAATAAAAACATTTAGCAGAGACACACCAATCTATACTGAAGTACCAAGTGAAAATGCAAAAAACAAAAATCCTGAACCAATTGGAACAATTGACAGAACTGCATCCGGTTACTTCATCAACTTCGATGATTCCTCTGACGGCTTCAGTGAATCAAAGACACAGCCATCATCAAAATCCTTTAAAGACAAAGCGAAGGAACTTTTAAAAGAACTGAAAGAAACATATCTGGTTTCTCCATGGATTGAATTTTGGGTGGGTTTTGGTGCATTTATCCTCATACTTTGGCTCATCATGGTATTTACTTTGGGACGCTTCATTGAGGGAAAATATGCTAAAATGGACACAGCAAGTCAGAACATCAACTTGGTCCTCAAACCACAGACATCTTCACACATCGAGAAAAGAGAACTTTCTTCAGAACTTTCTTCAGCCAACTTCACAGCAATTCCGATACCTGGTGGGGTAGCCTGGGACAACACTGACTATGAAATTTATGGTCCGGTCGAGATCCTGAAATATCCACACCAAATCAAGATCTCCTTGAGTGACTTTGCAAAACCAAACTCATTTGCTGATGATTGGGACTTTGAAAGTATAAACAATATGATGTCTGACTTAGTAATGTCTGCTAAATTTACAAAACATGATTATTTGCAAGGTTCTACAAATTATGATAGTATGTATTGCTATAACCATTATGGTAACCATTTCTTGCATAAATCTGCACAACCTAGAAATGTTTTAAATTATAATCAATGGGAACATTGTGCTACACCTCCAAAAGGGAGCTCTAGAACCGTTTATGACAAATATTCATATTTTTCAGGTTTTAACATAACTAATGCTGAAACATTTTATTACAAATTGTCAAACAAGACAGGGATGAAAACCATGATAACCAACACAAAATTGATATATTCAGATTCATTCTTTGAAAAAATGAATACTTTTGGATTTGATTATTGGGACAAAAATGTTGATTTGAAAAGTGTTTGGGGTACAAAAGAATGGCAAGTACAGGGTTTAGAAGCTTTGTTTAGAGCCTGCATGATCCCAGAACAAATGATATTTTTAAATGACACTGTTCAACAAACCACCTGTCTTGGCTTAGCCAAAATCAAAGATTTAAATAACCCGTCTATTCCAAAGCCAACAATGTTTAGCAATAACTCTGATACAGATGAAGAAATAGACATAAACCATATACTTAACCAAAACAGAACACATCCTGATTGGAAACAATGGTTAATCTGGCCCACAGATACAAATCACTGTCAAGATAGATTCCTGAATAAAACACAGGGTTTCAAAATGACCAGGCCAGACCCTAGATATCCTCAAAGACATCACCCAGGGATAATAACAACCTACAGTGTGGGCAAATTATGCCTTCAATGGCTACAGACTTCCACACTGCCTGAAATTAAGCAACACCTAACTTTACTTACTGATGGTGCTGACTTGCGTGATTTCATACTGGGACCACGCAAACAGCGTCAAAAGCGTTTCATAGCAGCCTCTGTATATGCAGCATACAATGAGGCCTGGAAGGTTACTCAAATTGAAACAGCAGAGAGAATACGTGAAATTGATCGTATTAATTTGGAAAAATCACTTTCTGTAGTGGACAATGGGTTAATGACTCTGTCCTCCAGAATTTTTTCATTGGACAGCATTGTGTCTTCAGCAATCGATATATTATCGCAAGACTTACTGTTATTACAACATGGTCAGTCACAATTGCGTTCCATTGTACAGCTTGGCTGGACGTTACAAAATCTGCGTTCAGGCTATGTGCCTTGGCGTTTAATCAACACAACGTCACTATTCCAAATCTTTAACCTTACTGATAGACAAATCGGTATGGCGCAGAAGGGTGCTGATTATACAATCTTGAGCATTGAAAAACTTGAAAGATTACCAATGACAATGTCAGAACGACCTGTCAGTGAATGGATAATCCACGGAATCATAAATATTCCAATCTCAACCTTCAGGTTTCAATACTGCCAAAAATATATACAGGCTGGCATGTACGAGAAATTGGGAAAAGGGTACCTTAAAACAACTTGGAACCTGCCCTATTCACATGCATGTGTCAGTAAAAAAGGACAGAAAGTGTTTCTTAGTGGCAACAATTGTGCGATGTCACTAAGCGGCACGCTTCTGTGTAACGGTATTAGTTTGCACGGAGCCTGTGAAGGGAATTCATACAACCTTTCATGTCACCAGCAAGGCGCACCTGCAACTGAAATAGAACCATTCTTTCAAAGACTCTATAATGGGAGTTACATTCTTATTGTAGACCGCCGATGTTGTAGTCTTATGCCCGGGACTCCTTATCTCGTCACTACGACGGCAAAGGTCAAGTGCTGTGGACGTTCTTTGTTCCCCAGCTCCTTTCCAGACAGGGAGGCGAGGGCATGGCCCAGTTTGAAAATAACTTCTATTCGAATAGATACTTTAAGCAGAATGAAAACAGTGCTTCTTCAGACGCCTACAAGGCTCACGTCATCAAAAGAAACGTATGATCTACAAGTCGCAAGGACGACTGCAGAGATACATACATTATTATCAACTAATTCCCCCGTACATTTCGCTGAAATCCTGAGCGAAATCTTAAATATTTCTGATACCACTGGGGTCTCAAAGGTATTTAAGACAGTATTTTCTATGGCATTAACACCATTCAAAGCCATACTGGGTATTTTTCCAGATTTCGTCCATTCGATTTTTGGCGGACTTCTCCTGATCCTGGGACTAATTGCAGGAATCCTATTCCTAGTCCTTATTTTTCGTTATGGCAACCCATGTCACAGATCAAACTCTCGCGACAATGGAAGATACGATCCTAGCCATTGGATACCGGGACCGGATATCAAAAATCCTGGGACTCTCCCGGCTTAGAGACCTGAATATGACTTGGTTTCTATCATTTCGACCAATGTGGCAAAGGTGTGTTTTACCTGTACTAAGGTGTCTGCTATGCGGAGAAGAATGCGTGTTAGACACCTGTCTGACGCTACAATCGGATGCGCCAGTGGATGCAGATACACTGTTGGTTCCTACCAAGGTTCACGCACTGTGCTGCCCTCAAAGGCTGCCAATTCTGATGACGGCATTCCTGGAATCTTCACCATTACGATTGAAGAGTAGTGAAGTTCAAGATGAAAGCAGCATCGAACAGGTACGACCTTCTGTCAGCAATGCAAATCAGAATGTCAATGGAGACAATCATGCGCACGAATGCATGGTTACCCCTATTTCCGACTTAGAGGAACTTTTCCATGAAGCTGTTGACAGTTTTTTCGAAAGCCTGAATGATATGATGTTCTCTCCAGAACAGAAATAGAGACTTTTGAGTAAAATGCGGCCTTCAACTTTAAAAATAAAGTCACATGAACAATTACAATCCAGTTCACGGACAGCAACTTTTTTCAGCAAGCCCTTAAAATATTTTTCTATATATTTTTTCCCCGGGACACTGATCTTCTGAGAGAAACTATTCCTAGAGAACTAAGATTTCTATTTTTAGATACTTTATAGACTTTAGCTGCCCGCTGGTATGTTCACAAAATATGTTATGTGATGAAATGGTTTCGACTTTTCTTTCTGTATAGCCATATTAAGAGCCATTTCATGTGTATTTCTCATATACCAACAAGCAATAATGCATAAAATGCGTGCTTACTTTTGCATTTAATTCATAGCTTAAGTGCATACAATATATATGACTGCAATTTTTCAGTATATTTGAAAATTTCGAAATGCATTTATGTATTTTGGGGTGGTAAGGTATACACTATACTCTATAGTATGTTGTACTATGTTATACTATGCATAGATTAGTAGATATGACCATAGTTAGCGTGGAGTGGGTGTCGTGTATTTCTATAGGTTCTGAATCGATCCCCCTATTCCTGACCCTATTCTGGTTAAACTAACTAGCTAGTTAACTAACAGTCAGCCCATGAGGCAAGAAATCCCCCATGATGCAGATACCGTTATCTGACGCAGTCACACTACGGCACAGGAACGTGTTATCTGATTAGGTCATAACGCTTGAGATCTAATTAGACAAGCGACATTCCTCCAGCCCCTGATAAGGCATACGACGTTCTCATAACAAATCAAACCTATGACAACCTGGACAATCCGTGCGGCCATTGTTTTGATTTCACAGAGAACTTTTGCAAAAGAATGTGCTAACGAGCAAGTCGTATGACATCTTTATTGACGTACCTATGTCCATCCTTACGTCAATCCCGGCACCTTTAAGGTATAAATATTGCCGACCTTGCCCTATGCAAACACACGCGTGGTGACAAGACGGAGCAGCCATACTTGCCGAAGCCGAGAGCAGAAGCAGACCCCGCAGGCAACAGCCCCGCCTTCCTGACGCGCTGAGAGACGCGCTGCTATCTCAAGCCGAGAGACCCAGCACCGGCGCTTCCGGGTAGCCCTCGCAGGCAGCCTGGAATATCGAGAGCAGAGAAAGAGATACCATTCCTCATCCATCCTAAATTCCAGGTACAGAACTGAATAACCCCTCCTAGAGAATTCTTTAGTTATTCACTTGGCAAAAACAAACTTAACTTAAACTGTAACTTTCTATTCCCGCCCACGCATTAGACTTAGGTCAGGTACACGGGGTAGGCGTATTTAGAAACACCAGTTGAGTACGTTTAGTCAAATGTATATGTGTATGTAAATATATTTTAATCATTTTAAAACATCATATGGCTCAGAAACCATATCAATGTTTTTACAGTATTATTTTATACTATTGCTTTTAATGTATGCACTTTACTTAACTATAAGTATTGCAATAATATCGATCCATTTCTCTTGTACGAGAAAAGAGACTAATCAATAAATAACACCTTTTTATTGAACACGCCCGTCTCTTCCTTTTCTCTACATTCTGATGAGACTAAGAATGCACGTACTGACTGAGTAAAATAATTGCCTTGTGCTCACACGACTCATGAGATTGACTCTTGATTAGGGGAGAGCAAAGTTGTCATGTTCTATGGTTGTCAGAAACTAAATCCCTTCTTGTCTAATCAGGGGAGGTAATTCTCTCTTGAACATTCGAGAAAGTTTCTAGCGAACTCTGAGCTTAGCTGGCAAACCCAAAAATTAAGTCTAGTATCGACAGTAGTAGACCTAGTTAACGTCTGGTCTAGGCCTTTACTGCTGTAGGTACTATTCCAATGCGCAGAGCCTATTGGGAAAATAGGAGCTACACTACAAGGCCAGACCCTAGATATTCCCAAAGACAACATCCAGGGATAATAACTACTTACAGTGTGGGCAAGCTCTGCCTTCAATGGCTACAAACATCCACACTGGCAGAAATTAAGCAACACCTAACTTTACTTCAAGAAGGTGCTGACTTGCGTGATTTCATTATGGGACCACGCAAACAGCGTCAAAAACGTTTCATAGCGGCCTCTATATATGCAGCTTACAATGAAGTTTGGAAAGTAACTCAAATTGAGACAGCAGAAAAATACGGGAAATTGACCGTATTAATTTGGAAAAATCACTTTCTGTTGTGGATAATGGGTTAATGACTCTGTCCTCCAGAATATATTCACTGGACAGTATTGTGTCTTCAGCAATCGATATAATATCGCAAGACTTACTGATGTTACAACACGGTCAGTCCCAATTGCGTTCTATTGTACAGCTTGGCTGGACGTTACAAAATCTACGTTCAGGCTATGTGCCTTGGCGTTTAATCAACACAACGTCACTATTTAATATCTTTAACCTTACTGATAAACAAATCAGTTTGGCACAGAAGGGTGCTGACTATACAATTCTGAGCATTGAAAAACTTGAGAGATTACCATTGACAATGTCAGAACGACCTGTCATTGAATGGATAATACATGGGATAATAAATATTCCGATAACAACTTTCCAGTTTCAATACTGCCAAAAATATATACAGGCAGGCCAGTATGAAAGGTTGGGTAAAGGATACATTAAGTCAACATGGAACTTGCCCTATACACACGCATGTGTTAGTAATAAAGGACAAAGTGTGTTCCTTAGTGGCAATAATTGTGAAAGGCCACTAAGCGGTACACTTTTGTGTCAGGGTATTAGTTTACATGGAGCATGTAAAGGGAACTCAAATAACCTTTCATGTCACCAGCTAGGCACACCTGCAACACAAATAGAACCATTCTTTAAGAGACTCTCAAATGGGAGTTACATTCTAATTGTAGACCGCAGATGTTGCAGTCTGCTGCCCGGAAAACCTTATCTCATAACCGTGACTAGGAAGGTCATGTGCTGTGAACGAGTATTGTTGCCGAACGATGCCCGAGACAGGGAGGCAAGGTTGTGGCCCAGTTTGAAAATTTCTTCTATTCGAATTGATACTTTAAGCAGAATGAAGACAGTGCTCCTACAGACACCAACCATATTAACGTCATCAAAAGAAACGTATGATCTCCAAGTTGCAAGGACAACTGATGAGATTCATTCACTGTTATCAACCAATTCCCCCATACATTTTGCAGAAATACTGAGCGAAATCTTAAACATTTCTGATACAAGCGGAATCGCGAGTGTATTTAAGACAGTGTTTTCAGGAGCTTTAACCCCATTCAAAGCCATCCTGGGTATTTTTCCTGATTTTGTCCATTCCATCTTTGGCGGACTTCCTCTCCTTTTGGGACTAGTGGCAGGCATCCTATTTTTGATCCTGTTACTTCGCTATGGCAAACCGCGCCACAGACAAGACACCAACGATAATGGAAGAAACAATCCGAGCTATTGGCTACCGGGACCGCATAACTAAAGTCCTTGGATTAGCACGGCTACGAGATTTGAACATGACTTGGTTTCTTTCATTCAGACCGATGTGGCAAAGTTGTGTTATGCCTGTATTAAGGTGCTTGCTATGCGGCGAAGAATGCGTGTTGGACACCTGTCTGACACTACAATCGGATGTGCCAATGGACGCAGAGACTTTGTTGGGTCCGGTAACGGCTCATGCATTGTGCTGTCCCCAGCGGCTACCAATCCTGATGACGGCATTCGTGGAGACTTCACCACTACGATTGAAGAGTTGTGAAGTACAAGATGAAAGCAGCATCGATCAGGTACAACCTTCTGTCAGCTATGCTGATCGAAACATCAATGAAGGCGATCATGCTCATGAATGCATGTTACAAGATTTTCCCGAGTTAGTGGAACTTTCACAAGAAGCAGTTGACAGTTGTTTCGAAAGTCTCAACAATATGATGTTTTCACCAGAGCAGAAAGAATGACTTTGAACAAACTAGCACACGGCGTTCCCTACACCCTGAATTTGGCCTTCAATTTTGAAAATTAAGCAATAAGAAGTTTTCTCACCAGTTTTTACAGAGAGCGAGACATTTTTCCCCTTCCATTCCAAAATATTTACGATTTTTTGGGACACTTATCTTCTGCTTAAAGTAAGACTATTCTTAGAGAACAAAATTTCTATATTTAGCTACTCAAGACAGTTTAGCTACCCTCTTGCATATTCACGAGTATTATGAATTTGTGATGAGATGGTCTCGACTTTTTCTTCTGTATTAAGAGCCATTTCATGTGAAATTTCCGCATTTTATTCATGCTTATTTCAAAATATGCGTTTAGATTTAGCATTTATTATACTGCTTGATGTGCATATAGTAATTATACTCATCTTTTCGTGTATTTCGCATTTCCAAATTTCATTATGCAAATGATTGTATTTTGGGGTGGTTCGGTATACACATGCACTACTAGTATGTTTACTATGCCTAGACTTGTAAATATGGACATAGATTACGTGGAGTGGGTGTGATGTATTTATTATGGGTACTGTATTGATCCCCCTGTTTCTGACCCTTGTCTGGTTAATAATTAACTAGCAGCCATTCAACTGCACAGAAATCCGTTATCTGATTAGCCACACAACGGCACAGAAGCCCGTTATCTGATTAGGTCATAGCGCATGCCATCATTAGGCAAGCACTATTCCTCCAGCCCCCTAATAGGCATACGGTGTTCTCAAAACAAATCAAACCTACCACGTTCTGGGAAATCCCCACAGCCATTGTTTTGATTTAGCCGAGAACTTCAGTAAAGAATGTGCGAACGATCAAGTTCGTATGACATCCTTATTGACGTATTTATGTCCATCCTTACGTCAATCCCGGCACCTTTCAGGTATAAATAATACCGACATAGCCTTAAGCAAACACACGAGGTGGTGACAAGATTGGAGCAGCGAGACTTGCCGAGGAGCCCAGCTGACAGCGAAGCCCACAGACGCTGCCCCTCCTTTCTGACGTGCTGAGAGAGAGACGCTGCCTTTTCTCCTGCCGAGAAATCCAGCTCCGGCGCTTCCAAGCAGCCCTCGCAGGCAGCTGGAATATCAAGACCTGAGATAGAGATACCAGCCCTCCAGCCTTCTAAATCCCAGGTACTGAACTGAATCATCCTTTGTAGAGAATTATTGAAGCAGACCCTTGGCAAAACAAACTTAACTTAAACTGCTACTTAGCTACTCCCGCCACGTATTAGGCTTAGGTCAGGTACATTGGGGTAGGCGTAGTTAGAAGCACCAGTTGAGTACGATTAGTCAATGTATATATGTATGTATCTATTTTATCCATTTTAAGTATCATATGGCTAAGAAACCATATCAATGCTTTTACAGTATTATTTTATAATTCTGTTATTACTGTATCCACTTTACTTAACTCTAAGTATTGCAATAATAGCGATTCATTTCTCTTGTATGAGAAAAGAGACTGATCAATAAATAACATCTTTTTATTGAACACGCCCGTCTCTTCCTTTTCTCTACAATCTGGTGAAACTAAGAATGCACTGAACTGACTGAGTAAAATAAGTTGTCTTTTGTTTTCACACGACTCTAGAGATACACTCTTGATTAGGGGAGAGCAAAGTTGTCATGTTCTATGGTTGTCAGAAACTAAATCCCTTCTTGTCTATCCAGGGAAGTTAAACTCCTCCTTGTCTATTCGAGAAAGTTTCTAGTGAACTCTGAGCTAGCTGGCAAACACTAAACTTTAAGTCTAATATCGACAGTAGAAGACCTAGTTAACCTCTGTCCTACGTCTATACTATTGAAGATATTATTCCAATGCGCAGAGCCTATTGGGATGATAGGAACTACACTACACCTGCACAGCATGAACTTTTCATTCCATACCGTGCAGGAACTGTTTTTGGCGTTCCTATTGCGGTGCCCATTCTCAGGGCACCCCGTTGGAACATCAAAATAAAAGCTCACCAGGTATGAGTTACACTTGTGATCTGCCGGGCGGCCTGACCACGGCTTTGTTGGGACGGACCGGTGCCGCAACGCCAAAAGTCACAATCAGGCTCTTAGTGTGGTTCATGAGCAATAGTCAAAGTACTTCTGAGATGATCTCATAAGCCATGCACCCTGCACTCAGCCTTTTCCCTCCCGCTCACCCAATCATTGCTAAAGTTTTGAAGGGGGGGCCTGACTTTAAAAAAATTGTTTTAGGGGGGCTCGGAGCAAAAAAGTTTGAAGACCTCTGTAGTAGGAGATAGCGACCATCTTGGGCCCCACTTTGCATGTCAGTGATATTTATCACTAATGACATGCAAAGTGGGCGTGCCAAGATGTTAGCGACTGGAAACAGTCGCTAACATCGCTATCTCCTATTAACAACTTTTGGAGATATTCGCGCTAAGCGTGAATATCTCCAAAAGCTAACACCTGCCCTGAGCAGTTCATAGCCATGTTATCCAATGGGAGGTTGAGATACCAGAATCGATTCCTGATCACGTAGTATTGATAATCGATATGTTAGGATTAGCATGGTGTCCCTAAACCCCACACTTTAGACACGCATAAAGTAGTATTGCGGTATTTACTTTAACTTAGCTTCACACCACGTTACGCTATATGAATACCATATTATGGCCTTCTTTAATGTCGTGCATGCACAGGCCCTATTCTCTTTTAGCTCTAAAGCCTTGCTCCTGGGAAAGAACCCAACTGTTGCAGAAACTGCTGTTTCAGCTCGTTAGAATCGACAAGGTCGTAGTTAGCTGAAGAAGGGCCGATAAGCACATTCCGGGAGGGGTGCAGGGTGGACCGTCTCTGGGAAGACAGAAGGGAGTCACCCGTCTGACCTTGCTGAATCCTGCCTGAGCGAAACCAGGAGCCCTTTGTGTGCCTTATATGGGTTTTCCTATTACTGTACCAGCCTGTACCAATTTGTATTTTTCCATGTTAGGCAATGATGATGCCAACGCAACTGTATATATGTGATGTGCTGACAATGTGCCAGCAGTCTTCTTGGCGGACCTCGTGGGTCAGGTCGCAAGGAGCTCCTCTGGCAGAGTTTGTGTTTGTGTAATAAACGCTTGAACCTTCTACACTGCCGACCGACTGCTTATTGGTAATGGTAAGGGGATTTTGTAATGTAATGATTATCGTTGGGAGGTGATAATATAATTTTCGGTACTTCAGTTGGCGACTCCGCCGGGACTCCGCGTTGGGGTCGTCCCTGTGTAATCACAGGTGACGTTGAAAGGGGTGCTCTCGATTGGGAGGGTTGCAGACCTGATACATAAGAATTCGGGGTTTTGCTCTGCCCTCCCGGTCCGGAGGGCCTCAGCTGCTAGTAGCCCCGCGCCGGAGTCCTTCGGGTGTGACCTGAGAACCTGCAGCGTTGGTACTAACAAACGTCGGCAGTGGAGAACGTTCTCGCAGACCTGCGTGCACCAGGTGAGTGTTGTGTCTTGTTGTATGTTGAATTGCATATACAGATCTGGATAGCGGAATTTAAGCATTTGGTGGCCTATGGTCACGGAGGAACTCTGAATTTGCATTTGAGTGATTAGTTGTCACAGAGAGAATTTGGGCAGGGGTCCGACGGGGGCAGTGTGGAACTGCACGTGCGGACGCTCTGGGTATACTAAAGATAAGGATTGCACGCCTAGGGGAACTGCGGTTCTTGCTCGGCCGGACTGTTCTCGGGAAAGCCGATGGTTGAGATTGGGTAACACCCGGACAAATCTGGAGCGGCTCTTAAATGCGGGCTCAGCCAGAATAGTTCGGGAGGTGAACCATGAATGCTGTCGGATGGCCTGTAGACCGGTCTGTGGTTTAAAACCTGTGTGACTATCTTTAGGCAGTCTGAGGATGAGACTGTTGTTGGAAGTGTTCTTTGCAGCCTTTTGAATAGTAGCAGAAGAGTTCTCCACAAGTGGGAGCCGACGGGCTCCACTTTTTGTTGAGATTTATGTGTTACGTTTTACGTTCATATTTTTTTGTCAGATTTCCAATGAAAGACGGATGGGAGAATGAATGATGACATGGCCATGAGAATGAAAGCACAATGATGACGTGATATTTAATTTTGTTGAATTTGTACTAACGGAAAAATTCCTTTTCAGACAAAAACGAGATAATCCAATATGCCGTGCCTTAGCAAGTTGTGTTTTGGTTGTGTTCGTAGTGACGAAGGGAGGTTAGACGAGAGTCAGCCGACCCCCCCGGAGGGGACGCCTAGTCACGATATGTATTGTAAACATGGTATTGGCCCCCTTATTTTTAACTCCTTGTGGAACAAATACACTAAGGACAATGTAGAATTACAATGGCCGAAAACTGGGTCTTTCGACGAAAAGAAGATTCAGTATTTACAAGAACGCCTTTTTGTTAAGCGTAGTCGACAATCGATGTTCGACACCCTTAACAAATGGCAGAAAGAAGCAAAAAGAAGACGCATTCGATCTGGAAAATTAATGAAGATAGAGCAGGGACAGACTATCACTCAGAAGGCCATCGCGTATGACAAAAACAAGACAGAACGAAATATCGAAATTGCAGACAGACAATTTAGGCTTCTAGTAGACCAATGTTATGTAGCTAGAGGGGGAACGGAGGATGAGATAGAGGAATTGTTAGACGCGAGGCCTCCCCCGCCATATGCCCCGGAGCGTGTATACCCCGCAATACCTGTCCAGCCCAAAGCTAGGTCACGGGCATCTGCACCAGAGGAACAGGGCTCCGTCACTCTAGGGCGGAATAACGGTGTTCCCTCTCCTCATGGAGGGGCTTTGGTTACGCTTATCCCCGATTCTGCACCAACACTCACATCCCCTCAGTTGCAATTGAGTTTTCCAACGCCGGAGAGACTTCCCCCCCCGGTTTGCATCGCACCTGACGGGTCTGAACAGACCCCGAGGGGGGCTGTTGGGGGACTAGACAGCAAGCGGTTGTTCACTAGATCATCTGTGGGATATGGCAAAAAGGAAGCATTAGAAGATCAGGCAGTTAAGTGGATACGGAATGACGTGTACACTACGGCTGACATATGGAGTACGGTGAAGGATTTAGAACCGGTCATGCAACAACATGTGCTATACCAGATGTCTAATTCACTTATTTGGTCTTGGGAAATAAGCTTCAGGGACGGGACGGCCCCTCAGATCCTGTATAATATCCGGGATTGGGCTCATAAATTTAGTCTAACACCGGAGGAAGTATTTAAGAATGTAGACACTTTGGTTCAATATCGAAGACGATTATTCTTGAAGAGTCCGCAGTGGACTACGCAGCACCCTATGCGAGAGGTGCATCCCATCTATCATCCCGAGATCCCCGAGCAACGAGACGATAATCAGGCAGTCATACGGCAAGGGGTAGCGGCTAGGTTCCAGGAACAGTGGGTTTATACTCCATGGAAGAGAAGTGAGGTATTAGCGCTGAAATCCCAACTGCCAGATCCCCGAAAGAATCCTACTGCATATTACAAAGAACTGACTGAGGCAGCCGCCTCCGCTGTAATGACTTTAGCCGATGTTGAATTGTTCTTTGGACTACTAGTACCGGTGGATATATGGCGACAGGTGCACGATTCTAATCATGTTGAGCTAGGTGGCACATGGGAGGAGCTATGGGGCTGGGACCAAGATCGCAAACCAGGGGACAAACCAAGAGCGGAAATAACTTCACTTCCAGCAAAAATAATAACTTTTATGCATACTTTAATCCCACCCCGGAAAGTTGACTGGGACAAACTGTCCGCCTGTAGGCAGAAGAAGGACGAAAGTGTGTCCGACTTCTTTACCAGGTTCGAAGAAGTTTTCATTGATTTTAGCGGGCAAGATTTGGCAACAGAAGGGGGCACGAGGTTGTTCGTTAACAGGTTCGTTACGAACCTGGCCCCGGAAATTTCAGCACGATTGGAGGCGGCAGAGAGTACCTGGACTACCTCTTCCCCGTCTGTAATCCTAAGCATGGCCCAGTACTATGAACATAGAGAGAACGAAAATAAAGATAAAGTGGATAAGAAAGCTAAGGATCTGAAGACTCGCGTACTGTTACAGTAAGTGGTTCGAGGGCAAGGAGGAGGTAGAGGTAGTCGGGGCCCAATGACGAGAGGGGCGGGGACAGGAAGGGGTTCAGGAGGAGCCCCGTCAATAGGCATCAACCAGTGTTCCTATTGTAGAGAGGAGGGACACTGGAAAGCACAGTGTCCGTACTTGGCCGCCCAGAACGGAACAATTCGGGGACGAGGTAGAGGACGAGGGGGCCCCGACCGAGGTGATTTGCACAGAGACGACCGGACAGGTAAGTTGGAAAAAAATCATTTCGATGATCCCCAGCATAGGCAGTACTACCATGGCGACTATGCAGAGGGGAATAACGATGCATACGCCCCAGCATAGGACAGCCAGGGACAGAGCGGGGGCCAAGTGTCAATTCCGGTCAATCAAAGGGGACCTTATGTGAAAGGGGAAGTATTGGGGACCTCTGAGGATTTTCTAATTGACACAGGAGCAATGAACAGTTCCGTTGCTCGATCATTGGTTCCAGGGGCGGCTCTGTCCGGGCAAAATAATGTTTCGGTGGGTTTCTCCGGAGTCCCAGTCGTAAGCCCCATCTCCAAACCTCTCCCTTTCACGATCGGTCCAGCCACCATTGACACTCCTCTATTATTGACTTCGAATTGTGGGGAAAATTTGTTAGGATTGGATATGCTGAAGAGATTGAATGCAACTATACATTGTTCTGCGGATGGGGTCTATTTAACTATACGTCCCTCTGTGGCCCCCGTTAAACAATGTTTCACGAAAAATGAACGACTCCCACCGGAGTTCGATGACATTCCGATTTCCCTTTGGGCTATAGGAGATGCAGATGTGGGTAAGCTGGACATCCCCCCAGTTCACATCACATTGAAACAAGGTGCGAAATTACCACGCATCCCGCAGTACAAAATAGCGCCGGCGGGAGAACAGGCTTTATTGCACATTATTCAGGACCTGATTGACAAAGGGGTAGTGGAGGAAACGAACGCCAATGTTTGCAATAGCCCGATTCTCCCGATTTTGAAGAGGATCCATGATGGTGGGGAGAGAGGTGCTGCCTATCGTTTTGTCATTGATTTACGAGCTGTTAACAAGATAGTGGTGCCACAGTACCCTGTGGTAACAGATATCACTACAATTCTCACCATGATCCCTCCGACTGCAAAGTATTTTTCGGTCATCGACCTGAAGAATGCTTTCTTTAGCATTCCTATCCATCCTGATAGTAGGCAGATCTTTGGATTTTCAATATCTGGCCGAAGCTTCCGCTTCTGTCGCGCTCCTCAAGGCTATACTGAAAGTCCGAGCATATATAGCCAGGCCCTCAAGGCTCTGTTGGATGACCTGGACTTGCCGGAAGGCAACGTCCTCTTGCAATATGTGGATGACTTACTCGTTGCGTCTGATACGGAAGAAGGATGTAAAGAAGCTATGATTAAGTTGTTGCACCATTTGGCTGATAAGGGGAACAAGGTATCATTATCCAAATTTCAATACTGTCGACAGGAGGTGACCTACTTAGGTCATCTCTTATCGAAGGAGGGTAGACGACTAACACCTGAACGAATTACCACCATTTCTAGCATGTCTGTACCTTGCACGCAACGTGAAGTCCGCGCTTTTCTTGGCATCACATCTTACTGTCGCCAATGGATACCTAATTTTTCACTTCTGGCTAAACCCTTGTTGCATTTGACTACTAAAGATGTGCATGAACCCCTACCCTGGACAGATGAATGTCAGCTCTCTTTTGACTCTTTAAAAACTGCTTTATGCTCCGCTCCTGTTTTGGGTACTCCAGACTATCGTAAACCTTTTGTACTATATGTACACGAGGTCGACGGTTGTTCATTGCCTGTTTTAACGCAGGCCTTTGGAGGTAAGCAAAGACCGTGCGCCTATTTGTCAGCGACATTGGATAATGTTGCAAGAGCACTTCCTAGCTGTCTGAGGGCTAAGGCTGCAGTGGCAGTGGCAATCCGGCAGTCAGAAGGACTCGTTTTAAATTCCAATTTGACTGTAATGGTGCCGCATGCAGTGGACACCTTACTAAATAAAACAAAAACGCAGCATCTTACGAGTGCACGTCTTACTGGGTATGAGCTGACCTTATTTGCACCACATATTACGATTACTCGATGCGCAACCCTGAACCCAGCCACATTATTACCACTCCCTACGAGTGGACAGGACACTGATTTGCATGATTGCATATATCGCACAGAAGAAGAGACCAAGGGTAGGATTGACCTCACGGACACACCCTTAGATCACCCCCAGGGAGAGCTATATGTGGATGGTTCTTGTTTCAAACTAACAGATGGCACAACGACAGCTGCATATGCGATCACGACCCTAAAAACGGTTGTTGAAACACTCCGAGTACCCCACCGGTCAGCTCAAGCTGCTGAACTTATGGCCTTGTTGCGAGCCTGTGAGCTGAGTGAGGGACTCGAGGTCAATATCTACACAGACAGCCAATACGCCTTTGGTGTAGCCCATAGTTTTGGGCGGCTGTGGAGGGAGAGGGGCTTCCTTACTTCACATGGTCAGAAGATACAGAACGGACAGCTAGTTTTGCGGTTGTTAGATGCTCTCACCCTACCCAAGAAAGTAGCTATCATTAAATGTAGTGCTCACAAAGCAATTGTGGATGAGGTGGGGGAAGGCAATGCTTTTGCAGATCAGGTGGCCAAGCAGACAGCACAGTCCCTGATGTCCCCCATGTATGTCAACTCCTCTGCCAGATGGGTGGGGGGGGACTCTGACCTATTTGATAATACTATGGAAAGTGTGAGAATACTGCAGAAGGAAGCCACCTCCGCAGAATTAGAGAGATGGGAAAACGAGGTAGGGAGATTGGATGAAAATGATTGTTGGATTTATTTGACCGACAAACAAAGGTGGCTACTGCCTAATGCACTGGTACAGGCCGTGGTAACCATGGCACACAGACCCGCACACATAGGAGCAAAAGGTATTTGTGGGCTTTTGGACCCAGTTTGGAATAACCCAAATATTCAACGGACGGCTGTCCGCTTGGTCCAATATTGCATGGTTTGCTTGCAGCATAATCCAGGAAAGGGAGAGAATGTCTTGAGCGGGAATTTTGCACCACCTACATTGCCCTTTGAAGTGCTCCAGATGGATTATATTCATATGGAACGCGTCAACAATTTGAAGTACGTACTGGTCGTGGTCTGTGCATTTAGCAAATGGGTTGAGGCATACCCTACCAAGGAAAATACAGCTCTGGCAACTGCAAGGGCTCTCTTGAAGGAGTTTGTGCCTCGCTTTGGATTGCCTCGCTTGATCTGGTCGGACAACGGGGAACATTTCCATGGGGCCCTTGTTCAGCATATCTGTGAGGGTCTACACATTAAACAGAAGTTCCACGCTGCCCGGCACCCCCAATCAGCAGGGCTCGTGGAGAAGTACAATGGCATTTTAAAATTGAAAATGGCAAAAATACAGGCGAGCACGGGGTTGAGTTGGCCTGACACTTTACCCTTAGCCCTTATGTCTTTACGTGTCACCCCGCACTCCCGATCTGGCCTTTCTCCCTATGAGATACTGTTTGGGAGGCCTGCTAACATGTGGGGGGTACCTAGACCTCGTTCTTTTGCAGATATTGAATATCCTATGTTGATTGATTATCTTTATGCTTTGACTAAAGACCTTCGTTCTGTTCATCAGCAGGTAGCTTCTGTACTGCAGCCGCTGCCAGAGGGCCCCGGTCATCGTTTACAGCCCGGCCAGTGGGTCCTGGTCAAAAAGTTCGAGCAGGACACCAGCTTGGCTCCTAGATGGTCTGAGCCATGGCAGATTTTGTTGGCCACCCGGACGGCGGTTAAAGTGGATGGACGCAAGCATTGGATACATGTTTCGCATCTCAAACGACTACCACTTCCACTTCCTGGTGAGCGGCCACGTCCAGGGGGAATCTGACACAGGAAACTGAAAGAGCTGATGCATTTGTGCCCTTTTCTGACGCCTGTGAGATTGAGCAAAGGCTAGAGGAGGGATCGGTGAGATCAGATGACTTGGTCTCCACTGAAGTTGCAAGTGAAAGTGCAATAGCTTTGAATTCTGTTTCAAGTACCCCAGAAGACGAAACCTCACAAGTACGGAAAGCCCCGGGTGTGCTCTTTTCTGACCCTGAAGTGCCGGGTCGTGAGCGATACAATTTCCGGAGATAAGGAAAGACTTGATTGCATAGACAGGGTTTGCTAGACTACAGGTCTGGGGTGCTGAGCAAGACACTGGACTGAACCCGCTGAGAGCTGGAACTTTGATCATTGTGCTCTGTTCAGAAAGAAGATTCTGTTCAGCAAGACGGCTTTTACTTTGGGATAGGGATACGAGTCTGCCTGTGAGACTCTGACGGACGCAGGAAAGAAGAACCCTCTGGCAGGTCGGACTGCTAGGCCTACTGTTGGACTTTTAGCTAGCAATGTACCCTTTTGGTTGCGTTATCGTAGAAGAAGAGTTTCCTATTGCACCTCGACACGTACCTTTTTATGAACCTATGTTTTCCGCATGGACCACGAAGGTCAAAATAGCATTTGTTGTGACTATAACTGTTATAGTAGCTGTGTTCATGAGTCTGTTCGTATATTTAGAACATAAATACCCGTTACAGAAGTTTTTGCCAACCACTGTTGCACCCCCCGAACATTTCCTGTTCACCCTAGCACCACACAAAGAAAGACATCGCCAGAAATATGCTAAAAATGTATTCATAGAAATGCTGCACCAGACACACAATGTTACTAACACTACGGATTGTTGGGTTTGTGGGCTCCTGCCATCTGTAGTGCACAATCATGATCTGTTTCTCTCCCGCCCTCTGTCTTATTTAGGTAGTTGTGAAGCTTGGTACAAACTGTTTCTGGCAATATACCGGCACTGGGGTGAGCATCGCAGGGACTTCGATGTCAATGAACATAATATCATTATTGACTATGTTCGAGCACACTATGCTTACAATCGAACGGGTAATGGGGATCAGGTGAAAATTGACCCACAGGGCTGCATACAGCTGTATTTAGCAGTAATGGACAAAACTTGGTTGCAAGATGAATTGTATGACTTTAAGGATTTTAATGCCACACAATACTTTCAGCTTTTCATTGAACGAAATGTTACCAAAGATCGTACTGTACCTATCCCGATTTTGAATGTTTCTGCAGGATTTTGTGTGCAAGGGATGGGTAGGATACAAATGGGGAATAGCATTTGCAATTATACCTATCGACTGCAGAAACGTATTAGTCCCCCTTTGATTACTCCACACAATGTGTATTTCGTCTGTGGGGAGCACGCATACACTTGGTTACCACGGAATTGGGCGGGACGTTGCTATCTATCCTTTCTGTTTCCTCCTGTTTATGTGGCCCCCTCCAATTATCACAAAACGCATCAGTTGTACCCAATGCGATCCCATCCTGAGAATACGGCCGCCCCTGTAACAAGTACAGCAGTAGCAAGCTCTGCCGCTGTGATCTCTAGCCATTCCAATATTGCGTTCTTACGCAGATCACGTAGACAGCTTGATATGACGGAAGTCGATCAAACAGATACCTCCTTGCAGCAGTTTACGGATTTTAGTAAGGGTTTAGTACCCTTCTGGGGGCCTATCTTCAATAGTAGGGAAATTAGGAGATTGTCTAGAATAGTGGAAAATGTTATTAATATCACCACTGATATTTTAACAAACCTCACCGTGGAACTTCAGGCTACTAGACTTGTAGCGCTTCAAAATCGTATGGTTTTAGATGTTATCTTAGATGATCGGGGTGGGGCATGCCGTGTCATCGGCAGTTCTTGCTGCGTTTATATTCCTGACTCCGCCCCCTCGGTCCATCTAGCCATCCAAAAGCTGCACCGCATTGCCTCTGAAATGCATACTGAAAATGGGTCCTGGTCATTGTCAGGTTGGTTTTGGGGACTCTTGTCCACGTGGGGATGGAAGCTGATGTTGATCTTAGGAGGTGCGGCTGGCATCATCTTTACGTGCTGTGTCTTGATGCAGTGTGGTCCAGCCTGCTGTTCTTACTGTGCTTCCCGTATCACCACGCTGTGCGTTCCAACCCCTGTCTCTATTAAAGCTCAAATGCTTTAGAAGGAGGTGCATGACATGATGGCCATTGATGAAGAAATATTCGAGGATTAGCTGTTTGTCGTTTTGTTTAGCTCCACCACGCTAAAAGGAGGGTTTGAGGTACCAGAATCGATTCCTGATCACGTAGTATTGATAATCGATATGTTAGGATTAGCATGGTGTCCCTAAACCCCACACTTTAGACACGCATAAAGTAGTATTGCGGTATTTACTTTAACTTAGCTTCACACCACGTTACGCTATATGAATACCATATTATGGCCTTCTTTAATGTCGTGCATGCACAGGCCCTATTCTCTTTTAGCTCTAAAGCCTTGCTCCTGGGAAAGAAACCAACTGTTGCAGAAACTGCTGTTTCAGCTCGTTAGAATCGACAAGGTCGTAGTTAGCTGAAGAAGGGCCGATAAGCACATTCCGGGAGGGGTGCAGGGTGGACCGTCTCTGGGAAGACAGAAGGGAGTCACCCGTCTGACCTTGCTGAATCCTGCCTGAGCGAAACCAGGAGCCCTTTGTGTGCCTTATATGGGTTTTCCTATTACTGTACCAGCCTGTACCAATTTGTATTTTTCCATGTTAGGCAATGATGATGCCAACGCAACTGTATATATGTGATGTGCTGACAATGTGCCAGCAGTCTTCTTGGTGGACCTCGTGGGTCAGGTCGCAAGGAGCTCCTCTGGCAGAGTTTGTGTTTGTGTAATAAACGCTTGAACCTTCTACACTGCTGACCGACTGCTTATTGGTAATGGTAAGGGGATTTTGTAATGTAATGATTATCGTTGGGAGGTGATAATATAACATGGCTAAGAGCATTAGCTCGGTAATGCATGAATATCACTGACTTTTCAGCGATATTCATGCATTGCGGCCGTTTTTTATCGCATTTGCGATAAACCTTGCTAATACCAAGGTTTATCTGCGGTAAAAATCGCCGCAGCTCAGCGGTGAAATATTGTCTCTAACCAAGCAATAGCGATAATTATCGCTATTGCTTGGTAATATGCCCCTATGACCCTGGTCGCTGACCTCTCAAGTTTAGGACTTATATTCCAGAACAAGGGTCCAACGCACTCGGGTGGACATACACTTGACCTAATTTTAACTAATTGTCCTAAAATAATATGTTGTCCCCCAATTCCTGTTAGTTGGTCGGATCATTATGTGATAGGATTTACCTTACTAGGCTCTCATCCACCACATCAAAAGCCATTTCCTGCAGTATGGAGAAGACAATGGCACAAAATTACTGTAGAAGAACTTCAGAAAGTCTGGAATGAACCTTCCCTCTCTGAAGACGATGATATCGAATTAGGTCTGATCAAGTTTAACAAAGCACTTCTAGAGGCAGTGGACCTACTTGCACCGCTGAAACTGCATAAACAGTATCCCAATTCAAAGCAGGAAGCCTGGTATACTGAGGATCTGAAGGTAGAGAAGCAGCAATGTAGAAGACTGGAGAAGACATGGAGAAAAACACATACACCTGCCAGTAAAAAGCTATATCTGGAGGCCCAATCAAATTATCACAAATATATAAAATAAGCTAGGAAAAATAGTCTTGCGTTACAAATAACAGAAGCAGGGAACTCAGCAAGACAACTTTATAAAATTCTCCAATCATTCGTTAAGCCCACAGCGTGTGAAAGCCCTGATGATTTTTCTCAAACTTTATGCGATGATATTTCCGCATTCTTTGAGAACAAGATTGAACTCATATCACCAAGGCATCAAATATTAAGAACAATGTTAATTCTTCCTGTCCTCGACTACCAACGAATGAAAGCTTCCGGTTTACCTCGATTCCAGAGGTTAGCCTGTCCGAAGTCATTGCCCTATATAGCCAAATTAAATCAGGATCACCCACAGACTTCCTGCCTG
The DNA here is from genome assembly GCF_964261635.1 of Lissotriton helveticus. Classification (NCBI taxonomy): domain Eukaryota; kingdom Metazoa; phylum Chordata; class Amphibia; order Caudata; family Salamandridae; genus Lissotriton; species Lissotriton helveticus. The sequence continues at coordinate 1,415,989,901 of NC_136059.1, read as the reverse complement.
CAAAGATGATAGCCTCTCTGGGTAGCTTACTAGCCCAGAGCTTTCAAACCCTGATCAACCTTTCCCTCAAGGAAGGGCAGGTTCCCAGTGTCTGGAAAAGGGCAGTTTTGAACCCTATTCGTAAAAACACGGCGCTACCATGGTCAGACCTTAACAACCTCCGTCCGATTTACCTCCTGCCCCATCTGAGTAAGATGACGGAGAGGCATGTCAATACACACATGTCTAAATTCATCGAGGCAGCGGACGATCTGGACCCTTCTCAATCTGGGTTCAGACCAAATCACAGCACAGAGTCAGCTCTCCTCTCCGTGACCGATACCATCCGGATGGCACAGGATAGAGGAGGCTCCATGATTCTGGTGCTGTTAGATTTGTCCGCTGCCTTCGACACGGTGTCACATGACATCCTTATCAGTCGTCTGAAGAGGGTAGGGATCGACGGAGTGGCCTTATCATGGCTAGAGAGTTTCATCACTGGCCGCTCACAAAGTGTTCGATTAGGCTCCCACTTTTCCATCTCTAGGGAGCGCACCAAGGGGGTTCCACAGGGCTCATGCTTAAGCCCCACATTGTTTAATGTGTATGTGGCCCCCTTGGCGGAAACTGTGAGAGAGTACGGGTTCACACCAATATCCTACGCTGACGACACCCAGCTTTTGTTCCCTTTCCAGACCATGACACCAGTAGTTAAAAGCTCCTTTGCTGCAGGAATGAGAGCCATATCCAGCTGGATGACCTCCAATTGCCTGCAGTGCAATGTGAGCAACACGGAGGTCATGCTCTTCGGAGATGCCCCGCTCCTCTGGTCACCTGAGTGGTGGCCTCCTGACTTAGGCCCTGCCCCTTGTCCAAAGGAGACAGGCAAAATCTTGGGGTCAAGCTGGATCGATCTTTGATACTTAAAGATCATGCTACCCAGGTAACAGGATCTTGTCTGAGGGTCATTGGACTATTGAGGAGGATATTTCCCTACTTAGCAGATAGCCACAGAAGAACTTTAGTACAGACATTGGTAATTAGCAGGCTTGATTACTGCAATGGGCTGCTCATTTCCGCCAATGAAGAACAGTTGGGCAGGCTACAAGTAGCTCAGAACACAGCTGCCAGGCTGATTCTAAATGTCCCAGCCAGATCTTCATCTCGCCCTTTGTTAAACAAGTTACACTGGCTACCCATTCGCCAGAGGGTGAAATTTAAGATTTGTTGCATTATTCATAAATGCCTGTTTGGAGTTGGCCCCAGATACCTATCCAAAATATTCAGACTCTATGAGCCAGGTCGCTCTTTGCGCTCCAAGACAGGGAGGCCGAGCTCTATCTTATAAAGGCCCTATTCTTTGGAACTCCCTGCCCCTCACCCTTAGGCTAAATTCCAGTTTGACTGCGTTTAGGAAATGCCTAAAGACTCATTTTTTTCTGACCTGGTAGTCTTTCCAGTATTTCTGCCTGTGTATCCTTGTTTAGTTCAGCTTATGGTAAGAACGTAAGCGCAGAGATACCCCTTCGGGGGTCGAATTCCTGCGCTATATAAGAAACTAAATAAATAAAATAAATAAATAACTCACCGTTTTTCCATGCACCTGTTATACCCTTTCATATTATATAACTTTTAGTATGTCATATTATATAACTTTTAGTACGTAAGAAGACATATGACATCTGAAATTACATCATGTTTTCAGAACACTGTGTATGGGGGACAGCTAACTAAAACTGGTGAATTTATGTGATTTCTTACAGTACAAAACATTACGTTGGCAACATTTCTATGTTTTTTTAACAAATAAAATATAAAATCTTATTATCACACCTAACTATAACGTCACTTTAACATTTGTTTTTTTCAGAGAATTATTAAGGTGTTTTTGATAGAATCACAATTCCTAACTATAACGTCACTTCAACAATTGTTTTTTTTCTGTGAATTTCTAGCATTTTGTTTTACTTAAAGTAATATCAGATTACCATATGCAAAGCCCCCTGCTGCACACGGCCTTTGTCTGTGTGTGCCACAGGGCCTGGCCAGGAAATCAAGCCCACATCGTGTACAGACTTTGAGTGTGTGTTGCATGCAATTGGCTGCAGGGCTTGGTCCATGGTCAGGCCCTGCAAATGACCCTTCTCAGGTAGCCAACCCCAGCCAAGCACCGCCTTCGGCTATTGGGCAGGAAAGCAAGAACACACCTTGCACAGCCTTTGGGTGGGTGCTGCGTGGAATTGGCTGCAAGGCCTGGCACACAGCCAGGTCCTCCAAATGACCCTCTGCCTGCAGCAGGCCCTGCGGCCAACCCCTGCAGGCAACCTGTTCCCTGCCGGGCAATGGGATTACACATTGCCAAGTTCCAATGCCTCTATTAGTCCCGAGACCCGTTCCCCGGGGGCCTAAACGTTTATATTAGGGGGGTGCACTGCCCTCCCGCCCGAGTCCAAATGAGCCCCAGGGATCCCATACTCCAGGGTCATACACTGATTATAGCGAAGTGGGTGTGTGGCCCCCTTCCTCGAACCGTAAGAGGCCCTGGGACCCCATTCCTCCAGAAAGTCCCACTCAGTGGGATTGCTGAGAGGTCTTTGGGGGCCACTTCACCTTTCTCCACCACCTGACAAATGGGCCTCTTGGTGCACTGTTAGTTGGGGGATAAAGTCCCCTTGGATGTTGAGGTTCCTTGGTGGCCAACATGCCCTTCTATTACCTCCAGTAAGTCCCACACAGTGGGATTACTGAGAGCTGGTCAAAGACCCCCATTCTTCACCACTCTGCAAATGCACCTCCTAGCGGACTACAGGTTGGGGATGAAGTCTTTTTGGATGCTGAGGGTTCTTGGGGGCCATGGGCGATGCAGCGGGATTCCTGTGAGCTAGTCGGAGGCCCGCCCTCTTTTCCCACCACTCTTCAAGCATAACTACTACTTGGAAAACCATAGAAATTCACTTAAAAAATCAAAGGCTACAGGGACTTTAAAGTTAGGAAATATAATTTGAAAAATCTTAGAAATTCACTGAAAAAACAAAGGTTACAGGGACGTTTTAGTTAGGCTCAGATTTCACTCGTACAAAACAATAGAAATTCAGCAGTTATAGTTACCTGAGATAACAATAACTTACGCCTCCGCAATGCACTGCTTATGCCCTCACATATTACATCACTCATAACATGGTCAGTGACATCACTGATGACATCACCAGTGGCATCTCAACTGACATCATTGATGACCTCACCCACGGAACTACTCACACACCCTCTCACAAACCATACAACCTCTCGTAATTCCACTCACACAGCCACACAATCACTCACATACCCATTTATAGACCTATTCCAGCACTAACAAGCCGTCACAATTCTCAATAGAGCCACTCACACACCTACTCACTCATACAGCCACTCTCACAACCATTCACTCACCCATACTGCCACTCATGCAACCAGTCACTCACCCATACTGCCACTCATACAACCAGTAATTCACCTGTACAGCTACTCACGCACCCACTTATACACCAATACACACATACACACAAGGATACATACATTCGGACAACCACTCACAAAATATATGTTAGAAGTAATATCACTCAGTAGTAGTGCACCTAGTATACCAATGTAACTTTTGTAGTATGTCAGTATTTATGTTTCACACCCAAAAACTCTTAAAAACACTTACACTCACTTGAGGATGTCATCAGTGATGTAATCTGAGAGGTCATCAGTGAGGTCCAATGATGTCATCGGTGATGTCACTGACCATGACATGAGTGATGCAATGTGTGAGGTCATAAGCAGTGCATTGGTGGGGCGTAGTTAACTTAGGTAACTATAACTGCTGAATTTCTATGGTTTTGTAAGAGTAAAATCTGAGCCTAACTATAACATCCCTGTAACCTTTATTTTTTTCAGTGCATATATTTATATATATTTCTTTCACTCCCTCATGCTCCATCATTGTTATATGCTTGTAGCATTCTGTGTTGTTTAATTGGAGCAAGGCTTCATTTTCATATAATTCCTTTCCCCACAGAACTACATTTCCTCCCCTGTTGGAGGGTTTTATGATTGTCCTTCTTGATTTTGTTTATCATACGAAATATTTTGTACTCGTGTGCATTTCTTTGGTACTTTTGTTTCTCTCCTTCCAGATATAGTTGTCTTAGATCTTTCGTGACATTATCTGAAAAAATATCCAAATTGTCTCTCGTCAATTGCGGGACAAACCTGGTGCGAGCACGGAAGGGGATATAATCTCCTTTTTGTAGTGTAAGGTTTGAAAGTTCTGGAGCGTGAACAGTGAATATCAAGGTACCATTCTCCTCCTCATTTTGCAGTGCCCACATGTCTTCCAAAACGGTAAGCCAGATAACGCTAAGTTTATTGGAGCTTGAGGCAGTTGAATATTCGTTTCTATGCTTTGATTACTATTTGTAGATCTCAATTTGTGTATTGTGGTAAGTTTAAGTGTCCTCACAAATCGATATAAGTCCATCCCACTGTTAGCATAATTTTTATCCAATTGGTGGCAGTACAATAAACAAGTTCCATTGACTCTTTATCTTCATTTGTTAGTTTCATAGAACTCAGGTTAATTAAGGTATTGTTCGTTTTCTCCCTTTGTTCTATTTCTTTGTGTTGGATTGCATTGATCTCCCTGGTTTGTCTCCAACTGTTTCTTCGGTATCCCTCACCTCACCAACATCATTGTTCGTTGCCTGTGTGGAGGTGCTCCCTCCATCATTTGTTGTTCTTAAAGAAACTGAGTCTGTGAATAATTTTAGTGCCTCTTGTTCTCGTACTGCACCTCCATCTTTGCTCATCTTTATATTTGTGCCAATACTCCCCTACGTAACTCCTCTGTTGTTTATCTCCCTCTCATCTCTGGGAGCCAACAGCTATGTTTCCGACACCTGTTGTCCACCACTGCGTTCTGCGTATACACACACTAGTTATAGTTAGAAATTAGCATTTAAAAAAACGTTGAAATTCACTGAAACAAACATAGGTTTCAGAGACCTTATAGATAGAAATTAGCATTTAAAAAACCTTAGAAATTCACAGAAAAAAACATAGGTTTTAGGGGTGTTATAGTTAGCTGGACATTTCCTCGTACAAAACTGTAGAAATTCCTCCGTTATAGTTAGTTCTGCTAACTATAACTCGCGCACCTGCAATGCAATGCTAATAATGTCACATATTACATCATTCATGACATAGTCAGTGACATCACTGATGACATCACTGATGACATCTCAAATGACATCACTAATGACATCACTGATGACATCATCCAGTGTATGTGGCTTAGTTTGAAATCTAAATATGTATTATATATAAACCAATCTGTATTGAAGATTGAGTGGATATATAACTGTCTGGATGGAGGATTTAGTAGCTGTCTGACTGTCTGTTTAAGTGAGTAATTAAAAGTGTCTCACTTAATACATGGATTAGTAACTAAACTATGTGAATGTGTGAATCACTGTCTCTGTTGCAGTATAACATGCTGCATCAGTTGGTCAATAACTACATGAGTGTGTATATTAGTTATTGATTAGTTAGGTGAGTATAAGTATGGGACACTGAGGTTGTGTGTGGTTGGATGGGGTGTGTGTAACTATGCATAGATGTGTGAATTGTGGATTGACTAGGTGTACGGGTTTAAGAGTTCATGTGGAAACAGTTGTTTAGGTGACTGAGTGTATTTATTTGTGTCTTTGTGAGTGAATATTTTTTCGTTGTAAATCTTCAACAAAGTAAAAAAATAAAAGGCATTGTATGTGAGAGTTGGTGTATATAAATAAGTATACGTAAGAGTCACTGATTGTGAGAGTAACTATATGAGTGTATAATTGTAATGGTGATTTTTTAACATATTAACTATGAGTTACTATGTGTTTGAATAAATGAGGTTTTTGTGTATAATTGTGTAAGTGAGTAAATGTAAGTGTGATTCATTTTTTTCATGAGTTCGTAGGATGACTGCATTACCGACTAAGCTGACTGCTGATGTGTCAATGTCTATATATGTGTATAAGTGCATTTGATAGGGTTCTATTAATTAGTGACTGCATGTGTAAGTGATTCTGTTGTTGAATGGGTAGTTTTGTGTGTAGACTTAGGAATCAATGAGTGGGTATATAGTAACTGGTATTAGTGTGTCAATGGTTTTAAATATGGTACTCTGTATTTTACAGTGAGTGATGAAAGGTTATACTAGTGTATGATGAGGTGTATCAGATTGTTACGTGGATGATGTCATCAGTGATGCCATCAGTGATGTCATTTGAGATCTTATCAGTGATGTCATCAGTGATGTCACTGACCATGTCATGAATGATGTAATATGTGACATCATCAGCAGTGCATTGCGGGTGTGCAAGTTATAATTAGCAGAACTAACTATAACGTTGGAATTTCTATGGTTTTGTATGAGTGAAATGTCCAGCTAACTATAACACCCCTGAAACCTATGTTTTTTTCTGTGAATGTCTAAGGTTTTTTAAATGCTAATTTCTGACTAAAACGTCTCTGAAACCTATGGTTTTTTCAGTGAATTTCAAAGCTTTTTTAAATGCTAATTTCTAACTATAACGTCTCTGAAATCTATGTTTTTTTCAGTGCATTTCAAAGGTTTTTTAAATGCTAATTTTTAAGTGTAATAGTAGTTTTTTTTACTGATTTTCTACAGTTTAACTGTTTATTTATAAATATGTTATTCATTAAATAACATTATATATTTCCCTGAACATTGCAAAAACATTTTTTTTAAATTCAAACTGAAATAGTTTATTTTTTTGTTTTATGTTTTTATTTTAATATATTTATATTATTTTCTTTTTTTTCCAAAAATGTTTTGGAGTCGCGCAACCAAAGCGTACACATCACGGTGGGTGCGCAGATTCTAGCTGCCATTTTAGAAAAGTCATCAAGGAACCGTGTACGGTGTGCAGCGGCTGCGTGTTTTTCAGTTACATCATATACATTTAATATTATGTGATGTGTGCGACTGGTATGTGACCAGTTCGTGACTCCTACTCCAGCGCATTCGTGACACATGCGCATTACGGTACGCGACACTTGCACGGTGGTGGGTCCCGCCTGATGTCATATACGCGCTGGGTGCCTGACTCCAGCAAAAAAATGTTATGTTCTAAAATGATAAGTATGTGTCTTTAATATACATATTAGGGTAAGAGATTATCTAAGATAGTCATTAAAATAATATATTTGTACTTATAATAAAAGTATATTATTTTAAAATATATTTTTGCCAAGTTGCGTCGGTGAGTGCTTCGTGAGCGCAGAGTGCGCGGCTTCCATGTGACCTCGAAAAAATATTTCATTGCTTCATAACATTTCCCACTGTAACTATTGAAGGACCCCACCCATTTTAATCATTCTTGTTGGAGCATCTTTAGAGAGACATCTCTTTTCCTACAAGAACCCTTTTTGCTTGTTTTTTTGGTGTTTTTCAAAAAATATCAAACAAAATGGCATTTAGATAGCAGCAGCAGCAAGAGGAAGTATCTTCTGAAGAAGACTTCTTGCAGGAGGCACCACGTCCACAAAGGCCGGAAACTGTTGTGTGGAAATTCTTCACTTTTCCACCTGGAGAGAAGAAAGTAAATGCGAGAAAGGTGACGTGCAAAATTTGTGACCAAGTCCTGTCAAGAGGCAGTGAAAACAAATACTCTGTGGCACTGCTTCTATGTACAAGCATCTCCGGAACACATGTCCTCTCAATCTTGCTCGGAAAGAAATGAGGCGTGCTGCTTTGAACCCCTCACATGCTGAGGCAAGTACGTCTGGAGCGTTCTCAGGAACACCTGCAATGGACATTAGGCCAGAATTCACCTTTCTCGAGCAACACTGCGTGAAGTGTAAGAAACTTATATGCTTTGATGAGCAGTCGGTGGATGCAGTTTGTGCTGCGCAACGCAACCATCGTTGTTAATTTTTTTTTTGCTGCTTTTAGAATGATAAGTAATTCCAAAAGTTTCCTGTTTTATTCGTTCTTTTTTTTGTTCATTTTTTGAAAAAACACCAAAAAAAATACAAAATTGTTTGAAAAAATATAAAACAAATGCAAAAGAAAAAAGAAGAAAAAAAAGTTCTTATCAGAACTACCTTATCTGGTTAAAGAAAGAACTATAATTGCAAGGTAATGTGTGAAAGTTTGGTTGAATATATGTATACAGCATGATTGACTGAAACAATGCATTAGTAGTGTATGGTGAATTTATAGGTGAAGATTTATGAGGAAGTACTGCAGCGTGACACTGCAAGCTCTTTAGCTGCACTGCACTGTGGCACTTCCGAAGCACAGGGATGTGACCTATGTACATATATATGTTGCAACTCTGTGCTTCCTTCTGCACTGCTGCACAAACTGCAGCCATGCGGTCACACAGGAACCCTTGCACCATGGTGCAAGGATGTCTGTGTCGTACAGAGATTGTTTTTGTGCAGGAAGGTACACCTTCCTGCACAAAAACAATCAGTAAAGGCAGTTTCCTCTTTCAATGCATGCTGTGGAATGCAGCATGCATTGAAAGAGCAAATAATTAAGAGAAATAAAAACAATTCTCCTCTTTGCGCCTTGCTACACCAACTCTAGGATGGCACAGCATTAACACACATCTCCAGATTTACGATTTCTCATAAATCTGGAGATGTGTTTTGCTCTATGGGTGTTGCGTGCAAACACCCACAGCAACACCTATGGAACGCCCCTTTCAACGCAAAGTTCTGTGTATGAAGGGGTCGTATTTACAAGGAGAGGAAAAACCATGCAGGGTGGCTTTTCCTCTCCTTGTAAATATGAAGGAGTGCCTGGCACCATCACTACGTTACAAAAAGTGACATACTGGTGGCGCATGGTGCTTGTAAATCTGCCCCATAAGTGCTTAGGTATTGGCAGACTGATACAATAAGAACATAGTGCTGGATGGGTGGTTGAAGAATTGCATGAGACTGATAGGAGGTATCCTACGCTGCATGAGTACTACTTCAGTATTTAATGGAGTGGACCAATAGTATGTATCGGCTTAGAGATTTGTAGGGATTATGCACAGAATATTTTATTTGTACTTGTGTTGGTGCCTAGGTCATTTTATAAGAATACCACTAGTCACTGGAATGATGACAGTGCTGCAAACAGAGTGAACACTTAATTTATAAGTGCTTACGTATTGGTGGAGTGATAGGACAAGTAGATAGTGGTAGATAAGTGATTAAAGAAGTACATGGAACAGACTGGACGATTCCTACACTGCATGAGTACTAACTGGGTATTTAGAAGAGTGTATCAATAGAATGTAGCTAGTTAGAGGTCTGCTTGGATAGTGCACAAAATATTATAGCTGTACTTGTGTTAGTAGCTAGGCCATTCCATAAGTTCATGACTAGTAACTAGAATATTTACAGTATTACAAACAGAGTGTATAGTGAATTTATACGTGCTTAGGTATTGGTGGAGTAATAGGATAAGAAGATAGTGCTGGATGGGTGATTGGAGAAATGCATGGGACAGATAGAAGGATTCCTAGACTGCATAGGTACTAACTGGGTATTTAGAAGAGCATATCAATATTATGTAGCTGGTTAGAGGTCTGCATGCATAGTGCACAGAATAGTGTAGATGTACTAGTATTGGTGTGTCTATGGTTTTGAGAATGGTAGTCTGTATTTTAGGGTGTCAGGAGGTGCATCAGATGATCACGTGGATGATGTCATCAGTGATGTAATTTGAGATGTCATCAGTGATGTCACTGACCATGTCATGAGTGATGTAATATGTGACGTCATCAGCAGTGCATTGCGGGGCGCGAGTTATAGTTAGCACAACTAACTATAACGGCCGAATTTCTCTTATTTTGTACGAGTGAAATGTCCAACTAAATATGACATCCATGAAACCTGTGTTTTTTTCAGTGAATTTCTGAGGTTTTTTTAAATGCTAATTTCTAATTATAATGTCCCTGAAACTTGTGGTTTTTTCAGTGAATTTTATATATATGTATTTAATCTCCTCTCACTCTTACAAGGAAGGATCAGCACTCTGGTTGTAGTTTAGAAGTATTTAATCGTCAAAGGACGTGATCCACACGTTTCGGCTTGTCCGAACCTTGATAACGATACAAGACGTCATTGAGGCATCCTTATTTAAATGTACAAACGCCTAAAGTTGCCAACATTAACAAAGGACTACATATTACTTTAATCCAAAAAGCTGGCAGCCATATTGGCCCGGTCACGATGTGAAAATTCAGGAATTGATACGATAAAGAAACGAAAACAAGTGTTAATATGCACACATTGTCATTTCAGCATACCTTGACCCGTGACCTGGCCGCCATACCTGTATGTTCGTCAACGTGACTTATTCATAATAAACATACTTAGGATTGCAAACATCAACATAAACAATGGACTACACATTACTTTAAAGTGAAAGGCTATCGGCCATATTAATCTGGGCATGCTGCGTATTATAATGGTTTTACACGAAAGAAACGAAAAAAAGGGTTGTTAATATACACACACTATCCCTAAAATAAAGTTCTAGCGATTATAGTTTAATTCCATTCACAGCTCATTTGAGACATCATGAGTGATGTCATGAGTGATGTAACGGACCATGTCATGAATGATTTAATGTCTGAGGTCATTAGCAGTACATTGCAGGGGCGTAAGTTAAAGTTAGCTCAGGTAACTATAACTGCTGAATGTTACTGGTTGTGTATGAGTGACATCTGAGTCTAACTATACCATCCCTGTAATCTTTGTTTTTTTCAGCAAATTACTAGGTTTTTTTAACGTTAAGTAAGATGCATATCACAATGGATGGTGGGGGGTTGGAAGCAGGGCCTGGCATTGTGCTACCCCCACCCAAGGTTGCTGCTCCTGCCTTCCCTCCTCCTGACCAACCATTGTCCAAGTCCAGGGCCCTGCTCCCTTATTACAGCCCTGTGTAGCTGTTGTTCTGCCATTGGCCTTCCCGCCTTCTCTGAACAGTTAGCTTGCTGCCCCATCCACCTCCTCCCTATCCTCTGTTGTCTGAATCCATGGACTAGCCTCCTCCCTCCTGCCATGCATGGTCTGATGTATGTGCAGCCACTGCCCTCCATTTAGCATGATGTTCCATTCCTCCTGCCCTCCATTGGCCATTCTATGTCCCATCATTGACCTCATGCTTAGCCTCTGTGCTTAGCTTGCTGCCCCTATTCTGATTCCCCCTGCCCTCCGATGTATGTGTGCATTCTCTTGCTCCATCCTTTTTGCCCACCATGTTCTATGGACCTGCCACTACTATCTACTCTGAGTGTTCTGTTGAGCTGCCACTCCCATCCCACCTGCCTAGCATTGTCAGATGACTATAACCTGTCCCTGCCACCTCCACCCTGCCTGTCCACATTCCATGCCCCTATCCCCTTTCCACTGTCCGCCATGGTCCATTTTACTGCCACACCCTTCTGCCCTCCCTGGTCTGTTGTTCTGCAACTGCTCCTCCTGCCTGCCCCGCGTTGTCTGTTGTGAGGCCCCTTCCCCTGAACTCTCTCATCTGTGCCAAGGTCCTGACCCTCCCTTCTATCCTCAATGGTCCTTTGTGCATGCCCCTGTATCCTCCTTCTTGTACATTATAGCCATTGTGCTGCCACTAACCCTCCCGCTTGCCATGCATGGTCTTCTGTGCTGCCATGGCCCCTCCCACCTTCCTTGTGTGGTCAGCTAGCTGCCCCTGACCCCCTCCCATCTTCCCTCCATGGTCTCTGTGTATGCCAATATAGTCCCACTGTTGCTCTCCATTGTGTGTCTTGCTTCTAGTGCCCATCCTGCCTGACCTCCATGGTCATCTTGCTGCTCCTGCCCTGCCCCCTTGCCCCCAGCCCTCTGTTTCCATGTGCAGACCCCTATTCCCTCCCTCCTGGCTTGTCTGTTCCATTGTAATGCCCCTGATCTGTCCCTCCTGCCCTTTATGGTCCGTTATGCTTCAACTTTCTCTCCTGTCTGTCTATTATGGTCAGCTAGTTACCGTTGCCTCTTTCCCCTCTATTCTCTGTTATGTTATGTTATGTTATGTTAAGTGTTGCTTATAAAGCGCACTGACACCGGAGCTTCCTGGCGCTGATAAACAGAACAGAGTGAGGGGAAGGTAAAGGTAACAGAGTCTACGTGGGGGTAGGGAAGAGGTAAGTTTTTAGCATTTTCCTGAAATTGAGAAAAGAGGAGCAAGATTTGATAGAGAGAGGGAGGAGGTTCCAGAGCCCAGGGGCCAGCTGGGAGAACCGGCGTCCGCCGAATCTCTTAGTTTTGCTCCTGGGGGTGATCAGCAAGTCAAGGTGGGCGGATCGAAGATTACGTGTAGGATAGTAAGGGTGGATGGTAGATTTCAGAAAAGCAGGGGAAGGGCAATGAAGTGCCTTGAAGGTAAGACAAGCTACCTTGAAGGCAGCCCTTCGCTCAACCGGGAGCCAATGCAAATTCATAAGCAAAGGTTTAGCTGATTGCCATCTAGGTGTTCCATGGATCAGGCGGGCAGCCTGATTCTGGACGATTTGAAGGCGTTGAGTCAGGTATTGTGGTAGACCGTGATAGATGGCGTTGGAAAAGTCCAGACGGGTCAGTACCAGCGAAATAACAGTTTGAGTGAGTGCTGCCGGGGGAAGAAAATGGCGGATTTTCCGGATCCTCCGAAGTTGAAACATACAGGAGGAAACCACCGCTCCCACCTGAGCCCTGAGAGAAAGCTCGGTGTCAATAATGACACCTAGACTTTTTACTGTTTTTGCTGGGACAGAGGGGGAGCCAAATTCTGGAGGCCAGAACTGTGGACCCCAGTAGGTGGAGCTGAGTCCAGGAAGTAGGAGCTCAGTTTTACCGGGGTTCAACTTCAATTGGTTCTGGTTCATCCAGAGTTGGATATGAGTCATGGCTCCTTGAAAAGTTTTGATGGTGTTTGGTGACTTGAGGGGAAAGATGATCTGGAGATCATCAGCGTAGTTATAAATGACGATGTCCCATTTCAGGAGTGATTGAATGAGTGGCCGGAGGTAAAGATTAAAGAGGAGCGGGGAGAGGGAAGAGCCTTGGGGAACACCACAGGATGTGAGAGTTTTTTTAGCAGTGTAGGGGCCAAGGCGAACCGCCTGTGTTCTCCCCGTAAGGAAGGACCTGACCCACTCAAAAGCAACGCCCTGGATGCCCGCCTGCCCGACGCGGTGGAGAAGGATGTCATGATCCACCGTGTCGAACGCGGCCGACAGATCCAGTAAGACGAGGGCTTGGGGGTTTCCCGCATCCGCGTTGCCTCTGAGTGTGTCAAGGACTGCCAGGATAACGGCTTCTGTGGAATGGAAGCCGGCCTGGGTTGGTACAAGGTAGCCGGAGGATTCTATAAACCTGGACAGGCAGCGAGTGACGTGAGCCTCAATAAGTTTGGAAAAATAAGGGAGAAGGGAAATGGGGCGGTAGTTCGATGGCTCCGTCATATCGGCGCCAGTTTTTTTTAGTAAGGGTACCAGAATAGCTTCCTTAAAGGAAGTGGGGCAGATGCCGCTGCTGAGGGAGCTATTAAGTAGATGTAGGATACTTCTCTGTTGTCCATGTGCATGGTCCTGTCCCCTCCCTATTGCTTTCTATGGATTGTTGTGCTGCACTCCCATCTTGCATGCCCTGTGTGGTATATTGTGCTGCTGCAAACCCTGATGCCTGCCCTGTAGGGTCAGTTTGGTGCACCTCTCCATGTCCCTCCTATCCTCTGTTATTCGAGTCCATGTCCCTACCCAAATTCCTCCTGCCTTCCATGATCCAATGTACCATACTTGCTAACATTTTAAACTTTTTTAAGAGGGAGATTTTGAAACAAAACTGGGGTATTGATTTTCCCCTTTGACTTACATTGAAAAAGAGGAGATTTTAGACAGGATACAGATCAATTAAAGCCCGTTTTGGGCTTAAAAACATTGGACGTTTCCTGGCTGAATCATGTCAGTTGGCATGTATAGTTGTACTTCCACTGCCTCTTCCTTCTGCCCACAATGGTCTATTACATTGCCACAGCCTCTCTTGCCTTTCCTGTATTGTTGGTTTGTTGCCCCTGCCCCCCTTGCCACTGCCCTCCATAGTCTGTTGTGCTGCCACTGCCCTTCCTGCCTGCCCAGTGTGGTCAAATTGTTGCCTCTGCACCCTCCTACCTGCCTTCAATTTTCAGAGTCCGTGCCCCTGGCCTCTTAAAGCAGGTTTTCAAATTAGATACATATGCCATAACATGAATTGGTTACACATTTGCACTTTCCTTACATTTAAAGTATGAAATTTTAAAATTGGACCATATTTGCCTACATTTTCTTTGAACAGCAATCTATCTATATACTTTTAGTAGCAGATCTCAGTGAACTACTGTTGACAGAATGTCCAGAATGTGAACATTTAGCTTCTAGTGCCCTATGGACCACAGTTCCCAGAATCCCTAGTCCAGAAATCCTCCGCCTACAGTGTCAAAGAGCTAATAAATTCACAGGCTCAGAGATTGCCTTTGGTACAATTTACATCCTTTTTGTGATATGGCAGCTGGTCTAAACAATGCAATGCACCCCCTTCTTGGAAAAAACCTATAGAAAGGTGCGTTTTATAAAGAAACAACCTGCTGCGTGCTTGTTAGTAAGTGAAAACATCTCTGATGGGGAACTGGGGCTGGTATCATAGAACGTTCTTCTAACCCACGCTCAAAAGTTAGTGTTTGGTTACTTAAGCATTGCGATTGACATCTTTCCTCTCGCTCTCTCTCTTTGAACCAACACGGACTGCCTGATATTCTCTCGTAGAAGGCAGTGTGTTTGTCCTTTTACCCTCTCCTTGCCAGTTTATCTGCAGAGGGCTGGATCCAGGGATCCTAGGTTGACCAAAAACATTTGACTAAATGCAACTATTATTAGTCTGGCTTGGGGAATAGCTATTGGCTATAAGTAAACTAAATATTCCCAATTAACTGCATGCCTATTAAACCATGTTTAGCTGAGTGAGCACAAGCACTTTAGCACTGGTTAGCAGTGGCACACTGCAGAGTCCTAAGGCCAACAAAAGCAAAAATCCAGTACAAATTGAGGGTAAGTAGGCAAAACATTGTGAGGAAGACCAACCTAAGGTGGGCAGGTGTAAAATGCAGTAATTCACAAAACCTTGGCAAAATCCCCCAGGTTGTAGAATTGTATAAATTTTTCCATTGACAATAGTAATGATCAACCCTGTTAATATCAAGTTTTATGAAATCTATATTTGATGTTTTGTAACAACATTTTCATTGAAAAATATTTCATCAACTGGGATGATGAGGGAGCCTGCTGCTGTACCCAGGCACTCAGTGTCCCATATTGCCTTGCTGCACAAATGAAAGGAGATGGGGCCACATCTGATTCCCCCATGCTGCACGCTTTCCTCCTCCTGCAGCATGGGACATGCACGGGCCACACTAGTGCAAAGGGCTGGCCTGCCCTGCACCCGTCAGCACCAGAAAGAGCCAGGGCAAGACCACCCCACTTGGCTCTATCATCAGACATCTACTGTTGTTCTTGGTAAGAGTGTTTAGTATCCTTTGGGTTTAGTTCTATGATAGCATATGTCTGATGCCCGTCTGACAAGAGGTTCATACATCCTCTGAATCAAGAGGAGAGACTGCTGGGTGCTTCTGGGTGTGCGTGGGCCAATGATCTGTTGCTGTGCGGTAACCCTCGACCCAGACCCTTTTCCTCATGGCCTTTTATCAGACTAATCCTTGTTCTTCAGCCTGTTGGTTTGGACAAGAGCAATTGTAAGGTGTACTCCAGACACTTGGACCTTTGCACTTGGTCCCCTATTTAATTGAAGTGAAATGAACCAGGGTGTTGCTGTATGGCTGTGGATTTTTCCACTTGCATCACTTGAGGGGGTACAGTAACAATTGTGCCAGGAGGTGCCAACGCTGAGGATGGGATTGAAGTTATCCGTAACATCATGCCCACAGCACAGTGGTCAACATGTGGCACAGGCCAGTTGTACCATTTCTATCATTTGAGGGGGCCTCTGGGCCCCAGTGACACTTGCGTTATGAGGCGCCAATACTGAGGAGGGGATGGTGTTCTCCCTTACAATGTGCTTACAGCACCACCAATTTGTGCTGCCAAAAGTGGCCTAATGAATTTTAAACTCTGTGTGTGGCCATTAATCCCTAAATTGCTATGCAAATTAACCAGAGTGCCTTTTGAGTCCATTGATTTTAAACTAGCCCTCTTTTGCAAAACTGCTTAAGACTTAATTCCAAAAGGGGCACATCATATTAAGTGAAAGAGTATTTCTAATAATATTCCACACAGGCGTATTTTGAGTGTTTCGAGTTGACCCACTTGCAGTCTGCCCATTCGAAATCTCAGTGCCTCGCAGCTGTGCACGGCCAAGAAAAGAAAACAAGAATTGGCCTAGTCAATAGGTCTCGCATTTGGGGCCTTATAAGTGTTTCGGTATCCAGCACAATATCCTTGGCGCAACAACATCAACTGTTGCATGGCTAAACACTTATAAGGCCCCAAAGGTGAGACAGACCTATTGGCTATGCCAATGCTTGTGCTATTTGCTCTTGACTAAACTGAGCAGAGACATTTTAAGGCATGGGCAAAGTGGGCCAGGGTCCCAGGCTTTCAGGGGTCCCCCAGATTGAGCCTGCTCTGTTAAGTAAAGATTCTTGCCTTAATGACCTTAAATAACTCTTAAACAGATTGTTTTAAATATATTTCCCCTTTAATTTACTTTAGTGTGGGTGGTGTAGTCTATTACAGGCATTTTGCAGAGTAATGCTTCTGTTTTTTAGCACCATGCAACATTCATTAAAAAATACTTTTGATTAAAACAGGACCTCACATATGAGAAATGGGAGAGGTCACAAATGTTATTTGCAATTAATATTAGTTAGCTGCTACTGTTTTATAATATTAAAAATGCACACTACTATCCCTGAATACTAGATGGAACACATTTAGAATTTGGACTAGTGTGCCTGTGCACTATCAGTGACCAGGCCAAAGAGGAAATATAAGAGCTGAAATTGGATCAGAAATTCAAAGCTATTCTGAACAGGGGCCCAGATAATTTGCTTAGACCAGCCTCCGCACCCTCCCCCCTCCCAAAATCCTTAAGATGTCCCTGACTGTGCAAAAAACGCCAATTCTTACATTAATTTGTTTTGAAGTGTCCCCGTAAATATTAAGTTTATCTCTTTTAGTCTAAGTTTAATCATTGCTGTTACTTAACCATTTAAGTACCAAGAACGGTATACAAATGTCACTTTTATGGCGAAGAGATGGGGTAGAGTTTTTTTGGCCTTAGTGCCTCTTTAAATGCCTCACGGTGTGAGCCTGTGCTCACGGGACACAGCTTTAAGTGTTAGTCTGCAGAGAAGGCCGGGTGAGGGAGGGTGTGGATGTGAGCAAGTCCCGCAGTTGAGGAAGTCTCAATTACCACACCAGAGACAAGATCATTTTATGTTTGTGACGTTTGACAGTGTGAAATGTAAGATGCTGTGAAAAAGATGAAGGTGTTTTTGTTCACCTGAAAAGGGAAAAGTTTGTTACAATTTAAACATATCAAGGGTGTCACTTACCATAATGCAAGCTTGGAAAATGCCCCCTTGTTAAAAGTATAAGGCAGTCGCAATCTCCGGAAAGTGGGCTGCTCGCACTCTTGGGTCCCCTCTGTGTCACTGCACCTGCTGCACAGTGGCCACGCACCTGAATATATTGTTGCTGCTTGATATTTATAAACCGAATGTACCGTAAGCAGCATGACATGGGTAATGTTTTTATAATTTTAAAGAGAAACTAATATAAAATGGAATGTACACTTGGCTATGAATGAATGAGAATTCACAATTAAAAATCCTCTGCCTCGGCCATGGGGCGTTCCTCACCGTTCAAACCTTTTTTAAACATGTGCCACTCTACTGCAGATGATCTGCCAGACCATAAAGGCAAGCTGAGAAGGCAGGGCAGGTCGGATATTTCGGCATCCTTCTTCCTTCTCTCTAACTTAAATGATGCAGTGTGGGGGCCGAGCTGGCGCCTGAGTGCCATTACCTTCAATTAAGTGCTGTCCGGTCTCTGCTGCCAGTGATCTGGGCTCCCACAGGACTGCTCCACTCCGGTCTATTGTCTGTCGCTTCAACGCCTGCGGTGCTGATTGTAGGCCTATGAATTAGTATTCATGTTAAATGCAGCGCATTTGTGCGCTGCAATTAACATGAATAAGGTCTCGCAGGATCAGATGTTGGGTGCGCGCTAAATATGGCATACTGTGCGCTTGGTTTGGCTTCCGTGAGCGCGCACCCTGGCGCGCGGCTTATTGGGAACAGTGCTGACGTCATCTTGATGTCATCAAAACTGTAATACCTAGAGCATTTCCTTTAGAAATTACATATGTGAGAGGGTCTTATTTGCATCAAAATTATGGTAAGTGCTCTAAAAAACTATAATAAGGACATATTTTATGAGTTTATGGAGTTTCTGCTTCAGCTCGACATTTTTTGATTCTGGTCAAATCACTTAATCTCCCCATGTCTATAACCAAAATGAATTTGTTCCTGTGTGATGTAACCAATGCTCATGTAAAGCACTCCAATATCTGACAAGTCTGCACTATATAAAACTGTAAAAACACAAAAAATAAAAAGTGTTTTGCATACTTCTGTCATTGGGCTACATGTGGGCTACATCTGGGTGATAGTTGTGCTACATTTGGGCTCTTTTGTCTCTGGAGGCCATTTTGGGAGATTTATTTGTTATTACGTTTCCTAGTTTCCTCATTTACTACAGTCTCCTCAGTAGGAAATGCTTTCAGTTTTTTACCTTGATTCCATCAAGAAGGTATTCAGATATGTCACACATTTGCCATAAATTCTGAATGTTAGCACTCTAGTTGCTCATTAGATCACTGTAGTAAAGCTACGGCTCACCACGGAAGCCAGCTGCTGGTATTAAAAGTATTTGTTTCAGTCTGCATGTCACAATTCTTTTATGAAATAGAAGAAGATTTGAGAAGTCACTCAAAATGTGCTCTCATTTTTCTTTCTTTAGCACTGATCATAATTTCTATGGCAAAACGAACCCCCTCATTGAGTTCCTTTTTAAATTAAATGTTTTAAGTGTTACCAGTTTATTTCAATCAAGATGGTTCAGGTGTGCCATACTTTTGTCAAAAGTAAGACGGTAAGCGCTCTAGTTGTTCTTAAGAACACTCTGGGACATTCTGGCATTGAGCTATACGTGGGCTACATCTGGATGATATTTGTGTTACATTTGGGCTCTTTTGTCTCTGGTGGCCATCTTGGGAGATTTATTTGTTATGAAGTTTCCTAATTTCCTCATTTACTGCAGTCTTCTCAGTA
Source organism: Lissotriton helveticus (assembly GCF_964261635.1). NCBI lineage: Eukaryota > Metazoa > Chordata > Amphibia > Caudata > Salamandridae > Lissotriton > Lissotriton helveticus. The sequence continues at coordinate 1,415,970,499 of NC_136059.1, read as the reverse complement.
GGAAATACTTTCAGTTTTTTACTTTGGTTCCATCAAGAACGCATTCAGATGTGTCACACATTTGCCATAAATTCTGAATGTTAGCACTCTAGTTGCTCATTAGATCACTGCAATAAAGCTACTGCTCACCAGGGAAGTCTGCTGCTGGTATTCAAAGTGCATGTTTTAGTCTGCATGTCAGAATTTTTTAATGAAATAAAAGAGGATTTGAGAAGTCAAAATGTGCCCTAATTATTCTTCCTGCAGCACTTAGCATAATTTCTATGGCAAAATGAACCCCCTCATTTTGCTCCTTTGCAAATGAAATGTTTTAAGTGTTACCACTTTATTCCAATCAAGATGGCTTCAGGTGTGCCATACTTTTGTCATAAGTACGACTGTTAGCGCTCTAGTTGTTCTTTAGAACACTCTGGGACATTCTGTCATTGGGATATACTTGGGCTACATCTGGGTGATATTTGTGCTACATTTGGGCTCTTTTGTCTCTGGTGGCCATCTTGGCTGACTTATTTGTTATGAAGCTTCCTAATTTCCTCATTTACTACAGTCTCCTCAGTAGGAAATACTTTCAGTTTTTTACTTTGATTCCATCACGAAGGCATTCAGATGTGTCACACATTTGCCACATATTCAGAATGTTAGCACTCTAGTTGCTTATTACATTACTGTAGTAAAGCTACTGCTCACCAGGGAAGTCTGCTGCTGGTATTGAAAGTGCATGTTTCAGTCTGCATGTCAGAATTTTTTAATGAAATAGAAAAGATTTGAGAAGTCACTCGTAATGTGCCTTCATTTTTCTTTCTGCAGCACTAATCATGCTTTCTATGGCAAAATTAACCCCCTCATTTTGTTCTTTTTTAAATTAAATTAATGTTTTAAGAGTTACCACTTTATTCCAATCAAGATGGCTTCAGGTGTGTAATACGTGTCATAAGTAGGACTATTAGTGCTCTAGTTGTTCTTTAGAACACTCTGGGAAACTGCAGTAGAACACAAAGGAATCAACTGACAGTGTATTCCCTTGTTGGATGTACATGTTTCTACTGAGAATGTCAGACTTTATTCTCACATGACTGAGAAAGATAATGTGAATTTACAGAAAATATGCTCTCAGTTAAGCTTATAGATCACCTTCCAAACCTCTGTGGGAAAAGCATGAGAAAATAGTTTTCTCTCATACATAATTCATGATATCCCAACAGAAGGCTTTTTCACATGGTAAAATCACCTTACAATACACCACAATTCCTAAAATGAGTATGGTACCATCAACAAATGATTTATAATGTAACTAAAGTCTTAAAACCTTCTATTAACTGCAATGCTTTTTAATGAGCTGCTATCATGTATATTGGTCCCAAGATGGCTGCCAACACATCGTGGATGAAGTGCTGACAGCCAATCAGATCTCACGATGAGATGTGTGGTTAGGCTCCGCCCATATATATATATATATATATTTCTTTTTCCATTCATATTTAAAAAAACTACTGAACGGATTTACACTATTTAACAAAAAGGGATCTTTCTAAACCAAGGGCTACCTTTTTGCCAAATTTGGTGTAATTCTGTTCAGCAGTTCGGGCTGTAGGCGTGTCTAAAGTTTCCTATGGAAAATTGCAAGGAGAAACCACGTTTTGGGACCCCCCTTTTTCTCTCTCGTCCCCCGCTTGGCGAATCACCCCGAAACTTTCAGGATAGGAGAGGACCAAAGTGGGCCATAAGTTTTGAAAATTTCACGAAGATTCATTGATCGGCGCCAAAGTTATTGGGAATAGAATGTTACGATTTTCCTATGGTAACTAGAGCCTAACTATAACTACCTACTGGCGACCAACTCTTCGGAAAATATATATATATAAAACACTTACCATGCGATTTCTATGAATTTAAGACATTGTATAAACCTATGCATTTTCGGTCAATGTGGCCCTTGGATTTCCAAATTTGTGGTTGAATCGGCCATCTATTTTTAAGTGAAATAAATAGTAAAAGAAAGTAAAGATTGGGGAGAAGTGTAATTTTCCTTTTGATCAAAAACACCCAAAGCATATAAATGTACATCACCATCATCAACACTGTCAATGGCAACAACATTTTCTGCTTCTGATTAGGTTCTAAGTGGCCTATAATGAAGTGTGTGTCTGAAAACAGTTTATTTCCCTGAAATTATTACGAGCATTAAATATTAATTAAGCCAATAAATTAAGTGCCTAGATGGGCAATGCAATGTGTGTGGGCTGATTTGCTAAGACTGTGAAGATAAGGAAAGAAAAAGTGAATGAGTAATATCCCGCTCTGAGTGGGAGAATGCTGCTGTCAGACCCTCTGAGGTCTTGATATAATATGTACATTTGTACAACTACAGAGGAGCCCAACTTTAGCTGTAAATGCGTTCAGACAGATCACAAGGTGAACAAGGTTGTAGAAGGCTTTCAAATCAAACCAGTCCTGCCCCTGTGTAAAGGTAATGCGTTCCTTATACTCTGTACATACACGCAGAGGGTAGATCCCATGCACACAATGAGAAGTGATCTGCTCCTGTTGCTGGTAGTGGGGATGGGAGATTAGCACTCATGGTCCAGTGATGAAAACTGGGCAGAGCAGTAACGTCAGAAGGCGTAGATCAGGCAGGTGTGGCACATGTATGGATGTTTAGGCCTGAGCCATGCATGCAAACCGTAAGCATGTCACCACATACCAAGCAGGTGTGATGAAGATAGGCCACGGCATGAACTATATTGCCTGGTGGCCTCACATTATGGCCTAGGGCCCTCATAAGAAGAACCCATTCCCCCTTTTGGGGGCAGTGCAAGAAGACTGTCCTACAAAGAAGGAAAGAGATGCCTGGGCCCCACCTCTTTGCACTCTGGTGAAGCCGAACAGAAGGCCTTTGGTTGGTACCTAACCAGGGTTCTGCAGGCACCAGGGTGGCCCTAAGGAGAGCACTCTCTTGATGACTTCTGAATGAAGGCTTTAATTTTGGAGAAGGACTGGTTGAATTCTCCATTAGACCTGTCATCCTTAAGGTGTTCTTCCCCCAACTTTTTGCCTACTTACTTCCACTTTTCGCTGCATCTTTTTATGTCTCTGACCACTTTACCACCGCTAACCAGTGCTAAAGTGCATGTGCTTCTTGCCTAAACATGGTGACATTGGTGTTTATCTGATTGGCATATTTGGTTTACCTGTAAGTCCCTGTAAAGTGATATGCCATACAGCCAGGGCGTGTGGTCTAAATGCTACTAGTGAGCCTGCAGAAACCTCTCTCAGGCCTGCTGTTGCAGGGTCTGTGTGTGCAGTTTACTGTCACTTTGACTTGGCATTTAAAACCACTTGCTAAGCCTTAATCATCCCCTTTTATTACACCTAGGCCAACTCTAAGGTAGGCCCAATGGAGCCCTATGGGCAGGGTGCTGTGTAACTAAATGGTAGGACATGTAGTTTTAAGTTTTACATGTCCTGCTATTGACAAACAGCTAAATTCATTTCAAACTAGTGTGACGCCCACTCCTCTCATAGGCTAGCATTGGGAATTCCTTAACCCCTTTGGTGCTGAGGAAACTGTTCTGTCTTCTTATAATCAAAAAGGGGAGAGAGAGAAGCTGAGGCTCATGCGGCTTCCATCCCTATAAGTAGATAATCAAGGGAGAATGAGTCACTTGTCCTGTTATTAACCAGGGTCATAGGGGTCTATCCGTTTTTAAAAGCCCTCATTTAGGTTGAAGTCAATGGTGCGGTATATCTTGATTGTCCACAGACGTTATAAGGTGAAAAGCATTATCATCGGGTCTTTTTTCTTATGCTTTCCTCCACCTGGAGGAAGACCATCTGGTATTCGCAGTAGTGATCAGTAATTGTGATAGTGAGAGTGAAGTGCGTTTAAAAACACCTCCATCATTACCACAAAATTACTTTTATTATGTTGATGATGGGGTATGGTTAAAAAGATGGGGCAGTACGAGAATAGAAGAGTCACTGTTCTATTGTACCTATAAAAAAGTGTGATCGGTCGACATGTTTCAGCCCTCTCGTGCCCTGTCGGGTCGTTGGGCTTTCTTCAGGACCATGTGATAGCATACTAAGTTGTAGTGTGCATAAGTAAGTGATTCGCTTACCCTTCTTCTTGCATATGCTGATTAGCACAGTTAAAGGTGATTTGTACCTGTAACTGAAGAAAAAGACCAAAAACAAACAAAATGCAAGCATCAATCTTATCCCTGCATTATTTGATGCTCATACAATTTATAGATTGCAGTATTATGTGGTTGTAGTGCTCCGTGTGGAAATACAGAGATGGTGAGAATACACATATAGATTCTAAAGGGAAATAGGAGTGAATACTATCTCATGCTCGTGCGCGCTCACGCTCGTGTTAATTCCTAATGACAAATGGAGGTGACCACAATGGTGGCTATTTGATGGTTAAGCCATGCGGTATTTTACAAGCTTTACTTGTTTGGCTTCAGTCGGTTACCTGGCTTGTTACTTGCTACATGGTGTAGTTCATTGTGTACGGCGCAGCATAAGCGTAATGTTAAGGTCGTGTGGGTACGCGTGCCTGCTGTAGTTAGTCTCATATATTCAGTTGCTTGTTACTTCATTAAGGGTTACCTTATCTTTTGTGGCAAGAAGCTCCATCGGGGACGGGTGGAATAAGACTGCCTCTACTAGGAAAGTCAAAATATATTGTCAGAGAAATGGCATTTCTGATAATTGAGCGCGCTGCGCCTTGTGTGTTCTCAGTGTTTGTTCGAGGGCCTACCTCGAGACGTCCTGCATGCAACTTGTGCTGACTACAACTGCTGTGCCCAAGTGACACAGGCCAGTAGATGAGTCTTTTTATAGTATTCAGCACAAAGTTGGAATGGTGGAAAGACTTCTGTGTCTGTTGTCTCAAATATCAATCATGGATAAGAGTCTGTTAGTGATATAGTGGTGTTCGATGAGTGACATCTCTGCATTATTGTTAAAGCAACCACTCATGTCAAGGCCGAGTGCCTATTTCAGTTCTTATTGTGGTAAGTTTAATATGAGTAAAGATCTTGCCGGTCTTATGTGCTATTATTTTGTGACCATCGTTATAGTAATCCTGGGATGTTTTCTCAATAGGATTGGACAGGATGGTGACGTTTTTTAGGTCGAAAGTATTTACATTATGTCCAAGAGTGGGGCGATCATGTGTACAATCAAATGGCGAATAATGTCAGACATGTTGTTTTTATGTGGGGTGGGGCGTTATTCAGGTCCTGATGTCTAAATGAGATAGTGTGCAATTGCGTGTCAAGGTATATTGTCAATGAGCCCCATGTCATAGGTTTTCAGATGGTAAACCCATCTGTGCTCTTTTTCGAATAGGATCCGTTCCGTGTTTTCATTTCTTGTTGTTAGGGTTTCTAATACCACCCAGTTTATTTCTTCAGTTGTGTGCTTTTGGTTTATTAAATCGGTGCTCATTTTTGTTGTAGTTTTTTACATTTAATGTTGCTCCTGTGTTCTACAATTCTCTGCTTAATCTTATGACAAGTCATGCCTATGTATTTCAGGCCACAGGGACATGTGATCATATAGATCAAATGGGTCATGTTACAGTTTGTGTGGTTTCTTAGTGTCCATTTCAGATCTGGTTTTAGTTGTAGTGCTTTGGTTATTTTGGTCAATTTACAGCCGGAACAAGATCCACAGGGGTAGTGGCCCGTGATGGGTGCTAGGTTTCACGTGTCTAGTAGTGTTTCTGTTCTCACGGTATTGGTCTGAGGTCTTGTGTGAACCAATAGTATATGGAGATTTTTCGTTTATCTGTTTGCGAATCTTGGTTTTGGCCATTTTAGGGACCCTGATGTGAGGATTCACCAGTTCTTATTCACAATTTTTTTTACTGTGTTGGATTCCGTGTTGTACATTGTGACGCAGGTAAGTATATTTTCATTTTGGCTTTTTGTTGTAGTTTCTAGGAGTTTATCTCTGTTTTGGTATCTTGCTCTCTTTTGGCATTTCTTGATTACTCCCTGGCTGGTGAACGCATACCGACCCTCCTCTTCGCGGATGATACGCTCTTAATCTCCAAAACTCCTATGGGACTACAGAAACTCCTGGACAATTTCCAATCCTTTTGTACTGATCGGGGCCTGGTAATTAATACCAATAAAACAAAGTACCTGGTCCTCAATCCCCCTAAACAGGTGCGTCCCCCTATCCTAAATACTGAGCCCTTGGAAAGGGTAAAGGTATTTGATTACCTAGGGATACGCCTTTCAGACAAAATGGATTGGACGCCCCATCTAGATAAGATGTTGCTGAGCCATAAAAGTATCACAGGTGCCCTCTTGAGGGAGCAACGTTCCAGTTCATTCAAACCAATAGGAACAGTCCTCGAGATCTACGCTGCCAAAGGTGTCAGCTCTGCCCTTTATGGAGCTGAACTCTGGGGCTCTGCATCTACTGAAGCTCTGCAAAGATCTGAGAATAATTTCTGTAGACAAATAATGTCCCTCCCCCAAAGTACCCCACTTTTACCTTTATTTATGCACCTTGGCTGCACCCAGATCGGCGAAATTGCGAAATTCCGCCCTCTTCTGTTGTGGGCCCGTATTTGGCGGGTAGAAGAACTTAGTGGCTACGCCAGAGGTCTTGAAGAAATAATGGCATCACCAAACTGGGCCAGAATCAAATGGTTAAAAGATATGAAAATTCTATTGTCCAACTTGGGCCTACTTGATTCTTGGCTAAGCAGAAGCTCACCCCCAAAACAAACACTCAAAAAGCTCTATTGGGATTGGATTTGCTCCCAAAGACACTCCAGCACGTCCCTTGGTAGGCTTACAGAGGATTTTTTGATGTTTAAAGATTGTCCTAGGCGAGAACCCTACTTGGACATAATCGGGAAACCTTTTGCCCGGTCTCTGTATTTTAGATTTAGAACGGGTACTTTGCCACTGAATACCTTTACCAAAACATGGAAATCTTGTATAGGCAAAACTGATTTATGTCCATCATGCCTAGCTCATCCAGAGACATTAGCCCATTTCTTATTTGTCTGTAAGGAATACGCTAATCCAAGAAGGGTGTGGTTGAAGAACCTATGCCGTCAGCTGGGAACCAGGAGTCATGTTGTGGCAATTAGGATACTTGTTTCGGATAGCTATGTACCCTATGTGTGTGCCCTAGCCAAATTTTTATTCTGGGCTTGGGCTATTCGAGCCAGAAAGCTAAAACACTCTGTTTAATTCTTTTTAAAGAATATTTATTCTACTAATGTCTTAAATTCTTGTTATTAACTGGCTATGTGTTACTGAGCAAACCCTTTTCTCTCAATCGGGCCAGGAATATAGAATTCTTCTTCTTTTAAGAAAATGTAATAATGCAAATTGTAAAAATTATTATTATTGTCTCGCTTTTATGATAACGAATTTTTATCGAAATAAAGCTTTTTGACTTTGACTTTGACTTTGATTACTCTCTCTGGATAGTCTAGCACTTTAAGTTTATTAATCAGGTCTCTTGCTTGTTTCTTATAGGCCTGGATTTTGCTACAATTGCGTCTTATTCTCAGAAACTGGTTATGCAGTAGGTTTTCTCTTTACTGTTCCGTCCTCAGCCACAGTGGGCATTTGCTGCTGACAGAACGTTCAGTCCTCTGCACTCAACCAGGGATTTCTTTCTTTATTTATTTTGTAGCCTCTGGAGCAGGGGAAGAACTTTCCCTGTCATCCGAGCCATTTTTTTTTTCAGTGCAATGACTGGCGCGCATGGCATGTTGACGTCATTACACTGAAAGTGAAATTAGTCAATTGACTTATTTCACTTTCACTGCTTCAGTGCTCGTGGGGCTTTCCCAGCCCCCCAAGCACCTAAGCACACGGAAGAGGTATCATTGGAAAGGGAAAAATCTCCCCTTTCTAATTGAACCTTTCCCTAGTGGATCCCCAAGCAGGAATCAACCAGGGAATGGGGAGCGGCCCCTTGGGCACAGGCTTGTGCTTCCCCAGGAACAATTTTATACATGATAGTCTTTCTGTAGCCCCTGGGGGGGCAGATGAGGGCAAAAGCCTCCAATTTGCCCCCACCGTGGGGGCAGAAAGCCTACTGGGCTCCAGGGACAATTTGTTTTTTAGAGTAGAGGCTGCCCAGAATGGACATGCTGATGCCCCCACCCTCCAAAATAAATAGGCATAGTCTTTCTGCACCCTCGGTGGGTCAGAAAATCGAAAAGGCACTCGGGACAATTATTGTCTCAGTGTACAGGTGAGGGCTGCCTAAAATGGCGTGCCAATGCCCCATCCCCCCCAAAACAAGCACAGTATGTTTGCCCTCCCCCCCCCCCCCCCCCCTGGGGAGGAGCTGGGAGAAATAGCCCAGCCCACTAGGCACCAGGGACTATTTTTTTATTTCTGTAAGGGTGGGGGCTGCCCAGAATGGGCATGCTGATGCCCCATCCCCAAAAAATATGGGCACAGTCTTTCTGCCCCCCCGGTGGGCAGAAGGTGGTTACTGCACCTGACCTAAAGTTAACTAGGTACACTGGATATGTTTATGGCCATGTCAGGGAGCATCACCACCGGCAAGGGTTGCTCCCCTTTTTTGGGAGCACACACAGATCAGCAATATTTTTAGGCTCATCTGCACCCAAGGGGGGCAAAAAACCATAAGGTACCAGGGAAAGATTCTGGGTGTGTGTGAACTGGTAGTTTGGCTGACGGTCTGCATGTACTGACGTTTGGCTGGCTGTGTGTGTACTAGCATTTTGCTGGCAGTGTGTGTGGACTTACACTTCGCTAGCAGTGTGTGTGGACTTGTGCTTGGCTGTTGGTATGTGTAGAGTAGCACTTGGCTAGCGGTCAGGGTGGACCGGTGCTTGGCTTGCGGTGACCGTAGACTGGCGCTTGGCTGGCAGTGTGAGTGTAAGGCACTTGGCCATCAGTGTGTGGATGGCGCTTGACTGCCGATGTGCATGGACTGGAGCTTGGTTGGCAGTGTGTGTGGACTGTTGCTTGGGTGGCAGTATGCGTGGACTGTTGCTTGGCTGGAGGTGTCGCTTGCATGGATCCCCCAACATTCTCTTACCCAGAATTCCCTGCAAACCTCAAATTTAGCTGAAACAAATGACAGTTTCCTCACATTTCTGTGTGGGAAAGTTGTGGGATTAACACACCTGCACAAAATTTCCTACAACACATCATTCCCCCAGGACTCCCAATAAAAATGCTACCTCACTTCTGTGGGTGGGCCAAGTGCCCATGACAAGGAGGGCCCAAAATGTATTGTGGAGACATCAAAATAATCTATAACAAAATGACCTGGTTTTGCAAGGGGGGCTCCTGCTTTTTTGGTCCCTGGCTGGGGGCCATCTAGAGAAATCTAGTAAACCCAGACAGTTCTGAAAACGAAACACCCAAAAGTAGCGAATCATTTTTACTGGGAGACCAAGGGGAATGCTGGGTGGTAGGAAATTTGTGCCAGTGCGGTGATCCAAAGTTGATGCCGCACTGGGCGAGCACACACTTTAAAAGGCTGAAGTTGTCATGTTCTACAATTTGCACATCACAGTAACTGTGGAACATTTTAATGCAGTTGAATTTAGGGCAGTTTTTTATGTGTTTAATATTTCAAACATATACGTTTCCACTGCTTTATAAGCCTTGCTTTATCACCAAATGAATTTGCTGTAAAATGCACCATTTGCCAATCTTTTTTGCAGTTTTTTTTCTCTGGAGGAAAATCCAGCCTAGACATGACATTTGTCCATTAACCCCATCGACGCTGATGACGAGCTCAGCTCGTCATGAGGTACACCTCTCGTACGCTCATGACGAGCTGAGCTCGTCATGAACCGCGGGTTTTTTAAAACATCAGCGCACAGCGGGAAAATGCGCCACACCGATGCGGTTAAGCTTGCCCCATCGCTCACTACCTAAAAGTCATACCAAACCTTTACGCCTCACCACTTTCAAATGTCACCAGCCTCCACTTTGCTCAAGTGAATCTCAGTTTCTTTCCCTGGTCTTGTTAAATGCGTTAAGGACATTAATAATCATCTGACCAGGCTCAATTACAACACAAATTAAATGAGAATTAGCTGAAGTGGAGCCTTCTAATTTACATGTGACAACCTCTAACCTCTGTCATTGCCCCACTCAAGCTCTATTTCATACAGTTGAGGGATGGGTGAATGATGGCACGTTGAGTACTCCACACAGTCTATGGTAAGAGAAGACACTGATCGATCTTTGGTTAAAGTGGGGGGATACTGAAGATGTGTAAAACAGTAACAGTGTTTGAAAATTTTCCACATGCTTTTCTGAGGAGGCTTCCTAATGTTCTCGTCATCAATTTCTTAATGAAAAAAGTGATGGTCATGGAGGCAAAATACACCCCCAGGCTGGCCTTCCTATTGGAAAGCAAAATCCTAGAGTTATTCACCTCATTTGATGATTTAGGGCCAGGTTTTTGGGTTCATTTTCTTTGTATCGCCAGGCTGAAAACAGTGACTGTGTTTGTCAGGAAGGGAGGAATACAAGCTGAAATTCGATTATAGGTTTGTTGTCCATTGTCTATCAAGTCTGTCCTCAGTCTACCACGACAAACCTTGTACTGCTGCCTCCCATGGAGCAAAGCTGTGTGACCATGCTAAGAGGGACTCCAAAACAACCCCAGAAACAGGTATCTGAAGGCCTTCTGCACCTTGGGCAGGGCTATATGACTGTCCCATTAAAAAGAAAAATTGACCTGAAAGATTTTGGGTCACTACGGGGTCTTAAATCACTTCTTTTCTGGATTAAGCTGAGCTCTAATCCTCCGACTGCAGTACACAAACAACATATGTATGAGAATCTTTCCCTAGTAGGACCATCAGAACTTGGCTCGTTTCGGTAATTTGAATTCCAGCATATTTACAGTGGAGTCTCAACAGAGTGTGTACTTGGTGGATACTGTAAAATTCTAAGTTTACTGGGGGGAGCGAAAGACTCATTTCTCAGTGGAGGACTTTTGATGACCTTGCTAGATACAAAGTATTGCTGTGGCTGAGGACCTTGTTTAAAGGGAATGTCCCTTTCCCTGTTGAAGAGATTGTTCTTGATGCTCAGGCTGGGGTTCTACCCTTTTGCACTGCTGACTACGTGTTTCTTAACATTGGTTAATGTTACTTTGATCCTGCTTGAAAATGTGATGGGGCATCTCATGAGACCTATTTTTTTCAGTATTTCAGGTTATGCAAAGTTGAGAGTTGGAAGTGGCTAAGACCTTTTGTTCAAAAATATCCTGTTAGGAGAGTGAAAGTAGCTTTATCGAAAGAGATGATGCAGTCCTCTCAGCTGCAACACATTTGTGGAATGCATGGGGATACAGATCTAAGAGTTTATGATCTCATTCTACAAATGGTGTACCCTTTGGGTAGCCTGGTTAGGTATAATCACATTTATGTAAATATTAGATTTTAAAAAGATAGAAATGTTTGGGATGTACTATGAAACTTTTGTGTTTTTACCATTTTACTGTTGCATTATTTAACTCGGTTTCAATGTTATTTTATTAAGACTGTAGGCCGTGTATTTGTATTCTTAAGTATTGAATTAACCAGGGGAGCTTAACAAATAATGTTAACTTACTGATAAGTAAAATATAGACCTGCAAAGGAAAAAGAGCTGCTGCTGGTTACATATGGTCCTTACAAGACGGTTGTCTTTAGCAATACTCAATTAACTTTAAATTTCAATGTTGATTACCCGATCTAACACATTTCGTTTTTTGCTCAATTTAATTTTAAATGTTGTGTTTCTCCAGTGTGTATTTGTTTCTCACAGAATATCGTGAGCGCGCCATGAGAGCAGTTTTAAACTGCTTACCAGCAAGTGATGTTTTTGACACTCGAACACTTTTCTGCCTTTTGAATTGGAGCCGCCTGATTTCACTCTCCAAATGCTGGTTTTCGATCTCAAGGGTTAGGAGCTCCATATTCATTTCACGCTTTGCTGGGACGTGCATTTCTAAGAGAAAAAGAAAGCAAAAATCCTTAAGACATATTTCAAAAAGAAAAACATATCTCGACAGACATTCATTTGACCGTACCTTTATAACACAACATTTTAAAAGCTTATCAAGAAACATTTCGAATAGTAAAACTTTTCTGATTTCAAGGGAAGTTTAAATTAACTATCATAGTTATCATACTAATTGAAAAGCTGTTTTTAAAATGCTTTCTGCACTGAGATTTAGAAAGCCATATATTTATTTAATAAAAGGTACCATGACCGGCCAAATGTGTGCCGAGTTTCTGCCGAAACAAACAAGACGGTGAGGTTAGCACCACTCTGTGCCTGTGTTATTATATTAAGCCGGTTTCCACTTTAAAGACTGAAATAATAATGATAAACATGCATTGGTTTTTCATTAAAAAAAATTGTGGGGAATGACTGTGTTTTTGTACAGTAAATGGCACCAACCAAAAGCTTTGCATGGATACAATTACTGCAAATTGAGCGATCCAAACACCTCGCAAACTTCCCATTCTCTACTCTTTATACATTCCATCAATTAGCCATGCATGCACATCGTATTTTTGGAAAGTGACTTGAACATATCCGTACACATATTCGTCCATTCCATTCACAATACGTGTGTTTTGCTGTGAGTTAGCAGTGATGACACCTTGCAATGCTTTGCTAGGCTTCCTGGGTGCCATGCTTGTCCAAACTATTAACATGTTAGGTATGGGAAGCAAAGTACCACGCCTTTGATTGGACACTTGCTCCAAATAAAAATTCCTGGGTTTCACTGTAGGTTCTTTACTGTCACAGGGACACACGACCTTTCAAGAGACGCCTTCCTCCATTTCCTAAAGCACTAACGGGCTCCGCCTAGCACATAGGCAAGGTGCTATAGGCCTCACTTTCAGTACACTTATAGTCCTTGCAATATTCCGTTGCTTGGACTCAATTTTAAGAAAATACTCTTTGCTAAATGTGGCAGATATTTTGATATTAATGGAGGAACCAAACATGGCCGACCTATTCCTCAATCTTTGTTTGTACTTTATATAAAGCCAATGGTAATTAGATTCCTGACTCAGAATTTGACTTGGTGACGTCAATATTTTGTTACGTTTCACGGTTTGCTTAATGTAAAATGCATTCCAAATTTAGGCCAGAAAACGAAGGCATGAATGGACGTTATGTCAATAGCATTATTTGGGTGGAAAGATTTGGGAACATTTGTTAATTTAGCCTGGGTGTTTGTGCCATACTTAAAAAGCCCTAGAGCATCAATGAGTCTTTACATCGGGAATTAATTACAAAGGCAAGTAAATATATTTTTCTGGGCAAGGTAAGAAAAACCCTATGATCTCTTGGAAGAGACTTGCTATGCGAAAGAGAAAAAGTAAATCTGCTGTTTGATGTTCCAATGCATATTACTCATGAGTGAATTTAGGTAGAATTCCTTGATAAGGAGAAGACATTCTTAGAAATGTAGCTGAAATAGGGGGAACCAAATATAGTCCATTAAATTAGTATAACTAAATTTGCCAATCCAAAACAATTTTAAGTAAATGAAAGTAAAACAATTAAAGCATTAAGGGTTTACATCAGCCACTTACTAGGCAGAGCAGTTCTTCTCCATGTACACCTACAGAATATGTCCTCTCTAGAAACTCTGAAGTTTGCAAGTGTGTCTTGTGGAATGTGGTGAGAATTAAAACTCAGCCTGGAAACTCGGAGTGGGTCAGTTTTATCAATTTGATTGTATATGTTGACAGGAAATATGGGCTACCAACCGCTTTGTTTATAGATGGTATTGCATACAAAGGCCCGGCAACTGCCTCCAACAGGGGGAGGGGGCTAGGGGTAGTTTGGATATTCTGGTTTCTTTAAAACATTCCAACAAAGTGAGTAATTTGCCTCTTGGCAGTACTATTAAGAGATTTGTCATGCTAGCCTGGTCCCAGTAAGACGTTAGTGAAAAACTATAATGACATGCAGTACTCTAATGCTGACACAATGCTGACACAATCCTAACACTGGGCCTTGATGTTCACAAATAAGGTAGCCACATTAGGCTGAAGGGTTTTTAGGTCGAGCATTCAAGACCTCTCGTGTATACTTTAGTATATACTTAATATATACTTATATGTGTATGTACTTTGTGGGCTCTGGAGATCAGCCCTAGGACTTGTCTGCTTCCGCTTAGGGACTTTATTTTCTGTTCAACTGCCTCTATTTAACTGTCTAGATAGAAAACGACAGGCAGAGGTCAGTAAAATACCAGAATTGCTTTCTGCTGAGGGACTTTCTGTTTTTGATTTTTTTGGCAACTGCCTCTATTTAACTTTCTTGATAGAAAACAACCAGCAGAGGTCAGTAAAATACCAGAATCAATTTAGCATTCTCTAGATTCCAATCCATAGAAATTGTCTTCCACGAGACAATAATATTTACACGGGGAACTGTTAGCGCTGTTGCTTCCTCTTCACAGTTTGTCACAACAAGACTAGGTATTGGGATAGGGTGGGTTCACTGGCCTTTGCGAGCTCCACTTCCATCTGAAAAAGCCAGGACCCTGGTAATTGTGGGAGGGGTGGTGATGGGTTTGCGCTGATTGGTTGAGACAGTGTCCAAAAGATTGAAGGCAAGTCTTGCTACTGAGCACATCACTCCCTTCATCTGCCTAGAAATTTGGCACTACACTGCTCACTGTTCTCTGGATGTTTGTAGCATGTCAAGTCAAGTCGATAAAATCTTAATTCAGTTAAAAGCAAAAACCTCAAAACAGCGCACGCAGTTCGTTATAAACCTGTTGACAAAAGCTGTAAAAGAATGTCCCTGTCATAATATCTCCATGCCATAATGATATGGGAATCGATTCTAAATATTAAAACAATGAAGAAAGATATACACAATTCATTATAAACAAGTTCATTGACAAACACTATATAGAGTCTCTGTCAGATAAAACGTTCATGCCATAACATCATGGTCGACAAACGCAAATAGAACAAATGATGGATGGAATTGTGAACAAATCAAATATTCACCCCCAGTCACAGATCTGGGTCTAATCCATCGTTTTGTTTCTCACCAGGCTACCCCAGTTTGGACCTAGCCATATGCAAATCAGTCTTGCCCTTGCTCCCCATGGGAACAGTCCAACCCGAACTGCCAAGCCAGGTCATCCCTGGACCAGAAACAAGCATCCGGGGACCTGTTTCAGGGTATCACCCCTCATCAGCAAGGCTATATTGAGTCCAGTGGCACAGCGAGCATGGACCCATGTATCGGCATACCCTTACCACTTAGGGCGACAAAAGCAAAAAGAACAAAGATGGACAGAATGCTGAACAAATCCAATATTCACCCCCCCCGAGTCACAGATCTTGGTTTAATCCTTCATTTGTTTGCTCACCACGCCACCCTAGTTTGGACACGGCCATTAGCAAATCTGTCTTGATCCTTCTTCCCATGGGAACTGCCAAGCCAGTTACCCCCGGACCAGAAACAAGATTGGGTCCAGTTTCTGGGTATCACCCCATATCAGCCAGGTTAGCTTGAATCCAGTGGCACGGTGAGTATGGGCCCCATGTCTGGGCATTTTCTTCCCATTTAGGACAACAAATGATGGTTAAGTGTGCCGTTTAATTGTTTATTGTAATAAACAATTAAAATGGCACATTTGGCTTATCAAGTATAAGAAGATTGCATTTCTCATTCCTCTCTTTTAGGGCTGTTGCCTATCCAAGACACCTGGAGTACAGTAATTATGTCTCTATAGAGCACATTGGATCTACAAATAGTAAATGAGGCACTCAGTCAATGTGCGACTTCGTTCTTCAATTGCAGTTCAGCTTCAATTTGGCTTGGTCCTAGAGGTGGAATTTTTTTTAACACGAACACCAAGGTGGTACCTGCTGGAGGTAGCTGAAAAATTATAGGGCTCAGGGCTGCTTGGACTGGTTTGGCATCTTTGTTTAAGTTGAGGCCTTAGTCAGCAGATGGGAGTAGAACTGCCTCTTTTCGCTAGGACCCATTGTGTCCTGTAATGCTTGTGTGTATGAGCCGAATTATATCTGTGGCATAGATATAATGCTTGAATCTCCTCTCTGACCCCTCCTGGTTTTAGTGCTTCTCTTGCACTTACACTTGGAGGCACCTTACGGTGGACCTGGGCTCACAGAACCAACACGTTCCAGAACTTTGGTGGAAATTGGTGTTGATAGCTCTTTCAGTGCTGAATCTATACCCTTCAGAGTAGCAATTATAGGATTAAGCAGAGTCATAAGAATGTCCTCCAAATGACTCATAGTGATATTGGAGGAATTGCTTTTACCATTATCCAAGTTTGGGGCTTGTTGCATGAGTAAACCTGCACTGGGTTCCGAACTTATACGACTACTGTTAACCGGAGTGCTGGCCACTGATTTCTTTTAGCAAATTAGTCATTGCAGATGCTTTTTGAGCCCCTATTAGCTGTGAGCACATTGGCATTTTAGGTCGAGCCTAAGTCAGCGCATGCGTTGCTCTGCGAGACTGCTGTAGTGGAGTAGGGAGGAGAAGCCTCGCCCACTCTCTGCCCATATTTTTCATTGGCTTTTGTCTTAGGGGCAAGATAAGGAATTGTGATTCCTAAATAGCAATTTTTAAGGAATCGCTATTTAGGAGTTGCAATTCCTAATGCATGTAGGAATCGCAAAACAAATAGCGATTCCAACACATTCCCTAATGCGAATCGCAAATTGCGATTCGCAATTAGGGAATGCATTCTAATTCATTCCTTATGGGCCTAGAGGCCCATAGGAATGAATGGGAAAGCATTCGCAATTTTTGAATCCTTAATGTGGAGTCACATTTTTAAAAGGCTTCATGCCACAAATGGCAATTCCCTAAATGCATTTGCAAAAAGGTCATCTCAAAAATCGCGATTACCTATTTTGCGAATGCATATTAGTATAATGCATCGAAAATGTCTTTTTACTGGTTACGACCGGTAAAAAGCTTAATGCATGTGCCCCTTCAAATGCTGGCTTTCTGATTCCTTAATAGGCTTGTTAGTCCCTCCTTAGTACCGCCTTGTCTTCATTTGTAACCTCCCATGGCTACTGGCCCCTTTACTTCGGTTGTTAGTCTTGTAAGCACTATTTTCTTTATTGAGTTTCCCCTACTTCAGGTAAGATGAGGTGCTTTGCGTATGTTGCGCTGTCACTTTCCAAGTAGCTGGGACAATGGCGGCCACTTGTTTGCTCCCAACTCAAAGCAACTTCAAAACCAACCCCGCCCCCTGGTTCTCCATGCCGATCACTTTACTGTGCGAAGTTTCCCTCACTACATGCTGCTGATGTTGATGCCTTCCCCTCATGCCTGTACGTCCGGCAGCAGTTAGCTTTTCTAGTTCCCCGCCGACGGTACCTGGCACCTCGAGGGAACGATAGCGCCCACCTGTTTTTCTATTGAAGGCAATATATAAAAGCCATCAATATTTCCCAGTTCATTTATCTGTTATTCATGTCATGATCATCATTTTTAATGTGCATCATCCCATAGTTTATTTATTGTATACAACGATCGCAGTCAATAATGTGCACTAATTTGTTGTGTAATGGACAAGCTCCCAATAATCACTATTGCTGTAGCTTTGCATATTTTTGATTGACAATCGGAGTATTTCAATATTTTTTGATCTCTCACTATTTCATTTCTAGTGATTTACAGCCAGATGCATCAACAGATGGAATTGCGATTCCTAAATAGCGATTATTAAGGAATCGCTATTTAGGAATGCCAAAAGCCCATGCATGTAGGAATCGCTATAAAAATAGTGATTCCTACACTTTCCTTAATTGCGACTCGCAAATTGCGAGTCGCAATTAAGGAATGCTGTACCATTCATTCCTATGGGCCTCCAGGCCCATAGGAATGAATTGGAGATTGCATGAGCAATGTGCGAGTACCAGTAGGTACTCGCAAATTGCTCATGCAATTTCAAGGGTGCAAGGGTGTCAAAATGACCCTGTTGCACCCCTGAAATTGATCTGTGCACACATGTATTGGAGATTGCATGAGCAATGTGCGAGTACCAGTAGGTACTCGCAAATTGCTCATGCAATTTCAAGGGTGCAAGGGTGTCAAAATGACCCTGTTGCACCCCTGAAATTGATCTGTGCACATATGTTGCGCACACACATGCCCTGAGGGCATGTGTGTGCGCAACATGCAACTGAAAAATGCACAAAAGTGCATTTTTCAAGGTTTTTGCAAATTACCATGAAGTTGAACTTCATGGTAATTTGCTACTCCTAATAACGAAATCGCTAATTTTTTTACTTTGATGCATTGCATTTAAGGAATCTCAATTTGGGATTCCTTAAATGCCATCGCAATTTAAGGCATCTCAGTTTAGAGATTCCTTAAATTGCGATTTTTGCATTTGGGATGATGCATCCCAAATGCAAAAATACCATTCTGAGAATCTGCCCGTTTGCGACCGGTTTTTAGGTTGATGCATCTGGCTATTAGTGTGCTTTCGCCATGCAGTACTTTTTAAACATTGAGTACACGCACACATAGGCAGTGACAATATTGCAGGAGTCTGCTTTTCTTACTTCAAGGTAATCAGGGATTCTTTTGATGTTGCACAAAGTTTAATTTTATTCTGGAAATGTCTTCACTTTTTATTGTCATTACTTTTTAGTGCGCCTACTTGAACTCACACGACATAGTGCTTTAACACGCTTTGAACTTAACGCGCTTTCAACTTTAACGCGGTCGGCGTATATTGACAAGTATCGGTATGAGTCCAGCCATGAATAATTTTCCACAGGAGAGTATTTGTACACATCGGATCTCGAGTTCACTACTTAACATGTCACTGCGCAAGGACACGCTTTTCTTTCTTTCACTCGTTTTAGGTATGCAGTCATAATACCATACGTGAGTGCATTTCTAGGTGGCTTTTATTTTCCGTTCAAGGTGAGAGGGAGCGTGAGCAGTAAGCACCACCCTCGGGGCTTCACAATGTTGCACTGGGCCGGAAGACCTCCCGAGCACATTTTTTTGCACTGTTGGTGTGTGTTGGGAAGGACTCAGGTGTTAATGCGCTATAGCAGTTGTTGTATTGCATGTGTGACGGCACTATCAGCCAGCACAGTTTTTTCCTGCCTAATTCAGGTTGCAATCTGTAGTTCCAATGTTAACGTAGCAAACGGGCCAGAAATACGATGCAGTGGTTATGCTTTGTCATAAAATGAAGCCATGTTGTTTTTCTCTCTACATAAAATATTGTCTTTCACACTCAAATCTCACAGTGTAACTGTAACCAAACTTGCTTGCATGTCTTCCTTCACTGGCGGTAATAATGCAGGGCTTTTTGTTCATCAGAAACAGTTGATGGAGCAAGGATTCGCACGTAAAGTGACTTGCTTGTATTCAAGAACCTCAAATAACAGTATTATTAAGTGACCAACATGTTTGTCCTACTAAGCTTACATTTTCCCGTACATACCGGGTGTCCGAGAGAAGCTTGCTTATGTGTTTACTAATACTAATATGCTTGCATCTGAAATAGCCGCTGCTACGCGGGAATTTGGACTGCGCATGCGTTGGTCATACCCATGTGACGTGAGGTATTCGTTGTCTTGGTGGGAAACTGTTCGCATCTGCGCACTAGAGCTAAGATGGCTGCTTTGTGTTCTCACATGCGAGAAGCTTGCACTGCTGCTTTTGCTAAGCTGTTCGTTCTGCTTAATCTTAATGCTATAGTTTATTATAAAGTAATGGGTATAGTGTAGAGATTCATGGTATACAGTGTATTCATTTATTCTGTGTTCTAAAACTGTTTCTTTTCCATTTTTATGTTGCACTTCGAAACATGGCCTGTTGTCCTATGCTGCACTCCATCTTGCTTGAAACTGCGTCTGCGCGAGATCCGCGAGTCTCCAGAGCAGTGACCTTTGAAATCCAGCCAAGGAGCTGACTGACTGGGAAGATACTCCTGGGAACCTCACCTAGTGAACTCTGGAAAATTACATTGTATTTGTCAATAGAACATCCATTGTTATTTGAAATAAAGACGTTATGTGAACCTGAATTTGATGGGCGGGAACGCAAATTTGAATATGAGACGGGAAAATTCGAAATGTTAAGATGGGATGATGACCTGTCCTCTTCCTTTGTCCAATCGAAATTGGGAATTCTTACACTTGCAACATTTGGGGGTGGTACACTGACCAGGAAAATAGTATAACTAGCCTAGGTTTAGCTAGAGAAATTGTCCGACTTGTCCGAATAGCTGACCTGTCACTGACCCAATGCACTCAATAGCTGATCAAGAACAGAGGTGCTGCAGAGCACTCTGTCAGAAGACTCGCTGACCCAATCGGGGTTCTGGAACCTGAAGTGCTGGCGAAGCACTTTGCTGGGGAATTCGATAACCCAATCGGGATTTTGACTGATAGCTGCAGAGAGTAGCGCAGGCGTTGCAACTGAACTGCGGGTGCTGGTCTCAACTTTTGGTGGTCCGGTTCTGATCCAAATCTGACTTTCCAGTCCTGATTCTGACCTGCACTTGCTGGCCTACTGGCGTTTGCAACTTTCAGGGTTTCTGTTCTTAACTGACCCGTGGCCCGGGTTGGTCTTCACTCCGTTCTAGGTAAATATAAAACTGTAAGGGTAACAAATAGTATCAATTACGTCCTTTTCTCACCTTCCCTGAAGTCTGCCAAAGTCTTAATTGCATATTTTCCTTTCTCTTACCTTTCCTTTGTGACAAATTAGTAAATCGTAAATCTTGCAGTTATTAGCATGTTCCATTTTCCCCCTACCTTATAGTTGGATGTTCACTGCTGTTCATGAATAAATAGATGATCCTTTTCTCTACCCTCCCTTTTAGGAAAGCTGAAATGGTTACTCTGAATTATTAGCGTGTTCCATTTTCTTAACTTCCCCTTAGTTAAAATAATACAAACTGCTTCCCATGAAAGAGTTATATATAATGTAAATAATCAATTAGATCTGTTTAATCGAATTTGCGCCCCCTTCTTCACACTAGATGATACTTCAGTGTGAGATAGTGCTTCTTCTACTTCTATGTCACATACCTATACATCTTAATCTATTATCAATTTGAAAGATCTTTCCTATTTTTTATGGAATCTTTTCTATCTTGCAAGGAAATTATTTTATTGGCTATGTTTACAGTTTTCCTCTTCTATCACATTATTAATATGATATTCAGATTATAACTGTTTTAGTGTTTTCTGCTTAGATTGATGATATTAGCATCTCTTGTAATATATACATATTGCTCTCTTATCTTATTTAAATTTTCTATTGTATAATTTAGATTTTACTATATTTGTCATGATTTATCTTTTTACTTTCTAATGTGTTGACCTACAGATAGTGTCTTTTATTTAATGCAATGTTTATATAATTAGACAGTGTAATTAACATGCTACACATTTTCCTTTCCATAGTATATTGAAATGAGTTAATGTAATTTATTATTTATTTCACATATGGACTAATACTGTTAAATATTTTATATGCATTGTTTTTGGACATGAAATACTAATAAAAAATTATATCACAAAAAAAAAAAAATCAGGTTCGTCATTATATTTTGTGTTCCCTCTTTTACCCACCCTCTTGAAAACGATTAAACTGTGATATTCTAGCATGTCCCTTATTTTTCCCGTCCTTTAGAAAATACCATTTCAAGTCTGATTTCTATAGGTTCATTTTCAGTATGTTCCTTGTTCTTACCTTCCTTTAGAATTCTAAATGGTTGGCATAATATATCTTTTGCATAGTTATACGCTGTTTGTGATTTTGATTATTGATAGTTTGCTTGCTGTTAACCTTTGGGTTATGACTTTTGATGAAGATTAGATAAAGGTTTTCAAAACTTCTCGAATCGGTTTTTATTATATGAGTGCATATTGTCGTATTGCTACCATACCCATTATGCTATACTCCTTGATCCCACAGGTCCACAGATACTGGTGACTAGGAGTGTAAATCAAAGGTATAGGACCTAGGAAGTACAAATATCTGATAGTCAGTGCCCAGGTTACCTGATCTAAGAAATTGTGATTTAATTTGTATATGGGCCCAGGTGAGTATTTTTGGTAAAATTTTAGACGGGTGACCTGCGCGCTCTATCAGTATATTTTACTGGTAGCAGAGGCATGGTTAGGGATTAGTTAAGATAGGTAGGTGGGTAATTTGCTGCTAAAAAGGAAAATTAAATTGCTGCTAAATAAAAGTATTGATCGATCAAATGTAAAATGTTTATTCAAAAATGAAAATGTTCTGAAAATGTTACTGATTTTATGTTGTGTTGATGTATGTATTAACCAAACCCATTCTTGACTGTTATATGTTTGTCTGGAATCCCCGGGGGCAGAATAGCGGGTGGTAAAGGGAAGCCATATCGCAGTGAGTTCAGTGGTTCGAGGAAGTTAGTGCATGGTTAGGCAGAACCGGAAGCACTAATTAGGGTTTTTCTGTATGAATGCATGATAGCAAAGAGTTCGCTGGCAAAACTTCTATTGTGATATCACCTAGAAAGGGTCACACGGAAGGAGTAGCAGGTTCATCTGAGCTTAATTGGTAGCAAAGGGGTCGCTGGTGAATCTTTGGACTTAGTATATATCCCCGAGTGGAAGAGTCCAAAGGAGTAGCAGGTTCTCTAATGCTTGTGTGAAGGGTAGGCAGAAGAGATCTATCCGCAGTATTTGAAAAGTAAACGGAAGGGATTTACTTGCAGTGAAACAAATATTTCCTTTCTAGACACTCGAGTACAGTGGTGAATGTTTCGCATTGTAAATTAAAACAAAGCACTTGCACTTTAAAAAGCTAGGAATTGAGTTTTCCATTACCTTGTGAAGGAGGGAGTCAGTTGTGGAGCTGCGCTGACGTCACTCAGTGCCGTGCTGGTATTGGCCGAGACAGCGGGCGTGTAGTGGAGGGAGCATTGTAAAGGAGGTGTGAGCGCAGGAGCGTGGGAACTCGTCTCACGAGAAAAGCCGCGCACTCATTGGTTGCAGTTATTTTAAATCGTAGCGTTGGTTGGTTGCAGGAAAATAAAAGAAGCGCTACTATTGGAAGTATTTAGTAAACAGAAAAAAATATTTTCGCACACTTTACATTTTGTAAAATATATGTGGTAGCCAAGCCATCTAGAGATTTGACCTGATCCAAGATACCAAGGGTTTGCTAGATATCAGGCGAAAAGAGTCAGACATCGCATTATGTAAGGAAGTAAGAGAAAAATGTAGATGTAGACAGAGTAAAGAATTATTTAAAAAAAGACAAGCCCATTAAAACTAGAGAAGGAGTCATCAATCAACCACCTAACACTCCCGCATCATTCATGATGTTTGATAGAGGTTACCACTCTTGTGTGTGGTTGGAGAATTGGGTGGAATATACTAAAGATGATGGAATTTTAGCATTTCCCTTAGAAGGCACATTTAATGGAAGAATTTTGTTCAACCTAAGGACCAGAATGAATGATTTACATCCCAGACCTAGATTAACGCAATATGAGGCCCTGGAGGAATGGGAAATAGAGGCTTTTGAGAGAGACAGGCCCAGAATTGACAAAGGGTTAAGTAAATTTTATCCAAAGGTACAAAAAGAATCCAGAGATAAAAAAATGAAACAGTGGAGACAGAACATGTTAGTGGAAGGGTTATATCCTGTACTAACATTAGGAGAGCCCACGGGAGGTAAGAGGACTGAGAAAACAAAACATTTAGGGCCAGATGTAGGTGGCCATTTACCGGCCGGCAACGGCCGATTTCGGCCGTTACCGACCGGTAAATGGGTTTTTGGGATGTAGGGGGCCAAATTTACCGATTCGGTAAATTTACCGAATCGGTAAATTTACCGAATTGGTAAAATACCGAATCGGTATTTTTACAGATTCGGTAACTTCTAGATGTAGGTGGGACTCTTCTGAGTCCCAAAGGCCTTTCAGATTCGGTATTTTACCACCCAATCCAATTGGGTGGTAAAATACCGAATCCTGGTGTGCTTGCACATGTGTGCATGCACACCTATGCCATGTGACAGACAGACATGCCCTTAGGGCATGTCTGTGTGCCACATGGCACACATGCCTGTATTTGGGGTGCTAGAGGGTGTCAAAGTGACACCCCCTGCACCCTTGCTGGAATCGGTATTTACCGATTCTGTAAATACCGATTCGGTAATGGCCATTGATTCCTATGGGCTTCAATGCCCATAGGAATCAATGGGCATTACCGAATCTGTAATACCTACATCCCCCCCCCTCTATTTTACCACTTCTTAAATACCGAATCGGTAAAATTCGGTATTTAAGAAGTGGTAAAATAAAATTACCTACATCTAGGCCTTAATGACCAGTGGTGATTCGGACGATGAATATTTGGAGGATTTATTAATGAAGAATCCACCACCTTATAATGAGAAACCCAGAACAGTAAATCCAAGAAACCCATTTTTTTAAAACCTACTTATACTGAAGGACCAAGTATGGTAAATCTAAGTGCCCCGGGTTTAAACCCACCCTTGACTCCGCAAATAATACACGAAACGTCCATTGAAAAGGTACTACAGGACAGAGAATGAGAGGCTTTAATCAAACAAAGAAGTGAGCTGATTCAGAAAATTTCCCAATTAAACACAAGTCCTGAAGCTTTGACAATCCCAGTAACTATTGGCCCAGTTGTTCCTTTGTACAGGGATAAGCAAGCTAGTCCAAAAGCTCCAGTTATAACTACATCAGTAGTGCAGCCAAGAAAAGAGCCCTTGGTAATAGACGATCAGGCAAGCGAATGTGAGTCTGTAATATCCTTAATGGACTTACCAATAAGCGAACCAGAAGGCAGTTCAATGAGAAAGAACACTCCTATAAATTCAAGAGAAGTCCAGATAGAGACATCTTCTGGTACGAGAAGTGCCACGGTAGTGACCCCTGAAGAAATAGACAGATGGACCCGAGAAATAGAGAGACCAAAAACCCAGCCAAAGCCATTAGATATATATGAGCTAAGAATTGAATTGGAGGAATTGATGGCTGGGAATGTGGGATTGGACAGACTGAACACTCTTAGTGAAGATGAATTATTATTCATTTGCAAAAGTATTACCCGGAATACAAGGGTGTACCATGAAAAATGAATGGACACAGCAGCTAGCATGGGAATAGACATTGGTAAATCTAAAGTGTCTCAAAAGCCCTACCCAGCAGAATTCTCTGACAAAGATTTAGAAAACATAAACGTGACAGGAAGAAAAGTACAGATAAGAGAATTACTAAACCTGTTACAAAAATGGGGAGACTTAGAAAAGTGGAAAGCAAGGTGGGCAAAGAAAAAAGAAGAGGTTCGGTCAAGACTAATGACTTCAGAATATGTTCTAAAAGAAGCAGAAAAGGTAGAAAAATTATATCCCATGCGAGAAGTACCAGGTGGAGGTTATGTGCATGTGCCATGGTCCCGACAGGATATTGTATCCCTTACAAATGCTTTCCCAAAACTGCGAGAAAAACCTGTAGACTGGTACAGGCAGGTCAAAAGATTTGTGAAAGTTTCCAAATGCCTTCTGAAAGATCTGGATGGATTTTTTGACATTGTGGTTCCCGTAGATCTGTGGACAGAATGTAAAATTGTTGTTGATTGGCCTACTGAGGATTACCCCAGAGACCCAAAGACAGGGGCACCTTTCGAGGATGTAATGAAAAAATATAATCAGGTGATGCTGTACCTGAAAGGAAAGATGTCTGCAAAGGAGACTGACAGGACTAGGATAGATAGAACCACTCAGAACCGAGACGAAACTGTACATTCATACTACGAACGTCTGTTACAGGTGTTCAAGACGTACAGTGGACTGGACAATATCGAAATGAAAGACATGACCCATTTCATTTATCGATTCGGTTAGGGTTAAGGCCTGAGATCTCACAGTGGATCAAAGACAATAAAATCTGTTGGCAGGCTAAGCCTATAGACGAGGTCCTTAAATATGCTAAGTACTGTGAAGATGAGCTAGAAAATAAACGAAAAGAGTTGAAAGAAAAGGTAATGTGGGCACAGGTAAAATTAGCAGAGCACCAAGAACAGCAGTTAAACAAAATGATTAGTAACCAGAATCAGGGACTGGAAATGGGGGAAAGCCGAGGGGAAAAATGAGTAGAGAGGAGGCAAATAAAAAGTTCCCCTGCCACGGGTGCCGAAGGTTAGGACACTGGAAGGACGAGTGTAAGGATGTGCAGAGTGGTAATGTGCAAATTAATGATTTAAATCCACAGACGCAGAATGAGGTGCCACGGAAGTCCCAGCAGCAGGTAAAGCAAAATCAGTTGCCTCATGCACCTATGCCAAATTATATGAGCAAAGCACAACAGGGTGTAGATACCACAAATTGGGAAGGAAGAGAGAAGAGATACAGCAACTTCACAATTTCTGTTAAACGACACATTCCTCTGTGACAAACCTTACTGACGGTGCCTGAGGGGGGAGGACGAGGAGTGCGTGCTTGATGCCTCCTTGCCGGTGGACCAGTCAGGGCCATACATTGAAGGAAAGGTTGAAGGAAATTATGTAACCTTTCTGTTGGACACTGGTGCTACCCGTTCTACTGTGAGAACAGTGGACGTTCCAAACCTACCCCTCTCGGGAGAAGCAATCCAAGTAGTGGGTGTTTCTAATAAACAGATTAGTACCCCAGTTACAGAGCCCATGGAAGTCAGAATAGGTAATTTTAAAGAAATGCATAGATCTGTGATTCAAGTCCTGTGAACTTGTTAGGATGAGATTTGTTGTGCAAAATGAATTGTACCATCTTTTGCACTCCAAATGGTGTTGAAATTCAAACCCCAGATGAAGACGGAATTTACAATTTTATGTTAGCAAGCCCAGAGACAGAAATTAAAAAGCTGACAATACAAGACTTACCAGAAGAACTGCAACAGACAGTAAAACTGGAGGTATGGGATTTTACTGGAAAAGACGTAGGATTAATGGCAAATGTTGACCCATTTAAAATAGAAATAAGAGAAGATGCAATCTACCCAAATACCTGACAGTACAAAATGAGTGCAGAAGTAAAAGTAGGGGTTGCTGTCGAAATAAAATGTTTGCTGGAAGCAGGCATTTTGCAGGAAGTGTTGAGCAGTCCTTGTAATTCTCCCATATTTGGCATAAAGAAACCGAGTGGTAAGTACAGGGTCGTACAAGACCTGCGCAAGGTTAATAAAATTGTTGGGCCTTGCTGCCCAGTTGTGCCAAATCCGGCAGTGATTTTATACCAAATACCGTGGAATGCTGGATGGTTTACTGTCATTGATCTGTGTCATGCATTTTTCTCGATTCCATTACATCCAGACAGCAAATTTATTTTCTCATTTGAATTCGACAGTCATGTCTACGTCTGGAATCGTGCCCCTCAAGGGTACACAGAGAGCCCCTCGATTTTTAATCAAATACTGAAAAAATGCCTTGAATCATTGATATTGCCCGGAAAGTCAGTCCTGGTGCAATACATAGACGACCTCTTGGTGGCGTCTAAAAGTCGGAAAGCCTGTGTGGTTGACACCATTGCATTACTGAACTGAACCATTTAGGTGAAGGAGGACATAAAGTGTCACCAGATAAATTACAGTTCTGTACTTCATCAGTAAAATTTCTGGGGCACCAGATAGAAAGGGGTGTCAGAAAAGTTACTACAGAGAGAATTAGAATAATTTGAAACATGGAGCTGCCCAACACCCAGAAAGAAATCATAATGTTTCTTGGAGTTGTAGGATACTGCAGGCAGTGGATTGTGGTATTTGCAGTCTTAGCAAGACCATTGATAAAAATGACAAAAAAAGGAGCTAAGGACCCAGTGGAGTGTGATGACAAAAGCATGACTGCTTTTGTAAAATTACGAGAGTGTCTGTGTACAGCTCCTGCACTAGGAATAACTGACTATTCAAAAGAATTTGCACTGTTTTGTGACACACGAGACAATTGTGCACTTTCAGTCCTAACCCAAATTCATGGCTTAACGAGACATCCAGTCGCATATTTTTCTTCCACATTGGACCCAGTGGCAGCCACATTACCTGGATGCCTGAAAGCAGTAGCAGCAACATGCATGAGTCTTGAACAGAGTGAATCCATCATTATGGGACATCCTGTAACTGTGTATGTTCCACATGTAGTTGTAATTTTGCTGACAAGAAGGAAAACCCAGTATCTCACACCTAGTCGGCTGACTAAGTATGAGAGAATTCTTGTAGGTGCAGGAAACGTAACCATTGCAAGATGTAATATCTTGAATCCAGCTACCCTACTACCAAATTCACTCTCAGCAGAAGTAAAGGGAGAAGTTGGACATGACTGCATTGTTCTGACTGAGTATAGTACAAAACCACGCCCAGACATAAAAGAAGAGCCCTTAACTAATGCAGAATATGAGCTGTTTGTAGATGGCTCCTGGATGAGATATGAGGAAGGAGGCTTAAGCGCTGCTTACTCGGTGTGTACATTGGGAGGCCCAGTTGAAGCATCCTATTTACCTGGAGTCAAGTCTGCACAAGTAGCTGAATTGGTTGCATTGGCAAGAGCCTGTAAATTTGGAAAGAACTGGAAATTAACCATATATACTGACAGCCAGTATGGTTACGGAGTTGTGCATGACTTTGGCCAGTTGTGGATGCAAAGGGAGTTTCTGACTTCTTCGGGTACTCCTATCAGAAATGGAAATTATGTACAAGATTTACTGGAAGCCATCCAGTTACTAAAAGAATTGGCTGTAGTCAAGTGTGCTGCTCACAAATCTGGCAATGACAAAGTGGCAGGAGGTAATCGATATGCTGACCAGTTAGCCCAACATTGTGCAAGATACAAAGTGGCTGTTAATAAAAAGGTTGGGTGAACGGAAACAGCTGCCAACTTATGATGCTAGAAGGAATAAACACATGGGAAGAGGTGAGATACTTACAGGACACAGCAGAGCAAAAAGAGAAGGAAAATAAAATTGGAAGAAAGTTGGTTGCCAGAGAAGGGTTGAAGATGGTGTCATTGTTTACCTTGATGGTATGCCTGTGTTACCAGACTGTCTGCTTGCTCCTATGGCTAGGTTGATACATGGAGACCCGCATTTGGGAAGAGATACTATGATACGCATATTTAGACAGGCATGGTTCAACTCGAAATTCAGAAACATAGCAGAGGCACTCTGCCAGATGTGTCTGGTTTGTCAACACTTTAACCCAGGAAAGGAAACGGTAGTGTTGCCAGGAACAATTGGAAAGGTAGAGGGCCTTTTCATACGACTACAACTTGATTTCATTCAGTTACCCCCTTGTCGAGGAATGAAGTACATACTTGTCATTGTCTGCCTGTTTTCAAAATGGGTGGAAGCCTACCCCACAAGCAGGAATGATAGCATCACTGTAGCTAAATTGTTACTTAGGGAACTTATACCTCGGTACGGTTTTCCAGTTACAATTGAATCCGACAGAGGAAAACATTTCCATAGTGAAATAATAAATCAAATTTGTGAAGCATTCAAATTTACGCAAAAGCTGTACTGTGCATATCGCCCAGAGGCTTCTGGAGTGGTGGAACAATTGAATGGCACTATCAAATTAAGATTGGGAAAAATGTGTGAATCAACTCAAATGGAATGGCCAGATGCGTTGCCCCTTGTTTTGAAGGGACTTAGAAGTATTCCAGACCGGAACTCAGGCTTGAGTCCCCATGAGATACTGATGGGAAGAGCAATGCGGCAAGCATGGGTGCCAGGATACAAACTGATAAGCATTTCTGATGATTTGGTACTAGAATACTGTAAAGAACTGGCTGACCAAGTGCATTCTATCTCTCACCAGGTTGGGGAAGACGCTGTCGCCAGACCAGCAACTCCAGCACATGAACTGAACCCAGGTGATTGGGCAGTGATAAAGAAACATACTCGGAAAACTTGCCTTGTACCAAGGTGGGGAAAACCACGACAAGTAATCCTGGTTACCACCACAGCTGTGAAATGTGCAGGAGTACCACATCGGATCCATGGCAGTCACACGAAGAAAGTGACTGAACCTGAGGAAACTGAGGCTGAAGGTTGTGCAGCTGAAGGGTCTCGAGAACTTGATCCAGAAGTAGCTGAAGAGGAACAACCGAGCTCCAGTCAAGATGATTGGGTCCCAGTAATCGACCTGACTGTAGACCCTGTGAGAACAAGAAGACATACCTCTTTAGATAGACAGTGGGAAAGTGAGGACGAGACAGGTGTAGAGGGAGATACTCAGATCATCGAAATCCAAATCAAAACTGATACTGAGGAGGACCAGATAGGGAAAGAGCAGGCAATCGACACTCCTCCGAGAACTCCTGAGCCAGAAGAGGGACAGATAGAAATTAGGGCAGAGGTTCAAGCGGAAGAAAATCAAAAGTTCGAAGAGCTTGAACAGGACCAGATAGGAATAGGCAATTGTGTTCAGGTAGAAGAAGACGAAACAAAACAAAGCCAAATCCAGCATATACCTGAACAAGGCCAGTTTAGTGACCAGGCAGAAGAAACCGAAATAAGACCTGGACCTAGTCAGTTAGGAAGGAAAACAGAAGACGATCCTGAAACAAATGTGCCACAACTGAATGAAAATAAAAGAGCATTCGAAGAGGGCCAAGACACAGTGCCAGTTAAAAGACTAAGAAAAAGGGGCAAGTTGCCTAGATTTGTTAAAAGGCTGAAACTGCGATTAAAAACAATCAACGAAGAACCTGAGCAGGTGAATGAAGTCTCAAGCCAAGCTGACCCACCTGTGATACAAACCAGGAGAAGGAGTTCCCGAATAAAAAGACTGAATAATAAATATCAAAGCCCTGAATGGACTTATCTTGCATTGGAAGACTTTGAAAACCTGGAAATAAGTGACGAAAGTGATGAAGAAATGATTACTGACCAGAGTGACGAAGAAGTGAGACCGACCTAAAATCCACACAGGGTAAAGAGGCTGTGTAAAGTTACAAAGAGGGGTTAGATATCCTTTGAATCAAAAATGGCTAATCCTTCTGTTAATGGAAGACCGAAACGAGGTTATTGTTAAAAATATTTATAGAGCGCAACGTTCACCGGGTAGGTTTCTTGGCGCTGGGGGGGACGAGCTCCTAGTGGATCGGGGGCTCAGTTGAGATCGGCTTGTTGGAAAAGCCAAGTTTTTAGTTGCTTTCTAAACTGAGGAAAGGAGCTGGTAGTGCGTATTGAAAAGGGAATAGAGTTTTAGAGTTGGGGGGAAGTGTCGAGAACCGGAGGCCCCCATGTTTAATACGCCTGAATCTAGGAATGGTCAATAAAGATTGACCGGCAGATCAGAGAGTACGAAGGGGAGTATATACAGGTTGTTTAAAAACATGCTGTAAAGTATGTTTATGTAGTATAGCAATAGTACTTATACTTTGGATAGGACTAACAATAGCTATTCCTTACATGATGAGTAAAGACACAAACCTGTACCCTACTAGCCAATTGCCAAAAGACACTGAGGAGCTACAAACGAGAGACACGCCACCAAGAGCAGATACACCAGAGAGAGCACTTAGCCTTAGACAAACAAAAGTAGACTTAGAAGCACCAGATGAGGAAGGACTACATTATAATAAAATCAAAAACAGAACTTATTTAAATGTATTTGCAAACCTGTTAGTACATTATGTAGAAGCAATGGAAATAAAAGACTGCTATGTCTGTATCAAGCTGCCTACCTCGGTAGCTGAGGATGTGACGTACCACCATTTGCCCCTAACCTATGGAATTTCCTGTAGTGTTTTAACCAGCTTATTTACAAAAGAGGACCATTACAGTATTACTATTCTAATCTAGATGTGATATTTTCTGAACTTCCTGTACGAAGAAACCTAAACCCTGTACATACAACTAGAGATGTAGCACGATACATGAGTGAATATTTTCTAACTGTAGGTAAAATAAATATAGATGACGCACACAAAAAAACTTGACATGTTTATTACAAGAAAAAGAGAAAATGTTTCTGAACATGGTAGGTAGAGAAAAGAAGAGAGAGTTTCCAAAGGAAAGCGAATGACAAGAATCAGAAAACTCCTAAATGGGCTGAAAGCATAGGGAGCACCTCAAATGGTGGGGCTAATGCTGCTATGTTGCTGGATTTCGAAAAAAAGGGGAAACTTTGTCTTCACAGAGAAAGAACCAGTTATTATAATGATATATTCATTGGTTCCAGTGAATGCGAACACAATTACAAGGTAATTGGGGGTTGGGGTTTTAAAGATGGGTCAGAGCCTGTGTTTCCTAGAATCTATTATATATGTGGGAACAAGGCTTATTTCAAACTGCCCGACCATTGGTATGGGAGCTGTTACTTTGGTATTGTCTTCCCAAAGATATACCATGTGGGAAAAATCACTGGAAGCAATGAAAGAACTAATGAATTAGTAGATAGTAAAAGAGAAAGTGTTGGTGAAATAGTAGGTGATATTTTTTGTGCATTGATACCTACAGTGGGAGTGGCTCTGAATACACACAGAATCTGCAAATTGTCAACAGTAGTGGATCGGTTGTCAACTGACACTGCTGGAGGTTTCCTGATGGTCAATACCGAATTGGTTGCGATCAGATCAATGGTTTTACAAAATCGACTTGCTCTTGACACGTTATTGGCAAAAGAGGGCGCAGTCTGCAGAATGTTGAAAGCGCAACATTGTTGCACTTACATACCAGACAAAAGTTGTTGTGTTTCTATCTAGGACCCTAATTCGATATTCCCGATTTATGCCCTTATGTGGTTATAATAAATAATATCCTTATAAAGGCATAAGAATCATATCCATATTTAGTAATAGCCCATGCAGTCCAAATACGGCAAGGCTTCTCCCCTAGACTCCTATTTGTGGGTTTATAATGTATTTATTTGCGGGTTTATAACGCGCTTGAATAAACTCCCGAAGGAGTATACAGAATATATCCTAGAAAGTACAACGCGTTCTTTAAACAAACCAAGCCTCCAGCAGCCTGGGAAATCCCCCTGCTCTTGTTTTGATTTGCACAAGAACTCCTAGAGTCAGAAAGAACTGTTAGTTCTTGGTGACGTCTTATGTCCAACCTTACGTCAAACCCTGCACCTTTCAGGTATAAATATACCAACGTTGCCTTAAGCAAACACACGGTGGTTTGGAGCAGAGCGGCTATCTACTTGCCCGGAAGCCCAGCTGATGCGAGAGCCGAAGGAAGCCGCCCCTCCCTTTTGACGCACTGAGAGAGACGCTGTCTTTTTCTCCAGCCGAGAAAATCCAGCTCCGGTGTTTCCAGTCACCCTTGCGGGTTGCTGGGATATCGAGTCCTGAGAGAAAGAGATACAAGACCTCCTTCATTCTAAGAACCAAGGTACGGAGCTGACTAAACCCTTAAGAGAATTCTTGATTCAGATTCCTTGGCAAAAACCCAACTTAACTTAAACTGCAACTTACTTACTCCTTCCCACGTATTAGGCTTAGGTCAGGTACACTGGGGTAGGCGTAGATTAGAAGCACCAGTTGAGTACGTTAGTCAATGTTTTTATGCATGTATATATTTTATCCATTTTAAAGTATCATATGGCTAAGAAACCATATCAATGCTTTTACAGTATTATTTCATAATACTCCTTTTACTGTACGCACTTTACTTTATGATAAGTATTGCAATTGTGGCAATTCATTTCTCTTGCATGAGAAAGAAGACTGCTCAATAAATAACACAATTTATTGAAAACGCCGTCTCTCTATTTCTCTGCACACTGGTGAAACTAAGTATGCACGATTGACTGAGTGAAATAGTTGTCTATTGTTTTCACACGACTCTAGAGATACACTCTTTATTCTGAGGGAGCAAAGTTGTCATGTTATATGCTTGTCAGAAGATAATCCCTTCTTGTCTATCCAGGGAAGTTAAACTCCTCCTTGTTTACTCGAGAAAGTTTCTAGTGACCTCTGAGCTAGCTGGCAAAACTAATTAAGTCTAATATAGTCAGTAGAGACCTAGTCGACCTCAGTCCTACGTCTACACTGCTGTTTATATTATTCCAATGCGCAGAGCCTATTGGGAATATAGAAACTACACTACAATGTGACATTCTAGCATGTCCCTTATTTTTCCTGTCCTTTAGAAAATACCATTTCAAGTCTGATTTCTATAGGTTCATTTTCAGTATGTTCCTTGTTCTTACCTTCCTTTAGAATTCTAAATGGTTGGCATAATACATCTTTTGCATAGTTATACGCTGTTTGTTATTTTGATTATTGATAGTTTGCTTGCTGTTAACCTTTGGCTTATGACTTTTGATGAAGATTAGATAAAGGTTTTCAAAACTTCTCGAGTCTGTTTTTATTATATGAGTGCATATTGTCGTATTGCTACCATACCCATTATGCTAGACTCCCTGATTCCATAGGTCCACAGATACTGGTGACTAGGAGTGTAAGTCAAAGGTATAGGACCTAGGAAGTACAAATATCTGATAGTCAGTTCCCAGGTTACCTGATCTAAGAAATTGTGATTTAATTTGTATATGGGCCTAGGTGAGTATTTTTGGTAAAATTTTAGACGGGTGACCTGCGCGCTCTATCACAGTATTCACTGGAGTCACTGACAAGTTCAAAAGGATTTAATGGTGTGGTGATTACTGTCGTCTAGGAATGTCATTGTGCTAAAAGTACATTTGACTAAGGTACGGTGCTGTAATGTGCGATAATGTGCTGCATCACCAAATACTTATAAGGTCCTAAAGGCGAGACCGATTGTTTCTTTTCATCGGCGGAGAACCCACAGAGTCCTTACCACGGGTCTTTAGGGCATTTGATATGTTTTCGGGCATGACTTCCAGATTCCCCAAGAACACACAGTTATTACTAGATGCCAGACTGTCACCCACTTTTGCACCCCTTGTGAATGTTCTGACACTGAGCGTGCTGGAAATGTCTCAGGAGGAAGGTCTCAACTAAGGCCATCAACAGGGCTTTCTTGGTGGCTCCCAGTTTCTCCTTCACACTTAATATTTCAGAAAGCATTGTACCCATTACAGAGGACAGGAAGCTAATGAAGTACATGACACAGTTAAGGCAGTAGATTTGCTCTTACCCACGGTCGTCGGTGATGCATGCAATACTATCCTTCACAGTGAGATGGGCAGTTGCAAGGTGAATGGCTAAGAGAGGAAGCCCGGCCCAGCTCTTGGCCCGTTTGCGCCCGGGCTATACCCGGGAATGTCCTATGCAGCGGGGAAGCGAGGCTTATGTAGCGCCCACCAGCGCACTCAGGAGGGAAACATCCATTACAACGAAACTTTTACAACGCACTACCATTACGACGCAACTTTTACAACGCAAACCATTACAACGCATAGCGCTGGGGGGCGCTCTAGGATAGGGAATGTATTTAATATACTATCCAACACCTTCCCTACTATCCACGGGGACTGGAGTTGGAATAGTAAATTAAATAAATCACTATCCAGCGCCTAAAAGCATTATGCGTTGTAATGGTATGCGATGTAAAAACCGCGTTGTAAAGGCATGCGATGTAAAAGTATGCGTTGTAACGTCATACATCCCACTCAGGATAGGCCCTGCCATGCAGTAGTAGGGGTGCTCTGGGGCTTTGAGTCCTCCCGCTGGTCTCCAAAATGCATCCCTTGCCATTGGGAAGTGATGCGGCTTATGTAGCGCCCACCGGCAAGTTCAGGTCAGGCCCTGCCTTTTTTTGGAGCTGGGTGCTATGGGCCTTCGAATTCAGCCCCGCTGGGCTCCGAAATACATCCCACGCCCTGGGGAAGTGACACGGCTTATATGGCGCCCACCTGCATGTTCGGGTTAGGCCCCTCCTTTCAGGAGCAGGTATTTAAGGGGTAGGGAAAATAGCTCACGCCTAGCTGGCCGACTTGTAATCAAAAGTCAAAGTGCGTTGTGTACGGTTGGGGGAGTGTGGGTTTAGAGTGTGGCCTACGTGGAAAGTATGTTGATGCCCTGAGTGGCATTAAAGGGCATGTTCCCATGGTGCTGCAACAACATCGTGGCTACATTTCATTGTGAAATGAAGCACAGATGTGAAAGGAAGAGCATATAGGTGTTTGCCTATGCTTACCATACCTACCATCTTTAGATGATTGGGAAGAAGCTATATTAATATTTGCTGAATATTGCATTGTTTCTTCACGTTTTGAGCAGCACAATCCTTCAACATCCCAAAACGGCCCTTGGTTAGCAACAGTTGCAAGCATCCCTGTACATTAAGGTACATGTGGTCCCATTAATCTCAAGTGACTACTGCTCAAGGAACTGGACGGACCTCGTGCTGCACAGTCATTGTACTTCACTTTCTAATTAATCATTTTTGCTGTCTCAATACTGTTGCATCAATACTGAAATTTAAAATTAATAATGAAAATGTACATTTCTCGCTGATTGGCAGTCTTCGGACAGAAATATTCTAAACCTTTAAGACCTTTACATTGAAAAAAATATATATATTTCAATCTAAAATTGCTGCAAATTCTGGGCGAGCCAAGCATACTGATGGATTGGGAGCAGCAATCTGCAAAATGTTTCTTGCACTTCGGCCCCAAACTGCTGTACATGCAAGAAGTACAAGGGAATCCCAAATTGTGTTCCTCTGTAAGCCCAATCAGAACTCGGGTATACAGCTCTTATCACCCAACGCGCTAATTAAAAAGGAGTCCAAGAAACTTGAGGCAGTTGTAACCTCCAGGATAGGCTTATTCATGCTGGCCGGGCTTGCTGTTCTGTATAGGCGACAGGCTACAACAGTCAAAGACTTCTATAGGAGAGTGAATGTTGTGGGTGAGTGTGTGGGGATGACCCGAAATGCCGTGAAGGCATTTGACCCTGCGTCGCTGGGTTATATCATGCTATTGTTTTTTCTGCAAAATAAAATACAATATTCACAATCATATTTTAGCATGCATTGTCCTAAAACTCTACATATTTCTAAAACTAACCATCAAATCAATATAGACATGCAAAAGAATATATGGACTGGAGAAATGTCCAGGCGGAAGGCGCACAATGGCTGTGAACATTGAAGATACAGAGTTAACACAGGGCTCTGAAGTGCTGATGGAAGTATGAATCCTCCGTGCCACTTACTTTTGTTTCTTTTTTGCAAATACTTTGTGCGTCTCTCGCGTTGTTCCATTTGCTGGGCCTCGTTCAGGAGGTCTTGGAGGTGAGCCAGGATGACCTGATCGCTCCCACCGTTTTGGAGGTAGGTTACACGCAGAGCACTGTGAAGATAAAGGCATGAGGTAAGTATAAACTAGAAGAAACCCCGAACCTGCACCATTGTTCACCATTTCTTCTCAACTTCAACTATTTTCCATTCAAGTTCACTTCCCCTCACCTTCCCCTTTGTCACACGGCCTGCGTTCTCATTTTGACCTACTGCTGAAGTCTGTCTATATCACCCATCTGTCACTTGTACGTAATGTGTGTAAATACAAGTCCTCTGTACTGAACGTAATGTAATGCGACGTTCAATATGCGGAACACCATGGCGCTGGAAGCATTGTTTGGAAGGGCTGGTAGTTAAGGCTCGTAAAACAGTGGAGGTGAGAACTAACGCCAAGGTATTAATTTTACTCTCATGCAGCCTTCATTTGAGGAAGGCAGAAATAGTATGTGAGTCAAAGAATAACCGAGGAGGTGGATGAGGGCATTTTACATTATAGATATTATTCATGATACCTATTATGAAATATAGCATTGTACAAGTAAAAATATGTTTGACAAAGGGAACTGTAAAGCAGCGGGGAGAGTTAAAGTTCAGTGAGTCCAAAGGGGTAAGGAGCTAAGGTTAAGGTATCTCCATAATTTGTGAAAGTTATGTCTTTTCAGCTATTGTGGTGCAGCAACTATGACACCCCATTAAGTACACCTCCAAGTACTTTATTTTTCAGGTAATGTGATTGTTTGTTAACATATGCCTCTTTTAATGGTGGAGCAGAGGATGGCGGAGGGCCAGCTGTCAGATCTCTTGTACATCCTTCATTTCTTTCAGGATGAAGGAGGCTGGAGAAACTGTTAGCTGTCACAAACAAGGTTCAATGGCTAGCTGCCCCAGCTCCCATTATGTTACAAAAGAGAGAGGGCATCGGCCGAAGGGCCGGTGTCTCAGTGCCCTCTGTGGGCCGTTTTTTAGGTTTCGCCTGGCTATCCGCTGCGCAGCAGTGTTCGCGCAGGCGAAATCTTTTGAGAACAGTATGTGCCTTTGTCCCGCCTCTCTTTTCCATTGGCTAGCTCCATAAATGGAGGCTAGCCATTGGAAGAGAGAGGCGTCAGTCATTGTCCGAGGCAATTCGTGGGCGTTCCGGCGATTTTTTCCCTCTCCGCCCCTTTGCGAACGTCATTGCGGCGGTGGGCGGTTGTTTTGTTTTTTTTTTCTTGGCAATGCGGCCGCCATTTTTTCGTGGAGCTGGGGCGGGCGGGTCGATCTCCATGGAAGTGGTCGAAGCTGAAAAGCAAATCTACTGCACTCAGCTGTATAATCCATTATATGTATTTATATGCTCTAACTGTACCGCAATCTTGGTTTTTGCTGATAGCAGCGTAGAGTCAAACGCAAGGTTTCATTAGCTAGTTTACATAGCGCCACCAAGCCCCCCAGTGCCACTTTAAGTGCTTCCGAAAAACCAAACTCCCTTTTCTGTACCTCTTCAAAGTCTTTGGCTCACTTTAAACGAAAAGGAATAGGAACTTGCTGACATCCTTGGGCTCTAACTCCCGCTCCTAAAATAGTTTATGGCCGGTGGAGCCTTTTAATCGCAGGCGCTGCAGACGGTAGATGCTGGCACGCATCTTGTGGTGAGTTAGACAGTAATTAAGTTTGAGGTTAGCTCCTGCGAGATGCCCTTAATAGTGGAGCACAGCTGCCCGCCTGCGTCCCCCCCCCCTGCGCGTGTGTGTGTGTTCGCGAGTGTGTGTTTGGGAGGTGCCGTTTCCCACAGCTCTGATCTAATTCAGACGAAACTCAATCTCCGTGCGACCGACCCCGAGCCAGCGCTCTCCCACCCGCCGACCGCCCGCTCTCTCGGGCTGTGTGCGTGTTACACATTTACATTGTCAATCTGGCAGGCTCCCCTCAAACAACCCTTGTGTCTAGGTTTACAATGTCAACCGGCCAGGATGCGGAGACTGTCTGCAGCAATAACACGCTGCTGACCCGGGTCCCAGTCGTTCATGCCCCCCTGCGCTCCAGCGTCCCCGCCACGCACTTTTACTTCAACAGCCTGTGTCCTGTGCCCTCGCTGCGCCGACACCCTATACTCGCCACTCAGCAGCCACTGTAAGAGGCCTTTGTTTGTTGGCATTCTGCGTGACCACAAAGCGCCAGAGGCGGCCGAACCAGATAAGGTTGAGAACCTGGAACAGACGCAAGAAGCTCATTCCTCGGTTTCAGCAAACCTCACATTCTCAGAACGTCCTATGACCTCTATTAACCTCTTTTTAAAACAGGCAAAACAAGGTTTGACTTGTGTGGACAACTGTGACAATGTCTATAAACAAATCGACTGTATTAGGATCACTGACCTAATGCCTCTCTACTGTATTCTGTGTCAGGTTATGTGGCATCATACGTGCTGCCAGGGCAATTAATGAAAAGTCAGCCTCCTGTATAATTAAATTTGGATAGAAATTGCAGTGTCTACCTGAATCTTGATTCTAATGAGCTCCGTAGCACCAGACCCCCAAGATACTCAAGGACACATTTCACCAGGTAAAATCTGGCAAATAAATGTCCATGTATATAGCCCAGAGTGTCGAAATTAAATGCAGAAATGTGAGAACGACAATTTCAGCAGTAGCTTCACATTCCTCAGGGGCAGTTTCCGAATGGAAGGGCAACAGCATACCCGGGACTTATAACACTCTATGCTTTCGGAATTTTCATGTAAAGTATTGCTGCATCAGGAGTGCCATATAAACTTAAGTGTCAGGTTTTCTTCACCATGTGCCTCCCAAACACTATCCATCAACTCCGCCAAGATGCTTTCTGTAAGCACCCAGCACTTTGTTCTCATTGATTAGTCTTCTGCTTGTCATGCACAGAGATCCATGCACAGCATTGTAGGTACAGATGATTAATAAACATATAGACAGGAATACTGTTAGTGATGACTCTTAACTGCATTGATCATATTCATATTCGTGATTACAACAATATACCAAAAATTGGAGTGACATAATATCAAACTTTTTCATTTACAAGGTTTTAAAGTTGGTAAGTTGTCAGCCAGCAAATTGTAGGTTTTGGAAGAAAACAATATGGACATGCTATAAGGTTGTTAAAGCTAAAATGTAACCCCATAGAGTTTAATGCAACACCTTTTCAAGAGTCTCCCACTCAACCTTTAGTTTTTTCTCAACATCTAGTGGATCTAGTGTGTCAAGATCTACAGTCTCTCCAGCAGAAAGGGGCAATTCAAACAACTTTGCTACACCCTTTAGGTTTTCTAAGCTCCATATTTCTTGATTAGAAGAAGGACATAAAACGATTTTCAGTGATAAACCTCAGACATTTCAACCACTTTGTGAATTACCATCATTGCAAAATGGAGACTATCATTCTTCTAAAGTGTTCCCTGTTACAAGGAGACTGGATGGTCCATCTAGATCTTCAGGATACTTATCTTACAGTCCCAGTTTATCCAAAGTGCAGGAAATTTCTAAAGTACGTCATGCGGCGGTGGGCGGTTGTTTTTTTTTTTGTCTCGGCATGTTTGTTTCATTTCCAACGTGTGCTTTGCAGGGGTGGGCTGCGCGATTTCACTTTCCTTGATTTGCAGGTAAGCGGCATTTTTTACTACTTTTTTTTATCCCGTTCCCGCCCCCCCCGCTGTCCGTGTGCCCGTTCCCGCCCCCGCCCCCCTCCCGCTGTCCGTGTCTCGGCACCAGTGACGGTGAAAGGGATTGTTTCTGGAGCTTTGCTGGAACTGTAATAAACGCTCTGCAGCTCGTTCACTGTATTTCTGGAAGCGCAACTAGTACTCCACTTGCTGTATCAACATTTGAGAGAGCTGTTCCGAGCTGGAGTCGAGGAGGGGATGAGGGGCTCGGGAGGGAGGGAGGGAGGCTTCTGCGACTGTTACTGGGTGAGTCTCTTTGGCAGTGTGATGGCACTTATTGGCAGGGCTGCCTGCCCAACGTTAATGGGACCTCGGGATGAAACTGGCGTATCATACCATGGCAGAGTTGTGTCATAGGAGTTAATGCCATCGAATGCACCCCTCTGAGAGACCCCCATTTTTTTCATCCCACTTAACCCCTGCCCCTCCCTGCCTCTGCGGGCGGAGGGGAGGGAGCGAAACCCAAGAATTCAGGAATTGGCAGGTAACCGAAAAAGAATCTGGGGCGAGCATTTAAACAATAACCCATCATTCCCCAAAAGCGGACATTGCATTTAATGCATCTAAAAACATGTTTACAGTGAAAACCGCTTTGAATCTTTGTTTTGCGCCGTGCTGTGGACCTTCCTGTTGGGCTGCTCTGTGTATTTTTGGACCTACAACTCGCGGTACCAGCTTCGCGGGTCCTGCATCGCGGAGGTGGTTCTGGTGAAACTTGTGGACTTTACCAGGGTGTCAAGGGGCAGTGCAGGGCTGCGAGCAACAGCGCGGGGACTCCATTTCCCAGGAGTCCCTGCTTGGCCAATTTGAAACACCTGGTCCGCTCTCCCTGCTAGCCCCGCCTCCTGAGTGGTCCATACACAATAAGATCAAGTCTCTCTACCACTGCGCGGGAGCGTCCCGGGAGAAACCCGGGACAAGGGCGGGGCCGTCTGTGGCCGTCAGGGGCTGCAGGAGGCTGGGCTGGGCCCACTCCATAACTTTTATTCTTTGGTGCTATTTTCTTACTGTTGATTAATGATTGCTGTTTTTCGGGGTGCCCCGAGTGCCTAGGATGCCTACAGACATGTCTAACTCTTTACCTTCTACTGTTGGGGTCTCTATACTTGGTCCCTTAGACAAATATTTTGCAAGGGCAACTAAAGAAATAGATAAAGAACTTTTGTTAGCGGAGAAACGTGCGGAGCGCCGTCTCTCCATAGATCTACTTAAAAAAAATACATTGATTTCTCCCCAAAAGGCACCCATAACCTTAGAATCTGGTAACACATGTAGCGTGGAAACAGATGCTGAGTTATTTAGCACCGACCATATTCCACTTATTTTTCAAGATCAAAGCTTAACTCCAGCTCAAATTGACATCAGTAATGATGGTACCCTAAATTGCCCTCCTATTAATTCCAACTGTCTTATAGATTTAAACTCTCCCGTTGTCTTTGATCTTGTCTCCCAGTTCCAGTCAACCTTATCCAATCAACCAAACGACATTGACGCACCCACAGAGACACTTCCACCAGCTACTGTTAGTGCGACTAAAGACAACTCCAAGATACCCTCGAGGGCATACCACTCTCCACCTAAGAAAAGAAGTAGAAAAGGCGGGGAAAAAAAAGGGGAAAATTCTTCGAGTGTATTCCCTTCTCTGGTAGTCCCCAAGGATAAACCATCTGGCTATCCAGAGAGGGATGCCTTAACAGGTACCCAATTACCAACTATTCCAGGTGAACAAACTTGAGCGGCTCCTAAAATCTTATATGCTCCCACTTATAGAGAGAGTCAGAAGTTTAGGGGAAAAATTGGATTGTATTCTGGCAGCTTTCTGCCCTAGTGTAAATTCCGACCTCGTGAAACCCAAGGTTCCGTCCCAGATAAAATGCCAGCCAAGCTCTAAAATACCGAATATAAGTAGATCGCAGAAAGAGAAAGAAAATCCAATATCCAATAGTAAAACTGCTCCCCCAAACACTACCAAGCCGACGGTTGTACATGACATACATAAAAAGAAGCATATACCAGCCTTTAAAAAACCGCCTGCATCCACTAATATTCCAACTATGATCCCGGGGATAGTCAAAACCCAAAGAGTAAATTCAAATCGTAGGAATATAGTGGAATTACCCCCAGAGTCAGCTAATTATGTGATCATTCTAACCGGTGTCCCAATTATTTCTAATGGGAATACTGAACATAATGATAACCTTAAAAATAAGGTTATCTTTTGGTTGCGAAACAACAGACCCCTCCCTCCTCATCTAAACGGAGATATAATCTCCGTCAGACGCTGCAACTGGGTGGGTTTTAGACCCAAAGATATCGAGGGGGATGTTGTGATCGTAAACTTTAAGGACCATAGAGTGGTAACACACATTAGCGACTGGTTTCCAGGAAGAAGTGAGGGGGGTGTTTCAACCCGTAATTTGAGTTATTTTTACCCCGAGGCTCTGTTCAAACCTCCTAACCACCCCCCAACTTGTCGAAATCTTAATCCCTTAAATTTAGCCTACCGTGCACCACATTTTTCTTGTTCCGCCAATAACTTAAATAATTTTTTCCCTTTTCCCTCACGTCAACTCCCCCCTAGATATTTCCCTCCATCTAATAACTTTTCCAATTCTACTAATCCTAACGAGTATTGGAACATTCCGCTGTACAATTTATATGAACCTCTCTCGGGGCTTGATTTAAACGAATGACTCGACCTGCCACTTTCTGTCACGGAGGTCACCCAAGATTGTTTGGGTGTCTTTGCTACATTAGATAAAGTACCAACTAATGATGAGGTACAGAAAGTAATGGCATGTCAGGTTGGGAATGTGAAGTCTGATTTATATAGAGGGAATCAAGGCGCAAGCTTGGAAAGAGATAAGACTGAGGTACAGGATGTAACGGTATCTCAGGTTGGAAAAGAGGAGATTGGCATATATAGAGGGAATCAAGGCAGAAGCCTGGAATTTGAAAAGGCTGCTTTTGGAGATGGTGAAACCAATAACACCTGCCCCCACCCTAGGAGGGAAGATGCACCAGTAGAGGTTATTTTAGGCCAGAGGGAGGGTGAACCTTTACCATCTTGCGTAAATGTATCTGCACGTGTGGATTTGGTAAATTATCCGGCACCATGGAAACTTATTTCGTGGAATCTAGCTGGTCTACGCAGTAAGGTTCAAATTGAGGAGTGGGTGGAGCTGGTGAATAATCAGGATATTTTAATTTTTCAAGAGACCTGGGCGACTGACCCTATTTACCACCATGAGTATCTAAATTTTCACAAACCAGCTTGCAGGACAGGAGTGGGCAGACCGTCAGGGGGTTTATGGGTCTGGTTAAGACAGTCACTGGATTATCATATTACAGAGGTGCCCACCACAAATCTTGATATCCTTGTGATCAAGCTTTCAAGACCTGGCTCCCAGGCGCTATTTATTATAAATGTTTATGTACGGGGAATTCCGGGTGGACGTAGTCCAACTGGTATGTTTAATGATCTAGAGCTTATCTTTAACCAAGTTGGAAGGGAAGCCTTCATTATTCTGGCAGGCGATTTAAATTGCACCTTTGAGCCTTACTTTGGAAGTGAGATGGACTTCATGGCAGACGAGGATAAACTTTGGAAGATTCCATCCCCAGAAGCAGCTTTCCACTGGATGGGGTTC
The DNA here is from genome assembly GCF_964261635.1 of Lissotriton helveticus. Taxonomy (NCBI): domain Eukaryota; kingdom Metazoa; phylum Chordata; class Amphibia; order Caudata; family Salamandridae; genus Lissotriton; species Lissotriton helveticus. The sequence continues at coordinate 1,415,925,956 of NC_136059.1, read as the reverse complement.
TGCCTAGAATGGGGTCTGAGAGCCGTGAACGGGCGTACCCCCTCAGACAAACATGGGAAGCATACATTTGACAATGGCCATAGAACGAGTAGGATTGATTTTATCCTTATAAGGGCTGAGTGCTGGTCCTCTCTGGTTGATATGATTGTGGTGATTCACCCTGAGAGTGATCATAATCCACTGGCACTCAGCCTAGCTCTTGATAGTAATCACCGGACGGGAGCCTCGCAAAATTGTGCCACGGCAGATGTGTTCTTGGAGAATGATAGGAGAAGGGTGCAGTGGTGTAGGGTTGTGGAGGAGCCCGCCATCCTAAAAATAATTTCAGGGAAAGTCTTGGAGGCAACGCTTGCTATGGAGAATACGACTGACCCTGTTGATATTTGTGGGTTACATGATAATCTCTTTAACTCTTTGAAATCCCTTTTTTTACTTAAAAAAAAACAGAAAAAAACCAAAAACACCACTGGGTGGGGGTAAGTGGTATAATCGATTGTGTCGTCAAGCCCATTTTGACCTATTAGCAGCACTTAGTGCAGCAATACGGAAGGGTAGGCTGGAATACAAAAAGTGCCAGAAGGAGGCTAAATTAGCTTGGGGTGACAAACACTGGCAGGATCTTTATGAGGCCAGTTTATCCTCCAACCAATCGAGGTTCTGGCATGTTCTTAAGTGGGGGAATTACTCTGAGTTTCAACTCCTTTCCAACTATGTAGCGGAAGAAGGATGGGTAGCACACTTTTGGGGCACAGTTTAGCAACTTTGGTCCCCTAGTAGCCTCTGGAGCAAGTGTGCGTGTGGTCCCGCTAAGAACTCCCGGCTTAGTCCCCCTCTTTGATCGTATAGATGTAGAGCTGGCCTTAAGCCTGACCAAAGGGGGGAAAGCCCCCGGCATAGATTGCATTCCCTCAGATCTTTTCAAATTTGATCAAGCGGCTTGGGTTCCCTACATACTGAAAGTTGCTAATGCTGTGGCAGATGGAGCCCCGATACCCGACTCATGGCAGGGGGCGGAAATCCTTCCAATCTTTAAAAAGGGGGCTCCCTACCAGCAAACTATCATCCGATTAGCCTTATTGGCGCCATCCAAAAGATCCTCTCACGGATAGTGCTGTTTAAGATCTCAGCATGGATGGACGAAATATCAATACTGTCACCCATGCAGGCTGGCTTCAGGCCCTGCGTCAGCACAATAGATCAGATTTTAAGATTTATTCTTATATATTGGAAGGTGGTGATCTTAAGTGGAGGTGTGATCTATGCGGCCTTCGTGGACTTAAAGTCTGCTTTTGATTTGGTTCCAAGAGTCAAATTGTGGGAAGCTCTGACACAAATGGGACTGCCGAAGGACCTGTTGGACATAATTATAAGATTTCATGAGAAAAATTATGCCCAGGTTCGATGGGGTATGCAGGGCCAAGTCACCCAAAAGTTTCCGGTGACACGAGGAGTCCGTCAAGGATGTGTCCTTACTCCAAACCTTTTCCTCTTATTTATTAATAGAGTTGTTGCATATTTTTTGGACACTCCCACTGATGCCCCTAGCTTGGTCGGTATGAAGTTTCCCCTCCTCATCTTTGCGGATGATACGCTCAAACACAAAATGGCTACAACTGGCACTCAGCAAATTTGTAGAATTCTGTGATGCTAATGACCTGCAGGCCAACACAAGTAAAACCAAGTTTATGGTTTTCACTAAAAGTAGACCAAGATTAGGCCAAGTAAGTCTTAATGACATAAATTTGGAGCAGGAAAATGAGATGACTTACCTGGGGGTGGTACTAGATTATAGATTAAGATGGTCAGCCCAGCTAGATGTATTGTCATTAAAATTCTCTCAGTTGAGTGGGACACTTGTTAAGGAGCAGAGATCCTCCTTAACCAAGAGAATAAGCCCAGCACTCAAAATATATAACATCAAGATTAGATCGGCCATCGTATACGGAGCAGATCTCTGGGGCTATGTTGATTTGTCCCAACTTGAGAAAATTCAAAATAAGTTTCTACGAAACTTGGTGGGTCTTCTACAATCGACCCCTATGCTTCCATTAATGTTGGACCTGGGCTGCAACCCAATAGAAGAATTGGCAAAACTGAGAATCATCTTACTCTAAAGGAGAATTTGGGTAACCCCTGAATTGGCTACATTTGCTGCGGGAATAGAAGATCTTAGACATATAGTGGGCTGTGGCAATCTCCCTTGGTTTAAAGCAGTAAAATCTATCTTGTTAGATATGGGCCTCATCCAGCTGTGGATTGACCCCGGGAGCAATGTGTTCCCATCAAAAAAGGATCTCAAGGAGCACTTTTGGGCTGTATACAGAAATAAGTTGATTGTGGAACATAGTTCGTTAACTCTTTCTGGCAGGTTTCTGAGTCACAAGGAGGACCCAGTTCTGGAAAGTTACTGGGACGCCATAACAATGAGTATTGATAGAAAACTTTTTTTCCAATTTAGAAAAGGAACGCTACCTTTGAGATCGTTCACCTACAAATGGAAGGGTGGGTCTGGGAATTCGTGTCCATGGCGGCCTTCGACACCATCTCGCACAACAGACTGCTTGCCAGGCTGAGTGGGGATGGTGTCGGAGGGACCGCATTGGACTGGATTAGATCTTATCTGAGCAACCGGACGTTTCAGATCTCGTCCTCACATGCCCAGTCGGATATTTTTCCATCATCCCATGGCGTGCCCCAGGGCTCAATTTTAAGCCCATTATTTTTCAATCTTTATCTCCGCCCCCTCGCTGATTTAGCAGAGCGGGTAGGTCTTGAACTTATGACCTATGCGGATGACTCACAGATTATTTTTTCCCTCTCCAACTCAGAGTCTTCATCCCCTTCAGCCCTGAAACTTGGTCTTCAGGAGGTCTTCAGCTGGATGTCAACAAACCAGCTGAAGCTCAACGGGGAGAAGACGGAGATTCTTCTCCTGGGAAAAAATCGTGTTCTGTGGCAGGAGAGGCACTGGCCGCCATCTCTGGGTGCTTTCCCCAGTCCAGCTACCCAGGTTAGAAACTTAGGGGTGTGCATCGATGATTCTTTATCGATGAAACAACAAGCTAATAAAGTGGCTGGCATTTGTTTCACGATTATTAAATGGCTGCGGAAGATTATCTGGATGCTGCCTGTGGATACCCAGAAGACCGTAGTCAATGCGCTAATAACATCTAGGCTTGACTACGGTAACATTCTATACCTGGGCTCCAACCTAGCTGTAACCAGGCGGTTACAGCTGGTCCAGAACTCCGCAGCCAGGCTGTTGTGTAAGATTCCTAGGACAGCAAGGATCTCGAGCCACCTTAAAGACCTACACTGGTTGAAAGTTGAGAACCGGGTCCGGTTTAAGGCCTTGACCTACATGTTTAAGATCAGAGCGGGAACTGCACCACGGTATCTGCAGAAACTGGTTAGGCCCCATGTACCTGTACGGAATCTTCGCTCTTTAAATGGAGCAATTTTCACGGTACCCAGATTCAAACTGGCCCGAATGGGAGGTAAATCCTTTTCCCACCTGGGACCAGTTCTTTGGAACTCCCTTCCTTTAGCTCTGCGCAAAGAGGAGAACTTCGCCAGTTTTAAGAAACAAGTTAAAACCTGGCTGTTTAATAAATAACTGTTTAAATAAATAGCGATCATCATTGTGTTGCCAGCAGTTGCTTTCTGTGTCTTGTTCTCTTAGCCATGGCGCCGGGAAACCCTTTGTGGGTATCTGTGCGCATTACAAATGCAAAAAATAAATAAATAAATAAATAAATGGTGCAAAGAACAGGAGGAAACTGTGGGTCACTTCTTTTTTGTTTGTCCTGCATATGTTATCCCACGGAAAAAATGGCTGAAACTAATCTGTAGAAACCTTAACACTAGAGGGGGCAATGAGGCCTTATGGTTGCTAGGGACGGTAACATCACCCCCAGTGGCCATAGCAGTAGCTACATTTTTAGGCTGGTCCTGGATCATTAGAGCTAGATATCCACAGCGCTAGTTTACTCTTGAATAATTTATGAGTGAGGTCATATGTACGTCTTTTTTGACAAAATTTAATTAGAGCTTTTAAGATGTGACTTTGTATTATGCAAATTATGTATTATGTTGTTTTTTTAATGTTTTAATTGTATTTTTTGTGATGTCTTTTATGGTGAATTTTACCGAAATAAAGACGTATGAAACCACAAAAAAACGCTCTACAAATGCACAGCATCATTCCGCCAGCAACCCCCCCCCCCCGGAGCGGTTACCTCCAACATCTACAGACGCCGCAGCCGGCCCCTCAACACCCTAGGCTATCTCAAATAAAGTATTTTGTAAAGCCGCTCGGAGCACAGTTCCTCGCACAGGCCGACTCACGGGTTCAACGCTGGCTGCTGACACGTGCAGTGGTCAACATATGCCGAGACGGGGCAGGAGTCGGGGGGCCTTGCGGGTAGACGGCCGATGACCCCCTCAGAGGTGCTACTTACGAAGGAAAGAATTCCGAGCAGGACTTCTGGGCGCTGAGGCTCCGTGCAGGGCTTCTGGGCGCTCTGTTACTGAGGGATCAAACCCGAGCGCCGCCGAGCTGCCACATGTACCTGCCTCATTTGCATAATTAATGCCAGGTGAGTTTGGAAAAGGCGGCCAGTTTGAATTCTTTCTCAGAGCTTCCATTGGCTGGGCCTTCACTGTCATCACTTCCTGCACTGAAGGATTGCGGTTTTTAGGTTTCACCTGGCGCTCGCCACACACACCACCCAACACACAGCTCACCACACACAGCTCACTACCATACATGCCAACATTTCAGAAGAGCAAAGTTGGTGTGTGTGACTCTGGGTGGGTGTGTGTGGCTCTGAGTGGGTGTGTGCGGCTCTGGGTGGGTGTGTGTGGCTCTGGGTGTTTGTGTGTGTGTGGCTTTGGGTGTGTGTGTGTGGCTCTGGGTGAGTGTGTGGCTCTGGGTGTGTTTGTGGCTCTGGGTGTGTGTGTGGCTCTGGGTGTGTGTGTGTGGCTCTGGGTGTGTGTGTGTGTGGCTCCAGGTGTGTGTGTGTGTGGCTCTGGGTGTGTGTGTGTGTGTGGCTCTGGGTGTGTAAGTGTGTGTGTGTGTGGCTCTGGGTGTGTGTGTGTGTGTGTGTGTGTGTGTGGCTCTGGGTGTGTGTGTGTGTGTGGCTCTGGGTGTGTGTGTGTGTGGCTCTGGGTGTGTGTGGCTCTGGGTGTGTGTGTGTGTGGCTCTGGGTGTGTGTGTGTGTGGCTCTGGGTGTGTGTGTGGTAGTAATTGCTGTCTGCTGAGCTCGTCCGTAGGGTACAATAGGTCCCACATTTGCGAGAGATTAAGCTAATGGCATTGTAAATGACAATGCCATTTAGTTAACTGTTTTCAAAACCAACACATAAATACAAAATTTGTCATTTACAATGCCAATAGCTCTAACTTTTCCAAAGGCGAAACCATTGCATTGTAAATGCTTGTTTTCTAGGCAAGGGGAGAAAAAAACGACCTACAGAGGGCACGGAGACAGAGAAATGAAAGCAGTTTAACTGTGCGGCCGTACAGCGATTATCAGCTGTGGCCTCTCCTTCACCCCCTGCCCTGTAAAGCAATCACGCGGAGGGTGGGCTGGGGAGGGGTGATTGTTTGCAAGAATAGGCCTCCCTGGGGGCCAGGTGTTGCTCAGGCCTTTGAGCCATGTTCACCTCGGCCCCCCTGGGGCCTACGCAGCCCAGAAACAGTGTTAATCTTAACACCTCGCCCACAGCCCTTCACATTCAGGGCATAGTGGGCGAGGAAGAATGGGTCTCGCTGTGGGGCCAGGTGATGTTTGGAACTCCCTCCATCTTCACCTCAGCCTCCCCCTGGCTACCATGGAAGACTCAGCAGCTGTGTTTTGTGCTCCCCTGCCAGGACATTGCCCTGAGTTCTGGAGGGCTGGGGAGGGCTGATTAATTTACTAATTGCAGGGGCCTTACTGCTGTTCATGTGCTCCTGAGCTGAAGGTCTGGGAGGGCTGAGTAGGTTAGTAATAATAGGGGCTTCGCTGCTTTTCAGGTGCTCCTGCACTGGAGGGCTCGAATAATTTTGTGACAGAAAGGGGCCTTGCTGTTTTTTTAGTTGCTCAGCATGTAGGCCATTGTCCCCTTGGGCGTGTGCCCTGCTCAAGGACAGTATCCTCCCACTTTTATTCTTTGTCTGAGCAAATGGTGTTTCATGAAAAGGCACGCCCCTTGAATGTGGGGCACACCCCTTAAAGTGGGCCACGCCCCTTGAATGTGGGCCACCTTTTTCGTCAGTGCCCGGGCCAAATTGTGATCCCAATACGACCCTGTCGAGAACCCAGCCCTGATGGTATCAAAGGCATCAGTACCAGTAGTAATCGCATTACGCACAGACATCATTTCCAGTATTCGTTTAGTATTTCACACTCCGTGACAACTGGGACTCGTTATGTGGTCTAAAGGTCAGAGCTGCTGACTTTGGAACTGGGGAACCAGGTGAGAGTCAAGTCACTGGCTCATCGTGCGCTTAGAGTCTAATCTCCCAGTGCATCAAACAAATAATCGTGTAATACAATCCGATGCTCTTGTAAAATGCACTGGACCAGATTCTCGCTATATTTAACTGCAACCAAATGTATACCCATCATTAATATTCACAAAGACCAAGAAAACGTTTCCCTCTATAATAATCTCATCCGTACACGGAGCATTAGCACCGACAACATCCCAGACCTAGTCCACTATGACCTAGGTACCTCAGTACCGACTGTTGGCTGATCTATAATTATTCAAGGCACTAGCATTCGCAGCGCTGGGGCGACGGTACATGTCAACATTTAGAAACACATATTTGTCTATATTTTATTGTTGCAGCTTCCCGTCCAACATGTCCGAAGCAGCACTGGATGCCAGCATGGAGAAGACCACCAAGGTAAGAGTCGCGCTTGTTGGGCACTTTGGGAGAAAATGACAGCTCCATTCTATGTCATATTTTTGGTTGCTTTGTTAAAGCACCTGCGTCGCATCTCAGCTCCTGCCCGTCTCTTTCATAAAGCCTTAACCATGATTAATGGTTATTTCCTTATTAACCCATTCAACTGTATCTTTGAAAAATTCGCATTTTGTGTGAAATGCTGTTGTGCTGGCAGAACTTCAGAGTTTGTGTGTTGAGTTTTTGAGTGTGCTTTATGCGGTGATGGGTTAAGGTCAAATCTTGGCACCAGAGTGCCATCTCTGGACGCTGCCTGTTTTGGCCGGTTCGGTGCTGGTGATGGGCAGCGCTGGGCATGAGCAGCCAATGCGTGCAGCGCCGCAGGGGCTCTTTGTTTACTGAGATTGGAGGCATCATTCCTGCTCTGTGACCTCAGAGGGTGTGATGACCTGACCCAGGGTCCGGGGGGAAGGGGGGTGCTAAAGTGAAGGGGGGCACTGATATCAGCTGGAGCCCCCTCTGGGAGGCAGAGCGGACCTGACCTCAAGATAAGCTTTCTGATTTGACCTTGTGCTTAAGGGATGCATGCGGTTTCCTTCTAGGACCCCAAATTGTGCTATTAAGGAGGCTATAGCCCGCACCCCCACTCGATTGCTAGTGGGGTAGGCGAGGGTGACATTTAGCTGGTTATCAAAGCATGGAGGGGTCTTTCTTATTTCTGTTGTTTATTACGTTCCTGACAGTTCAGTGCCCCCTGCCGCTATGGGTACATGTGGTTGATCTTTTTTCCTGCTGTTTTGGGGGTCACCCGGGGAGTTTCTGATGTCTTCTTCTGGATTCGGGGCATAGTGGTCTGTTTAGTAAAGTGGCTGTACCGGGCAGGTGAGGGGTCATCGCGATCTACGGCAGGAAGTGCAGTGCCCTCCCTCCGCTGCCACCAGTGGTGCCAGGGAAGCGCCATTGTGAAGCCCACGCCTCCCTCCGAGTGAGTAAAGGCTCGTAGTGACAGGAGGCGGATGAGCCAGGGGGGGGGGAGTGACAGCGATTGTCGCCCTGCCCAGGGGAGAGGTCGGAGCGCATCCCCCTCGGGAGGATAACGCAGGGGAGCGGAGGATGCAAGCAAACCTGATCAGGGGAGGGGTGAAGGAGATTTAAAACAAGGCTGGCAGTAAAATAGACTGCTAGCCTTGCTTCTCATAAGCATGGACTATAAGTACAAAGTGCTTGTTTACGCACCGATGCAAACTTTAATAATGCGAGACCTATTGCATTGTAAATGCTTGTTATTAATCATACAACGAAAGATGTATTGATATATTGACAATATCAACATAGGGCTGGTAATTTTCTCTTGGAAAGGTGGCAACCCTCTGTGTGGGTGAGTATTGTGAACTGAGCACGTTTGTGTGGGGAGAGCCAGTGGATATTTCTGAGGTGGGGGGGATGTGGGTGCATCCAGGGAGGTTGAGAGTGAGTGTCATTGCTCAAATGCCATCATTTTGAAACAAATAAGAGGGAGATTTAGGGGAAAAATGTAAATTCTCAATAAACGTGTATTAATGTGGTGGACATCTTAATCCGGAGAAAGCATTCATGTAATTGAAAGCAAGAGTGTTGTTCTGAAAAACTAATTTAAAATGGCAATTCTGTCACTGCCACACTTTCATCCAAACCGCTAGGAAATGTGCACCACTGGACACACACAGAAGGGACCGCTACACTCCTGGGTCCTCCATGGACCGCTCGTGAGCTGTGTGGGAGCGAGGGCCGACCGCGGAGCTGCAGCAGAGGGGTCGGGTGGGAACAAAGAGGGGTCGGACGGAGGCAGGGTGCTTGACAGTGACTGAACTCGAGGCAGGCAGAAAGCAGCCCTGGCTCCGCCTCCGTTGGCTCCCCACGATCAGACCTCGGAAGCACTGCTCTGTTGAGGCGGAGGATAAACAAAGGGGCGCGGGCACCTGACGACACGCACGCACGCACCTATTAGAGCCAGCACGAGAGGTAAGTTACGGCGGCGTATCGTGTAAACAAGGCACTCCCCACGTTGTCTCGGTTCTGACAACGATCTACACGAACTCGAATTGTTCCGGACCAGGAGGGCCAGGGGCTGACAAGGGACCCCAGTTTAGGTGCAACACCGCAGCCATGCGCCTTATGAACAGCCCGATGCCTTCTGCGTTAAGTATCTTTGCTTTTGACGTGTATGGGTTCAGAAATCCCAGCAGGTAAACAGTAACATTGTCACCCATGTCGAGGGGGGTTCGGGGTGGGGGGCTTTGTTACCTTCTATGCCTGAGGGTGGCAGCTTGTGCTACGAATTATCTGATGGTCACCCCTAGAAAATATAATGTGAAACTTTTTCAAACACACTCTGGCTCTTACTGTTTTGCACAGGTTACAAGACTTACTTGTTGAATGCTGTGTTGTTTACATGTGCACTAAAAGCCTGCTGTAAGTGCAATGTTTACTAATGTAATGCTTACACGCCCGTTCCCACCCCCGTTCAGCATTGCCCAAGAATTGGTAAGAATGCATACAGCCGGTGGCCCGGGCACAGCGAACCAGGGTCCGAATTTCAACAAAAGGTTCCAGACTTCAACGCGATTTATACCCCCGTTGGGGTGGGGCTTTTCAGCTAAGCCCCTGTAGTCCTGTATCCCAGTGTTTGAACCTCCGACCTTTAAAGGAATGTCTGAATTATCTGGTAGCACAACTAGAATATGGAACCCCTTATAAGTGGGCCGGGTCCTGCCGGTGACGCTGCTTTTATGTCCTGAGCGGACCCGCCATTGCGGGCCGCTCTAACGATGGTGTGAAAGTGAGGGTCAAAAGTGAAACTACATGCTGGTTTGCCTGGGAAGCGGAACAGGAGATGTGCGCGGGCCTGTACGTGAGCGTCCACAGACCCCAATCGCCTGCGCATGCCCTTGTCTGTACCACTTGAGAGGCAAGTCGCTGACAATAAGTCTTGCTGGCGACAGCGCTTCGCGCTGCGTCGCCAGGTGCGAGACCAAAAAACACAATGCAGCTGACAGCTGCGTCAGTCCTCCAGCACCATCAAAATGTAGGAGTCCACAGAATCTTGGCCAGGTAACCACCTGCTCTGGTGCTTTCCTCGTAAATGTATGATAACAATAAGACCACCCTGGGCAAGGTGGGGGGATAAGAAAATAACCCCCAACACAAAAGGGTGTTATGTCAACAGAACACATGTTAGCTTCCACCCTGCTAAAGTTGAACCTCTCTGCTCTTGGGCAAGGTGGTGGGACATGATTAAGCTACCAGTCCTCAGGCAGTGTTGGAGAGATGTAGAAAGTAAAACACCTGTACTAGGGCATGGCAAGTTTTTTTTCTTTTATGCATTTGCTCGCCAAAAAGTTGATAATATGTACATCACATACTGCCATGGCAGGGTCTTATTTGTTATCCCTCAGGAACGTGCCAGGCTAGTCGGTTTAAGAGTGAAGATCTATTTTTGATGATCTCTTCCTTGCCCACATATGCATGAGAGGCAGGCCTGATAAGATGGCGGCCAGGACAAAGATTTGGCAGCTCCCGTCTGGGCCCATCTTTATACTTGAAAATCGTGCCAGCAGTTGCCTCGACCCCAGTAGTGGCTGGCAGGGAATGAAGGTGGAGCGACGGGAGATGAGGGTTGGCGGGGAAAAAATAAAAAAAATATCACTTACTTCTTCTGCAGGCCTCCTCTCTCCGCTTCTTTGGTGAGTCCCAGAACTAGGGAGCACCCAGGCTCTCGAAAGCCAATCACAACGCTGCAATGTAGCATTGTCATTTGCTCCCCATAGCCAATCACAATGCTACTATGCAGCAATGTCATTGGTCTGAGCGCCGTGGACCGGCACACAGATGGGACCTGGGCATGCTCTCCACCAGGCTGTGTAATGCAGTCTGGTGGGGAACATGCAAAGTGTGCATGACTGTTTGGCCGGGCTAAGGTGACTGCCCAAGCAGTCATGCGCACTTGGAGTGTGCCAACCAGTCCTTCCCCTCTGCCGCCAGCCTAGCCCCGCCCGAACCCATCCCCAAACCTGCGAGAAATAAAATGGTAATAACATAGTTATTATCATTTTATTTTTCCTGCTCAAGGAGCAGTGGGGAGAAGTTCCTCCACCTTAGCGGAGGAGCCGTCCCTGCCTGGCCCGAGGATGATGTCTCTGCTGGCGGAGCCTTGCCCAGTGTTGGCGACGGTAGAGTCGTTAAAATTAGTTAACAGGACGGCTGTCTGTAGCATGCCTCGTTGCTCCATAACGTGGACTAGAGGAGAGTGAGGCATATACACTTGCTGGATACCGTATTGGGGGTGGCGGTGGTGCAGGGGTGGTTGCGGAGACCCCCTCCCAACTCCTCAGATGTGCACGGTTCGACTGAGGCACTGAGGTCGGAATCTGCAGGTGGAAGAACCAAGAAAGAAGCTGCCTTGACGACTTGAGGATGTGGGACCCAGAGAAGTTGAGTCCACTCTCTTGCATCAAAGGAGTGCCGGGGTCCACTGCTGACTTGAGGATGTGGGGCCCAGAGAAGTTCAGTACACTCTCTTCCACCAAAGGAGTGCCGGGGTCCACTGCTGACTTGAGGATGTGGGGCCCAGAGAAGTGGAGTCCACTCTCTTCCACCGAAGGAGTGCCGGGGTCCACTGCTGACTTGGGGATGTGGGGCCCAGAGAAGTGGAGTCCACTCTCTTCCACCGAAGGAGTGCCGGGGTCCACTGCTGACTTGAGGATGTGGGGCCCAGAGAAGTTGAGTCCACTCTCTTCCACCGAAGGAGTGCCAGGGTCCACTGCTGACTTGAGGATGTGGGGCCCAGAGAAGTTGAGTCCACTCTCTTGCATCGAAGGAGTGCCGGGGTCCACTGCTGTACCTAGCGGGAGGAGGTGGTGTGTGGGGGCGCTACAGAGCCGAAAATGGGGGAAGGAGATTGTGATTAGCTCCAGGTGGTGTCAAATGAACTGGGAGATGCTGAAGGAGCAGGAGAAAGTCTAGTGCGGGACCAACGGAGTGCGAATGCTGCGGGGTGGACCCAGCCCTCATGGGACAGCCCCTGGAGCTGTATGCTGCCCGGATTGATCCTTCCCAGTGGCTTGGCTGCAGCAGGAACACCCCCACCCCGGAGTTAAGGGGCCCTGCGTTGTAAAGGGCACTGCATGCTGGAAAATAGCCCCACTGGTGAGGAGTGTGTGTGGGGCCCTGCTGGATTCCTGCACCCCCCTTTTTTCGTTTGTGCGCTTGGGGGATCTCTGAAGACACCCTCTGGCAGTACAGGGAGGGCAGTGAGAACTGGAGAGGTTTTCCCCAGGTTACTGTTGTGGCGATAACCTGCAGGACCCCAGCATCACTGCATGATGACACACCACAGACCTCCCACCAAGCCTACAGGAGTGATCGGGTGTGGTACTCCTGGGATCCCAGAATCAGGTGCGCTTCAGTGCTGAGGCCCCTCCTTGCCTTGGAGCAGGACTGCATCCCTCTCTGACCAGGGCACACAACGGAGAGACAGACCAGTACGGGCATTCAGCAGACCAAGATTGTTCAGTTTACAGCCCAGGAGAAACGGAGGGATTGTCACAAGTTGTGGATGGGGGGCCTGAGGAGCCCAAGGGCCCCACTGATGTACTAATACTTGTTGCTATTGAACAGTCGAGTGCAATTGTGCAGGCCAAAATTGAGGCAGTCTCCTGCGGACTGCTGTAGGTAGGTCTACGGAACGTAGCAGAGAGGTGCTTGCTCACTAAGCAGACTGTTGCCAAACTGCAGAATTAAGTGGCTGTCCTTAAGAAACAGTTGACGATCTTTGGAAACTGAGGAATGATCTGGAGTACCGGGTGGAGGATTCTAAAGGGTGCTCACGGCGCTGTTATCTACGCTTGTGGACTTCCTGGGGTAAAAGGGGGCCAAGCACCGCAGTTAGGGGCAGATTTACAATTACTGGCGCATCCCTGCATATCAGCAGGGATGCGTCAGTAATTGTGCGCCGCAGCTCCGCCATCCTGGATGCGCCGCATTGTAAATGCGGCGCACCATGGGGCAAACCGGCACAGATGCGTCACGCATCTGTGCTGTAAAAGCGGCGCTTTGCTGGAGTTGCGTCGCAAGCGCGACGCAGCTCCAGCAATGCTCTAGGGGGCCCTATCTGTCCAATGCTGCGACAAGCCTTATGCCTGCTTCAAGCAGTCGCAGGGTTTTGACGCAGCATTGGACTAAAAGTGACTGAGTGGAATCTTGTAGATTTCACTTGGCCACTTTTAGGAGGCGTTCCTGCGCAGGAATGCCCCCCCCATGCGCCGGAACGCCTCCTTATGGCGCAGGGCTTTACAACGTGACACATATTCCAGATGCGTCACGTTGTAAATACCCCGCACCATGGCGCGTCTTTTGCGCCGCCGCTGCATCACAAAAGTGACGCAATGGTGGCTTAAAAGAGGCGCAAGGGGCTTGTAAATCTGCCCCTTAGTGTTGGAGAGGTGGGTTAAGTCAATGCCGCCTACCACAAAGCTATCGCAGTTCTTTGTAGTTGAGAGAGCCCATTGAGCACTGGAGCCACTACCAGTAACTCCACCTAGAAGGATGATCGCAAAAATTCTCAACTACAGAGTTAGAGACATAATCCTGCAGGCGGTCAGACAAATGGGTGATTACCAGTTTGAGAATCCCTATCTTCCCCGACTACATACCCCACTGAATGGACAGGCCTCAACACACCCTGAACTAACATTTGAATTCAAATTTGGATTTGATTTTGATTTGTTTAGTTTTGCTACATTAGTCAGAGTTGGGGTTGTGAGTATGGGTGGAGTTGTGTAGGTAACTTAATTTTTCAGGTTGTGTGTACAGAGAGCAGGTTGGCATAGCTTAACAGTGAGCGGACTCCGGAGACAGCCACGTCTGTGCTCGGTACTGCGTCAAGCTGCCCCCATAAAAAACTACAGCTGTAGGGACCAAGTGATAGCTCAGGGCACCTACTTCGCTCTGCACTTGTGCATACAGGGGTGGTGCTAAGTAAAAAGGAGGGGGGATTTGCTTGGGTCAATGACTGGGGAGGCATGATCTGTTCATGTACATTTTTACCCAGTGGGTGGGGAGGGTTTTGCTATCATGTTACAGTTCAAAGCAGCAGAGCAGTAGGCATCACATGTGGGGTGCATTACAATATGCATGGTCAGAGGGGGTCGTGATGGGGAGCGAGGAGGGGGGGCTGGAGGAGGTGGGGGACGGTGGGGGAAAAGAATAAATATGACTGAGCACTTGCTAGTGATTTTTCCTGCTATACACCAGCACAACACCTACAGCAGGTAGTTACCAAATTGCTAGATACATTCATGCTTTCTGGGAAGATTCCTCTCGGATCATGTTCCACTGAAGCGGGAGTATGGCACAAACTGGGAGAGGCCTGGGTCCCCCTGTGGTGCCTCCAGTCTGAGGAACTGACTGATGCCTCTTATTGGGGAGAACTTCGAGCAGTGTTGACAGGGTATTTTGATACTTACTGGAGTTCAATGTCGCGTAGGTGGTCGGAATGGAAAGACTTAAAAGTTGTGTTGAGAGGTGAATGCATTTCCAGGGTTGGGCTGCAGCAGACGCCAACTTGAGGCATCTCTGAATGATCAGGAATGGACACTGGTTGCTTTGCAGCCAACAGCACATGCAGTGGGAGTGGAAAACGCAGGGCTGATGGCAGTCCATAAAAAGGTGGGGGAGCTGTAAGTTAGCTTAGACTGCATCATCCAACGCAAATCTTGGCAGCATCTACATGGAGAGGGGACAAATCGGATTGGTTGCTTGCATGGTTACTTTAGAGGGAGCGAATGCCTCCGACAATTCTTTTATTAAAGTGCCCAGCTGAGATGGTAGTGCAGAGACAAATGAGCATTTCCCAGTTGAACCTGTGAAGTCACAAACGTTGACGGTATTGCAAGACTCGGGGTCCAATAGGGGTATGATATCCTGCATTTATAAAGCGCTAAGAGCTGACCGGCATATGGCCCTGACAGTGGTGAGCAGCAGGTGAACTGTGGCGTGCCCAAGCTGCTCATGGATTGTGAGTGGAGGGTGCCTTGCGCCCTGGTCTGGAGTGTTGCCAGCAATGCCTGCTTTAAGATCACACAATTGTATTATTTACATCATACCTATCTTACACCACGGCGACTCCATAGAATTTATACATCTCGGTCAGAGGCATGCGCTAGATGCAGTACAAGCCTGGCAGCTTTCCTACAGATGGTGTGGGATTGTCATACTTTACTGAGGACTGGGAGCTAGTGGTGTGAATACTCAGGGATGCTACACACGTCCACATGGACACCTCAAGTTAAGCACTGCAGATTGTGAATCCTCCTATGCCCCGAGAGAGAACAAAAGATGGGTACTAGATTTGCCCTTTTGATGTTGATCCTGGCATAGAGATGTCTGGCTATTCACTGGGCGCAGCCTAGGCCTCCGGACAGCCATGAGGAATGAAGACTGCCATTGATGCGTACAGATGGGCATGGGAGAGAGACTTAGATATTTGGGGAGAAATGGTGGATCACTATGGGGATGTCGCACTTCTGGGGGTGGGAACACCATATGACTCCTAGGATGCTACCCCCGAGGTAACCCAGGGGGACGTGACACAGACAGGGGATTAGGGGTGGTACCTGCAGATAAGGGGACAGTGGGGCACGGACTCCCTGAGAGTGGTTGCTTGTCCACCCAAACCATGGGCAGAATGCAGAATGAATGTTGCGAGCCCGCAGTGTGCCTGAGTAATGGGGGCTTGGCTGTCTCACTCCTGCCCTGGTGACGCTCCCACTCACCCAAATGGACCACGGTGTAAGATCTGGGACCATATATCTGTAACTGACCATGCTGAGCTGCTGCTGGGTTCAAATATGCTCTTTGATTTGTTTTGTTTGACGTCTGATTTCCCTTGTTCGAACAATAGGTGAAGCATAATGCGATTAGTGGAGGTGATCGGGGCCAGATGGACCGACCAGATATGGAGTACTCAGGGCTGTTCAGGATGGTGGGACCAGTTGAGAACCAGGGACATTATGTCTTGAACTGCTAGGAGTGCGACTCATCCTTGCTTGTTATAGTGACATACGGGAGAGAACCCCTGAATGGTGCACACCACGGCAAAATGAGACTATGTCCAAGCCTAGGTTGGCATAAAGACACTACACCACCAGCAAAGAGGAGAACATTAATCCTAGTTAAGTTTCACAATGGCTGCCTCTGCAAACCTATGTTTTGTAATGTAGACCCTGTTATTCATATTAGTATTGATTTAGGTTTGGCCATGCAGGCATCACATCAGCCCTGGAACTGTAAATCGTCTCCAGTTTCCCACTTCACTGTACTGTTGTATATTCTGACAAAAAAATTCTCCCATTGTTCATAAATATACTTTTTTCTTTTTATTGAGACATTAAAAGCAGACACAGTTACAATGACAATTATGATAATAATACCCCTTGGTTTTAAATGTGTTGGTATCCCATAGCCCTCTCATAATAATATATTAGTACACTTATTTATGTGGTAGTTTTTACCAAGCCTTCCTTAATCTAAGATGTTATGCTCCAGTACACCCTGTATTCTAAAATATATCTTTTAGTATGACCTCTTCACTTACAAGAAATCTATTCTCTCATCCATATGGATTTTAATTTGGCTATCAGGGACATGGGCTTCTTTGGCCTGTCTTTTCTGCACTAAGAATGGTAAATAAAATACATTTCTGGTATGCAATGGGTTGACTCAGAGAGTGGTATAACAAAGCTGTGTTCGGTTTCGGAGGGGAGTTCCCTACCACAAATGTTACTCATTTCTGTGAGTTTTTGCAAGATATATCTCAATAGTTTTCGAATTCCCATTACATCCATATCATTTATTAGAATATTAGCATGAAAATGTATGCAGTTGGGCAAGTGTATAACTGGCACACTGAGAAGTGTTGGATCCTTTGTGGATTGAAGCTCACTGGAAGTGCATAAGTAGACCGGTTTATATGTTCCTATTCACTACTGTAAAATCTCTTTATTGAAGAGCTCCGTTCATTTAGTTCAAATCTTAGGATGATCTTTTTGATACGCTCATTCAGCAGTTTGTATACACTGGCATGTTATCCTTTACATAGGGATGTAAGAAACAGTGTTGTGAGTTGTGGAAAGGTGGGTAAACAACCTTTACAACGCAACTTTTACCACGCAGTGCCTTTACAACGCAACTTTTACAACGCAAACCATTACAACGCATTGCACTGGGGGGCGCTCTAGGATAGGGAATAGGTTTAATGTACTATCCAACACCTTCCCTACTATCCACGGGGACTGGAGTTGGAATAGTAAATTAAACAATTCACTATCCAGTGCCTAAAAGCACTATGCGTTGTAATGGTATGCGTTGTAAAAGCATGCGATGTAAAAGCATGCGTTGTAATGTCATCTGGAAAGGTGTCTCCTGCCCATTTTGGCGAGCAAATCCCAACATTGAAGATGCTTGTAGAAATTTACTTTAAAACTCAAGCCAAATTCAGTCTCATTACTAGTGAAAAGTTTAAAGTCATCATCCCGAAATAACTTTGACGCTTGTTTGATCCCTTTCCCCTCCCAATCCATGGGCTGATTAGTCAGATCTTTTGGGAAACTTTGATTTCTCACACAGCAGAAGACACCCAATATTCCCACCACCCTCACACTAAAAACAGTGTTTTTTAAGGCAGAGCTCATAGTTCTGGCACAAGGTTTGCAATGTGTAAATATGAGCGCTTGTCTGTATTTAGTTAGATAACATTTGCAGATTAATCTGAATAATTTTTGTGAAGTGACTATAAATCGAAAATTGGCGAAAATGTTCTGGTCCTACCACCTCAAACTGGATCATATTAAATATTGGCACATTTACACTCACATTTTGGTTCATAGGTTAAAAATGACTAGTAGAAAATTCAGCACTGTGTATCAAAGGGTGTGCAGTTCCTAACAGGGAGTGCAGGGGAAGGGGATGTCTTTCTTCATGATGCCCTCACACACCCGAGGGATGTCATGCTTCATCATTGGGTCATGCTCCTCATTGGGCCGGCTCTTCAATGCCCGACGGGCTCTCGTAAACGGGGCTCTTTGGCAAAGATCTTTTGAAGAAGCCGTAGGGTGGGCGCAGGTGTGAGGGCACGGTATTGCACAGGTGGGTAGGTTTAAAATAAGTCTGGAGCAGTCCTCTTCAGATATGATTTAATTGCTAAGGTAGTTCCAGCTTAGATAAAATGTGTTAGAGCCCTACGTGGATGCAATGTTCCTAAAGGGCTATAGCAGTGTAGCGGGTCGACATGTTTTGTGCCTGTACTGCCCCTAGCGGGTCATGTGGCACTTCATTCGGACCTAAAAAAGTGAATGGTGCACTACCATAGGTCTGGTTCCCTAGATATGGTATTATAGCCAGACACGGTAGAGTGATACCCTAGTAGACTAATACTGGGGTAGTGTAGACCTATTGAAAGGGGGAGAAGAAGGGGGGAAGGAAACAACAACAATGGAAGGTTTAAAAATGACAAACGTCGTGGTGCACTTAGGGACAATAAACATTAAAACCGGCTAAGGTGTAGCTAACATGTGCCATGCATATGTGATGCTTTAATCTTTGTTAGCTCAGTTTTCTGTTCATGGCGTCAAGGTGATATAATATCGGTGTCCTGGTGCTACTAAATGTGACAGGTGACAGGATTTGATGGATGTCCATTAATGTGGTATGTGATACTACACACCTTTTTATCAGAAGTGCATATAAGGGGCCTCATGAGCACGAGGAGATACCCTTGCTCTATTAGCCGTTGACTAAGCAGGCAGTGAGATGTACATACGTGCTCACAAAAGGTGCACTGGCTGATACTAAGTGGGTGGTCCCTGTACATGGTCCCTGTACAATGGTATCACTATTGCCTTTTCAAAACACCAGGATATCGTCTATATAGCGTCACCACAATTGGACGTTGTCCAAGATGGGGTTAGAGTCAATGAGCACTTGCTCGCCCTCAAAGTCTGACATGTAAAGACACACCAGACTTGGGGCAAAGGAGAACGCTAGGTTGGTGGCAGCTACCTGGCTCTCTTGGAACCCTGTGAATTATTTTCTGCTAAACGCGCAGTTAATGGTAGAAATTGTCGCTGCTCTGGCGCGATTAAGGCGCGAGCGCTTCAGAAATATTTTATGCTTATTTTAAAAGTGAAAATCATTGCTTAAATTTCACCTACCTACTGTGTTGATTTATCCTCTGTATCCCGCCCTGTTCCATCGCGGCCGGTGCCGTTTGTGTGGAGGGTGAGGCGAGCCGCCATCTTGGGTGGGGCTGGACCGGATCTAGCGGTCTAGTTCTCCCGGGAGGCAGGCTACAAAACATTTCCAGGCACAGAGCTTGTCGAGAACGCTAGGTTGGTGGCAGCTACCTGGCTCTCTTGGAACCCTGTGAATTATTTTCTGCTAAACACGCAGTTAATGGTAGAAATTGTCGCTGATCTGGCGCGATTAAGGCGCCAGCGCTTCAGAAATATTTTATGCTTATTTTAAAAGTGAAAATCATTGCTTAAATTTCACCTACCTACTGTGTTGATTTATCCTCTGTATCCCGCCCTGTTCCATCGCGGCCGGTGCCGTTTGTGTGGAGGGTGAGGCGAGCCGCCATCTTGGGTGGGGCTGGACAGGATCTAGCGGTCTAGTTCTCCCGGGAGGCAGGCTATAAAACCAATGTGTATACAGGAGCGCAGCGGGCGCGACGAATGCGCGCCGAAGTCGCGCATAAGTTAAGCCCGTCTGCGCCCGTCCGCGGCAGACCGGGGCCTGGGGCCAGAATCCCTGGTCAAATTTACACATACTCCTCCCTAGACTTGCTACAACTGAGACCTTCAGACAATGCGGGACCCGCCCTACCCGCGTATGTCCTAAAGCGTGCCGTCACCAATGGCATTCTGAACCCCGAGTTTATGGCTGATAAACCCACGCGCCCCAACCCCTTTTCTTTATCTCTATCCTCGCTTGACTCTGAGACTACTCTCAAATGTTATTATTTAAATACCAGGTCCATGGTCAAACACCATATGGACATATTTTTCTTGCTTCAGTCTGAGCAACCTGATCTTTTACTCCTCACAGAGACATGGCTCAATGCAGACTCCTTGCCCGACATCTTAGCAGCAGTTCCTTCTAACTACTACATCCTGCACGTTAATAGACCTGCTGACAAAAGGGGTGGGGGAGTTGCAGCGATCATTCACAATGCCCATAAATTTTCTCTTCTACCGTCTCTTGATCTCATAGGATCTGATAACATGACTTTCAAAATGGACACTAATAGTGGATCACTACTTATGATCCTCATCTACCGCCCCCCTCAAAGTATGCCCACATTCGCGGCATCTTTAGCAGAACATCTTGCCCCTTTAATAATTAATCACAAGAAAATCGTGTTGCTGGGCGATTTTAATCTTTGGTTGAACTCTACTGAGTTGGATACTCAGGCAGCTGCGCTGAAGGAGACTCTTCTAGATATGAATCTTACCCAACAGATACATCTCCCCACCCACGAAAAAGGGCATAGCCTTGATCAAATTTGGTCACAGAACATTCCCTTGGCTATCAATTCCATTACTCCCTGCATCTGGTCGGATCACTTTCTGATTCATTTATCTATTACCACTGCAAAAAGTAGAAAGCAGCCTCTTCAGAAAGGAGGGAAAGTCAGAATATGGAAGAACGTTGACATCTCTGCCTTTCTTGACACCTTAACTTCATCCCTTCCCCCATTAGATCAGGATATTGAAGGGACTGAAGAAGCCTTCTCCAGCTGGCTACTTCAGGCAGCTGATGCACATGTCCCTTGTTCCAATTTTCTCCGCTCCCGCCCCAATGACGCTCACAGGTGGTTTACACCTCATCTGAAAGCTTTAAAACTTGAAGTTCGTCAAAAGGAGCGGAAGTGGCGAACAGCGTACTTAGAACTAGATAAAGCCAATTATTGTAGGGCCCGAAAGGACTATCAGAAACTTATCCAGAAACACAAAACCGATTATTTTTCGGAAAAAATCCTTAATTCAAACAATAAATCAAGAGAACTGTTTAACATCGTGGAAAGTCTTAGTGGCAGTGACAGAACTTCTCTACCTGTGGCCCCCACCCAGGACCTCTGCAACTCATTGAACTCCTTTTTCTTTAATAAAATTTGCACCATAAAACAAAGTATCCTCACCACTCTGTCTCCCTCCCCTCTGGCTGACACCTATTACAACCCTTTAACTTTGGAATCTTTTCCCCCCATTGACGACGCTAGTTTATCTAAGCTTCTTGCCAAGGTCAAATCAGGCTCCCCTGATGATATTTGCCCCCCACATATTTTGAGAGAAGTGGGAACTACTATTCCTGAGGGCATGCTTTCCATGCTGAATGGATCTCTCTCACAGGGTAAAGTCCCTGACAACTTTAAAAAAGCCCTCCTCATTCCCCTGAAAAAAAAAAGTCGGAGCTAATCCGCTGGACCCGCTTAACTATAGGCCCATATCATTGCTGCCTTACTGTGCCAAATTACTGGAGGCTCATGTTTGTGACAGTATTTCCAAATTTATGGAAGAATCAGAGTATCTTGCACCCAACCAGGCGGGTTTTCGCCCTTGTCACTCAACAGAAGCAGTTATCCTTTCGGTGCAGAATACTTTGAGGCGGAATGCTGATGAGGGGATCCACCAGGCTCTGGTGCTACTGGACCTCTCGGCTGCGTTCGACACGGTTGACTATACCATCTTGGTCAACCGTGTCGAGCAGGCAGGTCTCAGGGGCCCTGCGCTGAGCTGGATTCGCTCATTCATTACTGGCCGCACTCAATCTGTTAGACTGGGTTCCTTCACAGCTCCCACTATACCTACCATCTGTGGAGTACCTCAGGGCTCATCTTTGTCACCTTTGCTCTTTAACTTATACCTACGCCCCCTTCTGTATTCTCTTAGGAAAGCGAAAGTTACCATCTTCAACTATGCAGATGACTTGCAGCTCATCTTCCCTTTAAACACCAAGGACTCAGTGGAAGAGTTCCAAAATACCATGTCTCACATCCTGAGTTGGATGAGCTGCAGTCATTTGAAACTCAACCCAGGCAAGACTGAATTGGTCTTGCCTGGGCAGAGTGCACTTAGTTGGAATCCTAGCTTCAGGCCATCCAGCATGGGAGCCCCTCCGTCTAAGTCATCTTCAGTTAAGAGCTTAGGAATCTTTATCAGCGAAGATCTCTCCCTGAAAAGACAGGTAGGGGCAGTTGTGTCTTCTAGCTTTTTCCAACTGAAGAAAATCAAGAAAATTGCCTGTTTTTTCTCTCTGGCGGCCCTCACACAGATCGTCATCTCTCTGGTTCTGTCTAGATTAGACTTCTCCAACAGCCTCTATCTTGGCCTCCAGGCTGGAGAGTTAAAGCGCCTCCAGCTGGTTCAGAACCAGGCAGCCAGACTTATTCTAAACTTATCAAAAAGGCAGTCTGTCAGATCAGGTTTAAAACAGCTACACTGGTTACCTGTTGAGCAGCGAGTAGCTTTTAAAACCGGTTGTATTCTATTTAAGTCTTTACATGGCTCTGGCCCTCTATTTATTAGAGATCTATTCATCAGGTACAATCCTTCCCGTAATCTCCGGTCCATTCACAAATCCCTTCTGATCGTCCCATCTTACAAGAGGAAGCGTCTCGGAGGTTGCTGCTTTGACCATCTTGCAGCTACCTTCTGGAACTCTCTCCCCCTCAATTAAAACTGAGCGATAATATCCTCAGTTTCAGACACTCCCTTAAAACCTGGCTTTTCTCCCAGGCGTACTGCTGAGCCGCTTCATCTCTACTTTTAATTGGCGTGTTGTGTTCCTTTCTATAGCGCCATGAAGCCCCCGGGCGAACGAGCGCTTAATAAATTCATATTAACATTAACATTAACATTAACTGCTCATAGATGTTCCCGGGGTCTAGTGGAAGAGACAATCCTCAAATTGATAGAAGTTTTCGGTTAGTGCAATTTGTGCACATTCCATGATGAAACTGATGGGGGTGGGTGAGGTCCATGGTTTGTTGCGTAGGATTTCCTCCACTACCTAAAGTGTGATCTGTTAGGGGATGTTATTGTAGAGGGCCTCTACGTATAAGGTTAAGAGGACATCTAGTAGAGGAGCCTCTTGGTTGGTTGTTTCTATTAGCTTTAGGGCATTTCTGGTGTCCTGGAGGAAAGTGGACGTGGTATGGACCAAAGGTTGGAAGAAGTGGTTGCAAAATTTAGAAAGGGGTTCCAAGACTGACCCTATGCCAGAGACGATGGGTCTTCCAGGAGGGGGTGTTATCCCTTTGTGGATTTTGGGCAGAGTATAAATATTGGGCAGTCTTGGATTGTTGTTGGTCAAGAAGTAGCCTTGTTTTCAGTGATCCATCCCTGGTTGAGGGCTGCAGAGACCAATGAGTTAATACGGGTGATGAGGAGTGGTGTAGGGTCTTCGGTGAGGGGGGTGTAGTAGCGGTCGTTCTGGAGTTGGCGCAGGCATTCATGTCTGTAATCTGTTGTGGCCATGATCACAATTGCTTTGCCCTTATCAGCCTCCTTGATGCTGAATGTGGGGTCGTTTGTAAGTAATTTGATTGCCCCAGATTCTGCTTTCGATGTATTTGAGAAGCAAGTGGTGGTGCACTTTCCCACTATTTCTTTCAGAACAGCTCTCTCAAACGTTAGGGTCTTTGGGGGAGGGACCGTGCTGGATTTAGAGGTAAAAGTAGAGGGTTTGTGTAAGCCAGTGTCTTCTGGTGTCGATTCAGGTTGGTTACCGAGGTAAGCTTTAAGGAGTATTAGCTTAGCCCTCTGTATGCTTGTAATGTGTGTATGCTTGCAATATCAGTTATATAACCCCGCCTGTACCTTCTGCCTCCAGGCACACCACCTGCATGTACTCATGAGGAAACTCGTACTCAGTGTTTCGTGATACATGTTTAATAGTTCCGCCATGCATTTTTACCGGATACTCTTTTTTAAAAAAAAGCATAGCGCTACGTTTGGAGCTAGTTACCATGATAAAAGCACCATAACTCATGCTGGCATTGTACAGGGACCACCCACTTAGTATGAGCCAGTGCACCTTTCGTGAGCACGTATGTACATCTCACAGCCTGCTTAGACAACGGCTAATAGAGCAAGGGTACCTCCTCGTGCTCATGAGGAACCTTATATGCACTTCTAATAAAAAGGTGTGTAGTATCATATGCCGCATGAATGGACATCTGTCAAATCCTGTCACCTGTCACACTTAGTAGCACCAGGACACCGATATTATATCACCTTGACGCCATGAACAGAAAACTGAGCTAACCAAGATTAGAGCACCACATTTGCATGGCACATGTTTGCTACACCATACACCATTTTAATGTTTATTGTCCCTAGGAGCACCACGCCGTTTGTCCTTTTTAAACCTTCCATTGTTCTTGTTTCTTTTTTTCCCCCCTTCTTCTCCCCTTTTCAATAGGTCTACATTAACCAAGTATTAATCTACTAGGGTCTCACTCTACCGCACCTGATATCATAGCATATCTAGGGAACCAGACCTATGGTAGTGGACCATTCACTTTTTTAGGTCCTGATGAAGTGCCACATGACCCGCGAGGGGCAGTACAGGCACGAAACATGTCAACCCACTACACTGCAATAGCCCTTTAGGAACATTGCATCCACGTAGGGCTCTAACACATTTTAACTAAGCTG
The DNA here is from genome assembly GCF_964261635.1 of Lissotriton helveticus. NCBI lineage: Eukaryota > Metazoa > Chordata > Amphibia > Caudata > Salamandridae > Lissotriton > Lissotriton helveticus. The sequence continues at coordinate 1,415,901,305 of NC_136059.1, read as the reverse complement.
GAACTACCTTAGCAAATAAATCAAATCTGAAGAGGACTGCTCCAGACTTATTTTAAACCTACCCACCTGCTCCAGACTTATTTTAAACCTACCCACCTGTGCACTACCCTGCCCTCACACCCACACGCACTCTACGGCTTCTTTAAAAGATCTCCGCCAAAGAACCCAGTTTACGGGAGCCCGTCGGGCATTGCAAAGTGATTTGGGCGTCACCATATATATGCAGAACAGATTTTCAGTTTGTGGTGAGACCACGGCCTGGAGTGCTGATGCGGCAGTTTCGTTGTCATCAGAGAAGCTCGCTCACAGTGCCGGCTCCTATTTTGAGGGAGGAGCGGGAGACAGACCTAACGGCAGGTCCATCTGTAACCATCCCACTAGGAGCTGGGAAGGCCAAAAGGCGGGCCCAAAAGAAGAATTGTAGGCGCAATGAAATAACATTGCTATGCTCTCTAAGTGATGCTGTACTATAGTTGATTCGTCTGGGAAGAGCGGGAGGCCGGCTTAACAGTAACTTCATCTGTAAGTGACTGTAAGAAGAAAACTGAGTTGGTAGTACAGTGAAACCTCAAATATATTTGGCTGCACCTCTAATAAATTTGTCTTGTTAATGCTACCTGAGGCAATTTGTCTGCTTAATGCTGCCCGAAGCATTGAGGATCCCCGTTGACCCTGACAAGGCGCTTCCTTCTGGTAAGATTATTGTAGGCGCTGAAGCTCGAGAAAATTGCCAATGCAGTAAAGCTGGGAGTGCAGTAAAGCAACTACAAACTATAAGCATTCAATTAAGCACATCGCTGCACTTTCTACACAATGCGGGGTGTTAAACAAGCGCCGTGCCCCATTGCAAGTTACAGATCTTTCCATGCCTATCTCTACAGCGCAATTAAATAAATAAACTCTGCGTGCTGGTGGCTGGCATTGAAATAAAGTGCAGATTATGTAAAGTTGGGCCTGCAGTGGGCAGAGCACGATTAAGAAGTGTGCATAGCAAGAGAAGAGTGCGCATTGAAATGATATTAAAACAGACTTAATACTAGCACTGAAACATCTCAGGAGTGTGAAGCACAGTGGTGCTACAGCAGACAGAACGCAGCCGTCTAAGAATACAACAACAGTTATAAGTCATGTTAAGGCCGGCGTTGAAGCAGACAGAGCGTGCAGCCAGAGTAACTGTTTAGTAAGAAAAAGCTGATGTCAATAAGATTAGTGCTGGCACAGCAGAGGGCTGAGTGCACTATTTGAAACAAGTTTTAAAAAAGCGCAGCTGGTATGATTTGGGAAAGTTGTGCAGAGTCAGCAAAATATATAAATGCACAATAGAAACTGTGAATATTATTTGGCACCATGGGTAGAATTAAAGAGAACAGAGGTAAGTCCCTCTTAACAGATTGTCAAGACCAGGGGTCCCCGCAAACTCAAACAAAGCAAGATTGTGCTGTAAGAGCGGGCAAAATAAAATCCATGTAGAGGGTATGCTGGAGGGTTTGGAGGGATCACAAACCATAATTGATTTTCTGGAAGAATGGGTGAAGTCATTTACACCAACACTAGGGGCTCTCACCTCACTTTTCCATGGAATGGGCCCACGGAGTACTAGCACGCAGGCCACGGCCAGGAGCATCTCCACGTCCAATAATTGCGAAACTACTTCACTATAAAGACATGGATGCCATACTGCAGGCAGAGAGACAGGCCCTCACCCCTCAAATACGAGAAGAGTCGAATTCCCATCTTCCCTGATTATACTCTGCTAACCCAGTAAAAGCGTAACGCTTTCCTCCCAGTGAAACATTGCCTTCAAGACCTGAGTGTCCAATATTTCTTGATGTTTCCTGCAAAGTTATGAATTATACATGAACAGCGAATACATTTCTTCATGGATCCATATTAAGGTTGGGTCTGGGTTGAAACTCACTTCGAGGGAAGCCATCGCCCCCCCCCCCCAACAGTAATCAAGCATCACAACCTAGACAGCAAAGGGGCCAGTGCAATGGGGCGTAAACAGCCAAGGGATGCCCCCAGACTATCCTCTGGAAATGAACTGCGCAGAGTCAAAAATAGCCATGGAGGCTGCCCATGCCTTGTGGAAGCCCACGCTCTCACATCGCACAGTCTCGAGTTTGGCAGCAAATGATGATGAAAAAACTTCAATGGAGTATGGGCACAGAGGGCTTTTGATTGGCCCAACTGTCACACCACAAACAGCAGAGGACTTGCTTTACTATGGTATTCCCCAACCTTTCAAAAATATCCTGTTGAGTATTATACTGTACCACTTCATTCACGTGTAACATGATATAGTTGGTGGATCTACTGGCTATTACCCCTACTTCGCCTTTCGTCACTGCACAGTGAATTGTCACTTCTCTAATTTCAAGAACTAGCTTTTAGTGCATATGTTTGGGTGTGCAGCCTTAGACGGCAGGCTTTGGTTTCTGTTTGAGCGTTACTTGTTATATCCCACTGTTAACTCTCATAAAGCACGGGCAAGGCAGATTTACACTCATGAACAAGGACAAAAGGGTGGATGGGGCAGGGAGCGTGGCAGGGGGCAGTTTACCCTACATACAATACACATGTCAATATGATCCGTTACAGTGGAACCATATGGACCGAAGCATAATACTAGATTTCTGACTTTAAATGTGCGGAGACTACACTCAGCGCATTGACAGTACTTTATATATACATACATCAGACGACAGCAGGCACATATTTGTTTTCTACGAGAGACTCATCTTATTGATAGTGAACTCCAATGGTTTAGTACGCCCTGGAGGGGTCAGATCTGTGGTACAACACATTCCTCCTATGTACGAGGAGCCTTATTATGGATTTGACCAGGGACACCCTTCCAAACCCAATGTCCAGTGATAGGAAAGGTAGATATGTGTTGATTGAAAGCTGGCTAGTTGGTAACCCAGACCTTTTGGGATGTAAATACGTGCCAAATACAGAGCAAGGAGCCCTTTGGACTGCCTATCTGGAGTTCTTGCACAATGGTTGGCCATCCTGTGGATATTGAGGGGGGCTATAATAATGTTCTGGATCTCTCCCTGGATCGCTTCTATCCTCCACTCCGTAGTGCACTAGCCCATCAGAACTAGTGACAGTTCGCCCAGTGGACTCAACAATGGTCGCTCCTAGATGCTTGTAGATCCCACAATCCTGACTTGTATGTCTGACTAGACCGTTTTCTCTGTTCCTGTTAGACTTGGGATTTATTGCGTGTTTCCCCTGTCTTTTTGCTTTTTGAGCTCCCGGTTTTGACTCTGTTTTTGCTGGTTTAGTGTCTCTCCACACTTTCTCACTGCTGTTCAGTATAAGTGCAAGTGCTCCTGTTGTAAATTATGTTATTGATTGGTGTTTCCATGATTGGCATATTTGATCTACTGGTGAGGCCCCAGTAAAGTGCACTGAGAGCACCAGGGCTGGTAAATCAAATGCTACTAGTGGGCTTGCAAAAAGAACAATTGATGAACAGAATGCAGAACAATGTCATACATTCACACCTGTATGGAGATCTGGGCCTAAATCCATAGTTTTTTTGCTCACCATGCCATTACAGTTCGGACCCAGCCATATGCAAATCAGTCTTGACCCAGCGCCCAATGGGAACAGTCTAGCCTGAACTGCCAGGCCAAGTCCTCCCTGGATGGGAAACACGAATCCTAGGACCGGTTTCGGGCTTTCAGCCCTCATCCGCCAGGATAGCTTGACTCCAGTGGCATGGAGAGCACGGGACTCGCGTTTGGGCATACCCGTCCCACTCGGGGTGACAAATGCAAAAAGAACAATTGATGGACAAAATGCAGAACAATGTCATACATTCAGACCGGTACAGAGATCTGGGCCTAAATCCATTGTTTTTTTGCTCACAGTGTCATTCCAGTTTGGACCCAGCCATATGTAAATCAGTCTTGACCCAGCGCCCAATGGGAACAGTCCAGCCCAACTGCCAGGCCAGGTCCTCCCTGGATGGGAAACAAGCATCCTAGGACCGGTTTTCGACTTTCAATCCTCATCAGCCAGGATAGCTTGACTCCAGTGGCATGGAGAGCACGGGACCCACATCTGGGCATACCCGTCCCACTCGGGGTGACCAATGCAAAAAGAACAATTGATGGACAGAATGCAGAACAATGTCATACATTCACACCAGTGCAGAGATCTGGGCCCAAATCCATTGTTTTTTTGCTCACTGTGCCATTCCAGTTTGGACCCAGCCATATGCAAATCAGTATTGACCCTGCACCGGCCACTGGAGTCAAGCTATCCTGACTGATGAGGGCTGAAAGCCCAAAACCGGTCCTAGGATGCTTGATGGGCTGCTGGTGGCGAGCGTGAAATCCTCCATTCATTCATTCCTGCAGGTTCAGTAATATACCGGCGAACATGCACACACACACACACGCATCCACTTGTCACGCGCCTGCCACTATAGCAATAAAACAACTACAAAGTAGTCCATACATTAAACGAATCAGCCCTGCAGCGGAACTTAACTGTAGTTAGGTGGTGCTTCTTCTGGAATAAACGGAAGTACGTATCAAATCAACAGCCAATAAAAAAGCAGCTAAGAAGAGCAATGCCACAGTTGAACTAATGGCAAGCGGCAGGACAATTTTTGCGGCAATGGGCAGAGTTTCACAAACATACAGATTACTTGATGTCTGGGAGAGATAGCGCATATGCTGCCTAGGCGAGACCTAAAAACAATATCATTTATGCCAATAGCTCAAACTCTTGCAAATGCGAGACCTATTACATTACAAATGCTTGTTTTCTGTTTATGTTGTTTCCTGGGAAAGGGTTGCCGCCCAAGGCATAGATTTACGAAGCATTTTGACTCTTGGTGATTACAGCATATTAGCTCATACAGGCATCTAAAACCTGAAAGGTTTTGGTATGTAGTAAGGACAGTGGACTCTAATAATCTCACAGATTCAGAAATATTTTAAGAGTGAAAGCAGTTCAGGCATCAGAAATGAGATGGCAGAGAGATCTCTTCCTGTGATGACGTGCTTTGTTGGTAGTTTCTGTATAAATACTTAAGTTAATGATATACACGTGAGGTCTCTCTTGGTTTATGACTGTAGTAGTCTAACTGTCATGTTGAACGAACCCACCCCTTCCCTCTTTTTGCGACCAGGTATACTAGAATTTGTATGTGGTCATCTGACCCTCACATACAAAACCACTAATTAACAAATGAGTCACAAGACTCAAGGAGGAACCAGTCTTGACATTCTGTTATGAAGAGCAGAGTGAGATGGCAGTAGGAATAGAGTCCCAGGAGAAGAAGGAACTGCCCAGAAGGACTCCCTCTTTCTCTGCACCTCACTCTTGCTTTCTGTTGTACAGACTAGTGGGGTTATACGCACATATAAGGAGGAGTAATAAAGACAATAGATACAGTGAACTTCTGGAGGGGACTTGAAAACCAAGAAGGTATTTGAGAATGCCTAAAGTCCTGGAGCAGCAAACTGGACATTTACCATGAGATATGAGGGTAATATCCCAGAGCAATCTGTGTTCAAAGAATTGATCGTCAAATAAATATAACTGTCCAGAATCAACTTGTTCTCCAGTTATAACTGACATCACGGTTATTAAGCTTCACTTTACATAGCCTCAAAAGTGTTTCATTCATTGTCAAAACATACGTGTACCCAATGCAGATATTTTACTATCATTGTACATGCAATCTACTCTTGCTTCATCAGTATTTACCACAACAATCATTAGTCAGTTACTAATTGTGAATACTTAACATTCATTATTTAGCAAATTTGGTAAAAAGTAAATGTTAGAGATTAACAATTTGGCACATATAATATTTATACACTACCCAGCAAATTAGCAGTTTCAGGTTTGCTATGCTGCATTATTTTTGCACAGGTGTTGTCTTGCACAATGACAATTGTGAATCTGGTGGTTCTCGATTAAGGCGGAATAAGTTAGTAATTAGTAGGTTAGTCATTACATTCCTCCACCACGAAAAGAGGAATAACAGTTTAATAGCAACACTAAAACACTATTTGTCTAACACTGGAATGTTGGGAGCTCCACTGAAGACAATGAAGTGGCTCAGGGCTAATAATATCTGGTATAATCCTTCTGCTTCATCATTCCAATATTTGTCTTTCTGTTTCTCCATTTTTAATTTAGAACAGTCTACCCTCCATGGCATTATATCCTTTCTACCTTGGGCTACCCTGGTTGTTAAAGGCCCTCTACCGCATTATGGGTTCTTGCCTGTGGCTCAGGCCTATAACATGGGTTCAGTGCCTTTAACAACCAGTATAGCCCTCAGCATCAGACTATGTTAAAAATGTTTTGCAAGATCCTCAGTGGCTCTCTCAACATAAAGAGGTAGATATTTCATACTAAATTCTTTAAGGCAGTACCTATTTTTTAAAGGATCCTTTTATGGAAAAATGGTTTAATTTATACGTTGTGCAAATAAATGCAACATTTAATTTGGAATTAATTAAAGTCACCCGGTATTTTTTTCTGTTTTAGGTCTTCTTTGCACAATAACTTACTGCATAAAAAGTTTGCAACGGTTCCGCCATAAAACTAAAGAGAAAGCCCTGCTTCTGTGTTGACCTAGTATTTCAATAGAATGCTTTTTTAAACCTATTCCTGGTCACATCTCAATGGCTGCTAGGGAGAAGGAAGTGCACCAAATCTTAATATTTACTGACATTATACTTTAAAGTCACCTTGAACTACTATTTCCATTTCGGAGTTCTTGCTATATATTTCAGATTGCATACACATAAACCTTTACACACTATTAGAGGTTAAGTAAGGAAGTCGATTCTTAGTACTGCCACTGAGTCAATTTAAAATGTATTTGTTACAGTTCCTTATTGGGTAAAATGGGGCACATTACAGATTACTGACTCCTTGCATGTGTGGAAAAGGCCGCCTTATTGAAACAGATGCATTTCATATAAAGCCTCACAATATATTAAAACACCTACATTCCTCCTCCCCCTCCCCTAATCCTACCCCGTATACATACCCTTCAAACTTGAACATGATAACCTACTGTACATTCTTCGATTGTCTTACTTTAAACTTCCCCTTCAGCTTAGCAGTGACCTAACTTACCTGTGCTCAGCTTGTTATCCCTATGACGTAACATTTTAACTCCAGGGCGTCTGAGAACCTCCTTTTGTGCCCGCTTAGCTTATATAAATCAAAATAACCTTACGTGAAGGCCTGCAAACTCGTGGGCCAACAGCCACCAGAAAAAAGGCACCCGCCTGACTTTTTCTGACACTCCCCCAACAAGAAATACTCACTCCTCTATCTTCAAGATCCTAACAAAAAACTCTCTCAGCTCCAACCAATATAATCTTATCCAGCTTTCTGACAGATGTACACCATTGTCCCTGAAAAACTCTACTTCCTTGTAGCGCACGTTAATGTGCTGAATCCTGCCTTGGCCCTCATCCCTACAAAAATGACTCATCTCTTCTACATCTCCTAGGTATAAACTCTGTCCATGCCATACAACAGACTGACTATTGCAATAGTATCACCCTCAAATCCTGTTTCATTGGCTAAAAGAGTGCTAATCCCTTCTCCACCACCATGTGGTTCTATCCTAAAAGAATCATTAGAATGTCCGGGCAAGTCTTACTCAGCATAATCATATTAAATTTGGGTAACAACTCCTTTCATCTCATGCCACCCTTACCAAACCAGCCAATTGTCAAAGAGCTGTGTTGAATCCCCAAATTCCTACCCCAAGCACTCCTCCCTGCTGCCCTGGTCCCCACTTTATGAAGGAATGTCCAATAATTCACACCGACAAACCATCAGCCAACGAGCCTAGAACCGAACCTGAAAAAGAACAAAGTGTGAACCCATCATCCAGATAGTACTCACCTTCTACCCCCTCACTAGTCCTGATGTACCTGTAGAAAAAGTCTGATGACCAGCTACCCAACCCCATTATCTGCTCCCTAGACCTTCTTCCTCTTACTTGCCTCCGTTGCTGCGCCAATACTGAAAGAATAACTGGCAAATTCCGTAGCCACCAGCCCCAGCTTTGTTACTGTCTTTTTCAAGACTGCTAACAATTGAAAAAAAGTGACTCAATCCCCTTAGTGGTGTTCGAACACAGCCCCTTCCAATGTTCCCCCTCGTGCCATGAGCTTCTAGCCCCATGCCACAGATGGCAAACCTCCTCTTCTTTTCTCAACAACTTGAGGACCTGCGTGCCTTTTGCTGACTCCCTGTTTACTACCTGAACCACTGCCATGTTATCTATCTGAAAGAGTACTTTCATATGTTGCAGCAAATGTTCCCACAGTGTGACAGCTACGCCTAGTAGAAAAACTTCAGAAATGCTATACTCTTTTCCCCTCGTTTCCAACAATCAGGCAATTCCTCTGCACACCAGCAACCCTGCCAATACAATCAAATACCTATGCTGCCTGAGCCATAGGAATACATCTGAACATCTAAATCAAAAGCTTGTGTTGCTGTGATTGGATGCCATGAAAGGAATCCAAAAAACTTTGCTCAACTGCAGACCTGCTTTCACCCCTGCAGATAATCTCACATGATGGTTTGGGAGACAAAGCCCTGATAGCACCAAGCCCAGCCTCCTGCAGAATGTCCTGCCTGCCCATACAATCTTACAGGCAAAATTGAGGTGACCTAAAAGCAACTGTACTTCTCAGACTGTGACCTTATGTTTTGCTAGTAACATGTCTTAAAATACCTGAATCTTCAATTTTTTTGTCCAATGGAAGGCATGCTATCATGGTCAGAAAATCCAACTCAGTCCTAGAAAGGATCTGGTGGTCACTGAACCCACCGTTTTTTGGGGGGCCAAAGGAACCCCCATGTCCTCTATGAGTTCCAGGAAACTTACCAGCAGCTGCTGGCAGTCCGCGGAATGGGAGTCCGTGACCAAGAAAAAGTAATTGAGATAATGTGTCGCCTTCTCGTGACGCATTGCTTATATTAACAGCTACTGTAGAGGGTAAGTAACTTGTCCATTTGAGGGACTGCACACAAATTTAGACCAGGAAGTCCAGCAGGACAGTGTAGCCAAAAAGGCCGTCCCTGTCAACTTGACTGTCCAAGCAGTAGTGTTTGGTAAACGTGTGCAGGGATGCCCACATTGCTACCTGCCAAATGACAAGGACTAGAATACCACGTTGCAATGCCAAGGTAGCAGCCGTAGCTCTGGTGGATTGAGCTCTTACACCTCCAGGAGGTTGCTTCTTGGCCAGAGCATAGCAAATTTTGAAGCAGAAGATGGCCCATCGTGAGATAGTCCTCTTCTGCACTACATGACCTTTCTTTGGTCCAACGTACCCCACAAAGAGTTGTTTGTTCAACCGGAACTCTTTAGTGTAGATAAGGTAGAATGACAATTCTCTTTTTGTGGCCAGAGGGTAGAGTAGCTCCTCTTCTTTAGAAGGGTGCAGAGAAGCATAGAAAGTGGGCAAGGTGTCTGATTGCCCTATGTGGAATGGTGTTACCCCTTTCGGTAAGAATGAGGCCCTAGTGCAAAGTACCAACTTATAAGGGACAATGGTAAGTTAAGATGTCTTAGAGGACAGAGCCTCCAATTTGCTCACCCTCCTGGCAGAAGTTATTGCCTGTCGAAAGGCTGTTATGATGGTAAGCAGCCAGGGGCGGCAGTGGTGCAGAGGTTCGAACTGAACACACATCAAGAAGGTTCTAACCAAATTAAGGTCCCACTGAGGCATGATGAAAGGTGAGGTGGAAACATATGTACAAGCCCCTTAAGAAATTAATTTACAATAGGAGACTTAAATAAAGAGGTTTGGTCTGGCAGCCTCAAGAAGGCAGACAGGGCTGAAAGGCACCCTTTGAGAGTTCCCAGAGCAGAGCCCTGCTGGACAAGTGTCAAAATAAAGAGAAGGACTTGGGAGAGGGAAGCGGAAAGAGGATCAATAGATCTTTCTGTACAATAGTTTACAAATGTGTGCCACTGGCAGGTGTACACGGTTTTGGTAGAGGGACACTTGGCTGACAAAATAACATTACAGACTTCAGGAGGAAGGTAGAATGGTATCAACTGGTGCCGCAAGAAAGCGTGGAGTTGACTAGTTCGGGTGGATGACCTTCCCCTGCTGCTGCGACAGAAGATCCTCCCGAAGGGGCAACCTGATCAGAGGATCGATACTCAGTTGGAGAAGTTTGGGATACTAGACTCTCCTTGCCCAGTTCGGAGCCACAGAATGACTTCAGCCCTGTTGCTCAGGATCTTCTTGAACACTCTGGACAGGAGTGGTATTGGCAGAAAGGGTTACAGGAGGCCTAAGCCCCACTCAAGACGAAAAGCGTAGCAGAGTGAGTTCTGACTTAGAAACTCCAGCGTGCAAATCTGCTAACATTGTGTGTTCTCGGTGGAGGTGAACAGATCTTACACAGCTCTAACCAAGGCTCTCACCACTGCTGAAAGAGACCTTGTGCCACCTCCGGATGGAGACGCCCTTCATGATCCGATAGGCATCGATGGCTGAGTTTCTCCACTCCGGCATTCAGAAAATCTGCCAGTTGTTGAACCACCAAGGAAATGCACTGCTGTTCCAGCCATGTCCAGAGATGCAGGGCCTCTAGACAAAGGGCCCAGGACCCCACTACCCCCTGTTTTTGCAGTACCACATGGTAGAGATGTTGTCCTTGAACACTTGAACCAGCTTCCCCTTGATTGGAGTAAGAAAGGCTTTCAATGCCAAGCTAATCGCTCAGAGCTCCAGCAAGTTGATCTGGGGTCCCAATTCTGCCGGAGACCAGAGTCCTCTGATCTCCAGCTCTCCCAGATGGCTTCCCCATTGCAGGAGTGATGCACCTGTCACTACTGTGTAGTCTGGTTTGGGAAGGAAGAGGGGCCTGCCTCTGACCTAATTGCGGTCTGTTAGCCACCACTGCAGGTCCTGTGCAGTTCTCTCTGACATCTGGCCAATGTTGGAGACATTCCCCATATACCCACTTCAGAACCTGCATATGCAAATTTGGCATATGTCACTGGCAGGATGCAGGAGGCCATGAGGCCCTGCAGTCTCAGAGCCATTCTCACCAAAATCCAGGATAGATGTGGAAACATCAGTATCATAGCCTGAATATCCTGGACTCGCCGTTCAGGGAGGACAGGTTCAAAACTGCACCATATTCGTAAGAGCTCAGATGAAAAGAAGCATATGAGAGGGAGTCAGGTGTGACTTTGGCATGTTGATAGAGAACCCCATTGAGTGCAGAAGGTTCACTGTAGCCTGGAGGTGGTCGACGAGAGCCTGGAGCATACTCGCTTGCAACAGCCAGTCATTGAGCTAGGGAAAGACTGGTACCCCTGATCTGCGCCAATGAGCTGCGACCACCACCATAACCTTGGTGAACACCCAAAGGGGAGCACTGTGAACTGAAAGTGCTCATGGTCTACCGAGAGTAACGCCATTGGGCAGGCGAGATGGGCATGTGAAAATAGGCATCCTGCAAGTCCAATGCTACCATCCAGTCTCCTGCATCCAGGGCAGACAAGACCAGAGCTAGAATGAACATCTTGAACTTTTCTTTTTAGAGGAAATACTTGAAGGCTTGCAGATCTAGGATAGGGTGCAGGACTTTTTCCTTCTTCTGGACGAGAAAGTAGCCGGAATAGCAAGCACAGTCGACTTGTGGCACCAGAAACCTCTCTAAGACTCCCTTGACCAAGAGAGTCATGACTTCCTCCTGAAGCATAGCCAGGTGATCCTCCGTCAGTTGGTCATAAGCTGGAGGCATGAAGGGAGGGGTAGTCTCAAAGAGGAGGGCGTAGCCACTTCAAACTATCTGAAGAACCCTCCTGTCCAACATGATGTTTTGCAAGTGGTGGAGGTGATGGCTGATTCTGCCACCAACTGGCCGCTCACGATCTTGAAGAGCCAGATTAGGAGGGTTTGGGGGCTGAGGGGGCAGGGGTGGTGAACTGACCCGACCCCAGGTCAGAAGGAGCAGCACCCTCAGCCACACGGACGTTGCTGAACTTGCGCTGCCTTGTGGTTGGAGTATGGCTGGAACATGGCTGGAGCAGCTGGAAGCCCCTTCCGTAGCCACAAAAGTGGTGAAAAGCAGACAGGCTTATTGAGAGGCCCAAGGACTTGGCCGTAGCCTGTGAGTCTTTAAAGCACTCTATGGCTATGTCTGCTTTGTCTCCGAAGAGATGAGTGCCATCAAAGGGCATGTCCATAAGTGAAGCCTGAACATCCCTAGATAAGCCACAAGTTCTCAGCCAGGCGCGGCCTCAAACAGCCACCATCGATGACATTTCTCTGGCCAGAGAGTCGGTCGCGTCATGCCCACAACAAAAGCCAAACTTTGCTGCATCTCTCCTGTCTGATACTACTTGGAAGAGGATGGCACGGGCCTCCTCTAGGACCTGTGGCAGCACTTGCGGAACTGTTACCCGCAAGGAGTGAGAGTAATGGCTCAATAGGCAAGCAATATTCACTGACCACAATGCAAGGCTGGCAGAGGAAAATATTTTCTTGCCCCAACTATCCAGCCTCTTGGATTCCTTGTCCAGGTGTGCGGACCACCAAGCATTCAGAAGTAGAGTGGTCGGTGAGGAACTTTGGGTCACCTGGTGCAAAGAGATGACAGCGGGCAATTTTCCTTTTCTCAGGAGCTCCTGTACTGGGCTTGGACCAGGTTCCCAGTAGGACATCAGTCAAGACGTCATTGGAAGGCAGGAAGGGTTTAGAGGAGGAGACACCGGCGGCAGGACGTCCGTCAAGATGTTTGTCTTGACTGCCACAGAAGGCAGTTGAATGTCCAAGACCCCAGCTCACCTTTGCACCATAATATTGCATGAAGCTCCCTCCTCCGTAGCCATGGTAAGGGGAGAAAACAGACCAGAATCTGGAGAGGTGTCCAGACCACTTTCCCCATCCAATTCCTTGTGCAAGTCCATTTTGTGCTCTGGCTGACTTGTAAAGGATCAAGTGGCCTCTCTTAATCTTCTTCTATTCCTAGCCCTTCAGAATAAGAGTGAGGACCCAATTTAGGACCAAAGGGTTCTGTCAACGGTGGAAGTGGTGTCTGTAGGCACTGATCGGGCTCTGGGACGTTGGTGATGAGAATGGGGCTGGCGCCGCTGGCATCTGAAGTCTCGGTGTGGGGCCCGGCACTGGGGAAGATAGCAAGGCACGACTGGCTTTGGTCCGAATCCAATACAGGATCCATGGGGGGTCATCGGCGCTGGAGCCACCAGTGCAGAACCTGCTGGAGCCCCTTCTAAGCCTCCGGGGCGTGAAGGTGCACCGGGAGGGTCACGCTGCCCAAATATGAGGAACATGGTGTCATAAAATTCTTTGAGCTGGGTGGGGGGACGCTCTGGCTCCTGGGAAGGCAGGGAAGTGCGGAGCTGACCCTGGCACAGGTTAGCCGAATGAGGCCTGGAACGCAGAGGCTCCTCCATCACAACAGCCGACCAATGGGGGAAGTCGAAGCCCGCTTTGACTTCTTGTGTTTTTTATGCTTCTTACCTGACCGACTCGAAGACTTCGAGTGGGAGGATGAAAACGTAGGGCTCCCGGAGCGGTGCACGGACCTTCCTCTCATCCGGGACAGGGAACGTGACCTCTGGAGAGTAAACAGCTGTGCTGAGCACCGGCCCACAAGTAGCATTAGGGAGCGCTCCCTCAGAGCTTTTGGAGCCATGGCCTTGCATTCAGAGCACAACTTCAATTTGTGGTCGTGCCCCAGGCATGAAAGACAAACCAGGTGTGGATTTGTTACCGACATGGGGCGGTGACTGGAGCAGCACAAGTTAAATCAAGAAGTCATTTTTGTGTCAAATTATTTTTATTGAATTTTCCCCAAAAAGCACAGAACATACAATTATACAACTTGTGAGGCTCAACATAGTCTTGCCACAAGCCAAGATCATTAGATAGCAAAAGATATAACACATCTTCCCCCCAACTTCTCAGCGATATCTTTACTAGAATCAGGTGCAACTTCACCCCATTAATAGCTTACATACGTCGAATATCAACCCCATTTCTCACAAGGCACCTTTGCAAATATTAATGAGAGCCAACAGAATCAACCAAAATAAAGAACACAAACATTTCTGTGTTACTTATTAGCCACAGTGATCTTGGGGGAGCATGAAGCGGGCAAAGCCCAACCAAGGAGAAGGCCAGGAGAACTCCCACCCCGACAAGGGGGGGAGCAGGGAGATCCACACAAGCGTGGAGTTGCCAGCGCCCCAAGACCAGCATCCACGGGGGGAGTTACAACTGGAGTTGATTGCGCTAAGTTTGAAAGAGATGCAGGGCCTGCAGTCTAGGACCACTGGCACATAGGGGCAAGCCCTCCAAGAGCTATCCCACCAACGGACTCCAAATATAGTCAAACCCTTTACGGGAGTTCCTCATAATCTCAGACATACGCTCTAGGGCCAGAGAATGCCATGCATGCCTTTGATTCAGGGAGGTGGCCTCCGGTTTCTTTGAAGCCGCTGCCACTGCCATTTTGGATGTCCCCAAACACAGCCACATAATAGAACGATACCCCACAGTTTGGTGGTTCAACTTTGGGTCCTGTCGCCCAAGTAGGATGTACTCTAGAGAGTCAGTGATTGGGTAGCCCAAAATCTGTCTGATTTGGGAGAAGATCTCCTTGCAGAAGGGCTGGATGGCAGGGCAGTCCCACCTGACAGTCCCACCAGATGTGATGGAAATCCCCCAGCAACCCACAACCCCGACAACATCGGTCCGACGTGTTCGGGAAAAGGGTATGTTGTTTTTGGGGGTAGAGATACCAATCATACATGATCTTGTAGTGGGATTCCCCTAGAAACATAGAGCGATTATATTTAGCGATGCCTTTATATAGGGAACACCATTGTTTTTCCGTTATAGGGGTCTGTTGGGTGTTCTCCCAAAAAGCTATATGACGTTGGGGTTTACAGGGACACGCTGACAGGAGGAGAGAATAGAGAACTGAGATGCATCCTTTAGCCGTGCCACCGGCCTGCAGAAATCTCTCTATAGGAAGCAGGTCCCTGGTCACTCCCATTCGCATCCTAGGCTGTTGAACTCAGTGTTTCAACAGGAAGTAATGAAATTCCTCTGTGGGAGGAAAGCTAATTGCAGAGACACAGTTTGCAAAAGAGTGCAGTTCCCCACAAACGAAAATGTCTGACAGCATTGGGCAACCACCCTCAAGAAGTGTTTTTTGGACATCCTACACACCTAAAAGGTTGCAGCAAAAACACAATGACCTAGACTGTAGAAGCACATATGAAAATGAACCCTTCTTTTTGAAATATTTTGTTCGTTGCTATTCTTTAGCAAACATAACTCCCCTTGTTACATCATTAATTGGGGTAGCCAAAATATCTTGGGTTGGTGCTTAATTCAAAAAATTGCCTGATTCTCATACAACAATAAAATACAGTTGCGAGACCAATCATACCACACTTAATCTCGTGACAAAAACTAATATAGTGATAAACCGAAAAAAGTGGGTGAAAGCGAGATGGCACCTCACGGGCGCACCACCAAGCGGGGACCTGACTGGTACTCGTCAGGATTGCCCTGTTGTCATCATCGGTACCATCAAGCTTGGAGCAGAAAATAGTGTCCAAATGCACAAAAGAATTGTGCAGGAAAAAGTGCAGTGAACAGAAAACAAAAGGACCAAAATAGTGTCAATCAACACCTTAAAACACTCATAACACAACACAGACCCACTACTTTTATTCAATTTCTTGTGTTGTGTATGGAAAAAATAAAAGAAAACAAGTAGAGATGGTTATCACCTATTCAACCATTCATACTTGTACTTGCCGACATGTTTCATTGCCTAGTGAACTTGTAGGCAATTTCATCAGGGCGTCAAATATATTAAAGCCACTGCAGGTGGACCCACATGTCTTCGCAACCTCAACAGGCCATAGGTGCTCCTACCAGCCAGACGGGACGAGGTTGTATTTTTAAAAAAATTGATAAAACAAATCGCAACAAGTCGATTGTTCACTTCTCCCTTTGCGAGTGCGAGCAGTGAAGAAGCGGCTGCTGTATCTCAGCCCGTGCCGGCACGGCTGAGATACAGCAGCCGCTTC
This sequence comes from Lissotriton helveticus, assembly GCF_964261635.1. NCBI lineage: Eukaryota > Metazoa > Chordata > Amphibia > Caudata > Salamandridae > Lissotriton > Lissotriton helveticus. Next base: position 1,415,885,188 of record NC_136059.1, on the reverse strand, counting down.
TTCACTGCTCGCACTCGCAAAGGGAGAAGTGAACAATCGACTTGTTGCGATTTGTTTTATCAATTTTTTTAAAAATACAACCTCGTCCCGTCTGGCTGGTAGGAGCACCTATGGCCTGTTGAGGTTGCGAAGACATGTGGGTCCACCTGCAGTGGCTTTAATATATTTGACGCCCTGATGAAATTGCCTACAAGTTCACTAGGCAATGAAACATGTCGGCAAGTACAAGTATGAATGGTTGAATAGGTGATAACCATCTCTACTTGTTTTCTTTTATTTTTTCCATACACAACACAAGAAATTGAATAAAAGTAGTGTGTCTGTGTTGTGTTATGAGTGTTTTAAGGTGTTGATTGACACTATTTTGGTCCTTTTGTTTTCTGTTCACTGCACTTTTTCCTGCACAATTCTTTTGTGCATTTGGACACTATTTTCTGCTCCAAGCTTGATGGTACCGATGATGACAACAGGGCAGTCCTGACGAGTACCAGTCAGGTCCCCGCTTGGTGGTGCGCCCGTGAGGTGCCATCTCGCTTTCACCCACTTTTTTCGGTTTATCACTATATTAGTTTTTGTCACGAGATTAAGTGTGGTATGATTGGTCTCGCAACTGTATTTTATTGTTGTATGAGAATCAGGCAATTTTTTGAATTAAGCACCAACCCAAGATATTTTGGCTACCCCAATTAATGATGTAACAAGGGGAGTTATGTTTGCTAAAGAATAGCAACGAACAAAATATTTCAAAAAGAAGGGTTCATTTTCATATGTGCTTCTACAGTCTAGGTCATTGTGTTTTTGCTGCATACTGAGTGGAGGGCGACCTATTGACTGGCTTTTCCCTCTAAAGCTCCTCTTTTTCTTGAACACCTAAAAGGTTGACAAAATGTCAAAAAAAGCCTGTCAAAAAGTGACAGAGCGGAAGCTCTGTTCATGGACCTGCTCTAACACGTGCGGAAAGAAAAGAACTAATGTCTGAGTGCCGAGGTGGCACCTAAATAGGTGACGTGGAAGTCACAACAGTGGAGAGGAGGTGACAACATGTCACGTGAAAATGACCGTCGCCACCTATCGGCGCACAAGGGTATTGCGTGAAGAAAAATCTTCCAGATCCATTCTGAAGGCTGGGAAATTCACAGGTGAGGAATCTCCGGCTAGATGTCGATAGCAGACGTATGTGTTTAAAAATTGCAATTGAACAACAACTACAGGTACACATATAGGGCACACGTACCTTATTTCTGACACCAGGGTCCCACTGCTGTAAAATGGAATGTAGGCTTGTTGAAGGAGCGGCTGAATCTTATCCTTTTTCTTATCAACATATGCACGTGACTCACTGTACCTGCTGGGATTTCTGTTTCTCCTGAAAGAAAGATACACAATATTTGTTGATTATTTCTGTTAAGTACAGATTATGTTTTCATTCTACTGAAAAAATTGTGCTTCAATGAGACGAACAAAATACATCTTGCATTGCTAGTGCTTTTATGAATATGGGAAGTAGCCTACCAATTCAGTCTAACAGCTTAATTAGACATCAGCAAGACTGATATCTCTACTGCTGCTCCCTTCTTCAAGACACAATTAAGCTGAAAAACAAAGAATGGAGGGCAATCAAAAATAATTCCCGGTGGCTAGGAAACTAATAATAATTTGCACCCACCATTTTTCAGTGCCTCTGAAAATTATATTTCAACCTGGTTTGCAGAATGGCACGAACATATACATTCATTATGAGTGGCTTGAATGTTATTACCAGAGGAAAATTCTGAATGTCCTTATGATCCCACATCCTGCTTTACAAGCCAAGTAGAAGCACCAGGTTTTCTGAGCACGTAGGGAGCAGAGGCTCAGGCCAGTCCCCACCAAACCCTGGCAGAAGGAGGATTATGCAATGCTTTCCCCAGCAACTCAAGAGCCTAGCGTTCCCCATTATCATCCCACAAACCACTGCCCCCACACAGCACTCCCATTTATCACCTGCTCAAATGGGAATTTGAAATGTTCCAGAGTCGGGCAAAACTTGTGCAATAGGACCCAATAATTTCAGGTCGAGCAAGTTATTCCCTATTCTGGGGAGTTTAGCTTATAATCCCCGTTAACACATGTGAGATACCGTACACACGCATCAATTGTGTTCCTGGTATTTCCCAATGGAGTTACTAGGGTACTTGTAATGAGTCTGTTAGTGAGCCCTGAAATCTCGTAGTAGCTTTCTGAGTGCCAATATGCATTGTTTTGGGGAATAATTTATGGAGTTCATGATTGAAATGTTTACCCTTTCAATTAAGAGAGAATTAAGACTATAAGGCAAAATGCATGTGTTGTGTGTGTTGAGACAATATTTCAGTGTACACACTCCTCCTATATATACAATTTAAAAAAATAGGACCAGACTGTGTACAGGGTTCATCGCTTTAGTCTGTCTTCTACTTCACACAGATAAAAACCAATTACAATTATATATGTGGAAATCTAGAATTCCCACATTAGCAAACTACTGGCTACTGTTGTAATGTATTGTAGTAGAGTTACATTGTTGCATTCCATTATGACATTTTGAAAATTATCATTTTCTGGACAATGTTAAGTTTAGATTCAATTAAAAACATGGAGGCACCTATTATGCTGTCTCCCACCTTTACAATTCATGAGCAGCAAAGAAATAATAACTGTAACATTTCTTTAAAATACCTACAACTCCCATGAGAATTGCAACACAAGCAGCACACTTCTCTCTAAAGACCACCTCTTACTCTTTTCTCGCATATGAACATGAGGTCTCATGCTACAATCCTTAACTTCAAGGTCAAATAACCAAATCACCTGGCGCTAAACTGTCGCGTTGTACTAACCCAGGAATCAAGATCCAGCAGGAGCTAGTATCTACACTTCCCTGAAGCCACTGTCGACCATGCACTGAATACCTATGCCCTTCAGCAGTAGAACTGGGAAAAGGGAAGTGCAACAAGAGAAAAAGAAACAGGCACACAGGATATATTCACCTCACCTGTTCTTACTGACTGACTCACCATGCACTACAGAGGTGTTGATATCTACAACAAGAAATCATTATTTTACATTTTCCTCAATGACAGTAAAGTTCACTATTTCTACTCTCACATCTATGCCATCCTCCTTATGGAAACTCTGTAAAACTCACTGTCTGGGTGCTGATGACTCTATGAAATCCCACAGCCGAAAGAAATAAGTAAACTGATTAAACATGTGTGGAATAATGTAAACTGTAATACACCCTTTAAATCTCTAACTACCTTTATAGAGTTAGAAATCAAGCCTGTTATTTCAATGATTCTCCATACACAAAGTTCCTCAGCTATAAGATAAAGACTATTCATTATATTTGTACTTTTTACTCGTGGCAATATACATTCACTTCCCACAGCAGCATTACCTTATTACCCTATGTGATTCAAATAATCTAAAGAAATTCTGTGCAATATAGAGGGTTCACTTGCTCCTCCAATGAATTGACACAGTAAAATCTGTAATCCAAGAAAGGGTGACTTTGGTGTATAAAGCTGGAAATCCTTGAAATGATGACTCGAATACTAAACTGCAAATCAAAGTTTACATCTCTAATCTTTATCCAAAACACTTCTCCGAGAACAAGGTCATAGACAAATCCTAATGAAAGTGCAATTAAATCCAATTGCATGGCATGATTAGGTCAGGCTAAAGCTAATAAGTATCACAATTGCCGCTCAAGGAACTCTCTGAACCACGAGAAACTTATACCCAATGGCTCTAAGATGCTGCCATCTTTGAACATCTCAAGAGAGTTCTGTGGCACTCTGAGAAATGTAGTTTGTCTTGAATCCACTTGCTTATTTTGAGTCGTGAAGGCTTTGCGTCGTAAGTCTCACACCTAGCTGCACCTACACTCTTGTGTACATATGACCTCCTCTGCAGTGGAAGACTTGATTACCCATGACATTTGGAGGAGATATCTCCACGCCTGCCCAGCACACTCAGGTGCATGGGACACGGATCTTGACATAAACGTCTGTCTTCTGAGTGTCAAATAACTGGGAATGGAAACAGAAAAGGCTCCTTTTTATAAAGTACATAACACTACATGATAGTGTGAACATTTCATTGTGATATGCATGCTACCTCAAAACAACATTGTCATAAACGATGGTTCACTCTCTATTCCTCTCGATTTCTTCCACAGGGGAGAATAATAGAGGCCTGTATGTCTTTAACAGAAGCTAGATGTTCTTATTGTTGTCTAGAAAATCATCATTCTTTTGTCAGACAATTCGGTGGCTCAGTGGACTAATGCATCCATTCCAAAGATCAGTGTTTGCCCTCATGATCATAGATTTGAAAACTGTTGGTGAACTCAGCCGTTCATCCTATTCAGGACTATAAAATGGGTAAGACTGAAGTTGTAACAATAAACATCAGCTATTTCAGTGCCTAGAGACCCAAGACCTGGGTAAACATGTGCCTTAGAAATACATATGTTTCGTTAGACACAAAGCCTCCTATTAAGCTGCTTCAAGATTGCAAATGCCACGACAAACATAACCTATTTGTTGCAAAAGGTAAAGTAACACAGGCTTAGAAAAAGCCATTTGTAGGGTAAATTGACACAACTTGTCCTATTGGCCCAATAAAAGATGATGTACTAAATGTAATGCTAACAAAGTCTACAATTCCATTTTAACATGCAATGATTAGTGTCAGGGATCACTGACAGAATATCGACAGAATATCGAGGTCCAAAAATATCGACCCAAAAATATCAATGCCCAGAATATCAAAGTCCTATCTACATAATGGTAAGTACAAAAATATAGAAAAAAATATATCATTGTCAAAAATATCGTTATTAAAAAAATCGTTTTTTAATGTATAAAAAATTATGTAACATGTAGTAAACAATGCATATAATTAAAAGAAACATACTCAAAATTATTTTAAAGTGTTTAAAATTATAACTACTACATATAATGTGAAAATAAATTAAACATATAATATATATATTTACTGGGGGGGGGCTTGACTAGCCACCGATCATGGCGGACGTGAACTGAGCGAGCTCCAGAGCCCGAGCACAGTTCTCCTGTGCCATTGCAGAATCTGGGCCCTAGTGATCCGTGCCAAGAGTTCAGGGAGCCGAGAACACTGAGCAGCAAACATCCTGGTGCCAAAGACGCACTGATTTCCGACACAAAAGCGAAATCAGAGCCACGGCCTCTACGGTGGCGGTTCACTAGGGAGTGGCCGTGTGACGACGGTGGAAGACTGCGGGACCTGAGCGGTGTTCTGCACCGATGCCTGATGGATGGAGATCACCTGGACTGAGTACGCTGGGGGTCAGATGATAGAGGATGAGAGAAGGGAGGAGCTGTGGCAATACTCCGAGGCCCGACCTAGACCCTGTGAAGTGCAGCCTTCGGCGGCACCCAGGACCAGCCGGAACTGCGCAGCTGGTGAGTGGAGGTAGTCGGAGGTGGGCCGGGACTGGACCCCACATCGAGCTGCGGGCCTCTCTGAGAGGATGTTGCCATATGCCCTGAATACGGATGGACTGCGAAATATTCACCCTTCTCTGATGGCCTTCTCATCCACGGCCTGGGCGGTGGAAGTAGACTGCGACACTAGAGCGAACCCCCCCAGGCTGTACTGAAAAGGGCGCATCCCTATAAAGGGAGTGCTGACTGGGGCGTACCTCGCATCGGGACTCTGCCTGCACCACGGAGTACGGTTAGTGTACCCCCCTGTGCGTATTCGCCCTGGATGGTGGCAAGGTAACTTGGTAGGCAGACGCTGGCTGCGAGACCGACCCAGCCGCTGACTCTGATTTTGCGCGAGGGTTCTGAACAAAGACACAAATCCACCACTGTGCAAAATAAACTGAAATCCTCCCCCAGAAACCTTCCCCTTCCTCCTGTGGATTGGTGGGGACCCACCCATCATCCCGATGTTGCTGGGGGTTGCTTGGATAGGCATCTTTGTGCCGGAATCATTTTACCTGGCTGAGTGTGCGACACTGAACGACCTGAGCCTGGGCACCACAAATCGTGCTGCCCACCCCTTCCGCTCAGGCCACCCTAATTCTATTGTGCAGCTAGAGTCGCTCATACCAGACGCTGCAAGCACAGAGGAGACCTGATTAGGGCCAGTGGCCTCCTGTACGGCTCAGGACTTCTGCGTGATGAGAGGGTGGTGAGCGGCGGAGAATATACATCAAAGGCCATGGGCCGCCCGAAAGGAAAGCCGCAGGAAACAACCGCTCATACCTCAAATGACACAGATGTACGGGACCCCGATACAACCATGCAATCACTTAACTATGTCCCATCCACGAATGAAACTGGTGCACAGGACAAACTGGACCTGATACTCTGCGAGGTCAGGGAGTCCAGAAAAGCAATAGAGCAGCAAATAGGCACCCTCACCACTGGCCCCACACTATTCAAGGCGGACCATGACAAGTTAGCTACCAGGGTTAAAGACCACAGCTCAACCCTGGGAGAGATATTGCCTCAGCATAAAGACCATGCAAAACAACTCCAATCTCTCCAGGAGCAAGTTACTGGTCTCTGGGACAGGGTGGAGGATGCAGAGGGCAGTCAAGACGCAACAATATATGCACAATTGGATCGCCGGAGTGCAGCGAGGGATCAGTCGCAACCACCTTCATGGAGCATTGCTTCCGCACACATGTGGCCCGAGGGCCTTTTGGACTTCTTTTGCGTTGAGGGGGTGCACCAGATCCCCACAGGACAGCCGAGGGTGGGGGTACCGCCAAGACCACTGATAGTGAAAATCCTCAACTACAGAGACCATGATACTCTTTTCCAAAAGGCACGTGAGGAACTGCAGATTCAATTTGAGAAATGTAACGTATCATTATACCCTGAGGGGTCAGCCACAACCACCTTCATGGAGCATTGCTTACACACATATGTGGCCCCCGAGGGCCCTTCGGTCTTCTTTTGCATTGAGGGGCGCACCGGCTCCCCACAGGACAGCCGAGGGTGGGGGCACCGCCGAGACCACTGATAGTGAAAATCCTCAACTACAAGGGAGCATGATACTCTTCTTGAAAAGGCACGTGAGAAACCGCAGAGTTAATTTGAGAACTGCAACGTATCACTATACCCCAACTATACGCTAATGGTCCAACATTGACAATCCTCCTACCAGGCGGTAAAGAAAAAGTTGCGCACTATGAACCTTAACTACGCACTGTTGTTTCCTGAACGCCTAAAGATAATCTACGACCAAAAAACATACTTCTTCGATAGCCTGGAGGATGTAGAGGAGTGGATTGAAGTCATGGACCCCACACAAGTATCTGATCAGACTCTCCTGAGACCGCAGCATAGTCCTGGGGCCTCTCGGGCTGACGATTGCAACGGACTGCTGAGACCACTGGTGCTTCAGCGTCTGCGGGTCCCACCCAGGAGCAGGCACAGAGAAGCAGGGAATTGGCTTTGGTGGCTGCGACCACTTTTAGAGACAAGGCTTCCCGACGAGATTCGGAATCATCTGAGACTAGCACTCTGAGCTCTGGCTCAGAGGGCAGCCGGACACTATTTCCCACTGTGACGCCCCAAACGGCTGATGACCTGCTGGGTCTGTAGGTGCTTTATATTCTCCCCAAAACCAGCTAATGCCATGGTTCGGTGCGGTGATGGCACGAAGACTTTAAGACAATTATATCCTTTGCTCGGATTGTGTGATTTCATGGCTTCTTATAATTGTTCATTTCCTGCTCGGAGCAGCTCTTGAATGTGTGATTTATCACATGTCGGTTATGGCTACCGGCCCCCACTTTGCAAATGCTAATGTTTACAAAGTAACTGTTAAATGTGTGTTATGTTTGGTTTGGCCTTGTTTAGTTTACAGGCAAGGCCTGGTATTTAGGTTGACACAGGGGTTCAGAGGCTTTGGTACAATGCAACTACTAGCTCCTGTCAGAGACAGTGGTCCCTCTTTCAGGAAACATCAGGCGCAGGCAAGGAATAATGCACAACCGGGACACATATAATTTCATTACATGGAACGTCCGTGGCTTAGGATCAGTGTACAAGCGACATAGGGTGCATGCACACTTGCTACACCGTAAGGCGTATGTAGTCTTCCTCCAAGAGTCTCATCTGACGGACGCAGAAACCTCGAAGATGCAGAAGAAATGGAGAGGTCAGTTAATCTCTACTAATTATTCAGCCTTTGCCAGGGGGGGTGGCAATTTGGATAAGAGGGGGTGTTCTATTTGTTATACTGGGCAAAAGGGTGGACACGCAGGGCAGATTATTTTTTTGCGTGGCACATTAGATGGAGAGTCTGTAATCCTGGGAAACGTGTATGCCCCAAACTTTGATCAAAGCAAATACTTCATGGGTCTGAATTCAATACTAGCTGGATGGGAGGCATACCCATGGATAATAGGGGGAGACTGTAATGCTGCTATGGACATCGGCCTTGATCGATCACAGCCTCCCCTGGGAGGCACGGTAGCTAGCAAACAAGCAGAAGCGCTGTGCACCTGGGTAGATGGCTGGTCCCTATGCGATGTGTGGAGGCAAAGGAACCCGCTGCATAAAGAATACTCCTTTTACTCCCCGGTGCACCAATTGCATACTCGAATAGATAGATTTCTGTGCTCCCGCTCCATGGCAGACCAGATAACACACACCACCTACCTAGCAAAGGCATTCTCTGACCACAACCCACTGGAGGTCACATTTACCGGTGGTAGAATACAGACTGCAGTCCCTACATGGAAACTCTGGCCCCAATTGCTGGAACACAAAGGGCCTGATTCTGATGCGGTTAGGAAGGCCTCCTAATGGCATTTTCTACTTCCAAATCGGATCAGGAACGTGTCTTCCTGACCCAGGGCAAATTATGATGCGGTTAGGAACATATGCTCCCATTGAAGTCAATGGGAGTTCAACCAAATCGTATCTGGAAGCATCCGGATGCATCGTACTCGGTCGGACTCTCCCGATCCGAGTGGGTTGGAAACCATTTCCAAACCGATCCGGTCGGGAAGCTTTCCAACCCACATCAGAATCGGGCCCAAAGTGTTTAATAAAACCCTCTATACAAACTTGGGAATTATTTCTCCGAAAATAAAAATGCTGCGCCACAATATTAGTCGAAAGGGATGTGTTAAAGGCGGTTATCAGAGGGACGGCAATTGGCGCCATGAAAAATATTGATAATAATAAAACCACTTGTAGAGCGCCTGGTTACACTATAACAGTGTGTCCCCGCGCTAAGAAATGCTACAGTACCCAGAGGAGGCAAAGGTCCGGGCCAGTCTGCGTCCTAGGCAGCAGGAAAAAGTTAATGCTTTGGAAACAGGTGGGTTTTTAGTTTAAATTTAAATCTTGTTTCTGAGGGTTTCATATGCAGGTCAAGCGGGAGATTGTTCCAGTGCTTGCTCGCAAGGTAGCGAAAAGAGCTACCTCCCATCCTGGTCCTGCGTACGCGAGGGAGCTGAAATAACATCGCTCCAGCAGATCTGAGGTTCCGGGTGGGGCGATGAATGGTCAAAAGGTTATGGAGGTACCTTGGCCCCTTTCCCTGGGCAATGCGATGAGCAAAGCAAAGAGCCTTGAACTTAATGCGCTCCTCCATAGGGAGCCAGTGGAGTTTACGTAGTGCTGTTTTACCAGAAGCTCTACGTGGGAGATTCAGTACCAGGCGGGCCGCGGCATTTTGAACACATTGCAATTGATGTAGGCCTTTTCTGCTTAGTCCTAGAAGGAGAACATTGCCATAGTCCAGGTGTGGAGTAACTAAGACATGAATAAGTGACTTCCTGGCACTGATAGGGAGTAGATCTAGGACTTTACGAAGAGTTTTTAATATTCCGAAACATTTACCTGTGATTTTGCTAATCTGTTGCTTAAAGGAAAGTTCCGCATCCAGCCATATTCCTAAATTCTTAACAGAGTTTGCAGGGTGGGGGATCTCCCCCAATTCATGGTGGGTGCGAGGCAGGAGGTGCATAGAAACCTAAAAGCAGTAGAGGTCAAAATGACAGTACTTGTGCGAGAGGTGCTACATGACACCAACAAACAGCCTCTCTTACAGGGGGCACGTATTCAACACGCATTACTGTTAGAAACACTCAGGCTGATCCACTACAGCTCCTACACTCAAATCAAACACTCAGACGCGGATAAATCGGGCAGTTAATCAGCAAAATTATTAAGACCCACCCACTACTATCATTAGCCACATTAATTTACCTGGTGCAGGTGCAGCATCTATGCAGTATGACATTAACGAGGCCTTTAGCACATATTATGAGACATTATACAGTAGACCACCGCAACCAGATGACTCTTATTTTGATGATTGTCTTATGGATTTATACAAATAAACAGGAGAAGGGAGGTAGTGTTATAGATTGGGATTCTTACTCCACAAACTTAGTTATATAAACAAAGGGAATCCTACTGGGGGTATCAGAGAAGTGTTCACCACAGTGGTATGGGAGCACTAAGTGTTTTATAAAATACCCCTCACACACCAAAAGGCCCCTTGGTGTCATGCTTCATCATCGGGGTCTTCGCACCCCTCTAACGGGATGCGGCGTGCTACGACCTACGACTACGCGGGAGCACTTATAGTAATGACTATGTGTGGTGCATGTGATGCATGTGATTAGGGATATTTTATGTGAGTGGTGGGATTTTAGTGAAGGATTAAAAAATACCTGGCTCGTGGGTAAATTAGAAAAAAAATGTATTCGTAACCACCGGCTGGTACTATTAAAAGTAGTGAAGTGCGAGGTTAGACCTGTCGTGTTAATGGACAGTACCCCTTGTGTGCATCGACATGTTTCGGAGTCAAAGCTCCTTCTTCAGGACGGGGGCACAACTTCCCCACCTTACTCACGTTTCACTAGTTTTGTCACAAAATTGTGTTTTATGTTAAAAAAGTGATATCGACAACAATGTGCCTACAGCGGTATGGCTCAAGTTCAATGCAAATTGCATGACCTGAGAAAAGAAAAAGAAAAATTAATGGTCACCCTGGTATCGGTTAGCTCAGACAGGTGCAATCACCTGGAACAAACCATGCGCTCAATTGGCCCTGTAAAAGAAAACTAACAAGACATACAACACAGACACATAAACACTCCAAAATTACAAAAGAAGCTGTGGTCATACTTGTCAAGTATTGCTTGCTTGCTTCATGAGCATTCAGAAACGTCTGGGGGGTGATTGCTATTGTGCAATCTAAGTAAGAAACAATGTAGGTTTTAGTATGGTGCCTTACTTACTTAGTTTGTTTAGGAATGCTTGAATTGCACACTCTATACTCACGAACTCGGGATGAGTTGTCCTCCGTCTTACCCCACACGCTGCTCCGCTGAACTGAATCGGAAAGCTCGGGGTGTGTGGCTTTTATACCCGGTTCTGTGTTAGTGGCTTAGTCTCATTGGTGTAAAAACCGGATATGAGTATATGCCCATAAAAGGGGAATCCGCCTTTAAATGGGTGTTTCTAGCTGAAATTAATTAATTGTAAGTCCTTATTTGGCAGATCCAGCACGACTCGGCAAATTGTCAACCGTGTGGTTCCGTGTACGAGGTGTGCGCATGCGCCTGGTGCAACCGCTATCCCGCGCGTGCTCAGAACATAGCCTAGGTATTGCGCATGTGCGGGGGAGGATAGAATCTCCCCGCGCATGCGTGTTGCGTGGCCTGCGCTCTTAAATGCTTAACAAAATGGAAACAGGGCCGAATTAACTTGAATAACATCCGATGCTAGGAAAAGAACTTTTGTAATTATTCAGTCACTGTTTAATAAGCTCGAGAATTAATCCATCATCACTTAAAATATCAAAATGCAGTGATAAGCACAATCATGATGGATGCAGAAAGTATATTATAATGCATGTGCACATATTGTCATCCTAACCACGTCAGTACGTTCTTTAATCTTGAGGAGGGTAGCGAGGTTGGTTAATTGGATAGCTGTCCCCAAGGGACCTCATCATTAGGTCCCATAATGTGGGTGCCCAGACGGAACACCCATCTTTGTTCCTTCTGCAAAAGACCCACCTCTGATGGCAGTTGTTCGATAATTGTCCACCTTAAGTCATTGACACAGTGTTGAGCATTGAGGTAGTGTGTTGCCATCTTTGTTGTGCTCTTTTTGCAACGCACATTGCTTTTGTGCTCATTCATGCGTATCTTTTTAGCCCTCGTGGTCATCCCCACGTATTCTAGACCGCATGGACACGTGCTTAGATAGACCACGTTTTTGGTGTTGCAGTTCGTCATTTTGCGTTGCTCCCATGTGGTGCCGTTCCTGAATGTTAATGTAGTGCTTTTTTGTGTCAAATGGCAACTGCTGCAGTTTCCACATGGGAAATGACCTTGTATTCCTAGGGCCAATTGTCTTGTTTCCAGGGTAGGTTTTGGTCGTGTGTGTACTAATATGTCCTTTAGATTCCTACCTCTACGGTGTGCAAACATAGTTTTTTCCAGATTTAGGGTGCCACATGTGAGTATGCCCCAATGTTTGTTTATGATCTTGGAGACTTCATTGGACATGGTGTTGTAGGTGGTGACACATATTGGTCGTCTGACTCTTGGTGTTGCTTGTGGTTTATCCTCCAGTAGGGCTTCTCGGTGGTTGTTTTTCGCTCGCTTCATAGCTTTATTAATGATTTTCTCAGGGTAATGTCTTTGTTTTAATTTCTCTTTCAGGTCACAGGCCTGTGATCTGAATTCTGATACCTCTGTGCAGTTGCGCCTGAGGCGTTAAAACTGGCCATACGGTAAGGTCTCTCTCAGGTGTCTCGGGTGGAAGCTGTCATACCTTAACAGACAGTTCCTCGCTGTTGGTTTGAAGTGGGTCGTCGTTTTTAGGATACCACCTTCTGCATAAATGTTAAGGTCCAAGAATACCAGGGATTTGTTGGAGACTGAGCTCGTGAACTTTAGAAATGTGTTTTGGTTGTTTAACCAGGTAAGAAAGTCGTCTGCGGACTGCTGGTCACCATCCCAGATGACCAGGATGTTGTCAATATACTTTTTCCAGGTATTGATGTTCTGCCTGTGCGGGTTCTGTGTATGGAGAATTCTGGTTGATTCTAAGTGGTGCACATATAACCCCGCCAGGCTTGGAGCGAAGGTACTACCCATGCTGGTACCATGGCTTTGTAGGTAGATGGTTGATTTATATTGGAAGAAGTTCTTCTGTAGTGCCAATGAAATGCAGCATGGGTAGTACCTTCGCTCCAAGCCTGGCGGGGTTATATGTGGTATATTGACGATGTCCTGGTCACCTGGGATGGTGACCGCCAGTCCTCAGACGACTTCCTTACCTGGTTAAGCAACCAAAACACATTTCTAAAGTTCAAGAGCACAGTCTCCAACAAATCCCTGGTATTCTTGGACCTTAACATTTATGCAGAAGGTGGTAGGCTAAAAACGACGTCCCACTTCAAACCAACAGCGAGGAACTGTCTGTTAAGGTATGACAGCTTCCACCTGAGACACCTGAGAGAGAACTTACCGTACGGCCAGTTTTTACGCCTCAGGCGCAACTGCACAGAGGTATCAGAATTCAGATCACAGGCCTGTGACCTGAAAGAGAAATTAAAACAAAGACATTACCCTGAGAAAATCATTAATAAAGCTCCGAAGCGAGCGAAAAACAACCACAGAGAAACCCTACTGGAGGATAAACCACAAGCGACACCAGGAGTCAGACGACCAATATGTGTCACCACCTACAACACCATGTCCAATGAAGTTTCCAAGATCATAAACAAACATTGGGGCATACTCACATTTGGCACCCTAAATCTGGAAAAACCGATGTTTGCACACCGTAGAGGTAGGAATCTAAAGGACATATTAGTACACACACGACCAAAACCTACCCTGGAAACAAGACAATTGGCCCTAGGAATACAAGGTCATTTCCCATGTGGAAATTGCAGCAGTTGCCATTTGACACAAAAAAGCACTACATTAACATTCAGGAACGGCACCACATGGGAGCAATGCAAAATGACGAATTGCAACACCAAAAACGTGGCCTATCTGATCAGGTGTCCATGCGGTCTAGAATACGTGGGGATGACCACGAGGGCTGTAAAGATACGCATGAACGAGCACAAAAGCAATGTGCGTTGCAAAAAGAGCACAACGAAGATGGCAACACACTACCTCAATGCTCAACACTGTGTCAATGACTTAAGGTGGACAATTATCGAACAACTGCCATCAGAGGTGGGTCTTTTGCAGAAGGAACAAAGATGGGTGTTCCGTCTGGGCACCCACATTATGGGACTTAATGATGAGGTCCCTTGGGGACAGCTATCCAATTAACCAACCTCGCTACCCTCCTCAAGATTAAAGAACGTACTGACGTGGTTAGGATGACAATATGTGCACATGCATTATAATATACTTTCTGCATCCATCATGATTGTGCTTATCACTGCATTTTGATATTTTAAGTGATGATGGATTAATTCTCGAGCTTATTAAACAGTGACTGTATAATTACAAAAGTTCTTTTCCTAGCATCGGATGTTATTCAAGTTAATTCGGCCCTGTTTCCGTTTGGTTAAGCATTTAAGAGTGCTGGCCACACAACACGCATGCGCGGGGAGATTATATCCTCCCCCGCACATGCGCAATACCGTGGCTCTGTTCTGAGCATGCGCGGGATAGCGGTTGCACCAGGCGCATACGCACACCTCGTACACGGAACCACGCGGTTGACAATTTGCCGAGTTGTGCTGGATCTGCCAAATAAGGACTTACAATTAATTAATTTCAACTAGAAACACCCATTTATAGGCGGAATCCCCTTTTATGGGCATATACTCGATTGGTGTACGAGCCGTACCCCATGTACGATCGGTGTATGAGCCGTACCCCATGTACGATCAGTGTACGAGCCGTACCCCCATTGTACGATCGGTGTAGAGCCGTACACCCATTGTACGATCGGTGTACGAGCCGTACCTCCATCATACATGGGGTACTGCTCGTACACCGATCGTACAATGGGGGTACGGCTCGTACACCGATCGTACAATGGGGGTACGGCTCGTACACCCCATGATCGCAGTGGTACGGTGCGTACCCCTGCGATCATGGGGGGTACGCACCGTACCCGGGGGGCCGTTCCGTACCTGTTTCAGCGCGAACTCTGCTTTTACGGCTGTTTTCAGCTCCCATAGAAAAAGGGTCGTACGGTGCATACCCGACACGTATCGTACTTGCTGGGTCGTAAAAACCAGCCGCGAACCGTACAGATGTCGCGTACAGCGGGTTCTGAGGGAGAATCGTACGGAGATTAGAGTCGTACGGTGTCTTGTACGACTTGTACGGAGTACGGCTCCTGGTACGAATCGTACTTCGTCGTACGTACGGGGGACGTTGCAGGGTACGATTTGTATGGGAAAAACACTCCGAACGGCTATTCGGAGCGGTTTTTCCCAAATCGGAATCGACCCCTAAGTGCTCCCATACCACTGTGGTGAACACTTCTCTGACACCCCCAGTAGGATTCCCTTTGTTTATATGTCATATGGATTTACCATATCAGCAGGTACCAGAGGGTATGCAGGACACACTGGCAGGACCCATCACAAGAATAGAAATTAAGGCAGCCATACGCGGGCTTGCACGCAATAAAGGTATGACCTCCCGGTGGAGTTTTATGAGGCTTCTTCCGAGATACTAGTACCCCAATTAGAGGAAGTATATAACACGTCACTGGAGTTGGGACACCTCCCTCACACCACTGTTCAAGCACTGGTGATATCGTTGCCAAAACCGGCTGACATGTCGGGCTATCCGCCCCTGTCACTATTACCCACAGAATACAAAATCATAAGAAAAATCCTTGCAAATTAAATACAGCCACAGTTAAACTCGGTTATTTCATGCTGATCAATGTGGATTTATACCGGCACGGAACACGTCACTAAACATACATAGGTTACACCATATAATGGCAACGGACCTGACTCGCCACCAGTGAGCAGGCTGCGTCGCACTAGACATGAAACAAGCGTTCGATATGCTATTGTGGGATTATATGTACACAGCCATAGCACGCTTTGGCCTTCCCCCTGAATATCTAAAATGGGTGTGTTTATTGTACGAAGCCCCAACAGCAAGGGTCAGATCTGGTAAGCATATCTCACAGGAATATCAGGTCCACAGAGGCTCGCGCCAGCGGTGCCCCCTGTCCCCAATACTGTACGTCCTGACACTGGAACCACTAGCACTCTGGCTATGGCTGGAGGCCTCCCAGTGTGGTATACCCATAGGCGCCTTCGTTCATTTGATATCGGCATATGCGGATGATTTAGTTATTTATGCAAGAGATCTCCTGGGGGGCCTGGACCCAATGCCGAGAATTTTTGCAGATTTCAAAGGAATCTCTGGCTTAGCAATCAATGAATCTAAATCAAATGCCTTTTTCTTCCATGAACACCCACACCCTGGTAATGTTACCTTTGGGAGTCTAATACTATTATCAGCCCCACACACCTTCAAATACCTGGGCATCAACATATATCGCTCACAAGCGGACATACTGGAAGGTAACCTAAACAAGGCTATCAGGGGTATACGATCTCAGGTGGCCTTCTGGACCACACTGCCTTTCTCCGCCATGGGCCAAGTAGCAATATCTAAGATGGTAGTACTCCCACGTATTTTATATTATTTGACTAATCTACCAATGACGGTACCTCCGACTATTTTTAGTACACTGGATACTATCCTACTGGAGCTTATCTGGGGATCAGGACACCGCAGAATAAGCCTTAAGAAACTGCAGATAGGCACCAGAGGGGGCGACTGGGAGCACTGGATTTTAGAGCTTATTACTACTCGTGTCAATTACAGTGGCTGTCCTACTGGATGGCGGGACATAACTTACAGGAGATTGGCTACACTATGCGCCACATTGAGCAGGGGCTGCTGGATACTCTACTGTTGCCCCATAGTAAACTTCCACCGACAATACCACCATTGTTGTACACCGCACTAGAGTGCTGGAAGAAAGCTTTAAAATATACATCCAGCTGTTGTACTTATGCAGGTAAACTTCCACTAGTGGGGATACCATTGGTGGGTGGTAGGCTGACAAAACAAGCACTTGGACCGTGGCTAGATGCCGGGGTGGACACGATTAGGGCACTCTTTGATGGGGAGACGCTCATGGACCACGATAACTTTTTACAGACAACTGGGGCGCCCAACACGCTATAAATGACACATGCAGCGCTAATACAATATGTTAAAAAGCAATAGTCCCCCAACTGGGAGGAGCCACAGATACATGAACTGGGTAAGTCCCTATATTATATGGGACAGGGGGGCCACCTCATTAAGTGGTTATATTTAAGCATCTGGGTATATGTGAAGCTCCCCCTCGACACTCTCCGGACGCAATGGGTGGCGGACGAGGGACGGGATCTCACAGACAAGGAATGGGCGGATATCTTGGAGCACCCCAGGAGGATACGCCAAAATGTAAAATTCAAGTTTATATAATACATGATTATACACAGAGCTTATCTGACCCCACGTAGATTACAAATGGTGTACCAAGCCACTGCCCACCAATGGCCCAGATACAAATTGCCAGAGGCTGACCTGCTTCATATGCTATGGCGTGCCCGCGACTTGGGGATTTTTGGGGCGGGAACAAATGAATAGTTGAGGAAGCTACACACCTCTCCAAAGGGGTCACAGCGCTGAAGTGCTTGTTGGGCCTCCACAATTGCAGGAAAACACTCAAAGTACAACTGTACTTATTGGATCCGGCATTGTTGGTAGCTAAAAGATCTATTACAATGCGTTGGAAGTCAGCCAAATCTCCGACATTACACACATGGCACAGCGAACTGATCAGATCGGCCGGGGCTCCCACTGACTTCCAGGAGAAAACCTGGGTGGCCCTGGGGGTAACTAGCCATAATATCGAAAAAAATATATAGAATGGACATAATATCGAAGTAAAAATATAGAATGGACAAAATATCGAATGGACACAATATAGTAGTTAAAAATATCGAATTGAAGGTAAGTAATATTGATTGTCAAAATATAGAAGTCAAAATATCGAAGTATATAATATAGGCATTAAAATATATCGCATTTTTAATAATATCAAATATTTTAAAGTGTTTTGTATGTTAGTATATGTGTGAAAAGTGTATAATTTTTTTGTAATGTATGTTTAATTTATTTTAAGTAATGAATTTTATGTTATTTAATTTTTGCGTAATTTAATTCTGTAGCGGGTTGTGGGTTTATAGGGGAATAGGGTGGAAAGTAATTTAATTATATTAAAATAAATATACATTTTTTGAAATTATTGATTATTTTTAATTTAATTTTGCTTTTTAGTTCTGTAGCGGGTAGTGGGTTTATAGGGAAATAGGGTGGGAAGTAATTTGATTGTAATTCATTAAATATTTTTATTTATTTATTGGTATTCATTTTGAATTTATTGTTAATTAATTTTTAATTGGTACTTCATTTTTATTAATTGATTAATTGATAATTATGTTAATTGTATTAATTTATTTTCCGTAGCGGGTCGTGGGTTTATAGGGGAATAGGGTGGGAAGTAATTTAATTGTCATAAAGTAAATATTATTTTTTAGTTTATCGGTATTGATTTTTAATTTATTGGTAATTAATTTTTAATTAATAATTCATTTTTATTAATTGGTACTTCATTTGTATTATTTGATTAATTGATAATTATGATAATTGTATTAATTTATTTTCCGTAGCGGATTGTGGGTTTATAGGGGAATAGGGTGGGAAGTAAATTAATTGTAATTAATTACATATTAAAAATACTTTTTGGTTATTGATAAATAATTAACTATTAATAATTATTAATTGGTATTAATTGTTATTATTAATTAGTTTTTGTTATTGAGAATTAAATATTTGTTAATTAATTATGAATAGGTAATTACATTTTAATCACTAATATTTATTTGCATTTCTAATAGATTAATTATTCCATAATATTACATTGGTAATTAATTTTAATATTCTTTTTATTAGTATTGATATTTAATTTATTTTTATTAATATATTAAATTATTACTTTCGCTGCTGTTGCACTCACTGGAGTGGGAATAGTCATTTTTACCCCTACGCTATCCAAAGCTTTCCCTACTGTTGCACTCACTGGAGTGGGAATAGTAATTTTTACCCCTACACTATCCAACGCTTTCCCTACTGTTGCACTCTCTGGAGTGGGTGTAGTAATTTTTACCCTCCCGCTATCCAACGCTTTCCCTACTGTTGCACTCACTGGAGTGGGAATAGTAATTTTTACCCCTATGCTATTCAACGCTTTCCCTACTGTTGCACTCTCTGGAGTGGGAATAGTATTTTTTACCCCTACGCTATCCAATGCTTTCCCTACTGTTGCACTCTCTGGAGTGGGAATAGTAATTTTTACCCTCCCGCTATCCAACGCTTTCCCTACCGTTGCACTCCCTGGAGTGGGAATAGTAATTTTTACCCCTAAGCTATCCAACGTTTTCCCTACTGTTGCACTCACTGGAGTGGTAATAGTGAATTTTACCCTCCCGCTATCCTACGGTAAAAATATTGTATATTTTTTATTAATTTACATATATATATATATATATATATATATATGTATTAAAAAATAAAATGGTATGCTTATTTTTTTAACTTACAATAATTATTTATTACTTTTATTTTTGCATTCTATATTTTGTCCACTATATTTTGGTAGGTCGAAATTTTTGCATTCTATATTTTGTCAGTGATCTGGCTCTGAGGATGATGGTGGCCAGGTGAAATACGGCTAAACTGTGGAAGGAACTTGAAATACCTACACTGGGTACATGGAAAAAAGACATGGATTGGTGCATGGTATTTGAAAAGATGGTGTAAGTATCGCGGGGCTGCACCAAGAAATGGTCACATATCTTGGGTAAATGGAACAGATATAGAGGGAATATTTGTGAGCACCCGCAGGCAGCAAGACATCCTGAATAGGACACAGGCTGATAACAGTTTTGGGGAAAATGTAATTAGAGTAGAGTCAATGCCAAGATAAAGCTGTAATGCATGACTCAATGTAACCACATGGTCATAAGTATTGTTTGGAATTGTATTCGTAATGTATTTAAGATGTCATCAATAAAAAGAATTATAAAAAATATATATTAAGGCTCTTAGTCACCTTTATAACAGAATATACCCATATGACGTAGACATTCCTCGTTGCTCTAACATGAACCCAGTGAGTCTGGAAAAAAGATTAAATACATTGACCATAAACCATCCCTAAGCCCTACAACTTTATGGCCGCAATTGTAGAACAATACCAATGTTATGGTGCAGTCTACAAATTTTATCTAAAAGACTTATTGCCCATTTAAGGTTTCTTCAGTTTCACTAGACAAATCACACCAAACATATATTTGGGATGGCATGGCAAGTGCTTCGATAGGTGAGCTTGTCACCAACCATTTTTCAGAAAGAAAGTATTGGGTACATTCATTGACGAATATCTACATCTTGCTGTCCATTCGCTGACACCAATCCTCCTACCTAACTTTTTTTTTTCGAGGGTTAGACCCAGATGCCCACCTTGGGTAGATTCAATTACTTTGTCCCAAAGGCCATGTGGAGGGATTAACTTGTCACAAACCTTCAGCCTCAGACAGCTCTTGAGCTATTTTCTAGACTGTTGTATTTCTGGTTACAAAGAATTTTCACTTGGCCATCCACTGATAGATAACCTGAGTACTTCTTGCACTGAATTGTCCTGAAGCACCTAATTTACTAATTTCTCCACATTCCTCGAAACCCTAATTTTCCTCATTACAATCTTCAACAATGGGCAATCTGGTTAGGCAATCTGCCAAGACATTCTTCCCACCAGGAATACACCCTATCTTCAAATTGTATTCTAACAATTTAGGGGTCAATCTAGACAACCTAGTTGTAGCTTGTTTTACTTGAACTCCCAAAAGAATATGTAGTAAAGGTCGATGGTCGGTTCTGATGATGAGCTGCATGCCCCACAAGTAAGCCTTAAACCACATATCATGTACAGCCCAGCAATGATGTCATTGAAAGCGCATGATGCGAAACCAATGTGTTCAACTGATCTTTCAAACTGACATAATACTGTTCCCAATCCATGTGCACTTGCAGCAACTGCGATGAAAGTATTGTGTCCTTCAACAAAAGGTCGAGCAGCAGGGGCCTATGAAATGACAGCTTTCATTCTTTCAAACTAGCTTTTGTATTTTTTACTACATTCATACACTGACTTGTTTTTAAGTAAATGTGAAAACTTTCAGTGAGATCTGCAAACTCATTTTATGAATGTTGAGTAAAATTCACACATACCCAAGAAGGATTTTCTAATTGTACAAAAGATTTTCTACCCAAATTGAATAATTCAAACTTCTCAGATCAACACACATGTAACTCACCAGACAACTATTGCTCTAATACCAATGGCAACAACCAGAGACTTGCGTCCGCAAGCTCAATGATACCTTGATGCAGTAAATTAAATATCACACTAAAAAGGACAATGTGATGCGTGTGCTTCACAGGTGGGTGTTGCTCTTTAATCTTGATAACATGTTCAAATTGAGAATTGTGCCAACCATAGATAGATCTATTTTTAAAATCAATTTCTGCCATAACAAATCCTGCCAGATGTATCCTACTGCCTTCAAATGCCACATTAGTGACGTCTGGAGGCAACAAGATGTTATGTCGAATCTATGACATAATATCGACAGACAGAATATAGACATACAAAAATATCGAAGCAAAAATATCGACATTAAAAATATCGAAGTTCTATCTACATAAAGGTAAGTACAAAAATATCGAAAAAAATATCATAGTACAAAAATATAGAAGTAAAAAGAATAGTTTTTTTAAATGTATTAATAATAATGTAAAAATAATTTAAAAATACATATAATTTAACCCCTTCCATGCGTCGGATGGCCGGCAGCCGTCCGACATCATGGTGGGCGTGTGCGGAGGACGGCCGGGGGCTGTCCGAACCACGCCCACGCCATAAATCACCCGCACCGCGGCGGAATTTTCACCGCGGTCAAGGGGTTAACACATTATAGATATAAACATTAAAACATTTAAAAAATAATAACTAATACATGTACATTTAAAATAAATTAAAAACTCTACATATAAATTAATATATATATACTTACTCTACATATTGCATCAGTAGTGAAAGCGTTGGATAGCGTAGGGGTAAAAATGACTATTCCCACTCCAAAGGGTGCAACCGTAGGGAAAGCGTTGGATAGCGTAGGGGTAAAAATTGCTATTCTCACTCCAGAGGGTGCAACACTGGGCAAAGCGTTGGATAGCGTAGGGGTAAAAATTACTATTCCCACTCCAAAGGGTGCAACAGTAGGGAAAACGTTGAATAGCGTAAGGGTAAGAATTACTATTCCCACTCCAGAGGGTGCAACAGTAGGGAAAGCGTTGGATAGCGTAGGGGTAAAAATTACTATTCCCACTCCAAAGGGTGCAACTGTAGGGAAAGCGTTGCATAGCGTAGGGGTACAAATGACTATTCCCACTTCAGAGGGAGCAATAGTAGCAAAAGCGCAGAATAGCGTAGACGTTATATTAACATACTTATCAAATAGATTTTTTTTTAACAAAAAAAGATATAATATTTTATTTACAAAAATATATTACTAAATACCAAATATTCATAATTAATATTTACTTAAATAACAAAAAATTACTTCCCACGCTACTCCCCCTTTAACACACAACTCACTACACATACAAAAAAACACAATTAATATAAATATCAATTAATCAATTAATAACAATTAATATTATTAAATCGTTGTAATTATAAATTAACTAATTGACAAACAGTAATTACCAATTAATAATTAATTACCAAATAATAATTCATTAACAAGATATGTACAAAAATAAACAACATTTATTAATGCATTATTCATAATTAATATTATAAAATAATTTTAAAAAACGAATCACCAATTAATTAATGAACAATTAATTAATAATAAATACCAATAAATAAATACAATCTCTTTAATTAATTTAATTTAATTATTTCACACCCTATTCCCCTATAAACACACAACCCACTACACATAAATAAATCACATAAAAATGTAATTATTATTTAATCACTTAATAATTAATTACCAATTAATTATTAATTAACAAAACAAAAAATAAAATAAATTACTACATTAACTCTAATTATTTTAATTAACTAATTAATAATATTTAATTACCAACTAATTATTAATTAACAATTAATTATTAATCAAAAATAATTTTTAAAAATAATTAATGAATTATAATTAAATTACTTCCCACCCTATTCCTCTATAAACCCACAACCCGCTCTGACACTAAAACGCAAAATGCAAACAAAATTACTAATTTCTAAACATACATTAAAAACATGTTTAACAAACATAAAATACATAATAAAATACATAACACTAAACAAAATTTAGATATTAGTAACATACATACCTTAAAATCGATATTCTGTCCATTGATATTGTTGCACATCGATATTCTATACCATCGAAATTAAAACATAGATATTATTGTATATCGATATTTTAAATGTGATATTTTGTCTCCCTACCGTTATGTCTCCAATATAGTTTGTAGTTTTTGGTTGAGTTTACTAAGAATTTTATATAAATCAACTAGAGCGTCTCTACACGACTTGTCAGTTTCTGTAGAACAGTTACCTATCAAATCTACCATCAGTACCAACTCATCCAGCCTATGTTGAAGTAAATCAGTGTTGTCCGCATGGTAAGTTTTATCAGTAATACTCATCACCTTTATTCTCTTCACACTCCTACATGCTTTGCTAAAAGGGTCAAGTTGATCATAGTTGCTGCAAACTTGGTTAGCAGCAGGATAATTACGGGAATTGGCCAAATGTGTATACGACCCACTTTTGAAACATATATTTTGTTTTGTAGTGCTTTTTGTTGCAACTTTACCTTTACTCTGCAATTTATATTTTGTTGCAATGGAACCGTCCTGAATTATGCATATTGGAAAAATAAAACAATAAGAACGCATGCACTGCACTTGTTCTACCACTGTTTGGACCTAAAAGAACAACCCACAGTTGTTTGAGAAGACTGCAATTGTTTTCATTCAAGTTCATACTTTTGAATACTTCATGCAACGTCCAGTGCTCTGTCTAAAGATGGGTTATTGTATGTTAACAAGCACTCTTGGATCAACTGGAAATTAGTTGATCACAAATCAATTGAGAAGCAAAACCCTCAAGTGCATAGTCCTTTGCTAGTACTTTAAGTGACTTAACAACAGTCAACAGGCTCATATTGGCCTTCAGTTCGTGTGAAAAACTTGTGCCTGATCACCACCAAGTTTTTTTTTCCTTAATTTCTTTGTTGCTGGATAGCAACTTATAATTCATCAATGTCTTCTCCTTCTTTAGGAACATAGGGTGGTAAATTGTCAAAAATGTTCTGCCCTGCATTGCCTAGATAGTAGTAGAGTAAGTTCTTTTAAATGTTCAAATCTATGTGTTCCATTTTATTGGTGAATCACCAGGTTCCTGTAAGAGAAAAGATGGTGGTATAGCTCTATGTGAAGCAACCATGAGAGAAGTTCTATTCACACTGAACAGCACACTGACAAAGTTGAAATCCTCCTCCAGCAAAAATGTGAAAGAACGCTAGTGAAAGGCCGAACTGTATATTATACCATGTAAAAACTTGTGAGTCACCCGTTTCATCACACAGTATTGATCAAATATCACTTCGTAAAATAAGCTTAATATGCAAATACAGACTAGTTACCCTGAGTTACTTTTTTTCTTTTAAAACATTAGATGACAGTACAGGAGAAAGAACATACGGTAGTTGTTTCAGAAATTACGGAACAGACGACCCGACCAAGGTTCAGTACAACCATAACATAAGTATAATAAGTGTAAATCCGGTGCAGCACACTTCCCGTGCCCGTCGCCACAAGGCACAAAAAAGGTCAACAAATTTCTTCAGATGATGGAAGGCGCACTCATTCAAATATAAGCAAGAGATCTTCTTTAGTCCAAAATGTTAAGTTCTTTATTGTGGCAACTATGCCAAACAAGTTGCACAGCCAACGCGTTTCGTTCCTAGGTGGAACTTCGTCAGGGCTGAAACATAAATACTTTTTTTGGGAAATACTGTAGTTGTTTGGCAAATCATAGGATATGAAATTTGCTGTCTTGTTAACTTTACAGCAATTAACATAGACAGTAGGGAACTAGAATGGAGGGCCAGGGGGGGAGATTGGGGGGTAAAAAAAAAAGACTCACTTACCTTCTCGCCGCTGGCGCCATATCTCATCATCTCTCTGTGGCCGGAATTAGGAAGCACCCAGGCTCCCTCCCCTAAGCCAACCACAATGCTGCAATGCAGCGTTGTGATTGGTATTAGCGTTGTGGCTCAGAGCGGGAATGGGGGGTTGGACATGTTCCACACCAGGCCGTGTAATGCAGCCAGTTGGAGAACATGCAAAGTGCCCATGACTGGAGGGCCGGCCAAGCAGGTATGCCCACTTTGGAATACAGCAACCACTCCTCCTCCCGGACGTCACAGGGGCTCAACCCAGGCCAACCTGGTTGGTACTAAAAATAAAATGATAATGACAGAAATAACTGCTGTGATTATCATTTCATTTTTGCTTTTACACTGCTCCGAGAGCAGTGGGGTGACACTCCTCCGCCTTAGCAATGGAGCCACCACTGAACATAGATAGCATTGAGTGCTGAGATCAGAAGTAACTGTCGGAGAAGTGAGTCGAGGAGGTAAAGTGACATGTTTTCCTTATGAATACAATTGCATAACAATGAAGCATGTTAAGCTTATAACATCAGGAACCGCTGAATGTCTTGGTGCTTAACTGACAGAACGCAAAGTACCTCAGAGTAAAATTATCATTACACGCTGGATGAGGAAACTGCTGATGCATAGAATTGTCACACACGCTATTTTTGGTTTCTGGATAGTAAACCGTCTTAATGCTTACAGTTCTGTGGGCAATGAATGAGAATCACTCTCCGTTGTGAGCCCAACGTGGCTCTTCTAGTTAATCAGACCATTTGATCTCAACAGAGATGGGCAGATCTTGTTCATGTCACATGGTTCTTGTAAATGAAGTTGTGCTCTCAGCAAATCTCACCAAAAACTGAAGTAACTCACTTAAGGTAATAAATAGTAAAGGCCTTTATTGAGAGTACTAGAGTCGCAGAAGAGATGACCTGGCAGCTCAGTACAAAGGCCACCTGTTCTTACTAAGCATTCCATATGTCATCAGCTGTGACATTGGTGCATTGTGTTTCTAGTCTGTCCCCAGCTAAGTAGGATTACACACTGATATGCGGCTTCTCTGTTTTTTCAGCGACTGCGAGGCACGTAACCCGCATGAATTGTGGGTACCAGAAGGTTGGTCCTTTATATACCCCAAAAAATGTTTTTACATTGGAGCCAATGAATGAGTTTATAGTGCCATTGAATACAAGGTCAAGAGGAAGGTTTTCGAATTTATTCAGTCATTAATCCTATATGTAATGATAGGCCTGATTTCTAATAGATTTGTTTATGTCTCTACTTTTCTCTTTTTAATTCATTTAGAATTTTACATATACTTGGGTCACTCCCAAGGATGAGGAGAAACCTGCCATAAACTAAACTAAAATACTTGTTGACAAAAGGTGAGCTAGACTAACACGGAATTGGTCTGAAAGTTGTTCAGACCCGATATGACAAGGGGTAAATGTGGGTGTATCCTTGAATTCTGGGACCACTGACTCAGTTGTATATGTGGTTTCTATTAGGTGCCTTATAGGTCTGGTACTTATTGATTGGGGATTGGAATATTGCAACAATCTCCAGTAGATTTTCTACCATTGGAAGCGGCTTTAGTAAGTAAGCTTTTATTAATTTTAGTTGTACTAAGGTATGCTGGTGTTCTGGTGGGTGAATGGAGTTATGTGATTGTGATTGGATAATACTGTCGAATGTTATGCTATACAGTATGTGTGGTACTGTTGGGATCCAGCCGATTGTTGTGATGGTTTCACAAAAAAAATTCTCTTTAAAAAAATAAAATAAAATAAGACTGTGGCTTATTAGTACATTACAAGTGGTATGTACGATTTGTTTGCAATATTTAATTTGTTTAATGTATATATTTATATTGTAGATGTGTTTTTCCAACAAGACTTTATCAATCTGTAGTCTTGATAAAGATGGTCCAACCAGCATAACCATCTAAATGTGTCGACGCCTGTTCTCCATTAATCTGTCAAATGGATGTTTCCTTAGATGTTGATGGTTTGCAAAGCATCAGGGTTCATCTCAACAACTTGTACAGACGGATATGGTCTTCCGTGATAAAGATTAATGTCTACCCTAACTTTCGCCTTGTGTTTTTATTGTTTCTATTCTATTATTGTGTATCTAATTCTTGCAAGCCATGTGAAAACTTTTTTTGTATTGCTTGTTATGAAAGTACTTTTTAACTTTGTGAAATATTTTAATGAATTGTGTTTTTAAAAGTACAGCCTTTTAGATTTTTGTGCTAACGCATCGTGATAGTTGGTCTGAACAGTAACCCCTATGGTTGATTGTTTGGTGAATGAGATACAGTTGGGTGAGTGGTGATGTGTTGACCAATAGGTCTTTATTAAGTTTTACCAAAGGACACCTTTTGTGCTTTTCTGTTGAACCCTAGTCCTTTGGTTGTTTAAGGGGTCCATCTCATTTTGTCTTAAAAGCATTTCAGTCATGACATGTTAGCTCACCATAACAGGTCATACAGTTAACAAATGCAGATGCTACAGGACAGTAGTTCCTTCATTAGATCACGACTAGATGAGTGGGCAGGGCTTGTTGACTTTGTTAAAGAATTGTCTTTGCCTCTCCTTGATTTTGGTGATTCACTTGAACTGGGCTCACACAGGTCACAGGATGAGGTGACAAATGTGGTCTTCTCGTCGCAAACCAGGAAGGCCCCTGGGAACAACTACCCACTAGTGGAATTATTGAAGAAGCTTTCTTATGCACTGCCTGCCCATCTCCAAAGATTATATGAGGAAAGGCTCTCTTCCATAGGACCTGTGCACTGCAATGGTAGCACTCATACACAAGCCAATTGATGATTGTGTCTCTTCTAGGCCTGTCTTTTTACTCATTAAAGAACTAAAGATTCTGGCTAATCACCTATATATGTCTGTAGATAAGTTGACACACACAGATCAGTCAAGATTTACACGAACTGATCAACTAGGCATAAGTTCGTAAGGCTTCCCAACGATATGGAATACTCCAACGCAGTCGCAGAACCGTTAGTACTATTATCTCTTGTTGCAGAGAAAGCATTCCGAATCTGGACGGACCCTTTTTGTTGGAATTACCAGCAAAGATGTGCAAGGGACCTGCACACCTTTTGTTAGTAAAAACGTTACATGGTAGCTAAGATCTCAGGCAATGGGAAGATGTCCACTGCATTCACCCTACATAGTGGAACGAGGCAAACAGACCTTTTATTCTTATTGCACTTTGCCTTGGTGTTGATATCCTACGAATGCTGTCGAACTTCCCATGAATATGTTGTTCCATCAGGCAGCGAATTAAGACTTTTTTAATACAAATATTCACATACACTGTTTAAGAATTAAGAACGTAAATAATTACTCTAAAGGAACATTGTAGTCTTTACAATTGTATCAACATGTTTGAGCTATTTTGCGTAAAACTACATTTTATCATTTTTCGATCGTGTATTTGTCTGCAGTTTTCACATATTTTCCTTCTAGTACTGGACTGGATAGAACTTACACCGGTTTGATGCATCAGATACTATATAGTTATAATCTATCTAGGCAGACATGTGGTTGTTATCTAAGACTTGGCAACTTGTTGTCATTTTTTTTGTGTATGTGAACTTACTGAATGTCTGATTTGTTTTGTCTTTTGGTTTATGTAACTGCAGAATCGGCTGATTGATTGATACTTCACCAGCAAAGATGGGCGGTGCAATCCATGCACACAAAAGTAGATTTAGATATCACTGTCAGCGTAGGTAAAATATGCTAATATAACTGTGGAAGGCCAATGAACTTTAATCTTAAGAACAACAGGTGGGCTTCTTTAATGATGTAAATAGGAGAAAATCTAATCTGAGGACGACTGTCGTGGGGAAAATCCGTTACCAGGGGAGCACAAACCAGCTGACACCTGTATTCTGATCTCCGCCATCTAGCCCACTGCTTCTCTATGGTATTCGAAGGCTTGAAACAACTCCGAGACAGGTCATGGAAGTAAGGGCTGCTACCCACTTTAACGAGAACTGAAAACTGAGCAGGAAACTAGAACAAAATCTGGCTTCCATATAAAGGAATCCCTCTAATAACAGTCAACAGCTAAAATAATGATATAATAAGCAACTGTAAACTGTTCTAACTCGAAGGAATCGGATGAAGGGAACACACAGCAAGGTCTCTTCTCTCAACACACAAAACAAACGTAGCGCACACAAGCACTAACAATGTGGGAGTCGCAAGAGGGTAAGAGAGGAGCTGGGCTGGACGTGGACAGACAGGGCTGTCCTCGGTGATATTTTCTCTAAAAGAACTCGAATCACCAGACCTCGGCCTTCGATACATTAGAGTGGGTCGGGGCTACACCTCAATGGCTCAATACCCTCTGACTCTAGGGCAAGGGCACTGATTTAGAGTTTGGCATAAAAGTGATGGCTATCCCGTCGCCATAATCAGGTGCATTACATCCTATGGCACTTGTGATATGAGGGCAGGATATGCTTCATGTTTGGGACAGAGTATCTCATCAGTCAAATGCTACATCAGGACCTTACAAACAGAGACACATCTAGCAATGAGAGCAAAGTCTGTATCAGGCAGACACATTGGATATCCGAGTGAAATGGCAGGTGTTCGTGTTCACCACTGAAGGAGGGGGTGCTAGAAAATATTAATAAATTCGAAGGTTATTGTGCTTGCGAATTTCCTGGGTATGAGTCATTCACATTCTTGAAAAAACTGTGACAATGAAGAGTGACAAAGTGGTAGTCTGAACTAATTGCATACTTGACATGTTATGATCTACCTTATAAATTCCTAATTTAAAAATGTTTGTGAATAATTTAAGCAATGTAAATAATACCTCAACATCATTCTGAGTCGTACCACACATTTTAACATTGACACCATGCAACTAACACAGTATTCTCATAAGAATTTGAGGTATCATAAGCACTATGCAAATAAGAGAAAACAATATTCACGTCCAGTTATAACTGTGAATAAAAGTGACTCTAATTGTGATGGAATGCTAAGGGGTCTGAATGAATGAATAACATTATCACAGGTCTATGGGGCTGCGATCTTGCACAGCTGTCCTAATCCAGATATTTAAATTGGTTTCAATTAAAGACATTCACCAACATGACTTCCCTTACATAGCTTCCAATTGCAGCACCTCAATCTGTTGCCTCATGGACTCCAGCAGTTGCTCGTTTCTTTGTTCCTGGGCAGTGAGGTGATGTAATAATTTCTCAAGCTGCGCAGAGTTTTTATTCTGGGCAGCCAGTTCATGCAGCCGCTCAACAATGTCTGAAATAGAAAATTGTTTTGTTTAAAATGTACCCCAATATTGCATTCAATTTTCATTGTTTTGTTATATTTGTCTCTGAAATCACCTGACCGGGAACTTATTTAACAATTGATATCATATTGTTGTCCAGCTTTGTGTGTGATATTGCAATAAGGTGACAAGTACCTATCCCAGATAATGAGGACATTAACTCACCTAGTGATGAGTACAATGTAACATTCCCATTGGTCTGCAGTGAGACATGCTGCACTGCATACCAATGGGTCAGTCATCAGGTAGGTAATTTATTCAGCAGCATAATCCTAACTAACTAAACTGAACATACTAACAATGGCAACATTTCACACAAACGCCTAATGCCACCCTAACCCCAACACACCCATGGTCAGAACATTTCCAGCTCATCCTAGCACCGTCGTCATCAAAACATCTCCAATTTCAGAATCTCACCTACACAGTTTTACTAAGTCATGCTAAATGATTCGAGTTGAGAGAGTTTGAGTAATACAACTGTTCTAAGTGTGGAACTCTGTTGTGGGTCACAAATCAGCACAAAGGTTTTATTACACAAGTTTAGATTTAGGCTAATTCAATATATGCTTTCTTTCTGATTTCAAACGCTTTTATTGTTATAAATAAACAAATGAAGATACAGAATATAAAAAAAGTGATACATTTGAGAGCAATAAAACAGACCATCAGAAGATGAAATCCAATAATAAAACATATGAAATGCATCCATATATAGTAAATAAAAGTAATCTGCCAGAAATAAAAATAGCCATTCATGAAGACCAAGCAGTTTAGCATATATGGAAACCATTCACAAATGTATCACTATCAGTTGATCGAATCAGAAGAAGAAGAAAGCAGAAAAAGAAGGAAGAAAAGCGAGATTAAGAGGGAGCAGATGGAAAAAAGAGGAGACAGAGAAGAAAGAGGGGAAAAAAGGAAAGAAGGATTTCCCAATGAATAACCCTTAAAAATAGGAAGTAAATCTGAACAACCAAGACGCCAGTCAACCAGACATACGAAAGGGATATTGGTCAACCAACCCTTGTGATGACAAATCCATGTAATTGTCTAGAGCAGTCCAAACCCCACTAGCAATCGACGGGGAGAGATGAGCTTGGTCAACCGAAGTATGAGCACTGCGTAGGAAGGAAACCCAAGCCCACCAAGTATGATACGAAACAGAGGAGAAGGATTTCCAGTCCATAAGAATTACTTTCACAGCAACGGACAATAGAAGATCCAATAATTGTAGCTCCATGTGCTCCAAGGGGAGAGGAGATGAAGCCGCAAGAGGGCCCAATAAAATTAATGGGAGAGAAAGTTGAAATTTAATATCAAAGATGAGCATAATATGCTTATGAATGAGGTCCCAAAAGGGTTGGAGTAAAGAGCAGTTAAAAAACATATGTGAAAAATCTCCTGGCGATAAGCCACAACTCCAGCATAGATTATCATCTTTGAGATTGAGCGAATGTAGGCGCACAGGTGTCCAGTGAAGAAGATTAATAGAGAAAAATTTAGATTGCATTAACGATGGGGCGATTTTGTTGCGAAGAGAAAGTTTACCAATCATCTGCCATGTATCCGAAGAAATATGTTCAATGACACTATGGTCAAAATGATGTAACCATTTATGTTGAGCAACCGTATGAGAGGAAGAAGAAGACGTAGATAAAAATTTATAAATCTTTGAGGCTACATGACCAGATTTTAACCAGATATGAAAAAGAGTAACCGTAGAAGAAGTGGGATGAAGACGTACTTTAGCAAGTGCCACCTTTATTTTAAGAAAAGTATAAAAATCTAAATTAGTTAAGGAGAATTGTTGAGCTAAAGAGGAAAAGGGTAGAGGCTCATCGTTAGGACCATAAAGATGTTTAACCAACGATATCCCTTTAGTCGCCCAGTAGGAAATCAAGGAAGGATCAATATTAATTTTAATTTTAGAATTCCGCCAGATAGACGACCATCTAGATTTATGAAGTGGAAACGCTACCAGCTTGTCCACCTTTCGAACCGCAGACAGAGTGTCTAAAATGATAGAGCGGGAAAAAGGGATAGATAAGGTAGACGCAGTGCCAAAAGATGCAGTCGGTAATGGAGAAGCCAATTCCTGCTCTATGAACAGCCAGGAAGGCACATGATTAAAGGGACAAGAAAACCAAAGAGCACCTTGGGAAGCCAAAAAGGCAGTTTGGTATTTATCCCAGTCAGGCAGATTAACCCCTCCCATATCATAGGGCTTCCGTAAGAATTTATAAGCCATTCTCGCTCGTTTATCATTCCATAAAAATTTTGACGTCAAAACGTCAACTTCATGAAAAAAGGAATCTGAAAGTTTCACCGGAAGCATGGAGGATACAAAGTTAACAATGGGTGTAATCATCATTTTAAGAGTCTGAAGACGACCCCACCAAGAAATGTGTTTCGGTGACCAGGTATCTAAAAGACGGCGAACTTTAAGAATAGTCTGGTTTTCATTATAGGCAATTGTGTCATATAAAGTAGAACAGAAATAAATACCCAAATATTTTAAGTGTTTAGACTGCCATTTGAAGCCAGCAGAACCCATATGTGTGGGGAAGCAATAGGCATTCAAGGGAAACAACTCTGTTTTCTCTTTATTTAAGGTGTAGCCAGAAACCTTTGAGAAAAGTGCAATCGTATCTGAGATAGCAGGTATAGCCACGGCAATATCGTCTGAAAAAATAAGGACGTCATCTGCATATGCAGCAGTTTTAATGCAGTGAGGACCAAACGAAAAACCTTTAATATCCGGATTCAGCTCAATCAATTTAAGGAGAGGGTCAATGGATAACAAAAATAAAAGAGGGGATAAGGGACATCCCTGTCTGGTACCCTGGCGAAGATGAAAAAAAGAAGACGTAGCACCATTAACTCGTATATTAGCTCTAGGCTGGGCGTATAAGGACATGACCATGTTAATAAAGGAGTCACCAAGATTATGTGCATATAAGACAGCCCGCAGAAATGGCTAGGAAACCTTATCAAAGGCCTTTTCAGCATCAAGCGCCAAGGCCGCAGCTGGGAGAGTAGAACGTTTGGCAGCTCCAAGAATGTGACAGAATGTGCGAATATTGTCACGTGCAAGACGGCCTTTCACAAAACCAGTTTGAGAGGAATGTACCAATGTAGGAATGAGGGATTCTAATCTCTTGGCCAAAATCTTAGCAAAGATCTTAGCTTCCATATTCAAAAGGGAAATGGGGCGAACATTTTTGGGATCTGAATGGTCTTTTCCCTCTTTAGGGATGACCACGATCGTAGCATCCGCCGCAGTACCAGAGACAGATCCATTCTGAATAAAAGCATCAAACACAGACTGAAGCTTGGGAACAATCACAGGAAGAAAGGTTTTATAAAAAAGAATAGGGTAACCATCAGGCCCTGGAGCTTTTCCCGAACGAGTAGCCTTAATTGCGGAGGTAATTTCATCAGTAGTAATAGGGCCACCCAAAAGAGTAGTATCTTCCAGAGAAACCGATTTCATAGGAACAGATTTTAAAAATTCTTGACATTGTTCAAATGAGGCCTGATCAGAAGGTGAGTACAGGTTATTGTAAAAATCACGAAAAACCTCAAGAATTTCCCCGGTCTGAAATTTTTTAGCACCTAGATGATCAGTAATAGAAGAGATTTGGGAAGACTTAAAGGAAGAATCTTGGAATTTTAACGTAGCTGCGAGCATATTTCCAGCTCTATTTTTTAACAATAATCTCTTGGATTTCTGAGCTTGAACCCCAATGTAGGCTCTCTTGGTAACTATGGTGTTGTATTTGTATTTTAGGAGCTTAATTGACTGCAGGCAAGATGTATCTTTAGAGTGACGAAAGGAAGATTCCAGAGTTTTAATGCCGGTAGCGAGATCTGCAAGTTCTTTTTTAATATCAGCATTCCTTTTAGACATACACTTAATAGCCTGGCCTCGGAAAGTGCATTTGAACGAGTCCCAGAGAACAATCGGGGAGGAAACTGAACCTTCATTTTCCAGAAAAAAAGTGTCAATCGCGCTAGAAAATTCAGCAACCTGGGTAGTGTCATATAAAAGTTCTGTGTTTAACCTCCAAGACCTAGCTTTCGATTTGGGAGCAAAGGACAAGAGATTAAAAGTAACCGCGGCATGATCAGAAATCAAAATAGGATGAATAATCGGAGAGGAGGAAGCAGGAACAAGAGAAGAATGAACTAATAAGTAATCAATACGAGAAAAGGTAGAATGAGGCGAAGAAAAGAAAGAGAAATTGCTACCCGTAGGATTATGGAGGCGCCATATGTCTTGCAGATGAGAAAGGGAGCACATATTAAGCATTTGCTTATGGGATTTTGGAGGACGAAATTGAAAAGCTGAATTCCTATCAAGAATAGGATCCATTACCAAATTAAAATCTCCCCCAACAACAAGGTTACCAGAGTGAGGCGTATCATTCAATTTTTTGGCAACTGATTTCCAAAAGGCCGGATCATCCTTATTAGGGGCGTAGATGTTCATAACATAAAGATCAGAAGAACCATCAGACAATCTAGTTAATAACCAACGACCTTCAGAATCATGGTCAGAAGAAACAATGGACAATCCTGAGTTCCTGGAAACCAAAGTGACAACCCCATTTCTTTTGCCACACGCATCAGAACAAACAACATCTGAAACCCAATCCTTCTTCAAGAATAATGCTTCTTTGGCAGATATTTTTGTTTCTTGAAATAGGACTAAATCTGAAGAGAGAGATTTGCAATAATCCAAGATCTTGGATCGTTTCACAGGGTGATTTAAGCCCTTAACATTAAGGGATAACACATTCAAGCCAGGCATCGACTAGTATAGAAAACAATAACATAGGTTAAAAATAATAGATAGAAAGCAACCCATATGAAGACAAACATCCAAGCATTCAACAACAATGTGCAAAAAGGAGAAACCATTGGGGAAATCCGAAAAGAGAAAAGAGAAAAGGAAGAAGAAGAAAGAAGAAAGAGAAGAGCCAGCAGAGAGGGTCTGAAAAAGACCAAAGTCATACTAGGGGGAAACGTGGACCGACAACCAGGGGAGCCGTCATAAGGAGCAAATATAATAGAAATCAGCAATCTACAGCCCACTGTATAGCAGGACGAAGTATACTTAATAGGGAAGAGAGAAAACATGACTATGGAATAACGATAAAGTAGAGGATTATAAGCTATATCAATATGAAATTCCATGAGAACAACCTGTGTATAATATGCATGTAACAATATAATGGATAGGTATATAGACATGTGAAGAGTAAATAAAGTACATCTAGAAGAAGCAATATATCTATCGGGGAACAATACATAAAAGGAGTTAAATCATATATGCACTATGCAAAAAGCGGTAAAAAACAATAAATCAATCAATGGACGTAAAATTCGTAGAGCAGTTATGAGTGATGTAGGAATTCATGTGAGAATATGGCAAATGTAACTGAAGAGTCATTAAAATACTAGAGAACTGTAAACTGCACTAGTGATAGAAACCGTAAATCTAGTAAAATTATACATTAAGGAAAGAAATAAGCATTTAGTAAATGAACAAACAGAAAATAAATAAGCGAATTAGACAGGTATAGGAAGCAAAGCACTAGATACATAACTGGAAAGAATAGGGAGCATTGTAGCAATACCTGTAACAATCCATAAGACAGTACCGGAAAGAAATAAGTGATGGAAGAGTCAAAATACATAACAGCAAAAGGCACACAAAAATATATCAATCAAACTCACATTGGATGGAACCAAGAGAAAGAAAGGCCAATTATAAACAGGAAGACAAAGAAATATGACGGAAACTGTAGATAAGGAAAGAACCGAAACATGAATGAAGATAAGAAAGAAAAAGAAAACTGAAAGAAAACACTGGTAACAAAAAAGAAAAGAACGAAGAAAAAGAAGAAGAACCACATCATCGTAGTAAATTAAAACATCGCATATAAGCTAAGTGACGAAAAAAAGAGCAATATTCGTGTACACAGACACCATTACACCAATGAAAGAGACAAACCTAACAGCTCATAGAAAGGCCAAACACATTACTCGGACATATATTATCGCAGGCACAGAGGCAACAGATGTAAACGACACCTCTAATTACAGAATCGTCTGCAACAAGAGAAAAAAGAGGTACGGGACTAACCAACACAATAGAGTCACTATAGAAAACAAGCAACCCACAGAAGAGTAGAGAGAATAATGAGAGAATAGCTCAAACGTGGTATCGAATGAAACCGCAGAAAGGGAGTAAGAGTAGTGAGAATGAAGAAAGAGAACATCTCACACATATAATTGGCAACATCAAACAGAAAACATCAGAACACAGAGAGGCAGTAATAACGGTGGACCATCATGCCACCACCCAGATCTAAAAAGACACACTTAAGAGATCTGAGGAAGAACAAACACATGACAGGCCTGGACATCCATCTCAAGTGCCGGAAGTACTAGAAGTACGCGAAGCGTCCATTTGAAGCTCCATCTGAAGCTCCATCTGATTATCCAAAAAGGATGCCAGGTCCGCAGGCTCATCGAAAACTCTAGAACGGCCTTTGAAGGTAATTCGAAACTTCGAGGGACCAGAGAAGGAAAAAGGGATATTCATCTCAGATAGACGCTTCCGTAGGTTTAGAAAGCCCTTCCTTCTTATCACGGTATCTCTGGCAAAGTCTTGAGAAATGGAAATACGATTGCCATTCCAGGAAACATTCTTAACCTTCCTCATGTGCGCCAAAATTTGCTCCGTATGCTGATGACGCAGTGGCTTAAAAATTATAGCCCTTGGTTGTGAGGCCGATTTGGAGCGGAAGGTGGGGACACGATGTGCCCGCTCTATCTCAAAGTCTCTTTGGAAAGAAATTTGCAACGTAGCAGGAAGCCAATTGGATATAAAATCAATCATAGAGAGAGCCTCTTTCTCAACTTCCTCAGGAAGGCCAAAAATGCGTAGGTTGGATCTACGATTGCGATCCTCTTGCTCAGTGAGGTCTCTCCTCAATGCCGCCATGGAACGTTCTAGTTGGCCCATAGATCTAGATTGTTTCTGCACAACATCTTCAGCACCGCTAATACGTGTCTCTGTGGCGGAGACACGCAGGGAAAGAGCCTTAAATTCATTCCTTATGGCAGACACCTCAACTTGCAGCATATCCGTGTTTGTTTTGGTTGACTGAGCAATGTCATGGACATCATTCAAGCGCGTCAGAATAGTCTCTAGCGTGGACGCAGTGTCCTTCTGAGAAGACTCAGGCGTGGGAGACGGTTGTTTCAATCTCTTCAAGGAGGCTTTAGTATCCTTGGCATTTGAGGGCAAACCCATACTCTCAGCCATAAAGGTAACGTCCCAAAAAGCGACAAAGCCACACACACTGCAGGTGTTCAAGAACAGCAGAGAATGAGGAGAATGGGAGGAAGCCCACAACACGCTAGTAAATTGACAGTCAAAAACAATAATAAAACGCCTTCACAACCAAAAGGGCCAAGCAAAAAATATTGCCAAACATATGTGAGGAAAAAATAAAATATAGCAGAACTCCTCCAAAATAAGCCACTGCGCAGTGAAATAAAGCGCTGTCACACTTTAATATTGAAAAGGTAAAAAGTCATGAACCAGATGAAAAATCATCGTAAAAAGCACGAAAAGAGTCATAAATACCCAACAAGAGTCTGTTCCGACGTATTCCTGTCAAGTGTATGACACGCGCGCTGTCAGCTGAGGAGAAATTCCAATCTCCGTCACAGGAATGCAAGATGGCTGCCACTCTCAGGAAATACAGAGCATTGCACCCAGCCGGAAAAAAACATCCTTTCACCAGCTGTCACAAACGGAGAAAGATCGTAAAATCCACCCAGCGTGTTCATGCAGGCAAAGACGTCTCTCCCGAGAGATGGGGCTCCTGGAATCAGCTGAAAAAGCTCCGACGGCCACTGATCGTCACGGAGCTCAAGCGCAGACCGCCATATCAACGCGGCGCGCAAGCCACGCCCCCCAATATATGCTTTCTTTACCTAAGTGTTACCATTCACACACATGCAATGCTCTTCATGCATGCAATGCTCACAACTAACGGACTAGTATTTGGGGCAAAATAAACCCCACTGAATTTGAGGGAAGATTGTTGCTGCAAATGTGGGCTCTTTTATGAGATGCCTTCAACACGATGCTCCCCCAGATGAGGACTATTTTGAACTGGTTTGTGCAGATGTAGGAAAAAGACTTACTAGACCTGTGCAGAGAAGGGAACCCCGAGAGACGCTGTGGTTTAACACCTAGTGCTCCAGAGCTCAAAAGAATCTTAAAATGGCCCTTCATGCCAATCCCCGTGATAGAACTCAAATAATTAAAAGCGAAAGACAGGTAGATAAAAGTGTTATTAATCAAAGGAAGGCAGAACTGAGGCGATTAGCTTGGGAAGATTTGGAGAGAGTCAGTGCCCTCAATGACTCTAAAATTTTGGAGCATCACGAATGGCCCCTTTTTTATGGACAAGGTTGGGCATATGGACTCTCTGATAATAGGGGATGCTTGGGAATCCCATTTCTCGACCATATTTAACCCAGACCATGTTCAGATTGAGGAGAAATGTGAGGACCCACCCTCAGACCTAACCCATGGCCTCCCAATTAAGAGCATCCCTCTTCATAGCCTAGGTTGAGGAGGCTTTAGCAAAGGGATTCTGTGTGAAAGCCCCAGGTCCCAATGGGGTCCCATTAGATCTGTTTAAAAAGTAACCCCAATCTTTGGGCACTCCTGCTGACCAATTTGATTAAAGCAGTGGTTTCTGGCCCCATCCCAGCATCATGGAAGGAGGACATTGTGGTTCCTTTGTTTAAAAAGGACAATAGGAGTAATCCTGCATGTTAGAGGCCAATCTCCCTATTGACGCCACAACTAAGGTTTTGGGGAGGGTCAGGAGGGGTTTGGGCACCACAGTGCTCGTCCCTGATTATGGCAGCAAGGGGGTTCTATCCACCTGACCTTCATGGACTTGTCCAGTGCTTTTGATACCGTTAATCAGGAGAAGTTGTGGGCACTAATGGGGACAATAGGTGTTGAGGAAGCTCTGAATTCCCTTTTGCGTTGGCTTCATGCCTCTACCACCGTTGCCAGGGGTTTATTTTAGCTCCTTTCCTTTTTTTAATTGTCACTATTGGCCTAGAGGCATTTTTAATAGAAATAAATTTCCCTCAAATTGGTGACAATTTGGTCCCGTTACAATCATACACGGATGACACTGTGCTAATGCCTCTGACAGCAAACAGCCTGCAAAAGTCACTCAACGATTTTACAGATTTTATGTCGGACCCTGATTTAAAAGTCTATTTTATCAAATCATATATTATAGTGTGGGATCCAAAATCGACTAAAGACAGAAAGTTTGCTGTAAGGGGCAAGACTATTGACAAGCTGACCAATTTTACATACTTGGGGAACATTTTTAATAACGCTATGACTTGGGGCCCTCTTGTCAATGCTAGGGTGCAACATACTAGCTGGGCTGTGGAGGGGTCATTCCGCTTCGCCTGTAAGCTAGATCACGAGCCGGTGACAGAGCTTGTTACCCCTTACAAAGCCAAATGCCTATCTGTTGCATCCTATGGGGCAGGAGTATGGGGTTACCACAACAGCTGCCATGTACAGGCTGTGGAAAGCAAATGAATTAAAAGGTTATTGAGGACTCTAAACAGTCTTCATTCTTCTGCCATCTTGAGTTGGGGCTTTAATTTTTAGAGGGTCGAACAGATATTGCCCCTCTGTTTTTATGGGCAAACATTTGGCTGTCTGAGGAATTAATGTTCACAAGGGACATTGTTAAGGACTGCATTAACCTTGATAGTGCCTTGACGACCCCTTTACTCCGATTTGTGAGAGCTAAACTCCCTGAGATAGGTCTGGGGCATTACTATGATAACCCTGCTAGTATTCACACAAATGCGAAAGTCATTATACAAGAGGTGCGCTATTCTAGGGTAACCGAGCACCACTCGCAAGGTGAGGTGCCAAGTCCTTTATGTCTGTTCCCTGCACCACAGCAATTTTGTCTAACTTTTATCACCAATGCCCAGGCCCGATTTCTTTTAACCAGATTTCATTTACACACTTTGCACTTTAAAGCGGCATTCCGAAAACAATCAGGTTGGGTTGTAAATTCACACCCTGCCCGTGTGACAATTTGGCAGCTCAATGAACCCTGCACTTTATGTTGTTCTGCCCCCTTTACAAAAAGCTGAGGGGAAAATTCCTAGCCCCACTTTCGAGGGAAACCCGGCCTCGTACTTATATTGAAGGTTTTTTCAGGCACATGCATCAAGCAGAATTGCATTCGCAAACGGTGCGAATCGCAAAAATCGGCCGTTTGCGAATGCAATTTCTGTTTTTGAGATGCATCATGATAACATGTATTTTTCACAATTTTAGAAATCGCAATTGGAATTGCGATTCTTTAAGAAATCGCTAAATCAAGGAATCGCAAAATAATATGAAAAAAGTGTATGCATCAAAATTCGCAAATAGCGATTTCCTAAGGAATCGCATTTAAGAATTCCTAATTTTAGAAGTACTGAGAGCAGGTGGTATTTTTTTTTTCTGGGAAAACATGTGAAACCAATTTGTAGGGTACTTAAGGGGTTCCACAGTTGAGCCAGACCTCTTTGAGGATGGCAGCAGTCATTGTCCTGGCACGTCGCTGGAGGTTGAGAGCAGCAGGAAGGAGAAGGAGGATGATCAGTGAAAGGATATTTAGATTGCGCATCACTTTGTTTGGCCAGACACAGGCTGAAATATATGACAAGTATAGGCTTAATGCTGACTCCATAATGAATCTCATTGCTGAATTAGACCCTATTTTGCGAAGAGAAACTCGTAGGACCCTAGCCATACCCACCCATGTGCAGGTGTTTTGTTCTCTACACCTTCTAGCCTCAGGGTCCTTCCAGGGAGTCATAGCTGTTGCTGGGGGTGTTTCACAGAGTGCACTTTCTAGATTTTTTAATGATTTCCTAAATGCAATGCTACAAAGGATACGTTATCACATTTATTTTCCTAAAACTCTGCAAGAGTTGATGGAAACAAAGTTGGACTTCTATAACATGGGTAATTTTCCTCATGTCATAGGCTGCATAGATGGAACACATGTTCCCATTTGTCCCCCATCTGTGAATGAGTATATTTTTCGCAACAGAAAGAATTATCACTCTTTAAACATCCAAGTTATTTGTAATTCCAAATCAATCATCACAGACTTAGTATCAAGGTACCCTGGGAGTGCC
The DNA here is from genome assembly GCF_964261635.1 of Lissotriton helveticus. Lineage (NCBI taxonomy): Eukaryota > Metazoa > Chordata > Amphibia > Caudata > Salamandridae > Lissotriton > Lissotriton helveticus. The sequence goes on along the minus strand of NC_136059.1, from coordinate 1,415,843,143 downwards.
CATGACTCCTACATTTTCAAACATAGTGCCATCCATGGGCGACTGTTGTCAGGTGAATTTGGAGATGGATATTTGCTTGGTAAATACTGTTCTCTTTGCTAAACATCATTTTTCTCACATTCAGTTGCATCATATGTTAACTGCAATTGTACCATTTTACAACCCCATAGGTGACAGTGTATATGCTGTGAGATCATATATACTTACACCATACCTTAATCCAGCAACCCGTAAAGAACAGCAGTACAACCATGCCCATATATCCACCCGAAATGTTGTAGAGAGGACCTTTGGGGTCATGAAGTCTAGGTTTCAGATACTGCACAAAACTGGTGGAGCACTGCAATATCGTCCTGAGGTGTGTTGCAAAATAGTTGCAGCATGTGCCACGCTGCACAACATTGCCACAAGGAGAGGCTTGGAACTGAATTTAGATGACATGCTACCAAACAATGACAACCAGCCACATCAACCACATGCAAGACTTCATGGAGCAGATGCAGCAGAAGGAAGGCGAAGGAGAGCAGAAATCACAGAGCATTATTTTTAAAAGAGGTAAGAAGCCTGTTAATATTCAGTAAATCTGAGTGAAATTTATTTTAAATCATAAAGGAAGTAATAATTAACAAAGGTCACATTACTGCATGAAAAGTGTAAATGATATCAATATGTAGCTTTTGACTTTCAGCCGTCTCTGGCCAGTATTTTCATGATGTCAGTCATTTAGAAGGCAGTCCATTCATGACTTTATTTTCTCCCCCTCACTCCTAAAGCTTTACTTTTTGCATTTTTCTGAGATGAAGATGTGTGAATTTTTTGTTCAACATGTCTTGAGCTGCGTCGTCCAACAACTGTATCTGATTTTGATTCACAACTGGGTTTAGCACTCTCATCATTATTGCCACCATGTACTGTTGAAAGCACACTCATGTCTTCCTGCATGACATCCTTGTTAGTTTTTTTGGACATCATTCCTTCTGAAAGCTTATTACAACATTTAAATAATTCCTTTTGCATGCACAGTGTATTTGTTATCATTTTAGCATTGCTATTGCACAAGCGATATATTGCTCTAGTATAAGTGTGCATGCTAGACATTAATCTCAAGTGCCTATTGCAATTGGCAATGTTCTGTGCTTGTATTGCTTCACACATGGTTTCCATGGCTGTTGCCATGCGGTCCAGTTTATTACTTGATGCCATATGTGCACTTTCAATCACATTTGTCAACTTTAAAAGACTGTTTCTCATGGTATTGATGTCTTCGCTAATATGATTGAGTTTGCCCTTCATTTGCCTTATATCTTTTCCTTGCAGCCTTCGGACTTTCAGGAGTTTTTTTTCAACTACACTGGCCTGGCACTCATCTTGTGAGGATGACCTCTGGTTTGCTGGACGTGCCCTTCTTCTGTAAAATTGTTGCAGTCTACTACGTCGACTTATCTTTGTCTTTTGAATTGCATTCATTTGAACTGCTTGCTGCGTATGTGCATGTGATTGGGCTCTTCATCAGTGTCTGAGTCTTGCAGTTGCTGCACTCTTTTCCTTCATCTCTTCACTCCTTCAGGGACCTTAAGGGAATCTTTGCCAAAAAGCTGATCAGTAGCCATTACTCCTTCCAGAGCACACCAAAAACACTCCTCCTCTTGCTGCAAGCAGAGCTCCAACTGCCAAAAGCCACTCCTGCAGTTTGAACTAGGCTTCAGGTGTGTGTAATCAGTGTACTGGCTTCCTGGGTGTGTCCTCATTCATATGCATCAAAATTGCGAAATCGCAATTTGCGAAATCGCAAATTGCGAATTCGCAATTCATAAATCGAATTTTTCTTGCGATTCGGTAAAAATTGCGATTTTTACCGAATCGCAAAAAAATAGCGAAAAAAATGATGCATAGCATTTTGCGATTCTTTATTTGCGATTCCGTAATTTTCGCAAAATAAGAATCGCAAAAACTAAGAATGATGCATGTGGGTGTTAATCTCTTGCACTCTTTGGCACCCTTGATATTTGCACTACTGTGAATAATTTTATTAAAGTTGCAATGGGCATTAGAACATGTTACGAGTCACAATAGAAGATCATGAATGTTGCAACTTTTATTTTGCTTAAATAACAATTTTCATATAGTAATGAGATTTTAGGATTGGCAGCATAGACTGTCGCACTGAGTATTTGACGCTAAGATTTATTTCCTTCATTTAGTTGTTTGAATGCTTTGAAACATTAGTTTATATTGATTTTATTTAAGCTGTTGCACAAATCTGTTTTGAACATTTTAAAGTGAAATGTATGTTTGTCTAACATTTATGGTTTTTGAAATCGAATAAAGTTATTTTGAACTGAGTAGTATGTGTTTTTTAAGTTACATTTCTACATCAATTAGAAAGAAATATCCTTTTTCCTTGTTAAAAGAGCATGAATTTTAAGTGGCTGTTGTCCGTCTTCTTTGTACCTTCGTGCTTTCCCCTTTTATCATCTACTTCAGTCTGTTACACAGTGGGGCCGTTTATGATTTCTCCAAAGTTAAGGAATACTGTGACTCATTAGTTGAATTTGTATTGAAGGAAGAGGCTAAATAATAAATTGACTGGTGATCCACGATAATGAAATCAGTCAGCCTTAGGTCTGTTTTTTTTTTGTATTTTAAAAGTGTGCATCTATTTATTTATTGCTGTATTTATGCTGAATGAACCTAATCAAAATAAACGTATTTGATAGTGATGATTCCAAATACACCTCTTTGGAATTAGACTTTTTGTGCAGTTCACACATATTGTCAAGGCAGAGTAGCAAGGTAAGTTATTGTGGCCAAGTATCTTCTTGTTGCAGCAAGTGACTCCCTTGAAGATGGGATTGAGAGGTGGCCTGCACAGTTCATTTCGTGATTTTTAAAAAAAATATATTTTTATTAATTCCAAACAACCGCAATCAGGATACAAAGGCTAATAGGTGCTCATTAGTCAATAACGGTCCCTGATCGCACCCAAGTACAAGTTACAAATTCGTAGCCAACAGATTTATGTGCCGTTCCTCAAGATAATAGCACCAAGTAACAACCAGATGGTTGAGGAGTAAACATCACAGTAACAACCAGTGAACAATGAGAGATATAAGAGCAGTGCCTTAGCTGCATACCACAAGAATACAAAACAATCCCCCCTCTTATCCCTCCCCCTCCCCCTCCCCTGCGCGTCACATAGAGTAAAGTTATGAGAACATCAGAGTGTAGAAAAAAAGATCATAATACAGATAACATGCAGTGTATACCAAGGAGTACAGCAACAACAGGGTAGTTATTGTCAGGGATATAATAGGTACAGACATCCAGGTATGGAATATACAATAGTCAGGGCAAAACAGATGGGTCACCAGCCGTGGAGTCCACATCTAGATCAGCGTCCGGGGCTTTCTGTAAGATCACCATCGCTTCCCAGGCCCTCGGAGCCTCTAAAGCTTTTTCGCTTTTTGTTTGGCTAGCAAGCTGTAATCTAGCAGTGCCCTTGCATTCCTCCCATTTAAGGAGGTCAGCTTTCCACCTCTGTACGGTGGGGCCCGCCCAGATTTCCAATGAGCTGTAATGTCTCGTTTGGCCAGAAGAAGGCCCAAATCCAAAAATTTGTTAGTGATCTTGTTCTGGGATGTGTGGGAAAACCAGTTCAGCAAGCAAGGGCCTATAGAGGGTTCAATCTCTCTCTCAGTAATATTGCACAATGGCGAAACCACCTCCTCCCAATACTTTCCCAGCTGGGGGCAGTCCCACATCATGTGGCGGAATTCTGCACCCTCCATGTTGCATTGTGGGCACAGCGCTGTGTCCGTGTCCAAGTAGGTGTTAATTTTTGCCGGAGCGAGGTACGCCCTATGCAGTATAAAACAATGTACCAGCTGGAAACGGGATTTATAGTGCCTTACCATGCTCGCTCAACCAGCTCGGCCCACACCTTCTCAGGGATCTCTTTGCCTAAGTCCTCTTTCCATTTCTGATATAGTGCCCGCAACTGAGTCAGCGCCTTGCGCGTCATACGCCTTTATAGGCAAGTAATAGCTTTAAAGGTCCCTGCCGCCTTTACTACGTACTGACAAGCCATGGAGGTCTGCGGCTAAGACAACCCTTCTCTCCAGTGCTTTTGGATGGCCGAGACCAGAGCCGAATGGAGCATAAAGTCCCTATGTGGCAGATCATACCTGTCCTACAATGCATCGAAGGGAAGCAGGGTACTATCCTCACATAAGTCCCCTAATGTATACAGAACCTTCTCCCCCCAGTCAGTCAGTGCAGCCCAGTTGCCCCCATGTGGGAGAGCAGTACACATGGCTAAAGGGATCTCCGGGGCATAGGGACGTGCAATCTGCGCCCTCTGCTGACTCCTGTTCCAACAAAGCCAAAACTTGTTAGTGAGTGCTTTGAGCCACAATGGCAGCTGTAAAATAATACAAGACAGCACCTGCCCTGGGACCTGCCCATCATCCTGCTCGTCCGGTCCCCTAAATTCCAGCGCTACTGCTTGGGTAAGCCACTGTAATTGGGCTGCCAAATAGTATGTCTCAAAGTCAGGCACCGCCAGTCCACCATCAGCCCTCGGCCTCATTAAGGTTTTCAGCACCACCTGTCATCTGCTAGAAGCCCAGAAAAAACCCGTGATCATTGATTGAAGCTGTTTGAAAATCGACGCAGGTATCCAGACTGGCAGAGTTAGAAAATAACACAGTAGCCTAGGGAGAGACACCATTTTAAGAAGGGCCTCTCGGCCTGCTACCAAGAGAGGTAAGGTCCCCCAAAATTCCAGGTTGCTTTTAAGACTTCAGATCACTTTATCTACATTACCCCCCAGTAGGTCAGCCTGCGTATAATAAATACGGGTCCCAAGGCAAGCCAAGCAACGATATTCCCACTGCACACCATCAACAATTAAAGGACCCCCATCTGATGGGGCAGCGGGAACAGGCAAGACTTCACCCAATTCACCTTGAGTCCCGCAACAACCTCAAGATCTAGGAGAGTAAACGCTTCGCTCCGAAGAGGGCATTGGCCGTGTTTGCTAGAAACATGAGTAGGTCATCGGCATAGAGTGCGATGTAATGAATGTGGCCATGGACACAGAGCCCTGGATAGCGCTGCTCCATCCGGACCTGGGCAGCTAGGGGCTCCATGGCCAGGGCAAACAAAAAAGGGGACAGCAGACATCCCTGCCGCGTCCCGCTGCTCACAGCACAAGCATCTGAAATCAGTCCGCCCATTTTTACCCGAGCAGTGTAATATTTGTATACCAATGCTGTCCAAGCTACAAAAGTATCACCCAAGCCAAAACTGCGCATGACCTGAAATAAATAGGGCCATTCTAGACTTTTGAATCGACCAATAAAGTGGCAGCGGATGCCTTCAGATAGGAATCGTCTTCCAATATGTGAAGCAGGCGCCTCACATTGATGGCGGTGTTCGGTGTCGGGATACAGCCCGCCTGATCCCTGAGCACTATGTGAACCATGTGTGGGAGAAGTCGGTCGCTAGGATGCGACTTAGAATCTTATAATCAGTAGTAAGCATGGACAGAGGGCGGTAAGCGGTCCTTTCAGAAGGCGATTTCACTGGCTTCCGCAGTGGAATAATATTGGCTTCACAAGTAGTGACAGGCAGTTGACCCGCGCACTTTGCCTCATTATAAAGTGTCACTAGCTTAGGAGCTAAGAGATCAATATAGGTCAGATAAAACTTGAGTGGGAAACTGTCTATCGGACCCGGGGGTGTTTTTCCGCACCATATTCTTTATCGCTCCCCTAACTTCTCCTATTGTTATATGCTGGCCTGCATCCTATCAAGTTGTGAAAGGTCAACTGTAGCTAGAAACTCCCCAAGAACGTCATCATTCAGCGTCACCTCACTCTGATAGAGATCCGTATAATAGGCAAGAAATTGATTATTAATCCCCTGCTGGTTATAACAAAGTTCCCCGTTGGGCTACACAATTCCAAAACGACCGATTCCCATCGAGAGGTGTTGGCTGACCAAACAAAAACAACGCATCTGATTTATCACGCTCTGCATGAGCTCAGGCTATATATTATAAAACTTTCAGTCGGGTTTACAGGGCAATCTTCCATCTACCGAATTAGGTCTCCCCTGCCCAAATCCGCCTCGGATTTGGTCTCCAGAGACAAACGGTGGAGAGAAGAGGCACCTATATAAAAAGCTGGTGCAAATTCAGAGGTGCCAAGCAAGGATCCTTAAACGCCCACCTCTGGACCAAACTGTCTACTCGAGAGAACTCACCCGCCAGGAATTATCTAAAAGAATCACTGGAGAACCTGGAATTAACAAATCTCTGGGAGTCATCCACAGACATAAAAAGTTTCAAAAAACGTGGTAACAAAGTAACCAAAATGATATCATCCATAGATGACAAAGACATTTTGGCCAAGAGGGCTCATGGATGGACAGTGCTGAAAGATTATAAAGCTCTTAAGCCACAGGAATACCTGAAAATGGGCCTCACGCCGATGACAAAAAACAAATTTTTAAATTTGCGCCTCGGCATCCTACCAATACTACCCCATCTGGCACCTTGGAAAAGGGGAGCAGAAGAACACCTTTGCCGTCTTTGGAGAACAGGGAAAGAGGACCTAATACATATAATCTGCATATGCCCAAACCTGATGGACATAAGGTGCTCCCTACTTCGAGTTTTATGGAACCAAAAGGGCATACCAAGTTGCAGGCAGACTGTGATGCTGTGCTTTAATCCTGAAGAGATTCAGTTAAATTGCAGACTAACAAAGTATTTTGATATAGTGGCCAGAAGACTCATGAGTTAGCCATATGGTTCATCCAAAGTACAGTAAGCAACAGCACTTCCATCCAACAAAGGACAGTCCGCTAAGCACTTGCCAAGTCACAACCACCCCTGGCATATTGAGGCACATTGACATTACAAACTTAGAAATGGACTATACCAAAATGCAATTGAGACTTTTATGAATTTATAGAGTGTAAAACACCTTTTTTCCTTATTCTTACACCATAAATGTAAAACAAAGCTTAAATGTTTTTTAATAATGGAAGTTCCTAACATTTTGAGTTTTAATTAACTGTACAATAGATGATTCTATTCTTTTCTATGCTATATATTTTTTTATAATCAAAACGGTGCAGCCTCTCAATCTGCACGGCCACTGCCTCCCTCGCCTCCAACAAGACCTGCTGCCTACTGTGTTGCTCAGGCGTGACTTGTTCCACTGCCCGCAAGCGCTGATCCGTAGTCTTTATATCTTGCAGTAGCGTCTTACGCACTCCAACCATGTTGGCAATACAGTGACCCCTTAACACAACCTTAAAGGCATCCCACTCCACAGCAGATGAGGACGCCATGCCCGTGTTCTCGAGGAAATATTGGGTAATACCTGCCCCCACTACCTCCCGAAAGACCTGATCTTCTAGGAGCTCTGGGTTTAATCGCCAAGTCGGGATTGCGGGGCACAGTTTATTTTGTGATGAAGCAGAGAATAGTTCACTCAGTGGAGTAGTTGAACCAGGTGAAAAGGTAAATCACAGTTAAAAAAGTGTATGCCACCCACTCCTATACAATGGAGGGACATATCTATATTTGCTCACCTCCCCACTGAGCTGACTAAAACTTCTTGGTATCACAAATGATGGTGCTGAGATAGTTTTCGCAGTTTGTCAAAGGTCTTCCTGTTGGTTTCTGAAGTAGAAGTAAAAGCAATCTGTCTGGTAGAATAGGATACATTTGAGGATGTCAGCCCATTGACTGGCTGGCAGGAGGCCACCATCTTCTGCTTGGTCTGGCCAAATAATCTGGTATCATCCTTGATTGGGACATTGATCTGTTTAAAGCATTAGGCCACCAGTTGTGTTGCTGCATATTTTGCCGACCATTGTCAAGTGTGCTCTTTGGCCATGCCTCTAAGGGGTTAAGGAGGCCATTTTCATTGCCCTTGTTGGGTTGGGGTAATGGGGGATGTTTTACAGATTTTGCCTCCATCCTTTCAAATACGGACATTTGTTTTGTTGGCTTACTCTGTGAGCAAAGGCAATGTCTGTCTTCTTTCATCCTCAGTGTCACCGGTATCTTACTATTCCATGATCAGCAGACTGTATGTGGGTGGGTAGTGTTGTAACCGTCCCCTGAGATAAACACTGCCCTGTAAAGTGGCTGTAAGGCAAGTAGCAGGTGCTTTCTAAAACACCTTTACATAATTAAAAGAAGCATTTGCCAAGCTAATGGGTCTGATGTAAGTCCAGCCTTTCAGTTTCATCAATGCTTCTTTTGTCATGGTTTTTGTAAAACTTTATGGTAGGTGGGTCTTCCAAGCACTGACCCCTTGAATGTTGTGGTACAAGAATATTGAGGACTGAATATCATGGGACAAAATATTGAATGTAAGTGCATATAAACGAAGTATAGATGTTCTATTCTTAACTCCACATCTACATACCTTGAATATATATATCACTATGCTGATAGTAAGGGTGCACATCATTGCCCATATTTTTTTTTAAATGTCACAACCCAAGGAAAGGTTTGGGTCCCAAATCCCACACATTTCCACAGCAGACCAGGGCACTGAAGGAAACTACTTGGGGGCAGACATGTTCTTTCTGAAAGAGCAGAATGCTGTCACTTACAGTAAAGTTAGCCAATGGCTGAAGTAGGATGCCCGATGCTGTATAGTGTACAGGTCAGAAGGAAAATAAAATTTACACAACCAGAAACTGATGGATAAAGAGGGCTGGTTGAAAGTCACTACAACTAAGACTATTCCATATATAATTTTTGTGAAATCAAAAGATTTAGCCGAACGCCAGACCTTAAAATAGGATATAACAACAAAATATGCCCATGTGTACTTGGCCCTGTGTTGGAGTGGTACAAAGGGTACAAAAGTTTGCCTGTTATCTGTGTCATGAGCAGGTGATTGACATAACGCTGATGCCGGAACTCTTCAGGAACTCCCCCATCTGTGTTTCAGTGTTGGGGCTTCTGATATGATTCTATAAGGCTAAATTCATCGCATTAACTCCTACCAGAACCGATGAGGTGCAACAACGTCACAGATTTGGGTCCTTGTCATCATAAAACATAGCACTTTGCTATGTTTTGTGAACATTATAATTCCTTAAGACAAAAGTTAACTTTATATCTGCTTAGAGGGAAACAATTTATGTAAGTTAGACCTGCCTTAACCTTTTAGCAGATGTTGTGGAATGAATGTATATGCAATGGGAGGTCACTTCAGGCCACCAAGCACTTTCTGCTATTTTGCACCTTGTATCCCTCAAAGTGTTGTATGGGAGTGAAGTTGAGGATTGGCGAAGATAAAACAGGGCAAGCTGTTTTTCTTTTACTGGTAAACGTGTATATTCCCCCAGGGAGAGCATCCAACTCACTGGTTGATTCAATCTGTACTTATGTGCAAAGGATGAGTGTCACTGAAGAATGCTCGCGGATTGAGATGGTGGGTGATTTAAATGCCAAACTATCCAACGATGCAGTCATATCTTTTTCAAACCTTGCATTGGCGGAAGTATGGTCCATTCCTGATTCTGTACTACCAGATCATTTAAGACCAGATAAACGAGGCCTGTAAACTCCTGCACAGTTTGAGAAATTTTGACCTAGTAATGTTAAATGGCAGATTTCCAGAGGATTCCCCAGCCTCTTATACTTATCGGGCCCACATGGTCACTCATTAATTGATTACATGATGGTATCTTACAAACTTCTTAGTGTATGTACACAATGTAAGGTATTTAAAACAAGCATGAGTGATCATAGAATTTTGGCTGTCAATGTTGATATAGAAATCGAGAAGCCTGAACTCTGGAATCACAGGGACGAAAAGGCTTTATATAATTGCAGTAATGGGCGCACTTGTTGGTCAAATAATTTGCTCCCAAGTTTTAAGAGAGTCTTTGAAAATATTGCTCTTATTTGTACTAAAGAAACCCCTATTGACAGGTTTGAGAGAATCTTTGCTGCTATTAGAACTTTTGGAAGAAAAAAGCTTCTTGCAAATCGAATATCCCCCATCATCCGTAAAGTCATAGCCAATTATCAGCATGGTTTTGTGCCTGGAAGATCTACGGCTAATCACATTCAAAGAGTGATTACCCTATTTGACCATTCGGAAATCACGGGAGACCCTATGGCATTGGTCCTTCTCGACGCCGAGAAGGTCTTCGATAGGGTCCCTTGGCGGTTTCTGTGGTGTGCCATGGCCAGGGTTGGTATTCCTCCGGGGTTTATTCAGGCCGTGCAACAACTATACGTCGACCCCAGGGCTATGGTAATGGTGAATGGTAGTCTCACAAAGGAGCTGATCATAACCAGAGGAACTCGGCAGGGGTGCCCATGCTCCCCCCTACTCTTTGCATTGTATCTTGACCCTTACATTCAAAGACTGGAAGAAAATAGTGAGATAGAACCAATTATATCACAGGGCTATGTCACCAAAACCTTGGCCTATGCCGACGACATAGCCATCGTGACCACAAACCCAAAAACTGCAATGCCCACCATCTCCAGTAAGGCAACAAGGTTTGGGGTGATTTCAGGATATGCACTCAATCAGGGGAAGACTCAGATTGTTATAAATAAGGAGGTAGAGATGAATGACCCTTTAGTGGTTAGCGAGGCGACGTACTTGGGTATCTCCATTACATCCAAGCTTGAGTGTTTAGTGGACCGAAATGTGAAACCTATGATGAGTGGCATGCAAAAAGATCTGCGGCGGTTAGATAATCTACATCTCTCGCTTATAGGTAGGGCCAATGCCTTGAAAATGGGTTTTTTCCCTAAAATTCTTTATCTTTTCAGAACTATCTGCTTAGAATTCTCTGATCAATGCCTGAAATCAATGGAACGTACCTTTTCTAGCTTTATCTGGGCCTATGCTCAACCCCGGCATGCCTATAATTTTTTTTTTATAACATTTTATTGAATAAGAACAGTAAGTATGAAAAATACATTGTAGCAAGCATGACAATTAGGGTACAACACTGATCTGGCCAATCAGGCCTCGTATGTCACATGTAGCGGAGCAGAGTATCAAGTACCATCAGATTTGGCCCAAAACATACAGTTAAGCAATCATGACAATTAGAGTACACCACTGGTCTAAGCAATCCGGCCTCTCATTCCAAACGTAATTGATCAAATACCTCTAGTTTTGGTTCGAAACTCTAAACCTATCTTCCCTATCTCTTCCTGACTCACTCCTCGGCAATATCCTCATCCGAATCTGTTTGATCGTCTTCTTGCAGTGGTTCACAAATCTCCCCCCTGAACATGTTCCACTGGGTCCAAATCTTGTTCCATTTACGTGGACATGCCCTTGCTGTATAGACCGCCCTTTCTGTAATCATCACCATATCCATGTTCGTGCACCACTGTGCTAACGTGGGAAGTTCTGCTGCGCCCCATTTCTGGGCTACGTCTCTCTTCGCTACTAGCATGCCTACTGTAGACCAGGTTTGACCGTATCTAGTGAGGTCATTCGGCTCCCATACGTTTAGCAGGCATTTGCGTGGCGCAGCAAGGGACACCTCCAGCGTCTGGGAGATGGTACGTATTACTTGTCTCCAATACTCGGCTATACGGGGACATTCCCACATGGTATGTATAAATGTTCCCTCCTCCCCACACCCGCGAAGACAATAGGGGTGTTGGGCCCGTTGTATTTTGTGTAGAGTAGTTCTTGTGTAATACCCTCGGTGTAGGATTTTGAGCTGTACTAGACGGAACTTAGCCGAGATGCCCACCTTCTTTGGAGATGCCAGAGCCTCGTTCCATTCCGAATCATCCATGTCTCCTAATTCAACTACTCATTTCTCTCTCAATTTTGATGTAGGGTCTGGTAGATTGTTAATCAATTTACGATAGGTCAGGGATGTGGCGCGTTGTTGCATGTGGTCCGTGAGAAGGCGGTCTTCAAGAGGGGATGCCTCCGGGACCACTGTGTCTGCTGGTATGACCGTAAGCAAAGCATGCCTGATTTGCACATATCTATACGATTCAGTCGCTCCTAAGTCATATTGTTGTTGTAGCTGGGTAAAGGGAACCACCTTTCCCTTGTCCCATAGGTCTCCTACCATTGATATACCAATGTTGTCCCACTGCGTGAAGCCCTTACTGTGTCTTAGTCGCCCCAAGGTTTTGGTGTCCCATAGTGGGGTAAGTTTAGTGATTTTACCTTTCCACCCTAGTTTAGCCTGTGCTGTATGCCACAGTGTGGTCGTGAGTTTTGTGGGACCCACCATCTTCGTTGCCAGTCTTTTGTCGTATAGGGCTGCGAGCATACTGTTGGTACCCATCTGCGCCCTATCGGCCCTATATGCTGGGTCATCCTGGGGGGCATGTAGCCATTGATGGATGGTCCTTAGCTGCGCCGCCCAGTAATACAATTGTAGGTTTGGCAGTGAAATCCCCCCTCATACCAACTCCTGTTCATTTTAGCGAGCGCTATGCGTGCTGGGCGATTGCTCCATAGCAAGTTGGACACCAGAGCAGACACCTCCCTGAAATACCACGGTGGTACCGGGTAGGGTGCATTGTCGAGAGCATAGAGAAATCTCGGCAGCGCCATCAAATGGCAAAGTGCCACTCTGCCCAGCAGTGTCAAAGGCAATGTCGCCCAGTGTTTTACATCATGTCTCAAACGTTCTAGCGGTGGTTTCAATTTTTTTTTCAAAGAAGTCCATCCGGTCCACTGTGACATGTATACCAAAGTACTTAAAAGAAGTCCCAGCTAGTCGTAGAGGGCAGTCAGTACCAAGAACGGGAGCCGGTCCCCGTAGCACATACAGCTCTGATTTTGCCCAGTTTATGGGATAACCTGAGGTCTTCCCCTGCGTATCACAAAGTGCCAGGAGTTCCGGTATGCCATGTTCCGGATCCACCAGGTACACCAGCATATCGTCTGCGTAGAGTGAGAGACGATCCTCCCACCCCTCTGCCCAGGTGATCCCTTTCAACAGGGGGGTTGCACGTATCAATGTTGCCAGGGGTTCAAGCACTATCGCAAAGAGTAGTGGCGATAAGGAACAACCCTGACGTGTTCCCCTCGCCAACGGAATCGTATGGGAAATATGGCCGTTCGCCGTGACCTGAGCAATTGGGTTAGTGTACAGCAAACAAACCCATGCTATAAAGTTAGGACCAAACCCCACGTGGGACAGGACCTCAAAAAGATATTGCCATTCCACCATATCGAAGGCCATTTTCGCATCGAGTGCCAATATGACCGCTGGAGCCGATTGTGACGGCGCTCTGGCCAACACACCATGTACTCGCCTTAGGTTGAGGGCCGTGTTTCTATGAGGCATAAAGCCCGATTGGTCTGGATGAATCAACTGCGGGAGGTGGGAGATCAGCCTATTAGCTAAGAGTTTTGCCAAAATGTTTGCTTCCGCATTGAGATGGGAGATTGGGCGATATGACGTACAGTCCGCCAGTGGTTTCCCGGGTTTTGGGATCGCCACAATTGTCGCGGTTCGTTGGTCTAACGGGAGTTCGGCCTTCGTCAGACAGTCAGTGTACATTGCCAATAGGGGCCCACTGAGCTTTTCGGACATGGTTTTATACCATTCTATTGGGATGCCGTTGGGTTCCAGTGCTTTCCCTGACTGCACGGCATGTATGGCTCATTGTACCTCCTCAGCAGTGATATCTGCTTCTAGCTCTGTGGCAGCTTCTGGTGTCAGCGTTCACGTCACAATGTGGCTAAGTGAAGCTCGAGCTGCTTCCGCCGTCACTTCTTTATCTGGGGTGTAGACAGCCTCAAAGTGCTCTGCAAGGGCCAGCACTATTTCTTCCGGGCGTGTTTGGGCTATCCCATCCTTGGTGTACAATTGTTGTATTTACTTAGTGCTACCCCCTCTCCTGTCCAACCAGGCCAACATTTTCCCCGCCTTGTCCCCTACATCGTATACCCTATGTGTGGTTGCTGCAATATGTTCAACCGTCCGGTGTTGTAGATGCTCCCTGTACTGCTGCTGACGTGTATGTAGGGTGTGGGACGTGTCTGGTGTAGGGTCCGCCATATGGGCCTCGTTTGCTGCGTGTAATGCTAGTTCTAACTCGGACAACTCCCGTTGTTGCTCGCGCCTATATCCCGTAATGGACGTTATAGCCTGTCCCCGAAGTACCGTCTTGTACGCCTCCCAGAGAATAGCGGGAGAAGCTACCGATGCCGTGTTTTCATCGAAGTAGTGTTTAGTCATTTTTTAGAGTTCCTTTTTAATTTTAGGGACGTTGAGATACGTTGTGTAGATGGGATATATCCTTCTACGTGATTTCTCTTGGGTGGAAAGAGTTAATGTTAATGGGGAGTGATCAGATATCCCCCTGGGTTGGATTTCTACCTTGTCAACCTGCTGTAAGCCGTTCCCTAACGCCATCAAGTAGTCAATCCACGACAGACTGTTATGTACCGTGGAATGGTAAGTGTACTGTTTTGCGGTGGGGTGTGTGTGTCTCCAGATATCTATTAGGCCCAAAGCCTCCATGAAGCTCTGGAAGCGGGATGGTCCCGGCCCTCTGGTCCGAGCCGGGAATCTGTCCGCTAGAGCATCTACTGTTGCGTTGAAGTCACCCCCGATAACTATATCCCCCGCAGGCAGAGTCAGAAGAAAGTCACCCAACGCTGGCAACATGACTGAGTGGAGTGCCTGAGGAATATAGACGGACACAACGTTCAGGAGCCTCTCCTCCCATTGCCCCATAATCGCTGCGAAACAACCCTGCTCATCGACTTTAGTGTGCAGAATGATGAACGGGGAGGATTTTTTAACGAGGATACCCGTCCCCCTTGAGCCCGATGTGAATTCAGAGTGCACCGCCATTTTATAACCTCTCCTGTCCATCGCCCAGGATGCCCCACCTGTGAGGTGCGTTTCCTGCAAGAGGACCAATGCAGGCCCCTGTCTTTTCACCGCCTGTAATACCAATCCCCTATTGATTTTGTCCCCTAACCCTTTCACAATCCAGGTCATCATTCTGAGAGGTGTTACCGGCGCCCTCAGTGTCCCACCATCAGGCGCAGCAGTTTGGGAGTCGTATATCACTGTATTTGTGTCCACATCTGTGCCAGGATTTCCCACCCCCCACCAGTGCATTCTGTGCGCTCCAAAAGCCTAAATAGCGTGTGCACCCGGTCTTATGTCTTGCTGCTACGTGTATAACCTGAAAAACAAGAACTACCCCCCCCCTTCGCTTCCCCCCTCCCTGCCTCCCTGCTGAACGGACATTGAACCGCCCGCCCCCCCAACTTAGCAGAGTGCTTTACCCATCCCCAAACCAGTGTACTTGCTTGCTGGGGTGAAAGGCCCCCCAGAGTAGGCGGCCCCTCTTGCCTTCTTTGGAGTCCCTTAGTCCAGTGTCCAAGTGCGGCCCGACCTTCAGTGTCCTTAGTAACTAAGACTCCTGTGAACACCAGGCGTTCATGATTCCGCTCCGAGGTGAGCCCCTAATTCCTCCTGTGCTGGTGACCGGTCTGTATTATCTCGTCCTGATGCCTGCGGGTCCGCGTGGTTGTCTTCTCGCTGGCCCCGGTTGTTCCTGTTTGTGCGGCGAGGCAGTCCAACCTGTCTCCATCCCTCCAGACAGTCTTCGGCCGCCTCCGGCGAGTCAAAGAACCATGTTTTGTTGTCTGCAACTACTCTCAGCCTGGCCGGAAACAGCATTGAATAAGGTAGTTCCTTCGCTCTTAGTGCCTTTTTTACGTCCAGAAAAGTTCTTCTTCGACGGGAGTCTTTGGCTGTATAATCCGGAAAGAAGGCGACCTTGGAGTTCTGAATCCGGATTGCTGATGACACCCTCGCCGCCTGCAAGATTGCATCCCGGTCGCGGAAGTTGAAGAGCCTTGCTAATATTGGTCTCGGAGGTGCACCCGGTTTTGGTCTTTCACCGGGGACTCTATGTGCCCTTTCCACTGAGAAGAAGTGCGAAAGCCCCTTGGGTTGGAGTCTCGTCTTGATCAGCTCTTCCACATAGAGGTCTGTCGCTCGGGTACCTTCAGATTCCGGAACCCCAAGAATTCTGACGTTATTCCTTCTCGAGCGTCCCTCCTGATCATCCAGCTTCTCCTTGAGTGATTTGTTTTCGACCTCCATGCGCTCCACCGCTATTTGCAGTTCCGAGACGTCCTCCACCAAGGATTTTGTGACCACCTCGATCTCCTTCACACGTTCGGTCATTTTGTGGAAGTCTGCGCGCAAGAGGGTGACATCTGTGGAGATCGACCCCACTGTAGCTTGTACCTGTGTTAATGCCTTCATTACATCTTCTAGCGTTACTTTTTTGGACCCTTCACAATCCGGCGTTTTCCCCGTGGATGTTCGTGGCTCTGCGTGGGGAGGGTTGTGTTTATCATAGGCGAACTTATCCAGTCTTGCCTGCGTCAAAGTGCTCCTTATGCCTTTGCCCGCCATGGTTCCTACCGTCAAGGCCCCACCGCAGCTGGACTGCTACACTGTCTCTCGATGCTGAGAGGTATTTGGGGAGGTAGAGTGTCCCCTGGAAGCCGCAGTGCGCTTTCAGTCAGTTTCTCCTCAGCTTGTATATCCGCTGTGCCCACAGCTCCAGGCAGCCTCAGGTTGCGCGTTTCAAGACTCACACATACTCCTCTCCCTGGGCTGGCCAGCCCCGGCTGCAGAGAGATCAGGTGCAACGCTATGGGGAACTGCTCCAACTGCTCCCTTCGGGCCAGGCACGTGCCTCCCACCGTAGCCTTCTCCTCCCAGGGAGCCTTCAGGCCACCTCACATGCAGTTCAGGCCGCGAGTCCAGGCGATGTGCAAGGGACTCCTGCCACCCTTCCGCCCCGGCCGCAGCGGACGGTTCCAATCCATGTGGCACTTCTGTCCAATCACAACCCCCCACTTCTGTGTCGCAGGCCGCTGCTATGACGTGTTTTAGCTCCACTCCATCAGTCACTAAGTTAAGTGCGACCTCACTCTCTGACAAAGGTAAGAATTCCCTGGCGGTAGGTTTATTGAACTGTAGATCTCTCCCACGGCACTCAGCAGAGGTTAACCTTCTGTTATAAGATTCAGATTTAGATATCTTGTTTCTGACGGAAACGTGGTTAAGCCCCAGTTCCGACGTCGACATTGTGCAAGCCCTTCCGCCGGGTTACCTTGTCTATCATCTGGATAGACCCGAGGGGCGAGGGGGTGGCCTCGCTATTTTATATAGGGACTCTTTTGGATGTAGGGCTCAGAATGGAGCTATTTTGGACTGTGAAAGTTGCCATTTTGCTTTGCGATTATCCCCCACAGCCTCGATATCAGGTATACTGATTTACCGGCCCCCGGGCGGTCTGGGTAACTTCGTGAGCTCCCTCATGGAATCAGTGACGATCTTGGCCTCATCTACGGCCAATTTCATGGTGTTGGGAGATCTCAACCTTCACTTCGACGATCCCACTGATCTAGTAGCCCAAGATCTTCAGGGCGACTTGAAAGCCTGCGAGTTGGTCTTAATTAATTCTGGGGCCACGCACGAAAAGGGTCACCTACTGGACCCAATGTTCTCTAACATTCCTCTTCTTATGGCTAGGCCTGCTCTTCCCCTCCCGTGGTCTGACCACTTCCTGGTATTGGCACTCTGGCAAGTTGATTCACGGCCCACAGGTGTTAAGCAGGCCTTCCTGGTGCACAGACCCTGGTCCAGACTATCGATTAATGATTGGTCCGCCAAGCTGAAAGAAATGCCTCTTCCCTGTGAGTCGGATCCAATTAAGAGCGATGCCAATATCAACCACTGGCTGTCCGCCTCTTTAGATGCCCTCATACCGAAAAAGAGAGTACAAAAGAGGGAGAAAAGAGTAGGATCGGCTCCGTGGTTCTCTGGCGAGCTTCGTGCCCTCAGGAAGGGATGTAAAAAGCTGGAGAGGTTGTGGAGGAAGAAATGGGAGACATCCAGGAGAGATGAATATCGGGCCACCATGAGGGGCTATAAGTCCTCTCTTCGACAGGCAAAAGCTCAATTTTTTGAAGAGCGTATAAAATCTGCCTCTAGCTCCTCGAGAGAGAGCTTCAAAGTGGTTAAAGAACTTCTCAAAGTTCCTGTGCCTGTAGTCATTTATGACAAACAGAAATGTACGGAGCTAGCAGAGTTCTTCCACACAAAAATCGTGAGGATTTTGAATACCTTACCCCAGCCTATGCCGACCCAGGATAAGGGGAATCAGGACAGAGGAACACAGGCTAGTGAGATAGCCCCCCACCTTGAATCTTTCGGCCCAGTATCAGTGACCGAAGTCTCCAAAGCCTTAGCATCCCTGAAAAGTGGTTCCCCTATGGACTCGGTTCACATGAAGTTCCTTAAACTAGCAGCTGCTTCCATTGTCGCTCCTGTGACAGACCTACTGAACGCCTCCTTTGCCCAGGGCTTGGTACCACCGACTTGGAAAACAGCTGTTGTTAAGGCACTTTTAAAAAAGCCCAACCTGGATCCTTCGGACCTGTCGAATTTCAGGCCCATTTCCCTGCTGCCGGGTATAAGCAAAATTGCTGAAAGGCTGGTTAACCAACAACTGTCAGGCTTCTTGGAGTCCAACGGTTTGCTCCGAGTTTCGCAAACCGGTTTTCGTCCAGGTCAGAGCACCGACACTGCCCTCTTGGCGGTCGTTGATGAATCTAGGCGCATTCTGGACTCAGGAGGGTCAGTGGCAGTGATCCTCCTGGACCTCAGTGCGGCGTTTGACACCGTGAACCATCAGGTGTTGATCCAGCGGCTGGCTGAGGTAGGGGTGAGCGGGGTTGCTCTGCAGTGGGTGAGATCATTTCTCACCGGACGAACATACCAGGTCTGGGAAGGCAGTGAGCGATCAAAATCGATCCCCCTCCAATGCGGAGTGCCACAGGGCTCTTCTCTCAGCCCGACATTGTTTAATGTATATATGGCCCCCTTGGAGGATATAGTGGCACCGTATGACATCAAGATCGTCAGTTATGCGGATGACACGCAGTTGGTGGTCTCTCTCTCCCAACTGGCGGTGAATCCGGATATACTGCACTCCTGCCTGTCGGACGTTCACTCCTGGATGGAAGAATCAGCCCTTAAATTGAACGGGTCGAAGACGGAAATAATGCTGTTAGGGAGTAAAACCCCTTTTCTCCCTTTGACCAGCTGGCCGAGCTGTATGGGAGACCTTCCGGACCCCAAAGAGGTGATCAAGAGCCTGGGAGTCTGGCTTGAGCAAGACTTGTCACTCCGGACCCAAGCTAAGAAAACTGCTGGAGTGTGCTTTGCGTTGCTACGGTCTGCCCGCAAAATCTTTCCGCTTCTACCTGTAACATCTAGGAAGCTGCTGATTCAGGGCCTTATAACATCTAGATTGGACTATAGCAATGCCATCTTTCTGGGCGCCCCTGATTCCACTTTTAAGAAACTCCAGCAGGTCCAAAATGCAGCGGCAAGATTGCTCATGGACGTTCCTAGGACGCAATCAGCAAGACCTGCTCTTAAGGCGCTGCACTGGCTCCCAGTGCGGGAGAGAGTTATATTTAAGGCACTTTGTACAGCCCACAAAATCCTTCTGGGGAAAGGCCCCCCTATACTAAAGAATTTAGCGGTCCCATATAAAGCGGGTAGATCACTGCGCTCTGACCAAAAACACCTTCTTTTAGTCCCTAGAGTCAAAAGGTCTCGTACTGGCGGGAGAAGATTCCCAGTTAACACGGCGAAGCTGTGGAACTCGCTCCCTTCTAATTTACGCTCCGAAACTTGTACTCTGCGGTTCCGCAAGTGTCTCAAGACCTATCTGTTCCCTGCTTGAGTGCATTTACCTCGCCGTCTTTTCTATCTGATGGTGTCTGGATAAGCGCTGGGATGCCCGAGGGTAACTGCGCGCTATATAACATTTTTAAATAATAATAAATAAATAATAAATAAATAAATTAGCGCCAACGGGTGCGGTTATGTCTCCCCCCTTGGACGGGTGCCTTTCGACGGACGGGAGCTGCGGCTGCTCGGGTGCGCTACGTAGCGTGATCTATAACCTCAGTCCAGTGATGGCTTGCGAGTCGCGCCACTCCCTCCGCTCCCGCTGGTGTCTCCTGCGGTGATAGGGGTTCCGACTATGTCATCTGAGTTTGTGGTGTCCCAGATGTCTCACCGTTACTGCTGCCGCAGATGCTGTTTTTTGCTGCAGGGCAGACTTCCGGTGCCTCCCTCCCGGGCCGCCTCCACGTCCGCCAGGCCTGCAGGAAACACTACAGATCGGTGTTTCCAGTTGTCACTGAGGCCGCAGCCGGATGTCACTCGGCCCAGCTGCTTCCCGGTCTCGGTTGTGCACTGGAGTAGTAGCAGTCGGCGCCGCCCGGTCCCGGGCCTCGGGTCCTTCCTTCAGAGGCTTCTAAGTATCGGATAATGGTGCGGATTTATGGAGGAGGCCGCCTTACACTCGGAGCTTCCCATCTATGCTGCCGCCATGATCGGCTGCTAGCCACACCCCCGTGCCTATAAATTTTTGACCCTTCCTAGAGACAGAGGGGGGCTCGACCTGCCAAATCTTAAAGGATATTATTGGGCATCCGTCCTGCTCTATAGCCAGGAATTGTTGCAAAATATAAGGCTGGATAAGGTAATCGGGGGATGTCAGCCTTCTATATTTCAAATAATCTTAGGAAATAAAAGCAGCGGCTATCTATGGCAGCATCTTCATGATAGTTACCATAAGAAGGTCAAATTTAAGACTCTTATTAGCCGTTTTAAAACTTGGAAAGCGGTGAGGAAAATTCTGGTCATTGGGCGAGTTTCTTATTATACTCCTTTATGGGGCAACCCTGGCCTACCAGAAATCTTCAGAGATAATTGTATCAAGAAATGGGTCACGGCTGAAATTACACATATGGGTTGCCTGTTCTCAAGTGTAGGGTTGTTATCCTTTGAGGAATTATGAGAAAATTTCCAGCTGGATAGGAGGGATTTCTTTAAATATCTCCAAATTCGAGATTTCGTTACACGTAGAGCAACGTGAGGGGGTATCCCTGTGAAAATAAAGGTGGTAGAAACTCTAATTAATAGTAATAGAAACACCATTGGGGGGATATACTCAACAGTTAATATGCTGTTTCCAGATGACATGGAACGAACGGCACAAAAGTGGCAGGGGAAAATTGGCATAACCCCAGAGGAATTTTACATAACCTATGCAAAATCACAAACATGTCTCATGTCCACTAAATTACAGGCGCAATTTTATAAGACCTGCTTCTTCTTATATTACACTCCGGATAAAATTGCCAAATGGGGGACAGGTAAAGGGACATGCTGTCCTAGATGCCACCTATTCGAAGCTGATTGTGTGCATATCTTCTCCACATGTGATGGACTAACTCTGCTTAAACATGAGATTGAGAAATTCTTATCAATCGTATTAAAAAGAACAGTGAGGCTTTCTGATGAAACAATCTTGTTAGGGGCGGTTGACTCTGACCTCTCCGGAATTGGGGGCAAATTCATTTTTATTGCCATGGCTGTGTTAAGGATTTGCATTGCTTCTGCATGGCTGGATCCAATTGCGCCCTCGTTCCAACAGTGGCTTGCAAGGATATTAGCTGTATGTAATCTAGAAGTGGCCATTTATAAAAGAAAGGGTAAGAAGAGACGTAAACAGGGGTTGAGAATCTGGGCCCCTCTAACTGACTGGTGTCAAGCCCAATCGAGTATGGTTGATCCTGGGTGAATCCGCCGGTGTGATACTTATGCTTGGATCTGAATAATTTGCTTAGTAAAAGTTCAAACCGGCTCTAAGAACTTGTTTATGCCTTGCCTAAAAGGATAATTTACTTTATATTTTATGATGCACATCTTTTTGCTTTTCCTTTCCTTTTCTCTTCTTTTCTTTTTTCTTTGCTTGGCTTACACTCTTTTGACCAAATTGTATAAAGAATGCCTTAAACACCAAGGAAAATGTTTTTGATAAACTGTCAAAATTGGGTTTTGTGGATCATGTACAGAATGTTTTCATTTTTTTTCATTTGTTAAAGTGTTTGACCTGGAGGGCGGGCTGTGGGGGGGTGGGGTGTTTGTTTTTGGTGTATGTGAGAAAATCAATAAATATATTTAAAAAAAAAAAAGGATCTCCCCCATCTGTGTTTCAGTGATGGGGCTTCTGATATGATTCTATAGGGCTAAATTCATCGCATTAACTCCTGCCAGAACCGATGAGATGCAACAACGTCACAGATTTGGGTCCTTGTCATCATTAAACATTATGCACTTTGCTATGTTTTGTGAACATTCTAATTCCTTAAGACAAAAGTTAACTTTATATCTGCTTAGAGGGAAACAATTTATGTAAGTTAGACCTGCCTTAACCTTTTAGCAGATGTTGTGGAATGAATTTATATGCAATGGGAGGTCACTTCAGGCCACCAAGCACTTTCTGCTATTTTGCACCTTGTATCCCTCAAAGTGTTGTCTGGGAGTGAAGTTGAGGATTGGCGAAGATAAATCAGGGCAAGCTGTTTTTCTTTCACTGGTAAACGTGTATATTCCCCAGGGAGAACATCCAGCTCACTGGTTGATTCAATCTGTACTTGTGTGCAAAGTATGAGTGTCACTGAGGAATGCTCGCGGATTGAGATGGTGGGTGATTTTAATGCCAAACTATCCAACGATGCAGTCATGTCTTTTCCAAACCTTGAATTGGCGGAAGTATGGTCCATTCCAGATTCTGTACTGCCAGATCATTTAAGATCAGATAAACGAGGCCTGTTACTCCTGCACAGTTTGAGAACGTTTGACCTAGTAATGTTAAATGGCAGATTTCCAGAGCATACCCCAGCCTCTTATAATTATCGGGCCCACATGGTCACTCATTAATTGATTACATGATGGTATCTTACAAACTTCTTAGTGTATGTACACAATGTAATGTATTTAAAACAAGTATGAGTGATCATAGAATTTTGGCTGTCAATGTTGATATAGAAATCGAGAAGCCTGAACTCTGGAATCACAGGGACGAAAAGGCTTTATATAATTGCAGTAATGGGCACACTTGTTGGTCAAATAATTTGCTCCCAAGTTTTAAGAGAGTCTTTGAAAATATTGCTCTTATTTGTACTCAAGAAACCCCTATTGACAGGTTTGAGAGAATCTTGGCTGCAATTAGAACTTTTGGAAGAAAAAAGCAAGTTCATAGTTCTTCTCCATCAGTGATTATATCATGGGAAATTAAAAAATCGAATCGGGATATTAATGCTTTAATTAGAGAACAATTTAGGCTGTCTACAATACCAAGGCAAAGGGAAATTAACCGACTGAAACAGGTATGGAAAAGGAAAATGGTGTCGGAACGTAGAAGGGTCGAAGATTCAAATTGGGTTAAACTTCACGAGGTTGCTCAATCCGTTGATACTAGGAAATATTGGGTGCTGAAAGCAACATTTTGTGATGGGAGAGAGAAGTCAAAGCCCATTTTGATTCCAGATGTAGAATGGTCTACATATATTTCCCAGCTGTATACTTTAAATTCCGCAGTTGGTTCTGCCCAGTCCATGGGGAGCAAATATGGAGCACAAACATGCTTTGAAATAGAAGATTATATTAAAGGGGCAAGATACTCTAGTGCGATGGGCTCAGATGAATAAAACAGGATGGCGACATTTTTACACCCACTGTTTGTCCATTGTTATACCCATAGAGACATCCCACAATCCTGGAAGGGAAGTATAATAGTTCCACTATATAAAAAGGGTCCAAAAAATTCCCCTACCAGGTCTCTCGCCTGGATGCGACTGGCAAATTATTTGCAAAGAGCCTCCTTCCCCATCTGCAAGATTGGGCATTTGGAAATGATCTCATTCCCTTAGAACAAACAGGATTTCACAAAAACAGTGGGACCATGGATAATATCACAGCCTTGCAAACTTTACCCGAAAAGTATCCAGTGAGCCGGGGAATGCCGTTATATGCGGCTGTTATAGATTTCTCTACGGCATTCGATAGATCGGGGGACGTTGTGGAGAAAACTTGGTCACCATGGGGATACCAGGGAATTTATTACGATTGGTTATTGCACTTCACTCTTCTACTTGGACGCAGGTTTTATTGGGGGAGACACAGTGTCTTTCGAAAAAAATAGAAAGTAATATTGGGTTGAGCAAGGGTGTCTTTTGGCTCCTCTCTTTTTTCTATTTACATTTACATTAATGATTTGCCAAGAAGAGTGGGGCTCAGCAAAGGGGATTCCCCTAAATTAGAAACTTTAAAGTTGAGCTGTCTGCTATATGCAGATTATTATTTCAGAGTTTTATATAGCGCAAACATGACCTGAATCGGGTATCAGAGGGCTTTACTTAGCACCAGTTGCATTACATGAGGATACATACATTTTTGTTAGGCATGGGGAGATTAAGTGATTTGCCCAGAATCACAGGATGTTCAGCGTCATTGCCAAGACTGAAACCCAGTTCCCCAGATTCGAGGTCAGACGCCCTGATGCCATAATAATGGATTTGGACTTCAAAGACGCGTTGCTGAGTTGATTAGGTACACTGAAGAATACTATTTAAAAATAAATATTTTAAAGTGTAAATCTATGATTTTTAGTTATCAGGGATGTAAAGTCAGAAAAAACTTGGATTGGTTCTTGGGAAATGAGAAACTGGAAGTTGTCAAATTTTATCCATATTTAGGACAAATCTTTACAAACAGGTGTTCTGGTAGCAATCATATGGATCATTGTAAAGGCAAGGCAATTTCACAGGCCTTTGCAATCAATCGTTTGTAAACCCTCTGCGGGAAAAGACACTTCACACACATTTTATCAGTCTATAAAATAAAGATACCACCAGCATTGAGCTATGCTTGTGAAACAATAGATGCACAAGAGTGGGGTACATTTGAGAAAGTGGCGGGACGGATCTGGCGCTAAATATGTAATTTGAATCGCACTGCTCCTATTGCAGCGATTAGGCTTAAATTCGGTTTACTCTCCACTTATGTGTTATCTATGGCTGCATGCTTAAGATGGAGCAATTCAGAAAGGGGGTGGTGATGGACAGAGCATCTGAGTTAAACAGAACACTCATACCCAGTCAAAAGATCAGGGCTTGATCCATCACCGTTTTTTAGCTCGATTCAGAAAGGGGGTGGCCGAAGACGGCTGCAATGCCAGAAACCGGTCCCCGGAAGCTTGTTTCCTTTCCAGTAAAGAATTGGCTTGGTAGTTTGGTCTGCCCTGTTCCCATGATGCACTGGGCCAGGGACAGACTAATTTGCATGTAGCCAGGTTCTGAACTGGGATGGTGCAGTGAGCTAAAAAACGGTGATGGATCAAGCCCTGATCTTTTGACTGGGTATGAGTGTTCTGTTTAACTCAGATGCTCTGTCCATCACCACCCCCTTTTCTAAGATGGAGCAATGCAATAATAAAAAGCTCAGAGAACTTGTTACGGGTAGCACTATGTGAGGAAATCTTTGTCAGCATGAAAGAAAGGAGTTCTCTTTTTAGGAATCATTTAAAAGCCATAACAATGTTCGGCTAAGATATGGATAGTGCGGCGGATGTCTGTAAACGTGCTTTGAAAATTAGAATTAAAAAAACAATCTATTGGGTTTCTTGTGAAAGAGACAATAAAATGTGCGCAGAGAATAGTAATAATGATTGTATTGTGAGAAGTAGTATTTACAAAAAACATCCACCATATGTTTTATGGAATCTTAAACATGAAGTACGTAGAGTTATTCTGTTGCTTAGACTGAATTTACTCCCTCTAAGAATCGTAACAGGAGCTTGTGAGGGCATTGCTAGACAGGAAAGATTTTGCCACCTATGTAATTCCTGTATACAAGACTTAAATCATGTCCTATTTGTTTGCCCCAGATTACAACCAGTACGTCACAAATACCTAAGGAAATGTTCTTTAAAGTACAATATCACCACAGCAGAAGAGGTCCGCAACTGTCTGTTGGCACCTCCATCTGAACTTGTTTGCTTCAAAATGTTTAGCTTTTATAAACAATTTTTATATATATATTAGAATAGTATCTATTGATTTATTATGTATGTTTCTGAGCACTTGCACTTTTCTAACTTTTTTTTGCTGCTAACTAACAAGTACTGTATGCTGATTTACTATGTATGTATCTGTGCTCTTGCACTTCTCCAACACCTTGCTGCTAACTATCGAGTACTGTATGCTGCAAATTGTTCTGTGAAGTTTTAAATATTCTTGCACTGGTATTACGCTGCCGGTTATCTTGTACTGTATAGTGAATTGACAAATTCCCGCTTTTCACTACATGGTTTTCCTGCTGGTTATCTAGTACTGTATTGCAAATTGACAAATCCCCGTATTTTATTATATGGTTTTAATTTTGAAAGTTTTTTATGATAGCATTAGATTATAATATTTGTAAAAGTCCCCTAAGAACCCATTAATTGTAATTGGATTTATTATGGATCAATCCTCTTGGCACTTGAAAGTCTATTGAATGTTTCCCATTTATATGCTTTTCTTTGTTTTTATATGAAATGCTATGATGAATTTAGTACTTCACTGTCTCTCTTTATAGAGTGTAATGTTGATTTTTAAATGTATCTTTTTCTTTTATGTGGAACTCTTCAGAGTTCCAAATCATAATAAATAAAATAAAATAAATAAAAAATACCTCTTTCAGAAAACAGTTATTTCGCCCCATACTCAGCAGAGGATCTTTTAATGCTCACTGTGAGGGTTTGTACTATTTACAGTGTCTTGAGTCTCCTCTGATATTCTTTGCAGTTCTGAATTTTACCACTCAAGCACTGCGATTAAGGAAGAAATGTGCATTGTGATCCTTGTTTTGGACTTTGATGCAGGTTCCGCTTGATTGCTTAGGACAGTTTTGGTTGGTGTCAAGGTATTCCTATAGGCAATGTGAAATAAGGGTACAATCAACTCCGTAGGGCAATTTGTATTAATTTTATTTAGCATTTTAAGGAGTGAAAATATTTTAGCTTAAATGTGATTTTTATTAGGATTTTATTGAAGTGTGAAATCTCTGTATATGTTTTTATTGTGATTTTATGGTCCAGATTGACACACATTATCCCACCTGTTTCCTTATGAGAAGTGCCGGTAGTTTCCCATTTGAATTCCTGCCGGGGTAGTAATGGTGTTGATGGCGTACTCCTGCTGAGCGGCATCGTAGCAGCGGCCAGGAGAGGCTGCGACACCGGGTCGCAGGATTGTGGAGGAGGATTCCAGAGGTGCCCCGGGCCGGTATTGTGCCTAATGCGAATGGCGGCGTTCAAGCCCCGCGATCCAGGGAGAGAAAACACAGAGAGTAAGCCGTCTGCCTGAGTCCCCAGCTTGACGGCCTTCCCACATACTAGCTGGGAAACGCAGATTGCAGCGCAGGGGGCCTCGGCGGATTGAAGGAGTGAAGCTGAGGCAAAGCAAGTGCCGGCCGCCTGGGCTGCTCGGTACAGCGACGCCCTGACTGGGACTGCAGGCTTGCACAGAGGAGGGGGCGTGTCAGCCCTGGGTTTGCAGGACTCGGCGCTTCGGGGCTGGGCGAGGCGAGGCCCCGGCTCTGAGGCCTTCAAGACACTCGGAGGGAATACAGCGTCAGGGTCCACGAAACAAACGGTACTTAGGCATCACATGTGGCTGGAGGGTGGCGCATCGCTCCGATTGCTGGAGTTAAGAGAGGGCTGCCCCATAGCATCAACAGCAGGAGGTGAGGGCCCCCCCCCTTTTGCGCCCAGGGCCCTCAATTGTCTCCATGGTGACAGGAGTTACAGTTACAGTGCATTAAAAGACCCTACCAACGTTGCTGCCAGTATTTGCCCTCGCAGCTCACAAGGAGCTGCTTCAGCGCCTGCTACTCTTCCCCTCAGTCATCCGGGAACTGCTTTGCTGCCTGCCGCCATAATCCGCCGCAAGGGGCTAACCGGGACTACATCACCCAGAGTCCCCAGGGGCGCACGCTGATGACATCATCCCTTTGCGCCAGGAGGCGCTATTAAACCCCCGCAGGGCTCCCACAGCGCGGGACGCGCGCGGGCGAAGCCCGGGCGAAGGGCGGGCCCGTCCTCGACAGGAAGAGGCGGGGCGGGCCCCCCTCTTTTATTCTGGACCTTGGACTTAAGGTACTGTTTTTGCTGACCCTTGCCCATGCCCTGTGACTCATCTAGGCTTGCACCCGGGATCTGGTGTAAGTGGATATTCTCTGCTCCCCTACAGAATACATGTAATTGATTAGGGGTTAACTGTCTCTGATTGTTAGCATTGCTCCTCGTCACAAGTATTACCAACTGTCTGATCACTAATGGGTAAAAGGAAGGCAATGGAGGGGGGGGACTGCGAATAAGAAAGGCAAAAAGGTAAAAAAGGTAACCCATGCAGCAAGCAACTGCGTTCTAGATAGAATTGAGACTATAGTCAACGAATGTGAGGCAATTCTGGGAGATAATAACCCTGTACCTGGTATTGGCCTAGACTGCCAGGAGGAGGCTCCAGCTAGTGATTCATACAGATCAATTCCCTCAATGTTTAAAAAAAAGTCTGCACAACCTACCAACCCCATCTCTGGAGAAAGTTGAATCTCTGCAAAAAGAAGTAGTGTCCCTAAGGCAAGCGATTGATGTGTTACATCTTAGGGAGAACATCCCTGTTCCATCCTGTGCTCCGCCGATCCTACGACCTTCTCTGTCGCGGGCCTCGCTCAAAGCATGCAAGCCAACACCCGGCGCCTACACTGTGGGGAGTGGCAGAGTTTGTCCTGGGGGGCGAGGCCAGGGAACGCCATCAACCCTGATGGCCTTAGCCCCTGGTCCCAGCAAATCTTATGCCGAGTTAGTAAAAACATCTCAGGCCCGAAGCACCTTTGCCAAAACCGGGGGCCCCCAGGGACAGGGGTACGGAGCCACAAACTCGATCATAAACACCCAGGCTACAGTCTTTATGACTAAAGTCCTCAAACCTTATGTTAACCAAGAATACGAAAGTGGCGAATCCCTCCGCAATAAGGCCACCCATTGGTTACGGCATGTGAGGGGATGTAGATCCATAATCCGCGAGGACATTCTAAGAGCAAGAAGGGTCACATCACGTAATTCGAAGCTAGACTGCATCGAGCTACTGCTAACCGATGCAGTTCTTGCTGAGAACCTGCTAGCCCTGGAATTTCACACGTCCTCTCCAGAGTACTCCTCTATTCCAATTAGACGTTTCCCTATATGGGCCTCAATGGGAGAGGAGGCCCTAGAGACACCAGGGAGAACTGGGGGAGGATCGGGTTTGAGCAATGTGGATTGACTAGATGCAAGGTCAAATGAATATTCGAGCCTAGATAACCTAGAAGCTAGTTACCCAGAGATTGCCATCGCCACAACACCTAGCCACAATGGGATTTGTCAGGGTGAGGGTGGCGAGGCCGGAGAAGTACTGCCACCACACAGTATTGGGGACATTCCATCTAGGGAGGCTAGGTCTAACCTAAAAACTATCAATCTTCTCTCCTGGAATGTGGCAGGCCTGGAGAAGAAGCTTTTGCTCCCAGAATAGAACAACTTTGTGGAGAAATTCGAGATTTCTATCTTTCAAGAGACTTGGAGTTAACATCTCTCCACAAATCTGGTTTCCCTTCCTACTCTATCCCGGCAACTAGCTCAGGCAAGGGACGCCCCTCTGGGGGGGCTAGTGATCTGGGTTAGTATCTCCCTGGACTGGGTAATCACAGTTCACGAGAGCTCATCACATGACATTTTACATCTGTCAATTAAAGGTTCACCTAATAGTGCGGCACTGGAAATATTTAATGTCTATGCTAGAGGCTCTTCAAATGCCCAGATATCCCCGACCATAGTAGCTTTGGAATCTCTACTTTCCGGCATTTCACCACACTCTAATATTATAGTAGCGGGGGACCTCAACTGTACGTACGAACCGCTGAGTACAGAAGATCTGTTGAGTGTCACTGAAGAAGATGCTTAATGGGCCGTTCCGTCACTTAGTCTCCCTCCCATTAAAAAGTGGTCACAGAGGAGGGCCAAATTAATGCCCTCACCTTGGAATTTAATTTGAGGGCGTCTAATGGGAGGACAAGATCAGACCCAAATGGCGCGAACACCTTTAACAGGATTAGCTCACCATCTATAATAGATTATATCCTTCTTGATCTTAGTCTATGGGGAGATCTACAGGATATGGAGGTTAAACCCTCTATAGATAGTGATCATAACCCCCTCAGCCTAGCTATTAATAATCTTTGGTCAACGGCCGCTAGACTGGAATATACCCCTCCCGCATTAAAAACTAGAGAGGTAAGCCCCTCCAATTGTAATAGGCGCCTTAAATGGCTGAAAATCTCCCAACAGGCCGACAAACTGCAGCATACTAAGCATGTGTTGGAGTAGAAGAGCGTAGAACTTATGGGGCTTTCCAGTGAAGGGAACCGATTTGACTTCCATCGATTCTATCAGGACTCGATTGACCAGCTGAGCTCTTTTTTCATCACTACAGGGAAGTGGGCCCAAGGCATGCCCAAGCAAGGCCTAGCAACCCTTGGTACTCTGCAGACTGTAAAGAAAAGAGGGCGACACTAGCCCTGGCGGTGAGGAAAACAGACCTCCCATCAGTCAGGGCTGCAAGGAAAGAGTACTCCAGGGCACAGGTAGAAGCCAGGCGAAATTGGGATGAGGCACACTGGCAAGAACTCAATCTTGCCTCCAAACGAAGGGACCCAAAATTATTCTGGGACCTAATTAACAAAGAATGTAGGAAAGGGGCAGCTTCAATTCCCAACAATATAACAGACAATCAATGGTATAAACATTTTTCCACCCTCTACTCGAGAGATGAACGTCCAATGACTTTAGCCCATGTGTCCCCTTTAAATGTATCAAGAGACCTCTTAACTCCGAGCTCCTTCGAACTTTATGAGGTGGAGGAAGCGATACATAGTATCGCCCCTGTGAAGGCTGCTCAGCCTGATGGCCTCCCTGGGGATCTGTTGTTGCATGACCCCAAGCCATGGGCTCACATTATTTTGATGGTAATCAACCTTATAGCAGACGGATTATCAGTCCCAGACTCCTGGAAAGGAGCCGAGGTCTTTCCAATCTTCAAGAAAGGGGATAGAGAGGACCCTGCCAACTACCGACCGATCAGTCTGATCGATGTCATCCAGAAGGTGGTTGGCAGGGTCCTTCTCACCAGAATCGGAGCATGGATGGAGGATGATAATGCCTTGTCCCATTATCAAGCGGGGTTCAGGCAGAAGGTGGGAATTATGGAGCAAGTATTCAGATTTTTTATGATTTACTGGAAAGTAGTGGTTCTAGGTACGGGTAGTCTGTACCTGGCCATTATAGATTTAAAGACCGCGTTCAACCTGGTACCCCGGGAAAAATTGTGGCAGACCCTCCAGCATCAGGGCATTTGCCCACTGATCCTCGACATGGTTAAACGTCTTCACGACGGAAACTATGCTAAAATTAAATGGGGATCATAGGGGCAAATGACAGACAGGATCGCGGTGGACAGGGGGGTCCACCAGGGTTATGTCCTGGCCCCCACCCTGTTCTCGTTATTCATCAACGGGGTGGTGGATTATTTTGGGCAGGAGTTGGCAGATGCCCCAAACCTGGCGGGTGGGAAAACATCAACCCTCCTGTTCGCCGACGACACTCTTCTGTTATCTTAAACACTAGGTGGCCTCCAGAGGCTTCTGAACAGGTTTGACCTTTTCTGTAAAGCCCGTGGGTTGACAATCAACACTGATAAAACTAAATTGATGTCAATGAATCCTTCCAAACGCTTCAGAAATGGTATCACTCTGAACGACTCCCCTCTGGACTGCGTTGACTCTTTTGACTACTTGGGAATCCACGTCTCCAAGAACATGAGGTGGGGTCCCCATTTAGCCAAAATGCTCCTGAACCACAAGCGGGTTTCCGGGGCAACCGCTAGGGAACAGCGCAAATCTGTGAGTAGGATAGTAGCCCCGGCCCTAGTGGTCTACGATGGGAAGGCACTCCCTTCAGCCCTGTATGGGGCCGAACTTTGGGGCTTTGAGAAGGCGAGTGATCTCGCCAAATCCGAAAACAAGTTTCTTAGAGACCTCATTTCCCTCCCTCCATCCACCCCGCTGAAACCCTTATTTTATGACCTGGGAAAATGTTCCATACAGGACATCGCCCATTTGCATCCCCTATTATTTTGGGCGCGCCTAAGAAGGACTCCCGAGCTTTCCAATTATGCGGCCGCCCTTGATCAATTAATACTTGCCAATTCTGGGAGCCGAATCAAATGGCTAGTTGACCTTTGTCAGCTTTTATCTGCTTTGGGGTTCAAGGAGGCATGGGCCACTCAGGTCCCACCCACAAAGCAAGATCTGAAGAGAGCTTATTGGGACTGGGTGCAGACACAAGAGCTCTCGAACCCCAAGCTGGGAAAACTGACTGAGGGGTTCTTTGACCATAAAATGACTTGTGTCTTGGAACCATATCTTGATTTCATCCAGGTCCCGAGGGATAGGTCTCTGTACATCAAGTTGAGACTCTGGACTCTCCCCGTTAATAGTGTGACAGCGCTCTGGAAGGGGCCAAATCGCTATCACAATGAGTCCATTGCTCATCTCATCTTTGCCTGTCTGGCCTATAGAAAGGCCAGAGCTAAATGGCTCAAACCAGTGTGCATAATGTTGGGCCCAATGAATCATTGTGCAGCTCTTCGCATTCTAAGAACTGATACTTTATCAACAATAATGATTTGCGGAGTGGCCAAGTTTCTGGGTATAGCCTGGCTAACACGGAGAAAGATTGAAGAAAAGAAGTGATAGTCCAAGCAACCCAGAGGCTTCTGATTGGGACCCCATCAAAACATATGGCCCTCCATGTAAATTTTCAAAGTGCACCAGCCTCTTGGTTCTGAAGCGGAATTGCCAGCATGAAATACTGTCCCATTCCTGCCTGGCTCTTCTATGATCCTTTTTGTAGTATCCCCCAGAATGAAATGTTTTATGCTTTGGACGTTTGGGAACTATCCCTTTTTATATCATTGTTTTTAATGGAGTTATCCGATTTGATGTATATTTAATGATTAATACACGTTTATTTATAACATGTGCGTAAATTCATGTTGTATGTCTTTTCTATCATCGGTATGGTTTTTATCCTGTAAATGCTTTCATGATATTTTATATCGAATAAAGCTAATACATAACTTCACTGTCTCTCTTTATAGAGTGTAATGTTGATTTTTAGATGTATCTTTTTCTTTTATGTGGAACTCTTCGGAGTTCCAAATCATAATAAATAAAATAAAATAAATTAAAAATAGCTCTTTCAGAAAACAGTTATTTCGCCCCATACTCAGCAGAGGATCTTTTAATGCTCACTGTGAGGGTTTGTACTATTTACAGTGTCTTGAGTCTCCTTTGATATGTTTTGCAGTTCTGAATTTTACCACTCAAGCACTGAGATTAAGGAAGAAATGTGCATTGTGATCCTTGTTTTTGACTTTGATGCAGGTTCCGCTTGATTGCTTAGGACAGTTTTGGTTGGCGTCAAGGTATTCCTATAGGCAAAGTGAAATGAGGGTACAATCAACTCCGTAGTGCAATTTGTATTAATTTTATTTAGCATTTTAAGGAGTGAAAATATTTTAGTTTAAATGTGATTTTTATTAGGATTTTATTGAAGTGTGAAATCTCTGTACATGTTTTTATTGTGATTTTATGGTCCAGATTGATCAAATAAAGATTGATATGATGATGATAAATGTATATGTTTTATTGTGGCCAGTTTTAAAACAGGGGCAGTGGAGATGTAGACAAAGACAACACTTACAGGCTTCCGAAGCTGAAGCTCACTGATATTATGTCATATGTTTTTTTTTTATAATTAATTTAATGAAACAATTTTAATTGGGTTTTCGTAACTTTCCCTTTTATGTGCACGCTTAAGAGATAGTTCTTATTCAAGATTTGATATTCGTGTGATTTTATATGAATTATTGACTTGAATCTGGATTGTTTGTATCTTTTATGGTTTTAAGTAACCGAATAAAGAATATTTGATAATGATAATATGAGTATGTGTTGTGTGCATTTGGACATCAATTCAAACCTGCGCCATCCACAGTTTGTATTATGTACTACTATACCTACTCGAATGTCCTACCAGCCTCCCACCTGTCAGGTACGTACTTTATTTCCAGGATTGTTAAACACACCTCCTATGGCCTGAGGGTAAGTCATGTTTGTAAACTAACTACTCTGGCCAGAGTCTCAGATGAGTGTGTAAACATGTTATTTGGCACTGCCATCTTGCATCTCAAGTCATCCACATTTTCTGAATATCTTAAAACTGAGTGGGTAAATGGAGATGCAGTGGTCTCAGTAGTGATGGATTTCCCCGGTCTGGCTGTAAACAGTGAAAAGGAAAAAATCCCTTTGGGTAGATTTCATTACAGACTATTCATTCTTGTCAACTGTCACACACTCAGAAATTGCACTCTTTCAACTTGCTCTTATGCCACACCTGAAGATTGGACCATATATAACAGGGGAAACCACTGCAAAGATTAAAATTTCACATACATTTATTGTTTACATAACAAAATTCTCATTAAAAAAGTGACCCAACAATCAATATGCTCGATATCTCAAAATTAATGAAACACAACACATTAAAAATTAATCAACTATAACATAAAAACATGTAAAGAGTAAAAAAAGGCCAGACAGATACAATATGTCTTAGCAGTTTACACATCCTTCATGTAACAATATCAATAGCATGGAAATATACAATTTATAATTAGCTTTGTTTAACCAATCCCAGATAGGCGGATTGTATACTAGAATTTGGTGTTGACGTGTGCGATGGGTCAATTTATAAATCCATCTTTCTCAAGACCAGTATATAGACTCTCTGTGCTTGTTAGATAAATTAGTGAGGTCACCTGCTTCAATACGGTACACTCCCTTTATCGTATTCTTAATCATCTGTACATTAGGGATGTAGATCATAACCCAGGATTGATTGGAATATCCCTGTATTGTAACTTAGAGCTGTATATATCCGGGGTCCTGGTTAGGACAATGAACGCAAGGTTTCAAAACGATGTTGTTTGTATTGCGGAGAATCTTTCATATAATCACCCCTTTGGCAGAGGACGATAGTAATAGAGAAACTGGTTATCCCTCTGATTACAAATCCACTTCAGTTGCTTATTTATTAGAGCAGAAGTCTTGCTCACCGACCGTCCCTTTAATAATTAGGGTCGAGTTTCTGCAATCAGGGGTGCTCCTGCGTACGTTCTTTCCACACTAATAAAACGTCTGTAAACACACACTCGTCAAACAAGCTGGTATTCCTTCTGTTTTAAAGCCTCGCCAGCCAGCATCTGCAGAACCCTACCAGTAGTGTTAATTATGTGAAGTCTGTGACAACTTGATACATTGATGGTTTAAACCAAGGTGTGTGGTGTGGCATTTCACATTTTTCGTTTATCTGCTGTTTTTACAGTCTTTTCCACTTTCAGTGAATGCAGTTGCAATATTTGCTGCATGTGCTATTGCCTCTTGTGTAATGTCCATCAATTGTTCTTTCGCGTTTCTGTTTGCATCTTTTTGCATTCTTCTCGCGTAATAACAGCATGCACTAATTAATCAAGTGGCTATGGGATAAGACTGCATGCTCATGGCATGCACATTACCACTTGATCGGGTTATGGCGCGATATATATCAGGGAGGGATGTATGACGTTACAACGCAAACTTTTACAACGTCTACCTTTACATCGAAAGTTTTACAACGCATACCATTACAACGCAGAGTGCTATTTGGGCGCTGGGTAGTGAATAGTTTAATTTACTATTCCAACTCCAGTCCCCGTGGATAGTAGGGAAGGTGTTGGATAGTACATTAAACCTATTCCCTATCCTAGAGCGCCCCCCAGCACAATGCGTTGTAATGGTTTGCGTTGTAAAAGTTGCGTCGTAAAGGCACTGTGCGGTAAAAGGTGCGTTGTTAAGGATGTATACCATCAGGGAGTCCATTTTACCCGGGAACCAGCACTCTGCACCTTGCCTCAGGGGACCACATCTTGTGGCAGAAACCTTGCTCCATCACATCCCCCACCCTGCATCGCGCCTGGTGGCGCCAATGCGTCCTTGTTTGCGCTGGAGGCACATAAAGCAGTTTCTGGGTCCCATGGCGCGGGAGCCTGTTTTACCGGGGAACTAGCAATCTGCACCTTGCCACTTTTAGGGGGGTGGGAGCGCACCAGACACGCCCCAACGTAATTACCTCTTGCATGATGGTTCATGTAGTTCATTATTTCTCGCTGAATTCAATTCAAAGTGTTCATAGCCAGTGCTGTATTATTAGTTTCAATTCGTATCCCTAGACACGTGTTTCATGATTCCTCAATCGTCAGTAGGGAAAAAAAGCAAGCAAGGCACAAAGGCACTTTGACATCCTGTGGCGTCAGGACAGCGGACCCAGCAGCCCTCACACTCACCTCTCGCCGCACCCGCTCCGCGGGTGCCGCGTCGCGCTGTTCCAAGCGCCAGCTGCTGACTGAGGGCTTCAAGGCGGCTTAGGGTGAGAGGCTCGGCGGGGCTGCGAGCGTGCGGGGACTCGGATTACCAGGAGTCCCTGCGAGACCGGGGAAGAGCATCCGGTCCGCTCTCCCTGCCGGCCCGCCCCCCGCCTTTTGCAGCTATTTAAGGCTCCTTTTTCCCTTCTCCATCGGGACACCTATCCTTTTTGAAAGCAAGGCACAAAGGCACTTTGACATCCTGTGGCGTCAGGACAGCGGACCCAGCAGCCCTCACACCCACCTCTCGCCGCACCCGCTCCGCGGGTGCCGCGTCGCGCTGTTCCAAGCGCCAGCTGCTGACTGAGGGCTTCAAGGCGGCTTAGTGTGAGAGGCTCGGCGGGGCTGCGAGCGTGCGGGGACTCGGATTACCAGGAGTCCCTGCGAGACCGGGGAAGAGCATCCGGTCCGCTCTCCCTGCCGGCCCGCCCCCCGCCTTTTGCAGCTATTTAAGGCTCCTTTTTCCCTTCTCCATCGGGACACCTATCCTTTTTGAAAGCAAGGCACAAAGGCACTTTGACATCCTGTGGCGTCAGGACAGCGGACCCAGCAGCCCTCACACCCACCTCTCGCCGCACCCGCTCCGCGGGTGCCGCGTCGCGCTGTTCCAAGCGCCAGCTGCTGACTGAGGGCTTCAAGGCGGCTTAGGGTGAGAGGCTCGGCGGGGCTGCGAGCGTGCGGGGACTCGGATTACCAGGAGTCCCTGCGAGACCGGGGAAGAGCATCCGGTCCGCTCTCCCTGCCGGCCCGCCCCCCGCCTTTTGCAGCTATTTAAGGCTCCTTTTTCCCTTCTCCATCGGGACACCTATCCTTTTTGAAAGCAAGGCACAAAGGCACTTTGACATCCTGTGGCGTCAGGACAGCGGACCCAGCAGCCCTCACACCCACCTCTCGCCTCACCCGCTCCGCGGGTGCCGCATCGCGCTGTTCCAAGCGCCAGCTGCTGACTGAGGGCTTCAAGGCGGCTTAGGGTGAGAGGCTCGGCGGGGCTGCGAGCGTGCGGGGACTCGGATTACCAGGAGTCCCTGCGAGACCGGGGAAGAGCATCCGGTCCGCTCTCCCTGCCGGCCCGCCCCCCGTCTTTTGCAACGCCCATATAACATTACTAAACTCCCGCAGCGCGGGACGCAGCGCCGGGGCGAAGACCGGGCTAAGACCGGGCCGTTTGAGGCCGTTCGAGGTCTTGGAGGTCAGGGCAGGGCCACCCCCCTTGGGTTTTATTCATCATTTGTATTGTTACCTGTGTTAATCCCATTACGTACTCCTGTTTCCTGTTGTGTCAACGATGTGTTCACGGGGAAGTCGGAGCAAAACTGCCATGGGTCTAAAAAAACCTAGTGGGACTTTGGATGATTTTCTCACAAAGACTAACTTGGCTATTGATGCCGAAATAAATAAAATGCAGCACAGGGTTTCCCTTGAATTAGACGCTGCGCGTAAACTCTCTATGGACATTGCTTCCTCTAAAAAATCGTCTATAGGAAAGCTGGCTTTAGCCTTAACTCCTGAGCGCTCATCTGGTCCCCGCCCCTTGATTATAAAGGCTGATATGCATCACCCGCCACCTACATCTCCTCTTAAACAAGTTAAGGATTCTTTTCCAACTGCTATAGAGGTGCCTGTACCATCTATCTTTGTGGCGGGCAAAAGATCACCAAGAACAATTGTTATGCCCAAGTCCGCTGCTATCTCTAGAAAGGCAGCCCTTCAGCGGAAAAAAATTCTGGCTAGGTCTGTCTTTGCTCGTAAAAAGGCAAGGATTGCCCGTTCCCAGTTTTTTAATAATCGACGACCATTGGGTATACCAGGGACCGGGAATGTTAAAGATAAAGTTGACTCAGCACCACCGAGTAGTGACATTAGTCTTGCCCTAAGTGATGTTGAGTTTAAATCCCTAGTGGTAAACTCCCAGGACAACCATAAAACAGTACAAAATACGTGTAGATTGAGCGAGGCTGAGGGGGATAGAAGGAGTGACGAGGAATTTTTAAAAATTGTATGGGACACACTCAAAAAGTTACTTAATCCCCTTGAACTGAGACTTTCCCGTATGGAAAACCATTTGTTAGAAATGGACAAAACTATAGTTACATTGGCTAGCCTTAGTCTCAAGCAAATGGAAGCGAGGGTCACGCAGGATGAGTGCTCAACATTACAGCCACTAGTGGTAGACCACCCGGCCCCCCCTATCATAAACTCCAAACCTGTACCAAAACCTCGTACAATAGTTGGAGATAGTGCCATTAATTCTTCTAATCTTAGCCTCTGCTCCCTGCCCCAGGACCCAATACAACCCAAACCCACACAACAAGCTTGCCCTGCCAAACCTACAAATCCATTAAAGGCGAGGGCTCATATTAGCTCACAACAGAACACAACAGGTCTTAAACCCAGGCTTCAACCTGTCGTACAACGTTCTAATCATTTGATTAACAAGTATCGGCCACCCTTAGAATCCAGTCGTTCAAATTTTCGTGGTGGCTACATTGATCTACCTCCTGAGGCCAGTTCATATGTCATCATACTTACCGGTGTACCCACTCTTGACCATCAAACAAAAGAGGACCCTTGGTCTCTTAAAAATAAGGTCATTCACTGGCTTAACAAGAATAGACAGCTACCTAGTCACCTAAGAAGCCAGGTCTTAATGGTGCGAAGAGTACCATGGGTTGGACGCACTAATAAAAACATTTCCGGTGATTGTATAGTGGTGTCATTTGCTGATCCCAACACAGCACAGCACCTTTGTTCATGGGCCTCTTGTGAAGGTGATCAGTCAATCATTGCTAGACCCCTCACCTTTTTTTATCCCCCACAACGGCAATTTGACATGGGAGGGTCTTGGACGACAATCCAAAGGCCCAGGTACAAAGGTTTTGGACATGGTGGGCCCACACAGAGCACTGGGTGGCAAGGTGTGCCTACTTTCAACATGTTTGGCTGTTTGGATGAGGTCGACTGACTTGGGGGGAGGGTTGCTTTGAAACATCTAGTCGATCTCACCTCGCCCTCCCGGGTACCACTTAGAATAGGTTGTTCCATGTTGCCATATGGCATATTACCTTTAGTGGATTCTGCTGGTGATGGAATTTTGATTGAGTCTGGAGTTCCGGGGAATATTGATATCTTTAATTCTAGTGATCCACCTAATGTAATTAACTTGGCCTCCTGGAACATAGCAGGCTTAAGGGGTCGCCTGGACAACGACGATTGGGTTGATTTCATCACTACTCAAGATATCATCGTTTTCCAGGAAACCTGGTCAGTTGATCCCCTGTTCAGAGTGGGCTTTCTAAACTTTTATACACCTGCTTTGCAGGGTCTTAGGGGCAGGCCATCAGGTGGGTTAACCATATGGATAAAAAGCTCACTCGGCTTTAGTGTGAGGGAAATCCAGGTGAAGAACCCCGATCTCCTTTGTCTATTATTAAGTAAGGAGAATTGCAAGGATATTCTCTTAATTAATATCTATGCCCGGGGCTGTCAGGGTGGAAAAAAACAACCCATCCTTAATGACCTGGATGCCCTCCTAAATGAGCAGAAAAGTGACCAACTCGTTTTAGTGGCTGGCGACTTGAACTGCTCATTTGAACCCATTATGAATCTTGTGGAGGATATAGGGCTGGAGGATGATATTGTCTGGAACATTCCCCCACTGGCTATATCTAAGGGTGTTAGGAGTACGGAGGCTGCCTTTCACTGGCTTGGACTATGTCTGGAATGGGGGTTCCGGGCGGTGAATGGGCGTTGCCCATCTGATAAGACGGGCAAACCAACCTTTAATAATGGGATTGGTGTGAGTCGTATTGACTATATTTTGGTCAATATTGATTCCTGGGACACAGTAGTGGACATGTCAATCGGAACAAGGCCAGAGAGTGATCATGATCCGCTCTTACTTGTATTTAAGGTCCCGGGTCTAGGGCCCCTCCAGGTAGAAACAGCTTGCATTACATCAGACCTTGTTTTGAGTGACAATAGAAGACGGGTTCAATGGCCTAGGGTCATAGCCGATCAGGAGCTCATCAGTCAAATAGAAAAACTTGTCCTCGAAACCAGAGACAAGATGTGTGCATCTTCACCTGATGACAGGGCAAAACCCACTATTGTTGATCTCCACGAGGCATGTTTTCTGGCCATTAAAGAATTGCTCACTAGGCCTTATAGAAAACAGAAAGTGAAGCAACCCAAAGGTTGGTATAACAAAAATTGTAGAGAGGCCCACAGCACCCTAATTGCCGCTGTCAAATCAAGAAACACCCTAGAAATTAGGACAGCGCGACAGGCTTATAAGCATATTATTTGGGAAGCAAAAAGGGAATGGGACGATTCATATTGGCTGGAACTCCTCAAAGCCTGTGAATCGTCTAACCAGATTAAGTTTTAGGAGTTGGTGAGGTGGGGTCGGGGATCTGACTCACTTACTCCGGAAAATTATGTTTCTTCTGCTGATTGGGTGGAATTTTTTTCCTCTCAATTTAAAGACCCAAACATTGTTCACTCAGTTGTTGAGCCTGGAGTAGGGATCTCATCAGTAGTTTATGGGGATATCCTTAACTTCTGTACCTCTGATACTGAACATGCTTTACGCTCAGTCCAGTCCGGGAAAGCCCCAGGCATAGATGCTGTTCCTGCGGATCTTTTTAAATTAAATCTAGAATTATGGGTCCCATATATAACAGCTTTAGCAAATTCTATTGCAGCGGGAGCAAGGGTGCCACAATCTTGGAAAGGGGCCGAAATACTTCCGGTACACAAGAAAGGGGACCGATCTTCTCCGAAAAACTATCGCCCCATCAGTTTGATTGATACTATTCAGAAAGTGGTATCAAGAATGGCCCTAGTTAGAATTCAGGGGTGGATTGAGCTGAACAATGTACTCTCCCCCATGCAAGCAGGATTCAGATCAGGTACTAGCACCCTAGATCAGGTGTTCCGCCTTACCATGTTATATTGGAAGGTGGTCCTTCTGGGTGGAGGTGTCATGTACGCTGCCTTTGTAGATCTCAGGTCGGCTTTCGACCTGGTTCCAAGGGCCAAGCTATGGGATGCCCTTAGAGTTATGGGCCTTCCACTGGAACTTCTAGAGCTGGTTAGGCGTCTACACGAGGATAATTTTGCCCGTGTAAGATGGGGGAAACAGGGTCAGGTAACTGCTAACTTCCCTGTCGAACGTGGGGTTCGGCAGGGTTGTGTTTTGGCACCCACGCTATTCCTCCTGTTCATTAATCGGGTGGTTGCTTTCTTTAATGAAACACAAACTGATGCACCCACCCTGGGGGGGGCCAAGTACCCCATGTTAATATTTGCCGATGATACCTTGCTCCTTTCGAGGACTCGGAGTGGCCTCCAGGCAGCCTTAAATAGATTCTCAGAATTTTGTACAGAAAATGACCTTCAGATTAACGCTGATAAAACCAAATTTATGGTTTTTAATAAAAACAAACAAATCACAAGTTCATTTTTATTAGGAGGTGTCCCTATTGAACAGGTCAAAGTCATGTCCTATTTAGGCGTGACTCTTGACCATCAATTAAATTGGAATCCTCAGCTGGAGGTTTTAATTTTAAAATTTGTCCGCCTTACTGGCTGCTTGTTAAAGGAAAAAAAAAAAACCTTGACAAAACGCATTACACCGGCGTTAAAAATCTATGAGGCCAAGGTCAACGCAGCCACTTTGTATGGTGCAGACATTTGGGGCTACAAAAGCTTGACAGCATTGACCATAGCACAGAATAAGTTCCTTCGGAGTCTTGTTGGGCTTCCGCAATCGACACCTATAAAACCACTGCTCATGGATTTAGGCTGTAGACCCCTGGATGAGATGGCACAGTACCGGCTTGTCGCTTTTTGGCGACGACTCTGGACGACTCAAGAGCTTAGTCTCTTTGCCCATGAACTGTGCGAAATTAGATCATTGTGGGGAGCCAGTAAAATCCCTTGGTTGCGGGAGGTCAAACAGATTCTGTACTCCATGGGCCTTCCTGAATTATGGTTACATCCTGAATGTGCTAGGTTCCCCTCCAAAGTAGAATTTAAAGAGCTGTTTTGGGCTACAAAGAAATCTGCATTGGTTTTGCTCTCATCAGAGAATAGCCTAACGGGATTGTTTTTAACACATAAGATTATACCATCCCTTGAGCCTTTTTGGGATTTGATATGCAAAGCCCTTGACCGCAAGCTGTATTTCCAGTTTCGGGTGGGAACGTTGCCGATCAACTCCTTTACTGCAAAATGGACAAAGTCTTCTACTTCCAAGTGTCCCTTTTGCCCTGATCAGGTTGAGAGTATTGGCCACATATTTTTTGCTTGCCCAGCATATCGCTTGCCTCGACTAAAATGGCTGCAACCAATTTGTAAAACTTTAAATTGTGTGGAGAATCGCACTGCCCTGTTGAAATTACGCGACATGCGCAATGAAAAATCTGTGATTTGTGTTGCTAAATTTCTGGGGTGGATGTGGCTGATACGTGTAAAGAACGTGTAATCCTGTATTAACTCGTTTTTTAATCTGTTTCTAAATTTTGTATGCTGCTCTTGGGCATTTTCTCTTTTTATAGTTGGGGTTCCTTGAAATATGTAAAAATGTCGATATTTTGTAAATGTTTTTATTCTGTGGTCTTTTATGAATTTTATTCGAAATAAAGACTTATGAACTTGAAAACTTGCAAAGTTCATAGGATGCAGGGCATGCTGCCTCATCTCTCAGGACCAGTTCCACTCACAGCATGAAGGCGCAGGCTCCCGAGCTCGTCAGCTCACAAGAATTGATACTTTTAGGGGGGTGGGAGCGCACCAGACACGCCCCAACGTAATTACCTCTTGCATGATGGTTCATGTAGTTCATTATTTCTCGCTCAATTCAATTCAAAGTGGTCATAGCCAGTGCTGTATTATTAGTTTCAATTCGTTTCCCTAGACGCGTGTTTCATGATTCCTCAATCGTCAGTAGGGGAAAAAAGCAAAGTTCATAGGTTGCAGGGCATGCTGCCTCATCTCTCAGGACCAGTTCCACTCACAGCATGAAGGTGCAGGCTCCCGAGCTCGTCAGCTCACTAGAATTTGATACTTTTAGGGGGGTGGGAGCGCACCAGACACGTCCCAACGTAATTACCTCTTGCATGATGGTTCATGTAGTTAATTATTTCTCGCTCAATTCAATTC
This sequence comes from Lissotriton helveticus, assembly GCF_964261635.1. NCBI lineage: Eukaryota > Metazoa > Chordata > Amphibia > Caudata > Salamandridae > Lissotriton > Lissotriton helveticus. Next base: position 1,415,799,410 of record NC_136059.1, on the reverse strand, counting down.
AAAGTGTTCATAGCCAGTGCTGTAATATTAGTTTCAATTCGTATCCCTAGACACGTGTTTCATGATTCCTCAATCGTCAGTAGAAAAAAAAAAAAGCAAAGTTCATAGGTTGCAGGGCATGCTGCCTCATCTCTCGGGACCAGTTCCACTCACAGCATGAAGGCGCAGGCTCCCGAGCTCATCAGCTCACAAGAATTTGATACTTTTAGGGGGGTGGGAGCACACCAGACGCGCCCCAACGTAATTACCTCTTGCATGATGGTTCATGTAGTTCATTATTTCTCGCTCAATTCAATTCAAAGTGTTCATAGCCAGTGCTGTATTATTAGTTTCAATTCGTATCCCTAGACACGTGTTTCATGACTCCTCAATCGTCAGTAGGGAAAAAAAGCAAAGTTCATAGGTTGCAGGGCATGCTGCCTCATCTCTCAGGACCAGTTCCACTCACAGCATGAAGGCGCAGGCTCCCGAGCTCGTCAGCTCACAAGAATTTGATACTTTTAGGGGGGTGGGAGCGCACCAGACACGCCCCAACGTAATTACCTCTTGCATGATGGTTCATGTAGTTCATTATTTCTCGCTCAATTCAATTCAAAGTGTTCATAGCCAGTGCTGTATTATTAGTTTCAATTCGTATCCCTAGACACGTGTTTCATGATTCCTCAATCGTCAGTAGGGAAAAAAAGCAAAGTTCATAGGTTGCAGGGCATGCTGCTTCATCTCTCAGGACCAGTTCCACTCACAGCATGAAGGCGCAGGCTCCTGAGCTCGTCAGCTCATAAGAATTTGATACTTTTAGGGGGGTGGGAGCGCACCAGACACGCCCCAACGTAATTACCTCTTGCATGATGGTTCATGTAGTTCATTATTTCTCGCTCAATTCAATTCAAAGTGGTCATAGCCAGTGCTGTATTATTAGTTTCAATTCGTATCTCTAGACACGTGTTTCATGATTCCTCAATCGTCAGTAGGGAAAAAAAGCAAAGTTCATAGGTTGCAGGGCATGCTGCCTCATCTCTCAGGACCAGTTCCACTCACAGCATGAAGGCGCAGGCTCCCGAGCTCGTCAGCTCACAAGAATTTGATACTTTTAGGGGGGTGGGAGCGCACCAGACACGCCCCAACGTAATTACCTCTTGTATGATGTTTCATGTAGTTCATTATTTCTCGCTCAATTCAATTCAAAGTGTTCATAGCCAGTGCTGTATTATTAGTTTTAATTCGTATTACTAGACACGTGTTTCATGATTCCTCAATCGTCAGTAGGAAAAAAAAAGCAAAGTTCATAGGTTGCAGGGCATGCTGCCTCATCTCTCAGGACCAGTTCCACTCACAGCATGAAGGCACAGGCTCCCGAGCTCGTCAGCTCACAAGAATTTGATACTTTTAGGGGGGTGGGAGCGCACCAGACACGCCCCAACGTAATTACCTCTTGCATGATGGTTCATGTAGTTCATTATTTCTCGCTCAATTCAATTCAAAGTGTTCATAGCCAGTGCTGTATTATTAGTTTCAATTCGTATCCCTAGACACGTGTTTCATGATTCCTCAATCTTCAGTAGGGAAAAAAAGCAAAGTTCATAGGTTGCAGGGCATGCTGCCTCATATCTCAGGACCAGTTCCACTCACAGCATGAAGGCGCAGGCTCCCGAGCTCGTCAGCTCACAAGAATTTGATACTTTTAGGGGGGTGGGAGCGCACCAGACACGCCCCAACGTAATTACCTCTTGCATGATGGTTCATGTAGTTCATTATTTCTCGCTCAATTCAATTCAAAGTGTTCATAGCCAGTGCTGTATTATTAGTTTCAATTTGTATCCCTAGACTTTGAGGTCGATAAAATGAGTACCATTGAGTTGGGTAACAATATACATCTGTTATTTTAGCACCAAGATGCCCCGTTGCTTGGGTGAACATGCGCTTTACAAATCCACAAGTTATGGTATACAGCCTCCATCAATTGCCTATAATCTCGAGATGGTACAAAGTACTTTTATTAGTACACAGACTGATGTTGCATCTTCTACATCAACACAGTGTCTTCAGGAATGCACTTTTTGATACCGTTGTTGATACTGTTTTTGTTCGAATTAAAGAGTTGATAGACAAGAACTTCAACTCGCTTTGGGAACGCTTAGACCATTTGGATACCATACTGAACAAAATGAGTGGACAACAAGAGTCTACTCAGACTGTTGCTACCGCAGGGGAGGATATGCCCTTATTATTTGATGCTGGGTCGAGACCTGATCCATTGATCCCAATCCCACTGCTTCTCAAATGCCTTTCGCCTGGAATCCCATGTGTAAAATGTAGCAAAGTAAAGGAATTCTTTATACCCAAGCTTAATGATGAGCAGGAAAATCGAACCTCTTTTAAAAATGCACAAAACTAGGATCTAGGACTGCTCAAAACCTGCCCTCCACAAGCCAGTCTGATCCAGTGATTAGTCTATTCAGGGAGAACTCAAAGTCAGGCAGTAGCTTACCTAACCCCAAGAGAAAGGGACACTATGAGTCTAATATGGAGGTCCTAGAACTGCTGCCAGAAGCATGCCCCTATGTTTTAGTGCTGACAGGGGTGCCAACCCTCAAGAAAGAACAGGGGGAGACCTGGCTTCAATTATGTAACAAATGTGTGGACTGGCTATCCAAACACAGGAGGTTAAGGTGTCAGATATGAATAACATCATCATGGTAAGAAGAGTAGGTTGGGTGGGGGTGTCACCGAAGAACATCGAGGGGGACTGCATTGTGATTAACTTTCGCATGTCGTCCATGGTTAGATCATTATTGAGGGCACAGGAAGACTTTACTACCAATTCCACACATATCTACCCATTACCGTTGGGCTATTTTTATAAGCTGGTCCCTGAGCCCTTGATAAACAATGCCCCATACCCATTAACGCACAACAGGTTCCTACCATGGTCTGATCTGGATAACCAGGATGGCTTAACGCCACCTTTGGTAACCAATGAATCCACTCTCACACCTAATACAGACGTGCATCCCCTAGAGCCAATTGAATATGTTATGTTAAATAAAGTAACTAATGATTGCAATTTAAAAGTACTAAGTTGGAATGTCGCTGGTTTAGAGTCAAAAATATATTTTCCAGATTGGCTAGATATAGTACAAGAGCAGGACATTCTTATGTTTCAGGAGACCTTGGCTACGCTACATTTATATATTGAAGGGGTTGAATGTTTTAACACTCTTGCCCCCATTCCTAAGCTTGGTCGTCCATGTGGTGGCCTTTCGAATTTGGGTCAATATTGCTGCTGGAGGTAGTGTAAAGGTTTAAAACGAAAAAGATGATTTCAAGCGTTAATATATAGAAGGGCTGTATATATATGTTTAGTTCATTTCTACAATATTGATTTTTATCCTCCACCTAACATAAATGTTGTTAATTTGTTCAACTTTATTTCATCCCTACAATTCCATAACAGATTTGGTAATACTGTTGGTATATGTTTGGGGGGTGAGTTTAACAGCAACATTCCTAGGGATATCACCTCAATTAAAAGGGTCTAATACTAAGATACATCAATGTAATAGGGGTATTGAATTAAGTGATCATTTGTTTAATCATAATCTGATCAATGTGATGGAAATTGCTGCGGTAACTAACAACAATGACCTTCCTGAACCGACATTTAGAGGAAGGGATAGCGCAGTTACTATAGATTACGTTTATTGTTCCCCTATCCATGACGATTGATTAATGAAAGCCAAGGGTGTCCCGACTACTCATGGCAACCACAATCCTATTATAATAGAACTGAGTATTGCTTCAAAGCCGATATACCCTAATGAGTGTGGTGCCAGGAACTTGACACCCTCTACAGATAATTTAAGATTGGTTTGGCGTAGAGTCAACTACACAGATCTCTTTTCTAAGAAGGTCAGGGACTACCAGAGTTTTATTGATTCATGTTTGTCATTACATGATTTTTACCCAGAGGTAATTGGTGCCTTCTCAAAACTATGCGAGGTAATTAAATCTATACTATCTAAACCAATCCCGAGAGTCCACAGGGGCGAAGATGGTTTAATGGCGAATGTTCACTAATTAATAGACAGCTTCGTAGGGCACTCTCAACAATCCCCAGAAATCCCTCCCTTGTTTAATCATTAAGGAAAAAATATAAAATAGCCGCTTCACAAAGGAAAGAAGAACTTGTGAATGAGCGCTTGGACACACTAGCACAGGCCGCCATACTAAATAATGGAAATGCTTTCTGGGCTGCAGTTAAAGACATGAGATCCCTTGGCCAACCATTGTCTTCGATAAGCTGCAACATAACTAGTTAGGAATGGGTAGCCCATCCTTCTATGATCTACTCAGTACCAACACAGAATGAGGCGTCTATAGAGTATCAGGCCTCCTTGGGGATTTCAATATCTTTACAGGAAGTTGAAGATGCTATTAATCAAGTATGGTAAATAATGCCCCAGGACTAGATGGGTTGCCCATTGATCTGATTAAGTTTAAACCTGAGTTCTGGGTGCAGCTTTTATTAAACGTTTTTAATAATTTAACTAATGCTCCACTTCCAAATACTTGGTCAACAAGTACTATTGTACCAATGTTCAAAAAGGGCGACCATTCCAAGCCTAACTCTTTTAGGCCAATCTCCCTGATAGACAATACTATGAAAATCTTAGGGAGGATTTTGTATAACAAGATAAAGACATGGGCCAAGGAGGATTGCATTTTACAACCATGCCAATTGGGATTTAGAAGTAAAGTAGGTACTACTGAACAGTGCCTGAATCTCAATTTAATTATTGTGAAGAGTACTGTGGCCCGGCAATCCCCTGTATATTTGGCTTTTATGGATCTCACCTCGGCCTTTGATTTTCTTAACCGGTCTCCTTTATGTTACTGTATGCTGACAATGCGGTCCTAATGGGCCGAACACCTAATGCCTTAAATATAGTTTAGATTTGTGTTCTAATTTGAAAAATTCTTTTTGATGTCTTGTGGGCCAAAAAAGTATCTTTTAAACACTATTGCTGTAGACAATCAAAAATGACAATGCACCAGCATTTTTCCCTACTTGGGGCTAGTTTTTTTCTGCCACCAGTTCTTGGGTTGACATGTGGCATATAGCAGGAATAAATTTACCAAAGTTATTAGTTCATTTCTTGGTTTACCACACCCAAAAAGGACAGGGATAATGTAAGCGGTCTTGAAAATGTATAAAACACAGTACATTCCAACAGCGACATATGACGCAGAGGTATGGGGCTACACAAAGAGTAACAGTATCCAGCTCCCAGAAAATAGATTCTGCCATAAAATCTTGGGAGCACCGATCTCCACCTCACAATATATTTGCCATGCCAAATTAAAACTGCACTATGTTGAAGATCACAAGGCTCGCCCTGCCCTTTTTTGGCTCGCTATCTGGAAAAAACCCTGCAGCGTCCCTCACTAGAGAGATAATAAGAGACTGTCTCAAGTGTGATAAGGGAAAAGAAATACCATGGCTTGCCGCAGTGAGGGAGAGCTTGAGTAGTATCAACCATGCATTGGTTTATACAAATCCCACCAAAGTTGATGGTACAAATAAAAAAGTCCTCTGGGGGATCTTTATCATCATTACAGAACTATAAGACACGAAAGGGAGGCCCAGAAAACGTCTGTAGCAATGTATATGTCCATTGTGGATGTATCAAATATACCATCTAGTTATCTTTTTAAAATTAATAGGTCGTTGGGAGAGAGGACTCCTCTTCCGTTTAAGGGCTGGCACAGTTACATTTTTATTGTGGTTCCCTTTGGGGTACACTGCTAATTTAGATCAATTACCAAGCCCATTTGATTATAGGAGTGGGCAAACAACACCCACTTCCTATTTTTTTGTACGTTCTACAAAGAATGTACAAAAAAGTTCCTGATCCCATTTTTTAAAAACATCTAGCCTATTCATTTAGATGCAGCCTACATGAAAATTCGTAAGTTGTAAGATGATGAATTAACTGTTCGTGTAGGCACTTTTCTCAAAATAGCAGTACGCGCCTGAAACACAATGTGCACTTTAAGAAGCTCATTTTATTGAACTAATTTGATATATTGTTCTCATGTTTCATATGAATTTAATGGATATTGTCTTGGATTAGTTTTTAATTAGCTCACAATACCTCAAATGATTTATAGGGTTTTTTATTGTTAACTATTTTTACTTGTCTTAACATGTTTTGTTATGTACGATTTTATCTTATTGTTTTTACAACTAATGAACTTGTGTACTCCCCTCAGTTATTATGCGACTTGTGCTGTTATGCAAATATTTATATCTGAATAAATATATTTTTTTAATTTGATATATTAAGTGATTTTATCACATTCCGAAACATAGAAAATGTAATTGCACATTGCACATGATGCAAAAACAGTGGCCACTTGTTCTTTATCAAAAACGAGGCTTTAATTTTTTTCTTAGCAACAGAATCAGTAACCAGATCACAGAAATAAGTGAACTACGCCTGTTTCTAACCAATATTAAGACGTTCTGGATGTAAACCTCAGCCCGAATTTAGAAATCTGTCACGGCTTGTGTAACCATCACTGTAACAAGTCCAGACTATTCATCACAGTTATGGTTGTAGTGACAATCCCCATCTCATCAGATGAAAAACTGCTGAGATTGGGCTATTTTCTTAAGTGTCTCCCTGAGGTGCCAGATATATTTTGTTTCAGAAACCATTTGCAATATCTAACTTTCTGCATCTGGCTACAATAGCATTAATCAATAATGGGAAAACTCAAACTAAAAATCAGATAAATAAAAAAACACTCATAACACCATACTTCTGGACATTCCAGAAAGTAAATAGTTTAAACGGCTTCCCGTTCTGCAACTGTAAAGATCTTAAGACGTATTCAAAGCTGCATATTCACAAGGAGCTGTCACCGAATTAACTGCACTTTATCGCAGCCAAAGTTGTGATAAATGTACCCTACCATTCACAAGCAGGTGCTAGAAAGCCCACAGCCCCACTTTTCCCGCGATAGCAGCCGCATAACACATCACCACAGAGGACCCCCGCAACTATCGCTAATGAGATGCAGAGTAGGCGTTTCCATGCAGAAACACATGAAAAAACAGCAACACCACTTTCACAACGAACTGACAGAGCCGCGAAACAAGTGATAAGTCACTTTAACCGCAGATATTTAACACCTGCCGCAAGCAGGTATAAAGATGGACCACTAGCTGCCATTGGCAAAGGAGCCCCGAACACAGCCACATCCAAAGAACGAACAACGCCATGGAGCTACTCATCATGCAGCTTGGAGCCCCAACAGGGCCACAAGACCCACTGCCACCACCCCCTGGACCCGGACCCGCCCCCCCCCCCCAGACCAACACAGAGGCAGCGCAGAGTACAACAGCGGACATACTGAAAACGCACCACTCTCACAGACCTAACGCCAGAGGAAGTCATTGCCCACTACAGGCTCAAAAGGACAACCATTCACCGTATCCTGACCCACATTGGCCACAGGCTGACTGTCCCAACACAGCGGAGAACCAACATTCCTCCACAGACAAAGCAACTGGCTGTGCTGCACCTGTTGGCCTGGTATTTTCCAACCAACAACTGCAAGAGTCGGAGGATTCTCACAGCCAGCCCTATGAAAGTTCATCACATCTGTCCTGGATGCCATCCTCAGCTTCATACCCCAGTACCTTCACTTCCCCAACACTGAGCATGAACAGCTGGAGACAAAGAAAGGCTTCTACACCACAGCCGGATTCCCGGCTGTGTTGGGGGCAATAGACTGCACACATGTCCCACTTGTGCCCCCTGCGGATACCGCCACCTCTACCGCAACAGAAACCACACGCATTCCTTCAATGTGCAGGCAATAGTGGACCACCGGGGACTCTTCACCAATGTCGTCACCAACTACCCAGGCAGTCATAAGGATTTAGTTAAAAAAGATGACTATATTGCAAAAAGCCACTCAAAGAACTTCTCAATGTAACATTAAAACTTTATTTCACAACTATATCAGGAGGAACCAATGTGCTCAACCAACAAACACCCCTTTGAGATATCTAGGTTTTAGTGCAGGTTTTAGTGTGGCCACGTAACTGTTATCACTGCTCATGAGAACCTCGAAACGCATATTCCACATGAACTAATTACATGCCTATGTTCCATGGGGCCATTGAGCTCATTGTAAAGTCCTGGGCTCTAGGCCCACATACTTAGCAAATAACTATGACACGGACACTTGGTCCAGTACTCAGAACTGGCCCAGGGCACCTGTGCCTGGCCCCTTTTATTAGCAGGGTCACCTGACCGGTGACCCCTGTGATGGGTGTGTGTACAGTGTTGGTGGAACACTAGAACGTTTCCAGCAGGACAACACATCCCTCACAAACTTTTTTTTTTGACAATCAATTTTATTGAGTTTTGACTTTGACAACAAACAGCACCATTCAGAGCTACGTAGTACATTAGCAGGATAGGGGAAAAACACATCACAATGACATCAAGATCACAGAAAGAAATCCAGAATAGCATAACCATGAGCACCTGGAGAGTGGACCACATCATCCTCTCATTTGTCGAGTACCCCAATCCATTTACCCCACATGCGATGAAATTTCTCGGGGCACCTCCTGGCTACATATAGAGGCCGCTCCTGCGCAGCACACCAGTCCACCCCCGGCGCCAGCGCCTTAGAGTGGGAGGGGCGGTGTCCAGCCAGTGAGCAGCGATGTCCCTCTTGGCAACCACCAACGCAGTGTTGAGGAAGAGCTTCTAAGCCCTGGAACTGTGACACCTAGCAGGACACGCATGGGATCAAGGGGCACCTCTCAGCCCAGGACCCCTGTCAGGTCTTGTGTTAACAGTTCCCAATAGCCCTGAATCGCATTGCAGAGCCACACCATGTGATAAAAGTCAGCGCGGGGGGGGAGTAGCGGGGGCAGTTAGCATCGGGCTGAAGCTCAGCGCGGTGGAGACACAGGGGTGTAAGATAGGCGGCGTGCAAAAAATAGACTTGGACCAGGCGCAGTCTTGCTGATACCACAATCGTCCTAGGGGCCATCAGGGCGTCTCTCCAATCCTCATCCTCTAGAACCCCAAGCCAGCCCTCCCACTTCTCTCAGAGCAGGGAAAGGGAATTGGGGGTATTGTTGACGAGTGAGCGGTAGATCCGAGAGACTCCACCCTTCCCCAGATGCCCGGTCAGGACTTGCGCATCAGGCGGGCTATATTCGGGCAGAGACGTGCAATCTGGAATGTGGGAGTGGAGGGCGTGGCGCAGCTGTAAGTAGCGAAAGAATTGAGAGGGATGGAGGGAATGCCTAGCCTGTAAATCTAGGAAGGATCGGATATGGTACCGCTCCAGAAGTCACCCAAGAAGGATATCCCGATGAGGTCCCATTGTCGAAACCCTGACAGGGAGGCAACTTCGCAAAGCCTGGTGCCACACCTCAAGGTAGTGTAGCGAATCAGCCTGCCCACCCATTGAGTATGTTGTAATGAAGCATGTAAAGCCAAGAATGCTCCGCGTGTGACCTCAGGAAGAGCACGAGGAACCGTAGCCCCATAAAGCATCCCCTGGATAGAGGAGAAGCCCAGGATGTGTAGTTCCAAGCAATACGCCGGGTCGGACCAGACGCCATTAAACCAATCGTGGATGGTGAGTAGACGAGTCGCTAAATAGTAGAGGTAGAGGTTCATCGTTCTGAGACCTCCATCAAAAGGTGGGATTCGGCATTTGGCCAGAGACAGTCTGGACCTCTGACCCCCCTAAAGGAATTTCGTGGCCATGCCATCCATCTCCCGGAACCAAGATCTAGCAAAGGAGAGGTGTGTGTTCTGGAGCATATACAAAAAAGGGGGAGGATCATCATTTTGTATAGGGGGATCCTGCCCAAGGGGTTCAGTGGCAGCGTGCGCAACTTAAGGAGGTCGGCGCGGATCAGCTTAACCAGCGGGGTGACATTGAGCTCCCATGCGAGGACAGGGAGAAGGGAAATCCAAATCCCCAAGTACTTGAAAGACAGCCGCCGAAGCGGAATCGACGACTGACAATCAAAGCTCTGACGTGAGAGATGTAAAGGGACAAGGACCGACTTGGACCGGTTAAGCCGCAGGCCGGATGCTTGTTCAAAAATAGCCAGGGCCCGAAGGCAGCGAGGTCCCGATCGAGCAGGGTCAGCCAAAAACAGCAGCATGTCGCCCGCGTATAAAACAATCTTATCCTCTTTCGCTAGGCCGGGCCATCTCCAGCCAGTCAGGGAGTGGTTGCTGCGGACAAGGCAAGTGAACGGCTCCATAACTAGAGCAAAAAGGATCAGGGAAAGAGAGCAGCCCTGCCGCGTACCCCAACCAATGGGGAAGGGGTGGGACAGCATGCCATTAACGAGGACCTGCGCCCGGGGACAGAGATATAGTAACTGCACCAGATTGCAAAAAGGAGTGCCAACGCCCATCTGGTCCAACACCGCGTCTAAGTACCTCCAGTCGACAGAGTCGAAAGCCTTCTCAAAGTCAATAAGGAGAAGGGACAAGTAGGGGTTCAGCAGGTGTTGATTCGCAAGGGCAAGGTGAAGGCGTCAGATATAGTGTTTAGTCCCCCGGAGAGGCATAAAGCCGAATTGGTCATGGTGGACAAATTGAGCTAAATGTGGGCGAATGCGGTTGGCCAGTACGGAAGCAAAAATCTTGAGCTCCGTATTGATCTGTGAAATGGGACAGTAGTCCTAGAAGCGCTGCGAGGGGGGCTGGGACTTGGGGATCACTATGATGGTAACGAGGTCCATCTCCGGACGAAATGAGCCGCACTCTGCCGCCCCCTTGTTCATGGCTACTAGAGGTGAAAGCAGGGTGTTGCGATAGGACGAATAAAATTCCAGCGGGAGTCCGTCCGGCCCAGGAGTCTTACTCGCCACCAAGCGCGACATAGCGTCAGACACCTCCTCAGGGGTGAACGGGAGATCCAACTCAGCCGCGTCAGATTCGCTAAGGCGCGGAAGAGGGAGCTCCACCCGTTGGAGGAGGTCAGAGAGCGAAAGGCCAGGTGGCGGTGGAGTATAGAGTAGCGTAGTAAGAGGCAAAGCATTGGGCCACTACCACCGGCGCACGATGGAGTATTCCGTCTATGTCCGCCATTTCAGGTATGATACAGCTTCCCATTTTTGACCCCCCAGCCATTCACTCAAGCCACAGACGAACGCCAAAGAAGCTTTGCAGCTTCCAGGGAGGTCTGTCGAATCTCGTCTCACAGAAACGCCAGTCTCCGCTCCTGGACTTTAGATCTATCCCCGGGGTCCAGCGCCTCAATGAGGGTGACTTGTGCTTCCAGTTGCGTTAGCTGGGAGTCACGTGCCTCGTGGGTGAGTTTCAGCTGGCCTTTGGCGAACCCCCTAATAGTGGGCTTACCGGCCTCCCAAAGGGTGCGAGAGGAGGACACAGAGCCCTGGTTAGTGGCAAAGTAGGCACCGAGTTCAGCTCCAATGTTGTCCTTGAACTCCTCGTCTTGGAGGAACCAAGCATTGAGTCGCCAGAGCGGCCGGGAGGATGGGGGAAGGGCCCCCACATGAAGTAGCATTGGGGAATGGTCTGACAGGCCCCTCGGGAGGATAGAGATCGCCTGGAGCGCTCGGCAGTCCTGAACCGGCAGAAAAGCATAGTCTAGGCGTTCATGGGTGTATTGAGGGGCAGAAGTGTGGGTGTAGTGCCTAGCAGTCGGGTGCCACAATCTCCAGGCGTCCCCGAGACCCAAACAGGCTGCCCACGAGGAGAGGAGATTGGATTGAGCAGTCTTGGAAGTAGACGGAGAGGACTCAATGTCAAGTCCTGGTTCGATAATGGCATTAAAGTCGCCCCCCACCACAGCCAGTCCTAGGGGTAAAGCAGCGATCAGCGGTGTAAGTCCACGGAGTGTCGGAGCCAGCGGAGCAGGAGGGGAGTAGACAGACAGAAGGTTAAGTTGGCGATCCCCATGGGTTCCCTCCAAAAGAATGAAGCAGCGCTGAGTGTTGTGTGTCACCCTACTCACCACTAGGGGAAGAGCACGACGCACCACAATGGCCACCTCTCTGGACACCCTACAGAACCCAGAATGCCAGACAGCGCCGTAACCATAGCGGGTGAGGAAGGGGCAGTGTTGGCCTAGCAAATGAGTTTCCTGAAGCATGAGGATGTCCACCGCCCGACGCTGGGCGTATTTCAGGACGGTTGCACGCTTGATCTTATCCAGGAGGCCGTTAACATTCCAGGACATTAAGTGAAGTGATGAGAGCGCGTTAGAGTCATCGGGGAGGAGGAGGCCATGGGGGAGGTCGAGCCTCAGGGCGGCTCAGCTGGGGTAGTGGAGGTGTGATAATGCCCAGGGCCCGTGGATAGGGAAGTGTAGCAGTGTGCAGAGAGTGTTCACCCAAATGTAGCGGAGCAAAAGTGGTGCAGAACAACATTAACTCTAAAAAACAAAACAAACCGGAGCAGGAGCTCCAGCCCCTCCCATCCCCCCACCCCACACTTCAGGAACGGAAGAATCTGTGGGCCAAACAGTAACAGAGAACTGAAACACCAAGCTAAAAACGCTTGGATACTGGGAAAGTCGTGGAGGACTCCTTCTCACAGTAGGATGTCCATGTCTTATACCATTGGTGAACAGTTAGTGACCCATTGGAATACTGGTCTCAGTCTCAGTCGCTAGTCTCAACCAACCCCACTGGGAGTCCCAGACATCATGCGAAAGGCTAACATCTCTGTGTTGTGATCAGGCCGGCCCGGTGAGCAGCGTCGGGCTGCGGGAAAGGTCAGTGTCCGGAATATCTAACAAGGACGGCCGAGGCGAAGCCAAACTGAGGTCGGTGCGGCCCAGAGAGCCAGAGCGCGGCCTGGCCGGAGAGGCCTCCCTGGAGGGCCCAGGCACGCGTCCCTGCGAGGGGACCATCGGAGAAGCAGAGTGCGCACATCGCTGGCCCCTGTGCCTCCCAGAGCGCATGCGGCGCGGGCGAGGAGTCAGAGCGTCCGGCCGAGCGCCACCGGTGGCAGCGGGCAGAGCTTGATCCTGAGCAGGCATCCGTAGCGGGCGCTCCTCTGTTGCCCATGCCCATGCCTCCTCTGGAGTCTCAAAGAAGATGGATTTGTCATGAAAGAGCACTCGCAGCCACGCAGGGAAGAGGAACCTATATTGAATGTTAAGCGAGAGCAGCTTCTGCTTGACCTCCCCAAAGGAGCGACGCTGAGATTGGACCTCCCGGATGTAATCAGGGAAGACCATGATCATCAGGTTCTAGTGTCTGAGCAGCTGCTTCTTCCGGGATTCGGCCAGGATAGCATCCCTGTCCCGGTAGTTGAGTATCTGCAGGATAATTGATCGCGGCGGGGCACCCGGCTGCGGCTGGGGGGCAAGTGATCTGTGCGCCCTCTGGATTGGGAACCAGGGGGAGAGCGCTCCCTCGGGCATCCAGGAGCGTATCCAGCATTCCACAAAGTCCGCTGCCGACCGTGTACCACTCCCTCCGAAAATCCAACCAGGCGAAGGTTGTTGCTGTTGGCACGGTTTTCTGCATCCTCACCTCGTCGGTGAAGTTCCTGCGTGTAGAACTGGAGCCGATTCACCTGGGCCTTGAGTTGTTGAACGTCATCCTCCATAGCCGATACTCGGGACTCCGCCTCCCTAATCCGAGCATTGGTGTTCCGAAGGTCTTGCCTGATCAGTGTGATGTCGACATGGACCTCTGCAATCTTGCCCTCGACCGAGGACTGCGACGTCTGGATCGCCTGGAGAATTACAGAGGTCAGGCGCAGCAGGGGCACCCACGCCAGCAGGACCACCGGTTGCCCCAGGATCAGTGGTGGTGAACCGGTCCATTCTGGTTTGAGTAGCCGGGGTCTTGGGTATTTTGTCTCGGACCATGATGACTTCTAGGCAGTCTGGGAAGGGGGCAACGGTTCCCCGGGAGCAGTCTGGCCGGCCAGGGGCAAAGAAAGGGGATGGAAGAGGAGGGCCCGGGGCACAATCGGCTCGCGCCAACCCACACCATTCCAGACACACTCTGCGGGGCCTCAGCGGGCCTCAGAACAGCTCCTGGGTCGTCAGAGCACCAAGGATGGAGGCTAGGGGGGAGGGCACACTGGCCAGGGCCCCGCTGCGCGGGAGGCGAAGGCCAAACCCAAGGGCAGAAGCAGGGCGTCACGGCTCCAGACGACAGGATCCAGTGGTGGGACCCACGACCAGGACCTCCCCCACCGCCCGAGCCGTGCGGCCGATCCAGAGCGGGAGTAGCGGACCAGGAGAGTAGGCCCGGCAAGCGCTGGCCCTCTCCCAGTGTAGGAGAGAGCAGAGCCCCCGCTGGGTAGCCCAAGAACCACTGCCCGAGGAGGCAGTCGAGGAACCACCAACCCTCCGAGGCTCCAAGGGTGGAGGGAGGAGGGGGAGGGGAAGAGGCCCAGGACAAGCCAGAGGCTCTACGCACCGGTCCCTCCTGCAGCCCGATTGACGACCTCCCCCAGAGGCCCGCACCCCCACGGCCACCTGCACACCTCCTCACCTCTCAGACGCAAATGCAGCACAGTCCAGCACAGTACAGTCCTCCAGGAGCTCCAGGCAGCACCCCCACTACCTCCACAGTGCAGCTTCACAGATTGCCAGCAGGATCGCCATCAGCAGCCTCCCACGCAAGGCCTCCGTCAACAGCCAGATCTGCCCCAAACTCGTGCAGCCCACAGAAACAAGGCGATGGGCCCCACAGCAGGAAGGCTAGACTGCCGGTTCGTGGGGGGGTGAGGGGGGCGAGGACAATGCAGCCCCTCAGCAGCACCCGAGGTGGCTCCAATCAGACCCGGGCTCCTGAAGGCAGGGGGAGCCCGGGGAAGCAGGTAGGCATCATTCAGGCCTCCGCAGCACCAGCTGCACCCTGGCTGGTCCACAGTCACAAGGATGCACTGAAGTAATCCCCTGCAGCCTGCAGGAGCTGCAGAGACAAAGCGGCGGCTCCCCGATGCGCCCCGCACCTCACTCCTCCAGCGGGGAAGCAGCCACAGGGTGGTCGGGAGCAGCGGGAACAGCGGAGCTCTGCCCCGTCCAGGCAGACGGCGCCCGTGGTGGATCAAGGCAGACCTCGGCTCCCCGGAGACAAGGGGGGAGAGCTTGTTTGTGGGAGCGAGCCGTCTCCAACATCGATGCCCCCACCAAGGCCGCAGACCCCACAGGCAGTAGCAGGAGACCGGGGCCCAGGCGCTCTGCCACAGCACCTTCAGGAGCACAAGCCGGGGCCGGGAGCCGATGGTCGCGGTGGCAGCTGCCATTTTGGGAAGGCCGCAGGGAGGTCCAGGAAGCAGGAGGCGCCCGCCACCCCACAGATCACTAGGGAGCACGACAGCAGGGACCTTCAGACCCCCAGTTAAGCTGGACCAAATCGTGCGGTCACTGGGGTCTCAATGGCTGGCGGATGCAGAGCGGATGATGGAGCGATCCGGAGCACTTCTAAAGTGCAACCGCCATCTCGATGCTCTTGGCCACGCGCCCCTCACAAACTTTAATGAAAAGAAACAAACAAAAGTCCGACCTATGAGGGAAACAAATAACAATACACAGCGCCAATGAGTCCCTTCAGGCCATCTGCCGGACAGTGCTGGAGCTCTGGCCTTCATGGTCAGGATGCTTTAGTCCACCTCTGCAATGTAGTTCAGACCAGCCTGATCTCACGGTGTTGAAGTCTATTTACACAGTTCCAATGACGGTGCAGCTGGAGCGGGCGTGGAGTCTACTCTGGCGATCTTGCAGGCGCTCAAGCTCCGGTGGACAGCCAACCTGCAAATACAGAGGACGACCATGGTGGATGAGAGCTTTCCTTGGAGGCGATGATGCTTTTCAGTTCCCGATAGCCGAGCACCTTCAGACTTGCCTCTGCAGCCTGGATTCCCCTCTCACAGGAGTCTCCAGGAGGCCTTCCTGCCGGGCTGCCATTGGACCGTGTGGACTGTGCGGGCCTCTCGTGGGCCGCGCAAAGGCATCGATGAGGAACTGCCAACAGGACCACAGCCAAGCCGCTCATGCACCCGCAAAGGGTGGTGTCTCAGAGTCTGGGTGCTCTCGCCATCAGGACTCCAGTACTCTGCCTTCCTCTGATGGTCTTTGGGTGACCAGTCTCCATCTACGACCTACATGCTTCCCGGTGCCTGTCATGGAGCTGCTGCCGATGCATCTCTCATATATGGATTCCCCTCTCACAGGAAGTCTGTTGAGGCCTTTGCCCCTGGTTTGCCATGTGACCATGTGGGCTGCACGGGCCTTTCGTAGGCTGCACTGAGGGGTCGCTTCAGAACTCCCAACAGGGCCATGGCTAAGCCTTGTGTAACCCCAAGGGTGAATATTCCAATGGTCGGGTATGCTCATCTTCGGCAGGTTGAAGAGGACACACATAAGATTCCTGGTGGCTAGCCTCCCACGGCGCCAGGAGTGTCTCATTGACCTCTGGATGTCTTGAGTGTTTGGATCAACTTTGGTGATGTGATGCTCCTTTGATGTTCTTGGTGATGAAGCACCTGAATGATGAATATGATGATATTTGTTTATTCTACGCTTGGGCAAACAGGTGGTGTAGGTGACTTTGTGGAGTGAGGTGGACTGGAGGGACTTTGTGGCCACTTTCGGTTATCTTCTGGCAGGTGCACTTATCAGACGTGATGCCATTGATGTAAAGCAGCCTGTGGCACTTGGACGCAGATTGCGCTTGCTAGTGGCTTATGGGTGGTCCTCATGCAAAGCTGTCTCCAGTGATGACTCTGCGCCCCTGTGGCTGGATTGTGCTGATGAACACCTTCTCCAGTGCTGGCATGAGTCCTCTGTCCTGTCGCTCTTCTCCTTTTCAATCTTGCGTGCCTGTCGTGGTTATTTACCCTGTGGCGTTATGCCACACTCCTTTCCTCCTTGGTGGAGTGGCATCCTGCCACGCTCTTCTCCTTCACTAAGTGGTGTCCAGCTGCAACTGGGAGGCACTACAGGTGCACACAACACCCGGTCAACAACAATCTCAGCAACACAAACTCAAAACGTAAGATGCAACCTGGAGGCACACAGCCTTGTCAATAGGGTTGGTGGTCGCGAGCCCGGCATCATGAGAGGGAGAAAGTTCACACACCAGCAGGTAGGGGCTCGCACTGCCGTCTTCTTCAACATGCCATATGATGGGCAACGTGTGCTTGCACTGTCACTTTTTGGGTGGGGGGGTGGCTCTTACATGCCAACTGCCCTTGCAGCTTGTGGGGCAGTTGCAGGAAGGCTAGATGGTGTGAAATATGCAGCTGCAAGCAATATGCGATATGCGAGGCGCGCTGCAGTGCTAAATAAATACACCACATGTGTAATCGTTTCTACGGCACGGTCCTGACTAACTCTCAGGGGCTGGAGGGGTGTGGCTGGCCAAGCAGCGAAATGGCCGCCTCTTGAGCGAGCTCCGCCGACTGAGGCAATCATCCTTTAATAATCCTGTACTTAGAGAGAATACGAGGGCTCAACTCTCAGCCATCGGGAAGAGGAACCCCTGAGGTACCGGGTGCTCGAAATTCGGAGCCTGAACTGCGGCCAGTGGCGAGCTCTGGCCGACTGCAGTGCGAACCGAGGGAAACAACTGCGGAGGCCATGAGCGGACATCCCCGGATGCTTTTACCAACTGAGCCAGGTGTTGTGTGGGCCCTACGGGACCAGATCAGAACACCTGCGGAATGTGCGGAATGAGCTGCATGGCGGATGCCTAATACTGCGATCCTGCCTCCCGTCCCATGCCAACGCAGCACCTACAGCTGAGCAAACGAGGTGACCTTAAATCTGGCATATCGCGCACCAACAAAAGTTCAGAGCAGCGCCATTTTGATGCCTGCAGGACCGCGATTGAGATACTGCCACGGCTCACCTTCCTGATACTGACGGGCACCACACACCCACCCTGAGCCTACTGAACTCTGTTCCCCTATTTAGGGAACCCTTGCCTGAGGTGCCACCTTATCTGCCTTAGCCCCCAGAGTGTGAGAGACACCGACCTCGCTCAGAGCGTAAAACCTGCCCCCCCCCCGGTCTACGCCTGCCATGGGTGTCGGTGCTGAGCTGGTCCTGCACGGAGTACCGGCTGGTATTGCTGCTGCGGCGGGGGCTAGCTCACACCACGAAGACGAAGCCACACTACAACGCTGCCATATCAGGTGAGGAGGTGGTATGCCGAGGGGCCCCATTTACACTGCCGAAATGCAGTCGTCCATAATGGCAGACGCCCGAGACTAACCCCACCACGACTGCCGATACCTGCCTGTGGGTGCGTCGCTACAAACGGAACATAGCTACCCTGAGATCCTCGGCACGCCAGTGGGGGCTTACACTGGGAACTGCACCTGGATGTCCCGAGCATTTAAGCCCTAAGCACCAGAGTTGTGGAGGTTGATGCGGGAACAGCAGTGATGGAGGTATTGCCGCGGAAGGAGTGACCCCTTGCTGTACGTGCCCCTACTTGGGGATGCAGGCGAAGACCTAGAGGGCATATATCCTACAAGTACACCTCAACTCGCTAGACTTAATAGGAGGCCCTGTCTGTGCTGCCCGATATAGCTGTTCCCTCGTGACTACCTGCCCCGGTTATCGGTGACGACCCTGCGCGCTCTCTGGTGACACGCATGCAAACGCCTGACTCGGAGTCAATATGGGCAAAAACGACAATCGCCAACCTAAAATAACCTTTGACAATAAAACGCCTACAAAGCAAGTTATCCCAGATCAGGATGCATTAGGGGCTGCAGGTGGCAAGAATCTTGGTGCTGGACAAGAGGAGGACATTAGATCGCTGATGCTGGATGTGCGTATCAGTCTGAGAAACATTGACGCCAAATTGGACGCTCTGACATCTCAAATTGAATCTGTAAAATCCAAGGTCTCAACCCATGAAGCACGTTTGGACTGCTTAGAAAATCGCCACACTGAAGATCGAGAGTTCCAACAGGAAACACAGGAGCAAATCTCGCACATGGACAAGCTTCTGGCAGCCCTGCGGGCAAAGACGGAGGATTTGGAGGCATGCTCCAGGAGGAGCAACGTCCGAATTACAGAGATTCCGGAGACGACAGCCATAACGAAGATGGAGGTATATTTTTTGGACCTTCAACATGAACTCTTCAACCCCCACCTTTCCCCTGTGTTTGCGGTGGAACGAGCTCACAGAGCACTTGGCCGGAAACCACCGGTCGGGAGCACACCCAGAACTATATTGGCCAAACTCCTAAACTACCAGGACAGAGATTTGGTACTGAGGCTGGCGAGAGAGAAAGGGCGAATTACGCACAAAGGTAACACCATCTCCTTTTACCCTGACTTTACCCCGACGGTGCAAGATGCCCGCCGGGAGTTCCTCCCAGCAAAGCGCCTATTGCTTCATGCAGAGATTCCATACTCGCTGTTATATCCTGCGAAACTTAAGGTCACCCACGATGGGACTGCCCAATTTTTTACTGACGCTAAATCTGCACTTACATTTGCCAAACACATCTGCGGCCCTAAGGCAAAGGCAGCGTGCGGTGGAAGAGGCGGCAACGAGGGACACTTGAGTGATAATGATTGACACATAGTCATTGCAGTCGCCTAGATTGTCTAACAGGTCGCAGTGCACTCTCTTTAGGTGGACATTGTTTCATGTCTAACTGTCACCATTGAAATGCCTCAGGGGAGCTTCCTTGTTATGTTTCTAGATTAACATGTTCTCCTTTTTGCTATTCCTAGTATATACATTGGTCTGATGTTAACCTTAAAAGGTTGTAGCCCTATGGATGCGCTCTCTTAATTCCTCAGTCACCCTGTGCGAACAAGGGTGTATGCTTGCGCTACCACGCCTCCGAGGGGTGATTCTCAGTGTTTTGTTCTTCCATTTGTTTCCACGCTTTGCGTGATTATGGGGGGGATTTGACACAACCTGATTGGGGGTTGGAGTGGGTGGGGGGTGGTGGAGGGGAGTTGAATGTTTGGTAGAATATCGGTCATTAACAGAAAAGTTCCCTCATGATTTGAAGTGTGTGGTTGATGGATGTAACCGTGGGGGTAGACACATGATGGTCGCAGGATATCCGTGGGAGTGACTAACATTACGCTTAAAATGCTAACTTGGAATATCCGAGGACTAGACGATGGCAGAAAAGCAAGGCTTATGCATGCGTATATACAGAGACATGCAAAAGACATTCGTTTTTTACAGGAAACGCATCTCAACATGCAACTTTCAGCGAAATTACGACATAGTAGATGGGGAGATACCTATTCTGCTATTTACTCAAACTATGCCCGTGGAGTGGCTCTATTTGTGCGGCGTGGGTTGGACTGGAGGGAGAGCAGAGCATATATTGACCCATAGGGGAGATTCATTGTACTGTATGGTATATTGTGTGGTAGGCCAGTAGTAATGACAGCAGTATATGGTCCAAATACGGACACGCCAGAATTTTTCAGGGAGGTTTGGGCCAGAATTATTGCGATGGATTGCACTACCATCATTTGGGGAGGTAATTTTAATGTAGTTTTGAATGACACCCTAGATCGCAGGGGTGCATCTAGGCCGTTGCACCCCCATGCGTGTCAGGCCCTTCATGATATTATGGCTGAGGGTAATCTACTTGACATTTGGAGGGTACGTCACCCGGATGCTCGCGAGGGGACATGTATTTCCAGTCAACATGCTGCTTGGTCCAGGTTGGACTTTTGGCTGGTATCCCCCGACGTAGCTAGCTGGACAACGGAGGTTTGTGGCCTAGCTCGTTCATTATCTGATCACGCACCATGCCTCCTAGAGTTGGTACTCCCAGATACATGCAAACGTGCTTTTAGCTGGCGGCTCCCCCCGCATGCCTTGTTAGACGAGGCTTTCAAGGAGGAAATCAGAAAGGATATCATAGATTATTTCTCTATAAACTCAGGGTCGGTGTCCACTAAATCAATACTATGGGATGCATTCAAAGTAGTTATTAGAGGACAGTGTAAAGCGAGACAAGCAGGGGTCCTGAAGGCCATCAGAGGCACCATAAACACTATAGAAGAGAAGATAAAAGAGCTAGAAAACATGTTTTGTGTGGACCCGAACCCTGAGACAGCGGCAGAATTGAAAGGGAAATTGCTGGAATTTGCAGAAGAGGCTCAACATAAACTTAAATACCTAGGCAAACATGCCGAGGCCAGAAGATATGGAGAGGGAGACAGGCCGGGTCGCACCCTGGCAAATCTAATTAGAAATACCAAAAGCAATGCATTTATACACACAATAAATGGTCTGAACGGCCAGGCCATCGTAGGGCAATCCGAGATTTTGCGTGAATTGCATGACTTCTATTCTAACTTATATACTACCACACACTCCACTGTAACGGAGCACTTACAAGACTTTATAGACTCCATTGCGTTGGTCTGGTTTAATGACACACATCGCAAATATATGGATCACCCAGTAACGATAGCTGACATTGCGTAAGTGATCATGGGTTTACCATTGAACAAGGCGCCTGGCCCAGATGGTCTTACAACCGCATTTTATAAAGCGTATTCGGAAGAACTGGCACCACGATTACATGCTGTATATGCGGAATCGCTGGAATCGGGAATTCTCCCGGCCTCCATGAGGGAGGCGTTGATCATGACAAGGACAAACTATCATTGGTGATCATGACAAGGACGAACTATCATTGGACTCCTATAGACCTCTTTCCTTAATAAATGTGGATGTAAAAATATTTGCTAAACTTATAGCAGACCGCCTCCAACCACTTCTTCTGTTGATGGCCCTCCAGGACCAATCTGGGTTCATACCTGGCCGCTCCACCTCCCACAATCTCAGAACCATTTTCTCGGTGCTACACTATCTCCACCCTACAGCGCACGCTGCGGCCGTTTTCCTTGATGCCACGAAGGCGTTTGAGTCCCTAGAATGGCCTTACTTATTCCGTATATTGGAGCGTATGGGATTCAGCCCGCTGTTAATTGACCAAATACTTCTGCTGTATACTAAGCCGACTGCACGAGTTAGAGTAAATGGAATGATCTCAGACCCATTCGAAATCTCCCGAGGTACGAGGCAGGGCTGCCCACTGTCTCCACTACTCTTTGCCATTGCTATGGAACCTCTTGCAGCTAGAATTAGACAACATCATACTGCTCGGGGAATTGGTTTCAGCACACGTAGTTTATTAATTTCCCTCTATGCCGATGACGTAACCCTATATGTCCGGGACCCATCCAACAATCTGGACCCTTTGCTGCGAGAGTTCGTAAGGTTTGGCAGACTGTCTGGTGTGTCAATCACCTGGGCCAAATCGGTGGTCTTCCCATTAACAGACAACACACCCGAGGTGCGGTCGGAGTTCCCACTTTGCTGGGAAGCAGACGAAGTCAAGTATCTAGGTATCTGGCTTAGCCGCAACCTTCAAGATATCTGGTCTTTGAATTTTGGGCGAGCCGTTAATTGGCTCGAGAGTAAAGTGGCAATCTGGTCGAAACTGCCCCTTTCGATTGCGGGGAGGGTAGCTCTGTCCAAAATGGTGGTCTTGCCTAAATTCCTTTATTTATTTGCCAATATTCCAATCCCGCTCACGAAACATTTTTTCAGTTGCCTTCGCTCTCACTTGCTATCCCTGGTGTGGGCGGGAGGTCAAGTCAGGATTTCCTGGGCTTTGATGACTTTACCATTGAGGCAGGGGGTCTGGGTGCTCCGGATATGCACCTATATGCACTAGGTGCACAGGCCCAGTTCTTGCATTTCTGGGCCTACCCCACGCCGTACCAGCCACTTGTGGCGGTGGAGCTAGATTCGGTAGCGCCACTACCTTTGGCGGTGGCCCTATATCACAGAGCCCCTCGGCCCTCAGGTGATATTGATACTGTTAACACCCTGCGCTGGGCGTGGCGAGAATTACAGAGACGGGCTCACCTCCCGATACTCTATGCACCTGTAATTCCTTTAAAACACAACCCGATTCTGCCCTGCCTTGAGGAGAGTCGAGGTGAAATATCATTGGGTGGCACTCGCTTACGTACCTTCGCTGATATATATCCTGAAGGGACGTTCAGAGACCAACCCGCGGGGATGGAGGAGTTGGAGGTCCCATTTCAAGAGATGTTTGCATATCATAAGTTGAAGGCGACGAACCGATCTTTTTGGGAGGGTTTTCCAGACGAGCCCCCAACACTGCACGCCCTCCAGAACATATTAGCACAAGCCTCCCCAAGGAAATTGGTGACTCGACTTTATACTTCTATGCAAGACCAAGCCCCGATTATAGTGCCACTCTCCATGCAAATTTGGAACTCAGAATTATATACGCCACTGACCGAGGAGCAATGGTCTTTTTGATGTAAACAACTATTGGAGCTTTCCCCCAACTATAAATTGCGCCTTATTCACTTTAAACTTTTGCTTCGATATTATCGCACGCCTATTAGCCTTCATCGCATGCACCTACGGGACGATGCTAGATGCTGGAGATGTGGTTTTGACAATGCTACCTTTTTACATATGGCCTGGGGCTGTCCTCAGCTTGCGGATTACTGGCAAGAAATATTTACTGCTGTTAATCAAATTGTTGGGCGATCAGATGTCCCGTCCCCACACTTAGCCCTCTTGGGACTGGTAAAAGACACTGTGCCTCAAAGGCGTAAACTCCATGCCCTTTTACTGTTATATGCTAGGCGGCAAATTGCAGTCAGATGGGGTCGGAAAAAATTGCCTGCATTTGCGGCTTGGCTGTCTGATGTCACCTATGGCCACACACAACTCGGCATATACTGGGACCTGATGCCCTCTGCATCTAGACCCCGAGATATTTGGGAACCATTTATGCAATGGACGCAGGCAAGAGCGGGTTCTCCTACATCTACACACGCTCAATCTGATGGTCAAGGGAACCCACCTAATTAATTCCAATAGACCGGAATGTATACATAATTCATCTGGGATGTATGTTCTGTGTTTAGTTATATATTATGCATCACCCACGAATGCGAGTTGACCGACTATTCGAAATGCCCCGCCATGCCATCTACCTCACATGACTTAATCCTGTATATATATCACAATCTACATGATGTCACCCGTATGATTCACTTGCCATGATCCCTCCACTGTTTGGACACACTAGAATGGGAACGACTCACTTTTTTCCGTTCTGTACAATGGTATAATGAGTAGACCAATAACTGTTTGCCTGTATATTCTTTTATTGTTTTGTTAAAGTTCATGTTTAATTTTTTTCTGTTATATTTCAGTGATTTATTTTATGTATTATCTGTAGCATGGCACCATGACATGTGGATATTGCATTATCCTTTGAAGAGATTTATCTGATGCTATGTGTATTGCTCTTCTTTAAAATTCCCCCCCAAAAAACCTCTCAGGGGCTGCGCTTCTTTCATTTATCTATGTGCCTGGCATCATGCGCCAGCACCAGTGAGCAGGTTCCGGCTGCGGGTAGACTGGAATGCTACCCTGCGGAACACTACATTCCTTCCAACCTTTATAAAGCATGAACAAAACATCAACATGTTGATCTGTTACTAGTTCCGGTTGGGCTGGCTGCTCTCAGCTCCTACTCAGCCACAGGTCATATCCTGCTGTGAGTCTTTGGTTAGTCACACCATGAATCCCGCTAGATGGGAGAAGGGAGCCAAATTGTTCTGAAGCTAGGCAACTCACCCATGTTCCGCTTACAATGTCACTCATTGAATGCCTATACCTTACATATGTTATGTTCATGTTCATGTTTATGTTATATATATGTTTATACAGATTTTTGTCATTCTATTACTGTAAAGCGCTCTGCTACCTCCGGGTCTTGACAGCGCTATAGAAAACTTCCTAAATAAAATAAAAAATACATTTGGAATGATCTCCCCGTGATGACGATAGGGATGGAGTCACTTCCTGCGAGACTGCCCTCCGGAGCTCTCACTGTGGCACTGGATTATCGTCTGTCCGGACTTCTGAGAGGTGATGGTGCAGCTTGGTGAGATCTGTCCGGATCACTTATAGGAATGGATCCTTGGCCCTCTTCTACTTTCTCATCCGCTGTCTGCTGACTTGGGCCCGCCTCCATACTACCCTGTGATGGAATGTTGGGAGTCCCTACATTTACTTTTTTGAAGAAGGATACATTCCATGTGAGTTCTTCTGTTCTCCTCCGAGCTGTAATCATTGTGCCTGTCCGGCGAATCACTGTCCATGGGCACTGTTTGAACGGGAGACGGAACTTGCTCCCTGGGTGCCTGTCTTTGACATAGACCAGGTCTCCTTCTCTGATAGTCGACGCCTTCGCTCTTCGGGTGACACTGGCTTGGTCGTTGGTACTGGTCCTTTTGACTAGGACCCTTGTAGTGTCAATCTGGGAAAAAAAATCCTTTTTGTAGTAATTATCAAAATAATTACTACAAAAAGGAATTTTTTAATACTGTGTAACGCTTTTTTATTTCTGTATAAAGTTATAATTTTGTTTGATTTATATGTTTTGCCTATTTTATGAATTCAAATAATGTGTTGGAGCAATAGCTTTTTAATAGAAAATATGACATGTATTCAATAAATGTAACCATTTCTCTTTAAACATCTAGTTCATTATTTCTGCAACATTCTCCGTATATCATTGTATGATTAATTGTTTGAGTTGCCTAGGAATTGTTTTCCGCACTTGAGTCTTCTATGGTGTTCTTCCACTGACGAAGCATATACCAATAGGTCGTCACTCACATTCAAAAATCCTGGGAGTCTGCTGAGGACTTCTCTGATGGTGTTCTAAAAATACCTCAGAGGCCCTCGAGATCCCAAAGTTGAGACGCTTGTATCGCCTGAGGACGACGAGGATAGAGAATGTGGTGATGTATCGAGTGTCCGGATTTAAGGGCAATTGGTGATATCCTGAACTTAGGTCCATCTTCGAGAACCACACTGCACCGTTCAGTTCCCCCAGAATATCATCGATGGTGGGGGTTAAGTGGCGTTCCCTTTTTACGGCTACATTTGGGAGGCGCATGCCAATGCAGATGCGGACCTGCCCTGGCTGTTTTGGTTTTCTCGCCACTACGATCGGGGACACCCACGGAGAAGGCCCGCTGACCTTCTCTATTATCCCTTGTTTCTCCAGTGCTTCCAGGTCGTCTTCGACCTTTTTTGTAGATGGAATGCAATGCGCCTATGTCTCAGCGCTACCGAATGGACTGACGGGTCAATGTGGAGGGAGACCTCTTTCCCTTTTGGGCATCCTATTACTTGAAGATGTCATCGAATTCCTCCATGATGGTCGCTAGTTCCTCTGCTTGGACCACGAGGGCAAACGAGATCAGCTTCAGCTCTTCTGCTGTCTGGCCGCTTACCAGCATTCTGCTTCCTTCTTTGGTCACGTATACTGTGGTGGGGATCTTGAGGTCCTGGTGTCTAAGGTCCGTTTTAAAACATCCGAGAAGTGGGATGGGTGTCTTCTGTCTGTAGGCAAATATTCAAATCTTTGCTTCGAGCAAGGGTGGTCGTGGACTCAATTGGTTGTAGACGTTAGCAGCCATCAGTTCAATTGAAGTCCCTGTGTCTATGGTGGCCCGTACGTCTTGGTGGTGAATCTTGAGTCTGCACTTTGGAAGCTGCCGTCTTTTCTGTGGTGGTTGATCCACTGCAAATACATAATGGACAGGGTACTCTTCTGTGTCGTCGTCCATATCGTCACTGTCTTGCGTTTCAGCTACTGTCCGCGCTGTTTCTTTCCGGGGCTTCTACGACCTGCATACCGCCGCAAAGTGGTTCATAAACCCGCAGGCTGTGCACCTCTTCCCTTTCGCCGGGCAGTCTTGCATGCAGTGGGGCGTGCCTCGACAGTAGCCACATTCTTTCTTTCTGTCTTGTGGACGCTTTCCCAGGCTTTGGCGTGACTTGGCTCTCACCACGTTCACCTGCTCCGCCACATTTGCCTGCTCCGTCTTGATGGGGCGATGGAGGGCAGCCTCCATGTGGGACGCTCTTGCCTTTGATTATTCTTTGGACCATCCCAAACTGAGAATATCAACTAGGAATTTGCCAGATTCCTGAAGAATATTTTCTCTGAGCTTTGACGAGTAGCAGCACTGTATTATCTGGGCCCTGATCTCCTCTTGTTCATCCTGGAAGCAACACGTATTGGCGAGTACTTCAAGAGCCCATGAAAAGTGTCTAAAGGATATTCTCTTTCCTGTTTGGCCTAGCGAAACATGGACCTCTTGTAGTCTCTGTTCGCCATCGGCTCAAAGTAAGCATTGAGATCGTTGAGCAGTATCACATATGTTTTGCGGGTAGCCTCTACCAGCGTTTTGTAAATGCGGTGTATGTCCTTGCTCCCTAGGTGGAGGAATAGTGCTCTACACCTTTCACTGGATATTCCTGCCCCTTCGTAGTAGAATTGGAGACGTTCTGTCCAGTTCCTCCATTTCGGGGTGAGGGAGGAGGGGGCGCCGTCCACAATGAATGGCTCAATAGCAGGAATTGCCGCCATTAGGGCGCGGTCGTGGGCGTACCTCGTGGCACGTGCACTGCTTATTTTACAGGCCTGAGGGCAGCCACCTAGCCGAGGTAACGCTCGGGTCCTGTGTACCGTGGTGTGCCATGCTGTCTCAAATTATCAATGCCCTCCAGGGAGCGCTGTAAATTCTGCTTTGTGAGGTGTCCCCAGATCAGGGTTTCAAGGGTTAGTTGGTCTTGTGAGCTCTGGTTCTGGCTGGGGCTACAAGGCCCTCTCATGTGGCAGCAGGCAGGCTCTTACCAGGGACTCCGGGCTCCCTCTGGTGGCAGCAAGCATGACTTCGGTGCAGGGCACTGTGGAGCTGAGCAGAGCAGTCCCCTGGCATGAGTTCAGGTAACTTCCTCTTCGCCAGTGTGAAATATGTCGCTGCGCACGATATGCGAGGCGCTCTGCGGCCGCTAAATAAATACACCACACGTGTATTCGTTTCTACGGCGCAGTCCCGACTAACTCTCGGGTGCCACGCCTCTTTATTTTATCTATGTGCCTGGCGTCATTGCGCCAACACCAGTGCATAGGTTCCGGCTGCGGGTAGACTGGAACGCTACCCCCCCAAACACTACAGATGGGTGGAGGGGCACCACGTTTTGCTGGCTCATACTTCTGGATTGACACAGGCATTCTGAGGGAGACCGTCTCTTTTCTCCGTCAATGGTGGCAGGCAGGTGAGTGGCAAGAGGGTGCACAGCTCTTTCCCGGTTTCATCACTCACCTCCAGCCTAACCAAGGAGTGGCTTTACAGCGGTGGTGGGGAAATCGTTGCGGGAGGTTACTCCGGGTTGGCGCCACGTTGGGTGGCGCTCATCTCCCTTGCTGTTGGCGTCATAGTCCCTCTGTGATAGGCCTATTTATGGGCCTTGCTGGGGTTCACCCACTTTGCATTAATTTTGCTTGCGCTGCACCTCCATCGTGACGGGCTGGACGGTGTACAGCTATGGCAGCTGTAGGAGCTTCACACGGTGGGGAGCGTAACAATGTCGTGGACCCTTCCATACCTTGCTGTGCACGACCTTCATCAGTATCTTGACTGAGGCACTGATTTCTGCTTCCCTGCGCTCCTCGTTTTGTAGTCTCTCCGCAGGAGAATGGTGGCAGGAGCAGTGAGGTGCTGGGGCCACCATTTTCTCTCTCTCTTAAGCAGGGAGTGGGTTCACCCTCATCTTGGATAACATATAGGCAGTGGCATCGATCTTCAAGCTCTTGGTAGTGTTCGCAAAGATTTTTGGAGGACCGGGTATAAGTGCGTTAAAGAAAGAATCTTAGCAAAAGTTGAGAGTTCGTCACAGTGTTTTATATGTAACAGAAGCTTTGGGAAGAGTCAAGCAGAGTTAAGGAATACTATTTCCTATATGCAAGCCCCCCTAAGAAGGGCCCGTTCGATCCGAAATGCATTGGGCAACACACCGAAAAATTGGCCAGCATTGTTTTCCTGGATACGTTTTTTTCCCCCCCTTTTATATAGCGGGAACTCGGCCTAAAAGTATCCGAGCGCTTTTCATCCCCACCAGTTGCATTACAGACAGACACATTAATTTAATTTTTAGGCACAGAGAGAATAAGTGATTTGCCCATTTGCCCAGAATCACAGCATGTTTGAGCCTCCCACCAGACTCAAACCTGGTTCCCCAGCTTCAAAGTTGTCCACTCTGGCCGTTGAGCCACATCCTCTTCAAGGGTTGTGGATGCAGAAATTCCAAATATGCAGTTAATATGTGCTGCTTAATGCCTGTTGATGTATTTGATGGGTCCGATTAAGATCTGGTGACCATGATGTGATAAACAGCGGGGAATGTCTAGAATTTTTAGATCTATAAATACTCATAGGGGGTCATAAGTTGACTCATCTTAATTTTTTTGTGGATGTTGTCCGTATTTGTGAGATAGGCTCTAGGGCTGTTTATAAACTCCCAAGTTAGGGTGGATAAGTATACTATTTAGGATTTGAGTACCACTGTTTGTATTCTACTTAGGATAAACATCTCAGCTGTGTTCACGTTCCTGCTGGATTGGAAGATGCATAGGTCAACAAGAAACATAAACTGAGAAGGTTTGCTGAAACCCAGCAGGTCAATCTGCTGCTTACCTGAGGAAAGCACGTGAAAGTAAAATTATTTCAGCTGCTTTCTATGAAGGTTCAGCGTACTATTTAGACAGGTCACTTTTCGGAGATGCATTGAAGGTTATGTGTTGAAAATCTTTCATAAAAGCCTCCAAAAACAACAGTAATTCTGGCTATAAGCCTGGATTTAGGCTGCTTAAGGTCTGAAAACAACGGCTATGCACAAGGAGGCACTTAGGCCCCAGTTATGAGTTAGGATGAGCGGTATCTCCGGGTGGGATACCACCATGCTGGATCACAAAAGGCCCAGTGTTCCCAAACCTGGATTTTGTTGGTGTGGGAACAATGGACCCGCTCTTGCTCACTTGAACCCTGCCCGGTTAAACCAATTTATACTTGGGCTGCAAGGGCAGGTCCACCTCAATTCCAGGCCATTGGCTGACTCCCTTCCAGTGCTTAGTTTGAGCCAGTGTTTGCAGGTGGGGCCCACCAGCAGTCATTTGTGGTGACCAGTACTTATATCATCATTCTAACAAGGTGCATAATAGTAATGTTAATAACAAAAACACAACCAATAACAACAACAATATTCATAAATATATGGAGCGTGAAGCTCCTATTTGGATAAGCAACGGGACAGTTCCTTACAGGCTCACAGTACCAAAGTGCACTTCAAGAATTCTCCACCAACTCCTTCTCAGATAGCATATAATGAAGTCCTCTGTCTCACTGAAAAGAGAACACACATTTTCAAAGACAGATGAGAATGTTTCCAAAGAGCCAGCGAGTAATGCCCGTGCTCGTTGCGAAATCACTAATACACTGCATCACAAATGAATTCACACAAAACAAAAGCCCATACCATCTCTCTGCTTCTCCAGATGCTTATTCTGAGCTAGAATGTCATTGACCTGCTTCCGGTGAGCCTCAGCCAGATAACGGAGCTGTGCTTCGTGGTCTCGCGCCCACTCTGCCTTGGCACTCCTACTAGTCTAATCAAGGAAGAAGGCAACATGGACACAGACAGCGAGACAGTAGAATCAGAGGGCCATGAAGATTGATGGAAAGAGATAGACGGAAGGATAAGTAGAGGGCCGCCAAACGAACAAACATGAAATAGGAATTAAAGGATGATGCAGGGAATGATTATGAAAAGGATGCACCAATGGAGATGTGTAGAAGAAAATATACATAAGAGTGTGATGGAAAGAGTTGATTTAGCAAAAGATACGTAGAGGAGGGTAAGGGGGGAAAGGAGAAGAAAGAAAGAAGGAAAGAAAGAAAGAAAGAAAGAAAGAAAGAAAGAAAGAAAGAGGGAGGAAATGGAGAGAAAGAGGGGAAGAGAAAGGGGCAAGTAGGAGAGGAAGGGAAGAAAACACATGAACCAAATCAGTAATTATTTAATCATGACTGACAAAATACTGTCAATATTTATAAACAATGTGATCGTTGAACCAAAATAATACATGAAAATTATAAGGAATGCAATGAAAACAATGTGCAGCACGAGGGGTATTTTTAAACCTGAATCCCTAACAATATTTCTCTGAAGTCCTCTACGAAATGAAATATGAGATTGAACCATCATAAAGATGGAGCATTTTGAGAAGGTTTTCATAAGCAGTCTATCAGCATTTACTTAAAAGAGAAACTGTTCTGATAAAAAAAACAAAAGAGTTCAAAGTGTATAACGGTCATTATACCTCGTCTATCGAGTTATAGGCCCAGAACACAAGAAATGGCTTTTAACAATTTGGAGGCATTTTTATGAGGGTGGAATTTTTCCAAAATTAACAGGCATATAAAGAAAGACAACCTTTCTAATGTTGGATTAGAATATTTAGACTACTCAGTCAGTCAGTCAAATATACTTTATTCGGTTATTTAAAACATAAAAGTTACAGACACATTCATTAAAAAGCATGGTTTCATAAGAAATAAGACATAACAACAATAAAAGCTGATCATCTCTTTAAAATGTGTTAGAATCACAACAATCAGTATTAATGTCCATCCAAACCCCAGGACAATTCAAGTTGTCTCTTTCTGCTTCTTACTATTTGCGTTAAAAAGCTATCTACATTAAAACAAACCTATATAAAAGGCAACATCTACAAATATATAGAAAGCCGGTGTTACTTGTGCAAATTGTTTCCCTGTTAGCAAGGGTATAATGCATTGTTGTCTTAACTCGCTATAGCGGTCATAAAATATGATAAAGTGCATAGTATCTTGCTCTGAAAAGCAGTCACAACTGCAAGGACCCATATCACTAACTTTATTCCACCCCTTGGTATCTGACAGTTACCAGTGCACTATGTTTAGCCTAAATCTCATTAGAAGAAAGGGATGATAGGGCTCCAGGGCTATAAGGCTCTGTTGAGGAGCATGTCTTTACTTACATATGGCAGGATACTGAAGGTTTGCTAACTCACACAATTCTCTCCCGGCTTTAATCAAAGAGAGGAAGTGTTTTTGACCCAACCAAAATCCTCCTTTCTAATCCCTTTTGGTGATCAAATAGCTCTGACTTTCCCAACGTATCCACTATGGATTTCATATAATTTCGCCACAGGATAGAGTTAGCCTTTTCCGGGGAAGGCAGTCCCTAAAGATTATCCAAATTATTTCTAATTCAGGGTTTCTCCAAATTCTTATCCACCTCAACTGGGGGCATAGAGCTAAGAGGTCCGAGATATACTCCACACCCAGCTCTTCATGGATTATAAATGATGCAGTAGGGCAGGCTGATGAGATTGTCTTGTGCTGGAAAACATGGCGGCCGCTAGCTAACGCGGCGCGCTCGTCCCAGACGGAGTCTCCAGCCGAGATGGCCTCAATGATTAGCTAAGTGTATCGGTCGAGGGTACTTGCCTTCAGGGGATACCGGCAGCTTGTGTGTGTCAGCAGCGGTCCTGTGCGGCAAGCGGATCGGGGGGTGAGCGGCTGCACGACGCAGATACACACCGGAGCGTCAGAGCGGTCGCAGCCGAGGCAGCCGATGTGTTTGGGGCGGGACTTTGTCCCTGCGCCCTACCACTGGAAAGACGCAGCCGTGGAGCTGCGAAGAAGCCGGAGCGTTCTTTCGAGGAGAGCAACCTCGCCAGCTGTGACAACACGGGGCGGTAAGGGAGATCAACAGGGAGGATGTTTGTCGAGGGGAGAAAAAAACATACTTTAAAAACCTGCCTTCCAGTTTATCAGGACTCTAAATCTGAGAAAGGGTTTCATCCAGTTCTTTCACCAAATTTGTTTTGCTTTAAAGACAACTTGCAAGCTTCCCCCCACATAACCCCTGCTCAGATTAACAGTACGGTATTACCACAGGAAGAGATCCTGGGAGAGAAGAAGGTAGTCACCGCTGGAACCCTGGGGAAACGAAAGGCAAAGGGGAAAGGGAAAGGGAGTAATAAAAACAAAGACTTAGGAGCCCCTACGGAACTCAGGGACGTTGAACAGCTGCTAGCACCCGCCAGAAGCCCAGAAGAACAAACTGCCATAGGGTCAGAGACAAAAGTCGTGCTAGAAACAACACAACCCCAGACCCAAAAAGCACCAGGAAGGAGCAAGCGACACCAGCTGCTGTACACCAGCCCCAAGGAACTACCTCACAAGGAGAGCCAGAATAAGGGTAGCTCCAAAAATATCAAGGCCCCCCGGATTACACCCTCACTTAAGTCTTATTTCAAGGTCTTGCCTCAGGTCCTTAATATATCTCAAGAACCTCTAGAGCTGAATAAAACGCAAAACGCACTCACCCCAATTGACGCTTTCTGCTCGACACCTGCACCTACATTGAGCAAACTTGGGGTGATAGCCGAGGTAACGAGCACGGGAGAGCCGGCAGGCAACTTAAAGATGGGTGATACAGCAAAGCAGGTTACAAATATGACAAATATGACGCCTCCTGGCAACCACCAAGTAGCCATCCCAGTCGAGATAGAAAAAACAGCGGAAGACCCTGATATATGTGCAGGAGGTGTAGAAGAAAAGGACGGTGGTGACACCCTCCAACACATACTTCTTAGCATGAGAAAGGAGATCAGAAATGGGTTTGAGGAGTCGAAAAAATGCTTTGAAGAGTCGAGGATAAATCAATCAGAGATCCGCACGATGTGTGAGAATCTGGAGACCAAAGTAGACGGGCTTTTTCTGAGAACAGGGAGCCTAGAAGACACCGTTGGTGAACTCGAAGCTAAGCTGGACCATGCAGAAACAAAGATCCAGACTCTACGAAGAGAGGGTGATGCAGTTAAAGAGAGGGTAGAGTCCCTTGAAGATTTCTCAAGAAGGAACAATCTGAGGCTGCTAAAAATTCCAGAGGGGAAAGAGGGAGGGGAGATTAAGAACTTTGTGGCAACCATACTTAAGGACTCCCTCAACCTGGAAGAATCTGTGTTAGAGTTGGCATCAGACATACAGAGGGTACACCGTGACCCCTTCCGCCTCAACCCTAACAGAACTAAACCGAGAAAGATCCTGGTAAACTTCTTAACGTATACATTGAAAGAAAAGATTTTGAACATAGCACTTAAAAACAAGACCCTGAGAACTGCAGACTTCCCTTTCGAAGTTAGATCAGACCTATCCAAGACCACATTGGATAGGCAATGGGAACTAGGTCAGAGAATGGAGAAGTTTAGAGAACTGGGAGCTACCGCGCAGATGCGTTTCCCCGCTTTCTTAAAGATAATGTACAATAATAAGATGTAAAATATCAAGACACCTTTCGAGGCTGACGAGCTAATAGCCTCTATTAGTCAATCCGCAAAGACCCCAGTACATCCATCAGCAGCTATTAAATAATGAAGGGTTAGCGGAGGAGCTAAAGAGTCAAGGAGACAAGGAGACAAAGTATTCAGGAACCGTGGAAAAAAAAAAAGGGGGAGCAATGAGTATCTGGAAAAATAAAATATAATAAAATAAATAAGTCAAAAAAAGAGGGGGGGAAAATAAATAAATAAATAAATCAATAACAGATATATATATATATAAAAAAAAAAAAGGTAGTTACAAAAAAAAAAAAAAAGAATTTAGAAAGCGAATTGTTAACGAGAGAGAAGCCCCAAAAAAAGGGGGGGAAACAGGGGTGGGGTGGGAGAGGAAAGGAAAAAAAAAGACAATCTTATAATTGGATTACCCTCTTCCATTCTTCCGTTAAGTTAACTTGGATAAGAAAACCTATGCAAGATCAACTCTTCTTTAGTAACCTAATGGAGACTAATAGAAATAATATACTCAATATAGCAAATACAAAGCAAGCAAAGCCTTACTACTCATAAAGCATTAAGTTTATCGACCGATAATTGCGACAAAAGGGCAACGGACAGGAGCACGTCGGAGGACGACAATCTGGCAAGACACCCAGTCAGAGTAAGTGGGGGGGGGGTTTTCCAGGGGTGGGAGGGGGGGGAAAGCACAAAAAGCAAAATGTTCTCATATGCCAAATGCTAAAATCTTAAAAAACATGGACTTGAAGGCGCAAAATAATAAATGTTCGCTGAAAACAGGAAATGGTGGGCAGGAAAACAAGCAAAAAAGTAGTAGGACAGTGGGGGGATACACTTAGATGATGGATATAGGAATTTTATCCTGGAACGTCAACGGTCTGCGAGTAAGGGCCAGAAGACACAAAATCCTTCAGTACCTTATAGACTCACCCGCGCAGATCATGGCGATCCAGGAGACACACCTAAATAAACATGAGATCACGGACATTTTCAAAAAACTGAAATGGGTAGATAAATTCGTAAGCACTGACCACAACGCCAGCATTCGAGGGACTGCCATCATTTTCAAGAAAGGAGCAAGGGCTCACATCACGAACTGGAAAACAGACACGAGTGGCAGATGGCTGATAGTCAATGTCCAACTGCACTCAAGGCCTCTCACTATTGTTAATTACTACAGCCCTAATCAGGATGATCCTTCATATTTAAATACAATACAGAACCATCTGATTACTTGTTCAGATCCTATAATATGGATGGGAGATTTCAATCTAGTGCTAGACCCAAAGTTGGATAAATCTCCCAGCTCTAGGGCCGTAGTGCAAAGCAACATGAGGGATACGCTCTGGAGCTGCATGTCAAACCTGGGGCTAAACGACCTCTGGAGACAAAGAGCTGGGAAAACCATGGGAGTTTCCTTCCATAATTATAAGTACAAGCACAAATCGCGAATCGATTATGCCCTGTTTAGCCTCTCTCTTAAAGATCAGATTAAAAACTTGACATACTTACCTCTGCACCTGTCAGATCACTCAGCCATCCTCTTCACATTAAAATTAGAGCAGGGACCTGTCCATGCATCATGGTCCTTTGATCGAACTATACTATTAGAGGAAGAGGAAAGAGAGCATCTCATATGGAAACTGCCTCTTTCTTGGAGTGGAATATTGGCTCTGCCTCTCTGGTAAATGTATGGGAGGCCTGGAAAGCCTATATAAGGGGCTGCATTACTAACAGGGCTTCTTATAGGAAAAAGAAATATAGAAACGCGATCCTAAAAATAGAGCAAGAACTGACTCAATTGGAGTCGGCAGACCAAGCCCCCTTAGCTAACCAAGAGGAGAAAAAAGAATTAAAAGATAAATTAGACAAGCTACTTCAAGAGAGACTGAATAAACAATGGCAGGCCAGTAAGCTTTCGCACTTTGAATATGGCAATCTGCTGGGAAACTCCTAGCCTGGAAAATAAAAACGGACCAGACTAGAAATTACATTAAAGAAGTGAGAGTGACTGGGGAAACGACCAATAGGACAACTGACCTCGACATTGGGGAAGCCTTCAGTGATTTTTTTCAAAACATCTACACTGAAGTGATTGATGCTAACTCTGAGGAAAGCTCCGAATGGCTGGACAAAGTAACACTTCCAAAGCTAAATAGGTCCCAAAGGGAAAACCTCGACACGGAAATAACAGAAACAGAAGTTGAAAATGTCATTAAACAACTAAAACAGGGAAAGGCCGCAGGGCCAGACGGTCTCCCAGGGAAATTATACCGGGCACTTAACTCTACTCTCACCCCAGTCTTAACGTCCCTATTTAATAACATACTAATTAGAGGCGAGACACCACCTAGCTCTTGGGGGGAAGCAAATATAGCTTTAATACCAAAAGCAGGCAATGATCCAGCCGAGTGTGGATCGTATCGTCCAATCTCGCTACTCAACAACGACTATAAGATCTTTGCGTCAGTTTTGGCTGCACAATTGGGTAGCGAGATTGGATCAATTATCCACGAGGATCAAAAGGGGTTTATTAGAGGCCGACAACTGGCTGATTTAACATACGACTTAGTGGGAGCCGCTGACATCGCCTCAACTTTCTCTTTGCCCCTTGCAACCATGACACTCGACGCCACAAAAGCCTTTGATAGGGTCAACTGGACATACCTTAATATACCAATGGAGAAATTTCAACTTGGTCCTAAATTTTGTAGAGTGATAGGCCTACTATACAACAACCCCAGCGCTTGTCTGTTAGTCAATGGTTCACGAACAAACACTTTTAAAATTAGTAGAGGGACAAGGCAGGGGTGTCCCCTCTCCCCCCTCCTCTTTAATTTATACGTAGAGCCATTTGCTCAATCTGTAAGAGAGGACATTAACATCCCACACTTCTCTTTTTCTGGGTGGGAGAAGAAAGTCGGGCTATATGCCGATGACATTCTCATCTACACAACGGACCCGGCCCTGGCATTTCCAACGATTATAAAGAAGGCGGAGGAATTTGGGAAATTCTCCGGATATGAAATAACCGCCGGGAAGACCGAAATAATGTCCTGGAATATCACAAATCTCCAACTCCAGGTAAAATCCTCAATTAGATACTTAGGAATAACAATCACTAAAGACTTGAATCTTCTGGCCCAAAACAACCTAGACCGGATTTCCCGTGAGGCTAAAACCTTGATGAAATCCTGGTCCTTTCTCCCGCTCACCATTTTTGGGAGAACCAGTCTGGTTAAAATGAGCATTCTCCCAAAGTATACTTTTATCTGAATACCATCCCACTAACTTTCGAAACTAAACAACTTGCAAAATGCCAACAAAACATCAATTCATTTATCTGGGGCTACAAGTCAAGCAGACTGGCGTGGAAGAAATTGAGAAGAAGAAGAGAAAAGGGGGGGCTAGCCTTGCCAGATCTGGAATGCTACGCCTGGGCGTTCCATCTGACTCACTCCAGGATGATACTTAAGATCCCTCTGGACAATGCAAACGGCAATATGTTTAAGGCAATGTTATCGGGCTCTGACCTTCCATTGAATGGCTTCTTATTCAAGTTCGGCCACCAGAAATTCTTTAAAAAAGTCAGGCTAAAGTCACTACTGGGCCCCACCAAAGAATGGACTCAAATTATGTCTAAAGCTGGGATAGGGTATCTCTCCAACCATGCACCGATTTGGGAATTACCCGGGCTCCCACCAGAACATTCTAAAACGCTAAAAACGGTCCTTTTGGATACTGGTCTAACACGATGGGGGGAGCTAGTGGTAGAAAGAGCCCTTATAGATTGGGAATTACTTAAAGCCAGAGTAACAACACCATTTTCCTGGATAGTATACACACAACTGGCCAGCTGGCTCCGATCTCTAACAAAAAAAAACGATACTGGGGCAACACAGTTCCCTAGAAAATAACCTAGTGGAGAAACCCGCAGGAAGGAAGGAAGTCGCACTTTACTATTGGAACATCATTGAGGATGGAGAGGGCGAGCTCAACCTTCCGGTAAAACTGTGGGGAGGTGAGGGAGATCTCCAGGTAGAGGACACATGGGTGGATTCTTTCACCCTCCTGTACAAAATCATAAAGCCAGCATGGCTGAGGAGAAACCAATTCTTTACACTACACCGGGCGTACTACTCCCCCAAGAAACTCTCAAAATTCCAACCCGGGAAATGTTGCAGCAAATGCTCTTTTCCAGCAGCCTCAGACCTACATATGTTTTGGGAGTGCCTGATTATTGCTACCTATTGGCAAGAAATCAAAACATCACTCGAATCAATTCTCAAAATTCCTATCCCCCTGTCATGGTCTTTAATCATCTTTGGCCTAGACCAGAACATCAAGGGATTAGAACGAGAATTTCTATTCTTGGCCATTTTACTAGCCAGAAGAAAAATTTGTAAGAACTGGGTCAGTATGAATTCCCCGAAACATGCAGAATGGCTGTTTTCAATGTACGCAACATCGAAGGTAGATCTAGCCAGATTATGCAGCCCCCGTTCTGTGAGATTCTGGGACTTCTTGATTGAGTGGAGACGGACTAGTTAGCCAATCCGGGGTTGTTTTTTTTTTCCCCCGGGTCTAATGATTAGGCCAAAATCTCCTTGTCCAATGGGAGGCACCCCATGCCGCACTGTTGTCGGACTATCCGCCTACAAATGGCTCGAATGGAGAGTACTCGTGCAGGGCTCTTTTTTCCCTGAGATACATTGTCTGTCCTCTTGTTTACAAGGTGACCATTCACTGGTCCCCCGGTGTTACAGAGGAGATTGGGTCTCGTGGCTGGAGCGCCCTTCGAACGAATATGTGGCTAATGAGGACAAAAAAAATTAAAAAATAAATAAATAAAAATAAATGATGCAGTAGATTGTGGGACAGAGAGGAGACGTCTAAGAAATGTTTTATCTACCGTCTCCAAGTCCCTCGCTGTCAGCAACACCGGCCGCAATGCAAAAAATGCATGTTGTGCATTGGCATGCACAATGAGACAGGCACCGTGCTGTGCCTGCCACCCTGTGCATGTCAATGAAGGTGGGTACCCCCAAGTGCAGGCATCCACCCCCCCACCCTCCCGGGGGCCCGCAATGGAAAGGCATGCCCCACGCACCCATCCTAATATGGATGGCGGTGCTTGCAAAGCACCGCCACCATATTGTGGGCCTTTTCTCCTCGGCAGGCAATCGTGACGAAAAGCAGCAGACGGTCTTTCCTAATGTGGCGGGGGTAAATGGTTGGTCATAGCTTCCTATCACTGGCAAGCAGGGGAGGTGTATTCAGACCTGCAAGTCCTCATGCAAGGCACTTTGCGACTCAGCACATAGAAACCAGGTCCCTGTGATCCTCACCCTGGGCCTGCCTGAGCACTACCCATTCTTGTAATCCATGCACAGTGGGTGACAGAGGGGACCATTTGAGAGAATGTATCTGGCTTCCTAGAGCCCTGAATAGTATTCATGCTTCGAGTGAGCCCTCATTCGGTCTTGCAAGGCAGTTTGGAAATCTGAACACTGAGTCACATGTACAAAATGAAGTTTTTTTATTATAAGCTCAAAACATCATCGCAGACATTGCCACATTTTGTACTACCCATGTAAGCCGGGTAAAGAAACCATAATTTGAATAATGCCCAGCCTAAATGAAAGTACTCATAGAAGCAATACTTCTACAAAAATGCTCTCCTTTGAATAATAATATGAAATAAATAGATGTTCATTCTGTGGAACATAAGACATATGGTGCAGAAAAATACTTTCTTAGGAAGAAAATCCTCGTGTTTTGTGCTTCTGAGAAATATAATTGTGAAATGATTCTTCATGGATGGGTTTATTTGTACCGCAGGTTATAGAGAAGGTGTGATATAGTCATAATGGCGCAATAGCACATTAAGACCCAGTTAATCAAGTCATCGCAGAAGCATCAAAACCATTTGGTTAAACCTCAGCTTAGAATTGATGATCTTTGAAGCACGCTGTTGGTTCCAAGACAATTGAGGACCACCAGTGACCATGCCGCTGCCAGTCTTTCCATAAATCAACCATAATTAAATATAGGTCCAATGCCATTCTGCGGGGTGCATTTTGAAGTTTGTCGACAGAAGACATTTTCAAAATCCAATGAGAAAACCAGCCAGATGAATATATTTGGCAAGCACGTGAGTCTCCTGCCTGAGTTTCGATGTATCAAAAATACAATGCTCTTAATTAGAAAAAGATAAATAAGACAACATGTATTTGTGATTAAGGATAAAAGATGTATCTTGTTACTCAATGGTATTCATTTCATTTACCTAAGAAGGATGAATGACTGAAGGGGCCCTTCAGAATTTGAACTTGAGATAAAGTAATCAAACGCCTATTCCTAATGTAGAAGTACTAGTGGGGCAATGTCAAGCTTAACTCTCATGCTTGTGGAGGTCCCATCGTTGGGTTGCCAAGGAACTGCTAGTGGGCTGCGCTGGGGCAGCATATGTGCCACATCTGAGCAGCTGCAAGACCACCGAGGAGACCCTGCCTAGTCACTCATGCAACCACAGGGGTAGATGGACCTGGTTAAGACTTGCTCTCACCACCAGGATCAGGACGTGGGTAGGGTGAGCAGGTAGTCATTGACTGATTCTACAGAGTTGATTGATTCTTCAGAGTGTAACCAGTGCTTCTTGTCTTTTGTCATAGCACCTGTGCCAGACTCCACTCTGATTGTTCGATGCTCCATGGGTGGTAGTGGTGATGCACTAGACAGGGGCCAGAATGATGGTGTTGTCAGTCATGTGGTGAACCTGTACGATAGGTGACGATGACTTACCTTCATGGCTAAGTGTGCTCTTTCTTGGGTCATTGACAACGTGGAGTGATGGTTGCCAGGCGCTTATATTCTTTCTTTGTGGAGGCAACTGCATTCTTCAGTCGGGATGCTATGAGTAGCAGATCTGCGGGTTACTGTGTCTGAACAATTACACTGTGAAGCATGGGGCAGAGACTGGGTTTGCACATCCTTGTGGCTTACTCACGGTTCTACCGCTGTGCTGTCACCAGGCTATCCTCATTTCACCTTTGTGGCTTGCTTATCTGTCTGGATGCGCTCAAGTCTTCTTGAGCATGCCTTTCAGGCCTGGCTTCTCTTGATCTCCCCTCCTGGACTTGGTAGGTCATCAGGTTTCCCAGTGTGAACAGGCTGATCACACTTCCTTTGTACTTCAGCCTGCACCCTCCTTCCAGTGATGCTGTTGAGATTTCTTATTGCTCAAGTCTCTTCATCTGGGTGCAGTGGCATGCACCATCTTCAGTACTATGCAGGTGAGACTTCTAATAGCTTGAGTTTTTTCTACTTTTAGGTGCAGTGACATGCACCTTCTTCAGGGTCAGCCAACAGGGCTTCTCAATGGTCAACTGTCTCAGTAGTCCGACCATGGGCCTCGGATGTTGGGCTTTGGCTTGGTGATGATCAAGTCAGTTGCTAATCTGGTACTCCTCTTCTTCTTGAGGGCAGTGCGACGTCCGGCCACTTATCTTGTGTTCCCTCTTCAGGAACCTTCTTAGAGCTCCTACTCAAGGGTATTCCCTCTACTGGGACCCTCTTCCTTTGGTAATAGGGAGTTCTGATTCTGTTTCCCCAGTTTGGGTGGTGCAGGACTTGTGCCTTGAGGCCTCACTGCCATCAGTCAGGGTTAGTAGGGTATAGCACGGTATGCCTTGAAGGTACGGGATGATGTGGCCCTAGTGTCTGGGTGACAAATGCAAAAAGAACAATTGATGGACAGTATGGAGAACAGTGTCATACATTCACCCCAGTACAGAGATCTGGGCCTAAATCCATTGTTCTTTTGCTCACCATGCCATTCCAGTTTGGACCCAACCATATGCAATTGTGGCATTGTGTGCTTCTGTCCACCTTCTTGTCCGGCCTTTCTTTCTTTGGAACTTTTCTTCTGTTTGGGACTGTGTCCTTCTGGCAGTCTGAGACAGACAATATGATGTCTCTGGGATTCTCAGACTCTTTAGTGGGTGGCATTAGGTGGGTTGCACCTTGAGATCCTGATGCTTACCTAGGATGCTTCCACTTCTCTGTCTTGTGGGAGTAGAGTCTGAGCACTTTTCTTCCATCTGCCACTCGGCTACTGTAATCAGCCACAGCAGGTAAGAGTGGTGGGGTAGTGGGACCGGCTGGGGGGATTTCAAGAGACGACCAAAAGGGAAAATTAATTCTTTATTTAATTTTCCCTTGTGGTTGTCTCTTGAAACTCCCCCCCCCCCCCTGCCCCCCCCCAGCCGGCCCTACCACTCTTACCTGCAGTGGCCATGGCTGCCTGTTGTCCTCTTCTGATTTCAACAGTGTGCCGGGTTCTGGCTGCTTTTGTGGCCGGGTGGTGGTCTGGTCTTGACTGGGTGGTGTTTCAGACTTTGCCTCTCTGACTTGCTTGTAGTGTCTCTCTTAGGCAGTGTCCATACTTTTATTATTACTTTTGGGCAGGTTATGAATTAGTGCAGTACAATTGCTCAGTAGAAGGGGTAGAATTTGACATTGCAGCTGTTGACCATGACTTGTTGGGTAATGCAGCCTGTTTGTGGACCCTAGAGAACCTTGTGGTGAGTGGGTCCCTTCTGTGTCAGTGCAGAACCACCCCTGTGCATGCTGGGAAAGTAGTTTGGTGTAGCTGGGAAGAGTATCCCTCTTGCACCAAAAGTGGTGCAGAGGCCCTGAGTCTTTGTTTTAAGATCATCGGTTGTACCTCTATGGGTCTCCGCTGACCACCAGTTGGCATCTTCATCTTTTTAGTGCATCTCTTTGGGCCGCCTGACTGCAACACAGTGCCTGTCAACTGTCCTGGTGGCCTGATTTCTTGCTGCGGGGAGATGGGGCCTTAACAGCAGTAACAAATCTCTCTGCACCCGGAACTGCAATGAATCTTTGAGTAGCCTGTGCATAGTGGAGCTTGATAATCAATGTGGGCTGTTCCATTCAGTATTGCCGGGGATGTAGCTGGAACTGCCGGAACCAGTCTTGTGTACTGCCAGTACCCCTGCTGTCCTTGCTACAGCTGCTGGTATTCAGCTGATGCAGTACTGTTGCTCACCAGGAGAGACAGTGTCAATGTCCGGACCCAGAGCAACTGTGCGGATTGGCACAAAAGGACTAGCAGCAGGGAAGAACAAGCAGTGAAAAGCAATGGGGCTCGCATTTGTTAGAGTTGGAGTTATTGGCATTATAAATGCCAATTTTATTTACTGATCCATGCAGCAGGGTGAAGTACCATATGTGGCCAAAAGATGTCCCATGGGACCCCTTTTGGCCACATATGGTACTACAACATGGCTCGGAAAAAAAACATACAAAAAGAACAATTGATGGACAGAATGCAGAACAATGTCATACATTCACCTCAGTACATAGATCTGGGCCCAAATCCATCATTTATTTGCTCACCATGCCTTTCCAGTTTGAACTCAGTCATATGTAAATCAGTCTTGACCCTGTGCCAATCACTCCAACTCTAACAAATGTGAGACCTATTGTATAGACTTTGGTAAACAGCGCAATGAAAAGAAAGGCACAGCTTGCCAAAGTCAATTTTTTATAAATTGTAAGCTTTTGGTGATCAGTGCAGCACGCTGCTTGTTTGGACTGGTTATTAAAAGCAAATCATTTTGAAAAAATAGACTTTGGTGAGCCGCGCCAAAGAAAACAAAGGCGCAGCTCGCTAAAGTCTAGTTTTTCAATATTGTAAGCTCTTGGTGAGCAGTGCAGCTTAACACACCCCATGTGTAGCACTGCTTACTAAAAGCTTACAATATTGAAAAAATAGACTTTGGTGAGCCGTGCGGAAGAAAAGCAAGGTGCAGCTCGCCAAAGTCTATTTTTTCAATATTGTAGGCTTTTGGAAG
The DNA here is from genome assembly GCF_964261635.1 of Lissotriton helveticus. Lineage (NCBI taxonomy): Eukaryota > Metazoa > Chordata > Amphibia > Caudata > Salamandridae > Lissotriton > Lissotriton helveticus. Next base: position 1,415,755,201 of record NC_136059.1, on the reverse strand, counting down.
CAGCGCCGCTTGTGCTGCACTGCCAAGGTGAAAGTTGGATGAGTCGCAATCACACGCGGTCACCATTACCAATAATAAAAATATATAAAAGTGGGCACCCTGCTGCAACCGGATATTTCGCACTCATCTGTAAGAAAAGGTATTCATTAACCCCCTCGTGATGCCTAAAATATTGAGAAGAGAATTTCTAAATTAGTGCTAAAGACATTGCTCCTGTTTTTTTAACTTTCACAGATTACATCGTGGTTCAAGCCCTGACGAAAATCCCTAAAGTTACGTTGGGATTGGAAACGCGTCAGCACCTTCCTTTCTTTTCCTATGAGGGACAGTTATTCAAAAACACTCTGGAGAGGGTTGGCACCATAAAATACCCCCCAGAGTCACTAAGTTCCTTGCATTCCCATAGGTAGCTTGTCTCTCAATAGAAGCCAAGCACACAGCCCTTTGAGATAGCTTGTGTTTAACCAATATAGACTAGTATAATTTCTCACAAGATTTTTGAATGTATGTTTCACAATTTTGTTTACTTTTCGCATCATTGTTCACTTGTATGTGTTCTATTTTGTCAGACAAATGAAGATTGTATTTTCCGAATGCCAAGATGAATAATGAAATGATTGCTTTGAATGTTTTGAATAACACAAAGTAATGTAGTAGGGTGCAGTGACTGTATGTACTGCTCCTCAGTCTGCTGAAATAAATAGCCACCTCTGAAATTGGTGGCAAGGTTATTTATTTTTTATAAACTGCTGAAACTTACAGCATAGCGCCCGGAGGGAGGACGGTGATTTCAGAAAACAGTGCTCACAGACTGTAAATGAATCATAGTGGGTAACAACACAAGTAAAAGGGCCATTCCTCATGGAAGGTTACAAAAGTAGAAAAGACGCTACCAGGGAGGGGCTACTAAGCCTATTCATGAATTAAAAGGAATCATTTAGAATGGACAGGAACAGTAGCCAATCAAAAAGATGGGTGGAGCTTCAAGTGCATACCTGAATACAGCATGTCTCGAAGAGACAGCGCAAGCGCTGCCTAGGCGAGACCTAAAAAGAGAAAGGTAGGCTTGGGAGCCCTTTGTCTCACGGCAAAACAGAGCACCTTTCTCTTGTGAGGTTCCTATGTCACAGGTGGGCTTCTTTGTCTGTCAACTGTATCTGCTCAGGCAGGCAGTCTTAACTAGGGAGGAGAACACCCTTGAGAACTCCTAGGCTGCAGGGGCTTTGTCTCCCTTTTCTGCAGGCATAAGATCGCAGGTGCATACTGGGCTGCTGTGGGAGGTGAGTGCTCTCTTTTCAACAACGGTGGTGGCAGACAGGCACCAGGGGGCACCCAGCACTCTCCGTGCCTGTCTCAGCTGTCCTGTGGTCCTCACGTGGGGCTCACCTCTTGCCAGACTAAGTGTGTGCTACTTGGGCCCTTCACTTTTGTTTTACTTCCTTTTAGGGCATGTGCGCCCCCCTCGGGCAGCATCTGCACCTACGCATCACTTTCCTTAACAGTGCGGTTGACCCCGAGTCATTCCTCAATGTGCAGGAGGCCAACCTGTGCTGGCAGTCTTTCTATTCCCTACACTGCCCTAGGCACTTCCCTTCTGGTCTATTGTTGGGGCAAGGCACACAGATAGTGCTGAGGGGTTGCCGCAGGAGGCAGATCAGTCTCCTCTCCTCCTCGTGTGGTGGTGGCCGTGTGGGGCTTGCTGTGCGGCCCGATGGCACCTGTTTCTGTTTCCTCCCATGATGTAGATTAATGCTTGGTTGAGTTATGGCCGCAGAGCTGACCTGCCATACTCTTCACTAATGGCGCTTATCTCCTGGGCAGCACAGTAGATATGGTCAGACTCCCTCGCTGCCAATGTAAGGTCATGAGTCCTTGACACACATAGTAAAGAGATGACAGACACAGATATATAGAGGATGCAGGTATAACTGGCCCTTTTATTAACAGGGTATCCAGTCCGGTGACACCTGTGTTGGTGGGGTGTGGGGCAGTAGCAGCTGGTGACATTTGAAAGTGGTGAGACATAAAGTTCGGGTAGAAAGCCCGATGGTGAGCGAGTGCAGCGAGCGAGCCCGACTGTCAACATTTTGGAAAAAGAGTGAGCAAATGGTGCATTTTCATGCATATTTGAGAAAGCAAGAATGTTAATAAAGCAATTATGAAAGTGTAGTTATGACATCAATAAAGAGATTTCATATGATAATGACATAGGTATGTGCTTATTCAGTATAATTACACAAAACGTCATAACAGACAATGAGCTAAGATTTATAGACTATCTCCGGTGGGTATTAAGTCAAAATATACAATATTATCACCATAAACTGCAAAACGAATAAAACATTTGCAAATAAAATGGGACGATGAGACTTGGTCATACACCAAGTTGTCCAAAGCATAATGGGAAGGAGTTTCCTGCCATATGATAACCTGAGGCTACTCCACACAAATTGCTTCAGCAGGCACAATAACCCACTGAGCCATCACTGGTGTTCCTGTCAAACTCACATTGCTTGTCACTCTCCCTTGCACCAACTACATGGAACGTAGTCAAGACGGGATTTTCTGATAAAGCTCTAATTAAATATGGAATTAACAGTGCATACATTGTCTCTTTTTAGGAACAGATGTAGGGGCACATGCACCAAAGGTAGGAATTGCGATTCCTTAATAGCGATTATTAAGGAATGGCTATTAAGGAGTCGCAATTACCTATGCATGTAGGTTTCGCAATTTTTTTTTTTGATTCCTACATATTTCTTAATAGCGAATTGCAAATTGTGATTTGCTATTAAGGAATGTCTTCCCATTCATTACTATGGGCCTAGAGGGCCATAGAAATTAATGGGAAGGCATTAGCAATTTGCAAGTACCAAATAGGTACTCAGAAATTGTGAATGCAATTTCAAGGGTGATAGGGGGCCAAAAGGCCTTACCTGATGCACCCCCAAAACAGGTAAGTGTTCACATGTGGCGCACATACATGCCCTAAGGTCATGTGTGTGCACCACATGGCACTTTTAAAAATGCAAAACAGTGCATTTTTCTAAGGATTTGCACATTACCACCAACTTGAAGTTGGTGGTAATTTTCGATTCCTTAAAGCAGGGTCTCAATTTTTCCAAGCTTCCTGCATTGCATTTAAGGAATCGCAAATTGCGATTCCCTAAATGCATTTGCAAAATAGGTCATCACAAATTTTGCGATTACCTATTTTGCAATTCGATTTGGGCTAGATGCATCCCAAATGACAAAATACCAGTCGCAAAGGGGTCGAGTCTGAGAATCACGCATTTGCGACCGGTATTTTTCTTGATGCATGAGCCATGTAATAAATACAATTTGTAGTTAAAAGAGATCCCGCTTGGGCACAAACGGGTGAAATATATCTGTGCTCTACTGCTAATTAATATGTTATTGTATTGCAGTATGAAAAATCCTATGCAACAAAAGCTACAACATACACGCCGAGTCCACCCTGCTGCCTCGTGGGAATATAGCGATTTTGCAATTAAAGTGGCAGCAATATATAATGAGGGAATTCTGACTGTAATGCTAATGAGAAAGGGAGTTGATCAGTCCGACATGGTCTGATGGGCCTGTGTCATTTAGGAATGCAAAAGCCACATAAGTCCTTTTGACTTCTCTTATTATCATGGTGGCCTTCATGAAATTAAAATTGTAATGAGTTTGCACAAACACACTATGCAGTTGGAAGAACTCGATCCATAAGGAAGTGTACGAAAACCGTGCCACCAATTAATGGGCTCAAGTCAACGTGATATTTTTGGTAAAGATTAGGAAATCAACAACCCTTCTTATTTATATCTCTTTAGAGCCAAAGACTCTGTGTAATTATTTTGAACTATTTGGAAGAAATGCATAAGTGCTTACAGGATAGTCTTCTTTTGTTGCCATCAGATCCATCCATTCCAGATGGTCCAAATGGGGACCCGGACGGGTTAAAGCAGACTGCGTAAAAACTAGTTCCGTGACTCTTAGTCACACCACAGACAATTCGCTCATTATGTTTCTCGTAGTTGCTGCTCATAGGGAAGTGTCTGGGTTTGATGTAAATCTGAATGTTTAGCTGCAGTGGGTTTCTATTGAGCCTCTGGTACCTGGAGAGGTGCTCTTTGCTAGACAGGCAGTGAGTCAGGTCTCCATTAAAATCAAGTGAAGGCAACTTGTTCCTCTGCAATTAATTTCCCCTCAGTGAAGATAGAAACTTTATTTCACCCAGACATCCTCCCTGCTAGACCCACAAACAGCAAAGGGGAACTACAGGCAACACGAGCTTCACACAGCTGCACATATATGTGCACACTCCGACATGCATGCACACGCACACAAGCCACACACTTTTACAAGGTATACAACAATACCAGAAACATCAAACTCCAAATCCAGCTGACGTCACTGTAGTGTCGTGCTGGACAAGTTCTAGTGTCTCAACAGACACTGAGTTGGTCAGACACTCACTTGTGGGAGTGGACACACAGGCACCCCACACCCATCCATCACAGGCGTCCCGAGTAACGTGACCCTGCTAATAAAAAAGCCCAGGTGCACGTGCTCATGGCCAGTTCCAGTACCCTACAACACCACTGTGTCCGTGGGCACACAACACTACAATGGCGATGAGTCGATTTGACCCCACCTGCCGTGCTGACCAAAGTGAGGCACTGTGAAGGTGACCAATGGCAGCATAGACAAAGCGCAGTGGCCGACTAGGCACTAGTACACAGACTGCTGTAGAGGGAAATACGTCAGCCCACATGAGGAGGAAAGTCACACACTGACCAGCCTCAAATGCTGTTTCTACAGCGCCCACTGTACCTGGAGGAGAAGCGCTCTGGCTTGTGCACGGTTGGCTGGACAGTATCTGCCTGCAGGTGAGAGGCTCAAGGTCTGAGGCTGCACTCTGCCTGCATTGCATGCCTCGTGCTGTCAGCATCGCCCCGACAACAAGGTGCAGGACTGAAGCCTCCCGTGGACAGGCAAGTGCCCTGCATGAAGCTCATAGTCCAGGGCAAGAAAGCACAGTCCGCGTTTGCAGTGCATGCTCTCACCACCATTTAGAAAGACCTAGCCAGCGGTGCAAGTGGGTCACCAGCAGAGTACTGCAGCCCTAACAACAAAGCACCCATAAGCCAGCGGCACAGCTCCCCCTTTGTTGAGGACCCTGCAACTGTCACACTGCGTCGAGAACGAGACAAAGGCTCTGCTATCCAGCAAACACAAAGCCCTGTCATGCCAACATCTCTGCTTTCACCCACCTGCTTAGGCACCGGTAAGAGGCCAGCTCAAAGTGCGCCCCCGGATGAGAAGTGTAGAATCTGGCCGTGCGGCCTGGACACTCCGCACTCTGCAGATTAACGGTATGCCGCAGCAGTGATAATGCACTACAAAAGCACACAGTGTCGCAGTGTGGGCAAAGACCACGAGCGGTCATGTGCCCATTTATTTAACACTCCGGGCGAGCCTACCCTCCGGGGTGCATGCATTTAGTTACAATGTTTAGTGCGGGCCGGGTGGCTCCATCACTACATCCCTCCTTTTCTTTAGATACAAACATCAGGAGTGCTCGGGAATTAAGCTCACATCCTGTAGCAAACAAAATCTTGGAGTCTTTGGCGGGGGGCAGAATTTGGCCGGAGACCCTACTTCTGGCTACAGGAGTTGGAATTGGTCCCAGCCCCGGCAGTGCCATCTAGAGAGGGCAAATGTCTCTGGGTCATTCCCCCTTGCTCTTCGGGCACAGCTGGCCTCATGCTCCATTCTGCCTGGTGGGGGTTATTGTTCCCACTCAGGGTATTTGCTAGTGACATGACTTCTTCATCTAGCATGTCTCAGCTGTAGCCATCATTTTCCATTTGCAGGGGTCCATTGACCCTCTTGAACCACGAGATTTTCCTTGCGATCATGCGGTAGCCTTGTTGAGCAGACACCATAGTCCCTTGGACATCAGTGACTTCCCACACATCCGGTTCATAAGGTGTGCGGTATTTCCAGCCGGGATGTCGATCATTCACAATCACGCAATCTCCCACACTAATATTGGTCACCTGTGCTTTCCACACTTAGCTGGCTTTCAAGTTTGTGGCTGCTCTTCTGGCTTGGGTGGCCTCCTGATCCAGCTCTCTTGGATGCCACAAGGGATCGGCAGGTATGCTGTCTCAAGGGGCTCATCGGAACAGTAGATGCGAGGGGGCACACCGCCTCGTACAGTGTGGTGTCTGCCAATACGCATTTAGGAACCGCAGTAGACACTCTTCTGCTTCTTAACCTATCTCTACATCGATCCTCAGCACCCTGTTTAGGGTCCGCATGAAGCGTTCCACCTCCCCATTGGCTTGTGGCCACTGTTGCATGATCTTGCGATGCCACATGACGTGGGCCGTCAGATACTCTTGAAAATCCCTTCCTTGGAATGGTTGTCCATTGTCCGATCTTCTGGGAGTCCCATCATCACAAAGACTCTGTCCAGGGTGGCTTTGACCTGCGGGAATGTGGTGGACAACACAATCCCTACAATGGGAAATTTTTAGTGAGAGTCTATGAGGATGAGGGTACTACGGCCATCAGGAAATGATCCAAAGTCAATGCTGACCTGCAACTACGGGGTGAGGCATGGTTCTTCTGTGATGACCGGATGAAGCGCTGGGGTCACTGTCGGTGATGTTACATGAGTGACATGGCGTCGTTGGCCATGGTGTCGTTAGCCATGGCGTCCATCCCGGGGAACCATACTTTGTTGCAGGAGGTGGGCCTTTGTCTTGGCTATCCCTTGGTTACCCACGTGTGCCAGGTCGACCACTCTCTGCTGCAGGCTCTGCGGGATCACTATGGTGGTGCCTCGTAGCACTATTCCATGCAGTCCTTCACTCAGCAAGCTGCGAGCCCTCCATAGATGTTGGCATGACATTCGCTCTTCCTCAGTCAGCGTACGGGCAACGTCTAAGAAGCTGTGCTATCTCCGGTCTGCCAGTGTTTCTTTTACCTTCCTGAGGCTTTTGTCAGTTTTGGTGGTGGCGACTCGCACCTCTTCCAGTGTTAGTGCATTGGGGCATGCTTCTTGCGATATCATCCGCACAAATTCTTCAGTGTTCTCTTCCTCAATGGACGGCCCTGTCGCTCTGTCGTGACTGGATGCCGTGACAGAAAATCAGCAAGTTTGTGGATTCCTGGGCGAAACACTACTTCGAAGCGATATGCTTGCAGTTGTACTGCCCAACTCTTGATCCTGGAAGGGGCCAGCCGGGTTGTGCCTGCAAAGAGGGGTCAGTGGCTTGTGGTCCGTCACCACCTGGAATCAATGCCCAAAGAGGTATAGATGGAAGTGGTGACATGCCCACTTGATGGCGACGTCCTCTCTTTCTATCTGTTTTTATGTCAGTTGCTCTGCAGATTTGGTTTAGCCAATGCTTTATTCCGTTTTTTTTTTCACTTGTCCCTCGTTGGCAGGTTACCTGACTGCCCTTTCTTTTTTCCTCTCACCCTGCGCATGTGTCGGCCAGAGCAGGGAGCGGAGGCGCGTTGGAGAGGGCCAATTGCTGATGAGTCACGCGGCAGTGACTCATGCCTTTTGCGCTCGCAGGGCTTCACTGACCTCAGGGTTATTGACACTCCTGCACCACGTGGCGATCGTGCTCAGTGGTGTTTGTCAACCAGCCTTCCCCTGCACAGCTTGCCTTCACGGCCGCACAGGGGGAGGGGGGGTTGCTGAGAATCTGCCTGTTCTGGGGCATCACTCAGGATCTGCACAGCAGCTGGGGATGCACACAGTGCTTCGCCGCGATCCGGCCTGGGCTCAACGGTGCAGTCGAGAAGAGGGCTCCTCTGGTGCGTCAGAGGTATGGGTGGGGCCGGCCTCGTCGCCAATGTATGATCTGTCCGTTCGGGCCAGGACACTCTGCACTCTGCATATTAACTGTATGCTGCAGCAGAGATAACACACTACACACACACAGTGTTGCAGTGGGGGTGAAGACCACGAGCGGTCATTCACCTGTTTATTTAACCCTTCGGCTAAGCATGCCCTCCGGGGAGCATGCATTTAGTTACAATGTTTAGTGCGGGCTGGGTGGCTCCGTCACTACAAGAAGGACTGCATCCAGTGCTTCAGCAACTGGGCAGGCTGAAGTGCGAGTGGTGGTCTGTTGCTGCCTGCTGTCTCGTTGGCACCTGGAGGAGGGGTGGTAATTGGATGTACCAGACGTATGGAACACTACATTTGTGTCCTCGCAGACTGCAGAAGTAAGAGCAGCCTCCTTCCTGGGGCCATAGAGCGCACGATAAGCTATAACCAGAAGAGAGAGCAATGCTCCCGCAGGCCTCCCTCAGGCTCAAAGACGGTACAAAAGTAGAGACGGGCACTGAGATCACTACGCGCCCCGGACAGCCACCTCCTGGCTGCAGCCAGTAAGTGCAGATCTTCCACAGTGAACCACCTGCAGAAACAGGAGTGGCTGCTGCTTCACTAAGAGAAACCCTGCACCTGCATATGTTGAACACAAATGAGGCCTGCAGAATCAGCAAAGCGGCAGCAGCCTCCTAATTCCACGGCAGCGCCAACTAGCTGGTGATTTGCCGCATCGCACCAGCCAACTGCATCAACACAGGGTACAAAAAAAAAGAAGAAGAAACACAGACTACAACCGAGACAGTGCAAAGAGGAGGAGGAGGAGCCGAGACGGACGGACGTGGACCGTCTCGGCTCCCGGTCCGCGCGTTGCTCCGGCCTGAAGCCCAGCGTCCTTAGGTAGCCCTCCGCGATGCACACGCTTCCTAACTGAAGCGGAAGGTGTGGGGCACCTGCAGGGCTGCCCCCGATCGCTGCTGGTGCCTGTGGAGCGGCGCTGGTTGATTCCTCTCTATCCCTGCCTGGGACCCAACATGGCGGCCGCCCGATACCAGCCCGGGCTAAACAACAAGGACGAGGAGCGGAGCCTGTGGCGTCCTGCCGGGGGCGAGTCTGACAGGCGCTGATCACCCGAGCGGTATGTAGGGCTCCTACCGCGTCCCCCGCTGTCACCCGCCGCCACCCGCCGAGACTTTGCGGTCATTCCAGGGGCACTCCAGAAAAGGGCAGGTGATTGACGGTGGCGCCCTCTGCTGATGACGGCGCCGCCTCATGACCATCCCCACTTACCTGCTCCGGGGGCCATACATCCTTTCTCCGCCACAGACGGGCCTGGGCCCGAGGGCAGTGATGTGCCCCCCCCTTGCTGACCACGCTGTTTCGCGCCAACGGTGCCTGACTCCAAGATGGCGCCCTTGGGGTCACACTTCCTACGACCGGCGGACACAGGCTCCAGGGACATGAACACATGCCAGGGCGGATGAACTCACATGCAACTCGCCGGGAGCCAGCGCGACCGCATCCATAGCGCCAACACGGTCTCCCCCCCCCACACGCTCAACGCCACCACCCACATTGTGCTTAACTGGGCTCTGGTGAGAGGCCCCTCCTTCCCTTTGCTTCAAACTTTGCTGCCCTCCATCTCTGCCTGGGCGCCTGTGGTCTCTCTCCCCTGACCCTCCTCTGGTCTCCGGATTGATCTCCTCTGCCCCAGCTCCTCTTTAACAATGAGGCTGCGACTTTGCTACGGACTGCCTTTCTCCCCCTGGACCTGCTGGCTGTGCCAGCCCTCTTCCTGAACTTTCGGACATTGACCTCCATGCTCCCCGCCATTTTCTCTGTATGACTTGCCTCTTCTTCTAACTTTCTCTTCCGCCTTTTTAGTGATCGCCCACTAACCTTTTGACTTTCCTATTGTCTCTCCTGTTGCCTCTGACACACTCCTCACTGTCTTTTTCATCACTCTCTGCTTCCCTCTCTCGTTTATCTCACGTGCCTGCCTTCTCTGTGACTCTTAGAGTATATCCAGTCCTTTCCCTTCCCTATGTATATAGAGATAGCTCTAATCACTAGTATATGCTGTAGAACGTTGTGCTCTCCACCATTCCTATGTGACTCTTAGAGTATATCCAGTTATATCCCTTCCCTATGTATATAGAGATAACTCTAGCGACTAGTCTCCCATTTGATTGTTTAGAGTATATCCATGTCTATCCCCTCCCTTTGTTGATAGAGATATTACTAGTTTAGGCCTAGAGTATATCCATTTGTATACCTGTTTGTAACGCTTGTAATCCTAAGTCCGTATGCTTTTAACTGATTCTTTTGTAATGCAAAATTTTTGCAATCATTTTACGCATGTAACCTTCAGTCCTTATGTTGTCCACTGGATCCTATGTAAAGCGCTCTGACACCTTCGGGTAAAGTTTGTTATCTCACGTGCCTGCCCTCTCTTAGAGTATTTCCAGTCCTTTCCCTATGTATATAGAGATAGCTCTAATCACTAGTATATGCTGTAGACCGTTGTGCTCTCCACCATTCCTATGTGACTCTTAGAGTTTATCCAGTCATATCCCTTCCCTATGTATATAGAGATAACTCTAACGACTAGTCCCCTATATGACTGTTAGAGTATATCCATGTGTATCCCCTCCCTATGTTGATAGAGATATTACTAGTATAGGCCTAGAATATATCCATTTGTGTATCTTCCTTGTGTACGCATGTAATCATAAGTCCGTATGTTTTCAACTGGTTCTTATGTAATTCAAAAATATGCAAATCTGTTCTTCTGAATGTAACTATCAGTTCTTATGGTTGAAACTGGGTCCTATGTAAAGCGCTCTGACACCTTCGGGTAAAGTTCGCGCTATATAAAATCGCACAAATAAATAAATAAATAAATAAAAATAAAAGCCGCTCCTGCATATGGCCAAACCGGGCACCAGCACCGATTGCAAGCACCGCACCAAAGCAAAACACAGCCCAGCACTTGCATCTCTGTGACAGTAGAGGCCCACAGTTCCAGGAAAGACTGCCGGGGCCTGTACACAGAAATTATGCACTGTGATCTAGTGGCCACTGGTGGTACTGCACCCAAACCAAATAAGGACACTACATAGAATGGGCCGCAGTTAGAGACAGAGTGCTGCGATTTTTAAACTTACTGTGACAGTGCCACTTACGGGAGAAACTCATGGGAGGCAAACATGACCCAAAATAGCAGCGCGCGAAGACCAGGGCTGTGCTTGCACCACAAACGGCCTCACAGCTGCATCTCCACCTCAGTGTGGCTCCCAGCTTCAGCAACGCTGCTGCATCCTGCACTGCAAGGTGCCAGCCAGCGGGGATCACTCATTCCACAGACACATGCCCTCTGAGTCGCATGGCATGAGGGACAGTGAGAAAGTTGTCAGTGCCACAGCGAAGGGACATGAAGGCCCCTTGCCAATCATCATGCCAGAAGAAGACGTCACACTGACAGTGCTGCCACCACGAGGAGTTGGTGCAACCGGACTTCTGCTGAGCTGCACAGTGTTCACGGCAAGGCACCTGTATGTACCCTCATCCTGCCCATGGCCTGTAGTGAGGAATGCTGAGAGTCATCCACGCCCAGCAGAATAGGCATCTACTCTGGCCGAAAGTCACTTCGAAGCAGGAACTTCTAGACAGGCACAGCCCAGCTAGACTGCAACCTAGAATTTTAAACAATCACTCCAGCAGTTCTGCTGAGTGCACCACATGCCCCCAATGGGCTGCCACTCCTTCAAAAGGAGAAAGAGTGTCACACCCCACCAAGAGCCCCAAGATTAACAAAGCTACACCAGCCCAGAATAACGTCAAATAGACAAGAGCAGCAATGCCCAGGAAGACAGGAAGCCCCACATGAAGTACGTGAAGAACGTGCACAGAGCGTGCAACCCCCCTCTGGCTGTCTAATGGCACGGCAAGCTAGAATAGTACACTTTATGTTCCCCGTGGTGAATAGACACCACGTGAGTTAGAAGACATACACGCAAAATATCAGATGATGACACCCACAAAGAGGATGGAGCCCACAAGGTAGAGGTGCGCAGAAGGCTGCACCAGCAAACGTGAGAGCACAGGCAGGTGCCCAGGAGAGACAGACCTCTCCACAGAAAAGAAGCGATGCTGAAGGCAGCAGGGAGAGCCTCTACATCTCCACTGCACCAGCAAAGCCCCACAGTGGGTCAAAAACAGCACAGAGTATCCTCCCTTACACAAACTCAAGACAGAGTTGCCAGTGGATTAAGACAGGCAAGAGGAGAGGGATGTACGTTGTTACAACGCATGCTTCTACTACGCATGCCTTTACAGCGCAGGATTTACAACGCAAGTCGTTACAACGACTTGCGTTGGGGGGTGCTGGATAGTGAATAGTTTAATTTAATATTCCAACTCCAGTCCCCGTGGATAGTAGGGAAGGTGTTGGATAGTAAATTAAACTATTACCTATCCTAGAGCGCCCCCCAGCGCAATTCGTTGTAATGACTTGCGTTGAAAAACCTGCGTTGTAAAGGCACTGCGTGGTAAAAGTTGCGTCGTAAAGGATGTTTACCGAGGAGAGTTGCACACTCCACATGCCAAGCTGCCACTGCAACATATGCTTCAAAGACATGCGGCACGCGGCTGGACACCACATCGCACTGCAAGCAAGGAGCACGTCACACACAAAGTGACAGACTCCGCCAAGAATGCCTGAACGGAGGCAGGAGCAGGCGCCACAATGGCGCAGGCTGGAGGCGCAAGAGCGACACCCTCAAGTGAAGAAGGTAGCCCGCCATCCCGATAGAAGAGCACCGCGAAGACCCTTCAGGAGGGGATCGGACCCGCAAGAGGTCAGGGCAAAGAAGAGTGACAATCCCATCACCATGAATAACCGGATGACGACAAGTGCGCTGGAGGGACCGAGGAGAGAAAAATGAGAACTCGCATCCCCACAAGACAAGAGTGCACCCGGAGATACCACACAACCACCAAGGCGGACCGACATCTCTGGAGGCAGCTCAATGGGAGAACCAAATGTAAGCTGCATCTCTATCCAACGCTTCCCAGTGTACCGTCCATTCCCGAGCATTGGCAGTCTAAGTCTGACGGCATCCCTGCTCCTGACCACAGATGCCCTGGGTAAAGAACAGCCTCAGCAAGACAAAGATAAGTGACTGAGAAGTCCCTCCAGACATCCTCTCTCCCAGCAAGTCATCCCCACCTGTCGACACTCTTTTGACTTTGAGAGGTTGTAATTCCCACTCTACAGCTTTGACTTCATAGTCATTGTTTTTATCATAGTATAAGAACCCAGTCAATAAAGCATATCTTGTGGGTTCCTTGTAGCCATTTGTAGCTCACACTTGCACCTTCCCATCTCTAATCATATTATCATTTTGCCCCCTCACCCTTCCAACTAGACATCTGCAAGAAGAGAAGACCTCGGGCAAAGAGCCCACTCGCAGGGTCCATTGAGCATTGTAGCGCCGGCCCAACAAGGAGCTGCCCGATGATGAAGCATGACCCCTTACGGGGTGTGTGAGGGCCCTTGCTACTTAGAGGAGCAATCCCCCCTGTTTTCATCTCAATCTCTTAGCAACTGGGAGACCACTCCATTCTCTCCCTCAGTCAAAATCTTCCCCAGGTACAGCATACCTTGTTTTGGCTACTCGTAAAGAGGGGCGCATGCATGCTGGACCTATCAAGCCCCAGTCCCTCTCTTTTTGATTCATATTCAATGGCAACCACAACATCACTGCCATGTGCATCACCCCCATCCAACCAAGGAGTGACATTCTCACCAGGGTGGAGACTTGCACCTGCAGAAGAATCAAGAGACCAAGGCACCCCCTTCGAAATGAGAGACCTAGTGTGCAGGGGCTATCCGATAGTCCATGTGCCCCAGTGTCCTGTTGGCAAGCCCACCAACCATTAAGTTACACACCCGGGCAGTTGCCTGAACAATGTTGTCAGATCCAGTCAGTGCTCCTGCAGCGGCCCCCAGGCGACCCACAAACAGCCCTGCATAGTCCACACCGGCACCGGTCCGTGCAGGTAACAGCGGTGGGGCAGTGGGGCCAGGTAATGGGGATTTCAAGGGACGATGCCGAGGGAAAATTAAATAAATATTTTTCTCTCAGCATCATCCCTGGAAATTCCCCCTTACACGGCCCCACTGCTGTTACTGGCACAGACCGCGGCTGGTCCACAGAGTGTTGTGGCAGCCCCGCACAAGAGCCTCAAGGACATTCATGCACCCAGGGATCCTCGCATGAGAGATGTTCAAGAAGCGGCTCCACCGACATGGTACTAGGAGGCACCGTGGCTTCAGAAGATAATGTCCTGAACATCATTGACGCCATTCAAGCAAAGACTCTGCTGAAAGACTCAACAGCCACTTCCGATGCACTATAGTTCAGTTGACAGGCACCAACAGCATGCCTGTTAGAGCACACAAGTTCATCCAGCAGTGTGTAGGAGGACATTGATCTTTTTTTTTTATTGAAGTCAAAAAATTGCAATACATTAAATCCTTTAAAATCAATACATCCATAAAAAGAATTACCTTTAGGCGTACAAAAAATTATCAAAAATTCATATATATATATATAGATTAACACGCTGAACCGGCATATTCTCCCCTTCGTTCTGGTAAAGAATTACAACGGAGCCGTGGCCACTATTCTTAAGTGCAGATTTATTGCTGACACAACATCCTACGCGTTTCGGAGTGATTCTACTCCTTCATCACGGGCAAGGTTTGTGCGTTTCAATGTGAATAATAAAGTGAATACTATGTCACGTGATAAACAACATAACCAAAATACTTCACCTCTAAACATTTGACAGTTTTAGGTATTTTTAGCATGTATACATATCATATTGTGACTATTTACATCGTGCTAAAAATACCTAAAACTGTAAAATGTTTAGAGGTGAAGTATTTTGGTTATGTTGTTTATCACGTGACATAGTATTCACTTTATTATTCACATTGAAACGCACAAACCTTGCCCGTGATGAAGGAGTAGAATCACTCCGAAACGCGTAGGACGTTGTGTCAGCAATAAATCTGCACTTAAGAATAGTGGCCACGGCTCCGTTGTAATTCTTTACCAGAACGAAGGGGAGAATACGCCGGTTCAGCGTGTTAATGTTAAGGGGGTGGCTACCCCTGCCGTGAGCCCGCCGACATCGAGGCTTGGGATCAGCTGAGTTCCGTGTTTATGTGTTTCAAAAACCCTTGCCCACACGAAGACGCCACTTGAATTGAAGCAGCTGCATGAGCCCACATTCGGAACACAGGTTGAGCTAAGAGCAGGAGAAGCAGGGAGCTGCATTCGCCTAACTCGGACCTTGCCGGTGAACCGTCTGAAAGGGCTACGGGAACTGATTTCAAGTGGTAAGCGATATCGTATTAGCGTGGTAGTGAACAACTACTAACCACGCCAAGTTCATATGCAGCCCGAATAACAGCGGGGTTTACGAGTTTGGACTAAATCGTAAACTAATATGACTGACACAAGAAACAACAAGCGGAAGGCGGCAGCAACGAAGCTATTTGACAAAACTGCCCGCATTGACAATGGCGGCGACAGAATCACAACCGCGACTGAGAAGGTAACAGATAAGAGAAAATTATGGGACACCCTATGGAGAGTGCTCAAAAAAGAACAGTCTAAGTGGTGGGAAGCCACAGCACTCCAGCATTATGTAGAGTGCAACAGAATACCGCGGGGTTTACGTATTTTTATAACCCCTACCTTTCAACAACCAGATCCAGAATTAATATCAGACTGGATGGAAAATAACCATATTTGTTCATTAAACATGCTGAAACTATTAATCAAGGCTGCTGAAAAAGAAAGCATAAAACTCACGCAAGAAAGTGAAGAGTTAATAGTCAAATTAAAAGAATTACTTGGTGATGATGAATTCAATAACGAAATGGATAAAACGAATAAGCGGCTAGAAAAACTAGAAGAGGAAATCAAAATGAAAAAATTGTCTAAATTTGAAAGAGACGAAATCGATTAAAAAATGGCCAAATTCTCACTTTTGGAAAAAAGTTTGATAAACTGAGAAAGGAACAGACTACTCAATTGAAGTCCAATGAGGGATTAACACAAGGGGTCCAGGATGGAAGTGAGCCGGCAGCTTCAACCAGCAAAGTATCCCAACTGACTGAACAAATTCTACAGTGTGATTCGGAGGAATTACGCGAGCCACAAGGAAATGATGCAGAAGCATTAAAGTACGGTTTTTAAGGGAGTACGAGCTGCTGGCAAAAGAGAGATCAAACACTATGGCAAGCAACGACAGCCCGGCAAGAGGGCGTGGAAGAGGAGGAAGAGGAGGCAGAAAGCCAAATTACTCAATGCCAACAGACAGCCCAGTGGGAACAAGAACGAGGGGCAAATTCGCGAAGAAAACATGAAGATCAAGACTGTGGTAAATCTTTCTAATTACAAATTAAGTAAGGATGAATTGGAGGTTTTAATGTTAGGTTTATCTTTCTGCCCCACTTTAAATTTTAATTATACAGAGACAAGAGTTGACCTGTTTCACTACATACGGAAACTAAAACTGAGAAAGTGGTTTACAAATAAACCCAGCAAACAAACTGGTGAACGTGCTAGTGATGTTGTAAATTTACAATTAGGTGACATTGAGATTTTACAGGTTGTACACGAATTGGCAGGAGTTGAAGGGACAGTGGAAGATCCCATCCTAAATGCAGTTATTAGTAATTTGACACTAGACTTGATGGCTAAAACTCCATTCAAACCTAAATCAGTGTTCCTCCCCCAAATCAATTGTGAAGCGATTAATTGTTTTGAGAAGGGGGTGATTAATGAACTAAAAAGACTTAAATCACATAAAATGTTTACTAGAAGTAATCTGAATAAAAGCCAACGTAAAGCTTTGAATGTTTTGGAAACTAATCGTGAATTTGTTATAAAACAGAGTGACAAAGGAGGTAATATTGTCATCTGGCCACTGGATATGTACAAACAAGAAGGGCTATCACAGTTATCAGATACTAATAGATACTGCCAAACTACGAGAAAACTGTATGATCTAGCAATGTTGTCAGTAGCTAATCAAATTACTGAATGGAAAGATGATGGCATATTAACTAATG
This sequence comes from Lissotriton helveticus, assembly GCF_964261635.1. NCBI lineage: Eukaryota > Metazoa > Chordata > Amphibia > Caudata > Salamandridae > Lissotriton > Lissotriton helveticus. The sequence goes on along the minus strand of NC_136059.1, from coordinate 1,415,738,183 downwards.
ATGAATTTTCCTATTTGGCTTGCAAGTATCCTAAATTGCCTGTTTTATATTTGCTTCCCAAGTTGCACAAAAATGCCCAAAGACCACCAGGGAGGCCCATCGTTTCCTCCTGTGGGAGTGCTCTAGAAAACACTTCTAAGTATGTAGATTTTTTTCCTGCAGCCATTGGTACAATCTCTCCCATCATTTGTCTTAGATACTAGAGATTTTTTACGACAGATCAGTGGCGTAGAGTGGTCCTCTGATTATCTCATGCTAGGACTTGATGTGTGTAGTCTTTACACTAGTATTCCACAAAACTTAGGTTTGGAAGCGTGTAAACAATTTTTCAAAGATAGACCGTTGGGTTTTTTCAAACACACAGAGATGTTACTCAAGATGATCGAACTATGCTTGAGCAACAATATTTCCTCTTCGACAATAACATTTACAGACAAATACAGGGGACGGCGATGGGGACCTGCTTCGCCCCCAGCTTCGCAGGTATTTACCTCAGCTGGTGGGAGGAGCAGGTAGTCCATAAGATCGGACTATTCAAAGACCACGCCGTCCTCTGGTTACGTTATATAGATGACATCTTCTGTGTGTGGAATGGTACTGAAACACAAGCAATCGAATTTGTGGAGCAACTCAACAACAATTAAATGAATCTCCAATTCACACACCAGATCAGTAGAGACACCATAGAGTTTCTAGACCTCAAATTACAGGCAGAAAACAACAGTATTGTGAGTTCGTTGTTCAGAAAAGCCACGGCTGGCAACAGCCTGCTACATGCAAGTAGCTGCCATCCACGCAATCTAATATACAGCATACCTTTTGGGGAACTACTACGAGCACGTAGAAATTGTAGTACAGAGGATACATTTGAAAAGGAGAAAACAATCATGAGGGATAGATTTCTGACACGTGGCTATAGCCCTAAGAGTGTTAATGAGGCCATCACTAGAGTCGAGGCTCTAAACCGTCAAGACCTTCTATTCCCTAAGACTGAAGATTCTCAAACCAAACCCAAAGAAGTAGTAAGATTTATCACTACCTACAATACACATGCATGGGAAGTGAAAAAATGTCTGAACAAATTTTGGGGGGTTCTTAAAACTGATAATGACTTAAGAGATTGTATAGGAGACCACCCATCCCTTACTTTCCGGAAACCTAGGTCCTTACGGGACCAATTGTGCAGTAATATGATCCCTAATCCCGAAAAGGCTAATGCTGTTAAAGGCTTCTTTACATGTAACCACTGCAAAGCTTGCAAATTTAGCAGCAGCATCAAATCACAAAAATTCAACAGCACTGAAGCTCCATGGGTCATAAATAAACATTTAAACTGTAATACAGAGTATGCCATCTATACCTTAAAGTGCCCTTGTTCAAAATACTACATTGGGAGCACCATTCACAAAGGTAAAAAACGGGTGCTAGAACACCTGAGAGCAATTGGCAAAAATGATAAGACCTATCCGGTGGCTCGCCACTTTCATGAGCACCACAAAAGCAATGCCAATCTGGTCAAGTTTGCTGTCATAGATTATGTCCCCCCCCAATATAAGAGGTGGTAATAGATTACTTGAACTCAGAAAACTGGAGTCCAAATTTATTATCAGGTTCAACACCATGGTGCCCCTTGGGTTGAATATGGACGAGGAGATGTCAGTGCATTTATATTAATTGTCTAATTAAGCTGTTGCAATAATTTGGCTGCTAGTAACCTTCTGATTGATGTTTTTAAGATTTTGTGTGTTTTCTTCATAATACGCTTTTTTGGTTATGAAGATTTTAATAGGACTTTACCTTTGTTATCATCCTAGGTGTTTCAGATGTATACTTAAGAATTAATTGGTGATGGACCAAGGCTGATATCCGAGACTGCTGTAGACCACTGGGGCATAATTCTGGTTGACTCATTTGACATTTAAATTTTGTTTGGGATGAAATCCAGTCTTATCGGGACAATATTCAATATCCAGCAACGGTAAAAGCCCACTTGGGCAATACTTTGAAGAAAAAACAAACTGTGTGTGATCACGGCCTATTTCTGCAGTTTACCATGGCCCACTGGGGCAGTACGTCATACTATGCGATACTCAGGCGCTAGGATTACGATCTTCCTTTCATGCACTGAATATGCCTAACGTGCACAGCTCACATGATTAATGATTCTTGGTGACACTTTGTCTTTTGAGACTGGAGGTTCGAATCCCACACCTACTAAATTGTGGCAATAATTTTGAATTCATTAGAATTGAGTGGCGTGATACAGTTTATGACTATAATGTTGACTAATAATTTTGAGTGTAAGCACGAGTTTATTTTGAGCCATTATCCATGATTTTGCAATGCAGTCTTTACAAATGAATTTAATTCACAGCCTTGAAAAGCACGATGTAAATAGTCACAATATGATATGTATACATGCTAAAAATACCTAAAACTGTAAAATGTTTAAAGGGGAAGTATTTTGGTTATGTTGTTTATCACGTGACATAGTATTCACTTTATTATTCACATTGAAACGCACAAACCTTGCCCGTGATGAAGGAGTAGAATCACTCCGAAACGCGTAGGACGTTGTGTCAGCAATAAATCTGCAGTTAAGAATAGTGGCCACGGCTCCATTGTAATTCTTTACCAGAACGAAGGGGAGAATACGCCGGTTCAGCGTGTTAATGTTAAGGGGTTGGCTATCCCTGCCGTGAGCCCGCCGACATCGAGGCTTGGGATCAGCTGAGTTCCGTGTTTATATATATATAGATATGTATATAATCCCACAGCAACTTTCTTCAAAGAAGTACTCGCACTTGGAATATGCAAAACGTTTATTTTACAAAGGCTTTGTAAAATAAACGTTTGGCATATTCCGAGTGCGAGTACTTCATTGAAGAAAGTTGCTGTGGGATTATAATTTGCCGGGAGACCTGCCCGGCGCTTACTCGCCATCTGTCAATGGGCCACGGACTTCGTGATTCCAGGTTGTTTGGAGAAAAAAAATAACAAAAAAATAAATATATATATATATATATATATATATATATATATATATATATATATATATATATATATATGTCCCAATTTGTCAAAGCTCCTTCCGGACCTCATGGGACCCATGAAGAGTGGCGCGAACACCAGCGGAGATCACCGGCAAAATTCCAAAAAGCAGTCCAAGCAAATAAACGCACTCTCAGGAGACAAGCAGGCAGCGAGTAGAAGGTGGAATATATTTTCACTTAAAAAACCATAGGTTTTACACATGTTATAGTTAGCTGGACATTTCACTCATACAAAACCATTGAAATTCCCCCGTTATAGTTAGTTCAGCTAACTATAACTCGCGCGCCCGCAATGCACTGCTGATGACGTCACATATTACATTACTCATGACATGGTCAGTGACATCACTCATGACATCACTGATGACATCTCATATGACATCACTGATGACATCACTGATGACATCATCCAATGAATGTGTGTCTTTCTGAATTTTTTTTTATATGTATATCTAAAGGTCGATGGAAGAATAAATGGGTAAATAACTGTCTAAATGGATGGTTTTTTTTGTAAAATGGATTGTATAACTGACTTATTAAGTGTATCTTAGTGAATACATGTATTAGTGAGTAATGTTTAAATATCAGTCAAAAGGCTGTATTATCGGTTAAAAACCATAAAAGCAGGGAATACATAAAAAAACAGATTACAATTTGACCAACAGTAGGCTACATACAAAGGTGCATGATTAAACAGAATAGCTCAACAATATTTAAAAAACATTAAAAGGTTCAAAACTGGTGGGTGGATATAAAACAGGCCAATGAGGATTGAGTTACAGTTCCCAAATAAATTCATGGAGGAGTAAAATCAATTAAGGCGAGCTGAGTATTAATTTTAGCTCCTCTAATACACCACATCGAGAACAAATATCTGGAGGTCGCAAACACAGTGAGAGCAGAAGTATCGTATTTCAGCACTCTAAACACCTCTCTGAAATATATAAATATCTGTATCAGTGTCTCCCTTTGCGTATAAGTGGCTGCATGGGTTGGTGAGTAGCTACATGAGTGTGTATATGGGTTATTAATTGGTTTTTTGAGTATCAATATGAGTGTCTGTATGGTTTGGTGGGGGTATTACTTAGCGCATAGATGCATGAATGAGTGACTCACTGTTTGTATGTGTTTTGAAGACAGCATGTGTGCAGGACTGCATGAGTGGATGAGTGTGTGTAAGGGTGAGCTAGTGAGTGAATGACTATCGCAATAGTATCTTTATGAGTAACTACATATGTTTTAATCTAGAAAATGTGAGTATTGATGTATATAAGTGATTGTATGTGAGAGTGAGAGACTGGAAGAGTTCCTGTTTAAATAAGTATGTGTTTCTATAAGTGATTGTTTAAGAGAGTAAGTATGTGTATGTTTCTGTAAAAGTAAGTGCAGTGGTGTGTGCATAGCTGTATATGCAAATAAATGAATGTTTGATAGTTTATTTGCATGTGTGAGTATGTGTGTGAGTAACTCTATGGATGAGTGTCGGTGTGTAACAGGATGTATGAGTAGATATGATGAGTGTGTACATGAATGAGTGACTATATAGAAGTGTTGGTGAATGAGTGGATGTGTATGTAGATGGTGGAATAACTGAATAGGTTGTTGTAACTGGTATTGGTATCTCCATTTTTTTGAAAATTTTAGTTTCTATTTTTAAGAATGTGTGTATCAAAGGTTATATTACGCTGAGAGAAGGTCTGCCACTCTTTCACAAGGATGATGTCATCAGTGATGTTCTTTGAGATGTCATCAGTGATGTCATGAGTGATGTTACGGACCATGTCATGAGTAATGTAATATGGGACATCATCTCTGCAACGCAGCCCCCTGGTACGTTTGCAGAGGGGGAACTAATTCCCCTTGCATACTGGGGGTACCTGGGGGCCAACTAGCCCACCAGGAACCTCCAGTATGCGCCAGGGGGCTGCGTTGCAGAGAGGTGTAAAAAGGGACGTGGTCTCATTACCCCTCTCTGCAACGCAGCCCCCTGGCACATACTGGAGGTTCCTGGTGGGCCCCCCAGTATTCAAGGGGAATTAGTTCCTCCTCTGCAAACGTGCGATCCATCATTTTTTTAATGGCGGGGTACGCATACCCTTAGCGTATCCCGTGATTTCTTCAACAACAAAAAAAGAAATTTTGGCCTTGGGGGTCCTTGTGGGACCCCCTAGGCCAGTTCAGTGTGTTTCTACCCAGCCCCCTTTTCGTGTTTTTCACGTTTCTTTTTCTGTTTTCTTGTGCCTCGGTTCTACTGAGGCACAAGATGGCTGCCAACACTTCCTGGTTTGGAGTGTTGACAGACAGTTTACAACCAATTAGCATGCAGCTCGTGCTCGTAATAGTACGTGAAAAGGCCTCGGACAGCACGCGTACGGTACAACTTCGCATATATATCTATGATTTTACTTTTGATTTTCTCAGGAACTACTGAATGGATTTACACTATTTAACAAAAAGCACAATCTACGGACCAAACTCTACATTTTGCCTAATTTGGTGTAATTCCGTTTAGCAGTTCGGGCTATAGACGTGTCTAACGGTCCCTATGGAAAATTGCATGGGGAAAACACGTTTTGGGACCCCCCTTTTTTCGTGGCCCCCGCTTCACGAGCACCCCGAAACTTTCAGGGAAGGAGCGGAGCGGAGTGGGCCATCTTCTTGGAGAATTTTCCGAAGATTCACCGACAGGCGCCAAAGTTATTGCAAATACAATGTTGCGTATTTCCTATGGAAACTAGGTTTTAACTATAACTACCTACTGTCGACCGCCAGTAGGTAATATATATATATATATATATATATATATATATATATATATTACACTAAACACTGAGAATTCAGGGACAAATACACAAAAAACATACAAACAGTAGATTTTTAACCAAAAACATAAGGTAATGACACCTCATAATCTCAGACCTAAGACCCCCCCACACGTAATGCATAAGTGCGTTCACTTCTTCTAACTGCTTTCATTTTATGGACCCAGTCCATACCAGAAGGAATCAAATCGGTACGCCACCTTTGCAATAAAAGTGATCTAGCTACTGCCATGGCAATGTACACAAATGTAACCAGATAGTCAGGAAAGGAAAGATATGGATCAAAATCAAAACCAATAACAATTAACAAATCGCTCACTACTAATTGAATACCACATTCGATTTACAAATAGCAAAATATGTCCTTCCAAAACTTCTGAATCATAGGGCATTGCAACATAATATGCGACCAGTTGGCTGTAGGATGATTAATACAGCAAAATCATTGTGGTGAGTGATTGGCAAACATTTTTGAAAGAGAGAGTGGGGTTCAATAAAGTTGCCATTTACTAAAAAAAGCATCCTACGCCAATTTGCGCTTCTCAGGGTGCTAAAATTAAGATTATTAATAGTTGACCACAAGTTGGCAGAAATTTCAAGGTCTTCACAATCCATCCATGTTTTGATGGCCTTCTGCCTAAGATCTAGGGCCCTAACTGAGGCTAAGCGCTTTTTCCAAGCCCCCAGTTTCCTGCCAGATGCATCTTCTAAAATGTCATTAGCTAGCTGATGTTGTTCGCTAATTTGAGAAACACCTAGCTCAGCCAGGAATTTATGGAAGATGTTATATGACCCCAGAAGAATAAAATCATTATCAAATACGACATTACGGTCACAGTCAACCATCTTCCATTCCTCAGAAAATCTGAGACCTTACGAAATCCTACCGCATCCCACTTTAAGGTGAGTTCTGAGGATTGTGTAATCCCTGCTAGTGATAAAATGTCAGCTAGTGGAGTGGTTGAATTGATTACTGGAATGGAGTATCTTTTATAAAGCGCCTGTCATTTTTTAAAAAACCAGTGAAGACACTTATAATGAACCTGGGATCAGAAAATTGACACTGGAGAATGGATTTGACTTTCCTTACACATTAAATCCATGAAACTATTAATAAAGAAATTTGACTGAGGTTGAGATTTAAATCTAGACAAAAACTGTGCCATATAGGCATAGTAATAACCCCTGAGGTTCGGAAGGACGAGACCTCCTTGATCCCGTTCTTCATATAAACTGCTAAGTGCAATATGTGATGATTTTTTCCCCAAAGAAAAGCTGTAAACATCGACTCTACTTGAGTGAAAAGGGAACCTGATAAAATACAAGTGATAGTAGAAAACAAAAAATTAAACAGAGGAGGAACAGACATTTTAATCAGTGCAACCCGGCCCAAAATGGATAACGGAAGGGTGTTCCAGCGTGAGAACAAGGCCTGAATTTTTCAAAGGAGTGGTACAAAATTCAGATGATATAAATCCAACACTTTTTCAGAGAAATATACCCCAAGATATCTTTTAGGTTTGGTGTTAACGCAAGCAAGGATATCGGGGTGCAGATCCCGGATTGTCCCACCGCAATGTAAAATTTCAGTTTTCCTTTTATTAATGCGATACCCACCTAGGGCCTCAAAGTTGTCAAAGACCTGGAAGACCTTAGCCTGAACCTCTATCTCAGGATTAATGATGAGGGTTGTGATGTAGGGGGAAATGCCAAAGTGATCTAAAATTATAAACAATGTTTCCCACACTACAAGGTCAAAAGCCTTCTCGGCGTCTAGTGAAAGGACTAACGCAGGTATCCTCTGGGTGTCGAAATAATCCAGCGCCTCAGATAGATAATGAGTGTTGGAGGCTAGCTGCATACCAGCAATAAAACCATTCTGGTCCGAATGTATCAAATGCGCAGTATGATAGCTAAACCGAAATGACAGCAACTTAGTGACGATTTTATAGTCAGAGTTTAACAACGTTATCGGGTGATAAGAGTTCGGATCCTCGCTGTTCTTGCCTTTTTTCAGAAAGCTGACTATGTTACCTTGTCTGAAGGACTCTGGTATTTCCCCGCCCTCGAGCATAGAATGTACCAAACGAAGGAGAAAGTCCGCCACTGAACTGAAAAAAAGGTTTAAAAATTCAGGGGGAAACCCATCTGAGCCGCAGGCCTTGCCGTTTGGCAGATTCTTTATGACCCCCTCCAGCTCTTCCATAGTGAAGGGTCTTGCCATAGAGAGTTTCTCTACATCCGAGAGTATCGGCAGGCTATTATTCTGCACAAATCCTTCTAACAAAGTCATATCCACAGTCTGATGTTGGCCATAGATGGAATCATAATGCTGTAGCATTATATCCCCAATTTTAACTGGGTCCTCTATACGTGAGGTGGTTGAAGGACATTTCAACTCATTATTCTGATTTGCAGCTGATTGCTCCCTGGCTTGCCAAGCTAAAAACCTGCCCGTAAAATTGCTTTCCTCATATGTTTCGCATTCATCTGATTTGCTGCTGATTGCTCCCTGGCTTGCCAAGCTAAAAACCTGCCCGTAAAATTGCTTTCCTCATCTTTTCTTACGATATTGTTGGTAGAATGCTTCACTCTGAGTGTAATAATTGGAACTGAGTGCACGCTTAGCCTTCCCCAATTGACGTTGATTAAACACCGAGGGGTTACTAAGATAAACCAAGTAAGACGCTTGGATCTTCTGCTCCGAAATTCTCTTATCTTCCCTCACTTTTTTAGCAATTTCAGCGTCTTTTCCAATAATTAACCTCCGGACGAAGGCCTTAAGTGTGTCCCAGACCACACTCAGAGGTGCAGACTCAATATTTAGTGCTAAAAACTCCTTAATCTCTATCCCAATAAAGCCCACCCAGTCCTCTTCATTAAAATATTGTCTGTTCAAAGACCACCGTTTAGGGGACCTAGCATAGTTTCCTAAGAGTAACTCAAGCACCAACAAGGCATGATCGGAGAATCTGTTATATAGAAATCTTTGCTGGTTAAAACTCAACTTCAGTGAAACCAAAAAGAAATCAATTTGTGATGAAGAACGAAATCTACCTGACCAACAAGTATACGCTATTTTGTTTGGGAAGGCAGCACGCCATAAATCCTGAAGATCCAACGTTACTCCATAGTGTAGCAAGGTTCTTAAGGATTTAGGTTTCAACAGCTTTTTATCCTGAACTGACGAATCTAATTTAGGATTCATTAGGACATTAAAATCTCCCCCCCCCAAAATCAGCTCCCCAGGTACCTGAATTAGGGACTGAAACAGATCCTCATAAACCTTAAAGTTGTCCTCAACCGGGGCATATATACTTACAAAGGTTATCGGTCTCTGTCTTTGTCTAAGAGAGCAGGTAACCCAACACCAACGACCATGCAGATCTTTATCAAAATTTTCAACCTCCACCTGAAGTTTTTTACTTACAAATATTGCTGTCCCTCTATGGGCAGCGGAAGATGATGAAAATCCCCTATAAGCTGCTCAAGACCTGAACATTGAAAAGTCGGGCAGCTTTGCAGTTGGTAGATGGGTCTCTTGTAGCAAAATCACTGCCGGGTTTTCTGTTTTGATCCATGATTCGATTGCCCGCATTTTTTTTTTATTGTTGAGACTGTTAACATTAAAAGAAACCACTTTCAGCAGTTCTTTACTAGCCATAGTTAAAGCCCAACCAAGGCCTAGGCCCCTTAAGCGTCTTATCCAGAGTCAAGCTAGTAAACGGACGTGTAAGACCTGAATGGATTCAAAAGAAAAAAAACGGACTTTGTTTTTCCCCCTCATGCTCCCAACCCACCCCTTGTGACCCCTCCCCCTGAAATGTGGAACCCCCCCAACGACGCCAACCACATTTCACCCACCCTTTAAGCTGGGTGTCATGTAATTACACCTGAGTGATCTCACCCCTGCCTCCCCCAGCTAAACTAACATTACTATCAAAAATACAAAAGGCGAGAGAGCATACGCAATAAGGAAACATCCCCTGCTATAATCAATTCGCAGCTAAACAACTAAACACACAACCTGACCTTAACTGGGCCTTCCAATGAAAGTAGCAAATGGTAAGAATGGCTTATTCCACCTAACCACCCAATTTCCCTGTCAGTGAGGTTATAACAGAAAACAGCACCTCCCTCTAAGACCCAGACCCCTGCGAGATCTCTTTTAATAAATCCTGGGCTTCATCCAGATCATAAAACATAAAAATGTGCCCTTAACCAAGACCCTCAGTTTAGACTGCTGGGCAATAGAAGCTTGTGCCACATTAGCTTTGAATAAATGGAGGATCTTCACAAATTCTTTCCTCCTGCGCACCGCCACGGCTGTCATGTCGGAAAAAATGCGACATTTAACAGTCTCATTCACTGCAAATTGTCTCTGCTGGATGGCCTTAGACAATATCCTCTCTTTTATGCGATAGTCGGCAAAGTTTAACAGTATTGTACGTGGCATGGTGGAATTCTGAAATGGGCAGGCAGGAACACGATGAGCCCCAGTGATGGTCAGATCGCCTTCAAACTCTGGAATGACCTTTTGTTTGATAAATGAGTTGACCCACTGCAGGGTTTGGGAGCCCTCAATTCCTTCCGGAACTCCCACTATCCGGAGGTTAGCCCTCCGGGAATGATTTTCCAACTCCTCCAGTTTGCTCTCCAGGGCATGCTTGATTTTAACTGCTGCTTTAACCTCACCCATTGCGATGGTCATCTGATCCTCTAAAGCTGAGATCCTGGCTTCTGCCTCCTGCAGTTTAACTGGAAGGGTTGACATTGCACCTTCGATTTTCTCTAAACATTGGTGAAGAGAGGCAAGTTCAGCTTTCTGCATTCTTTTCAGCTCACTGACTTCGTCCAAAATTGAATTTAGCATGTCTTTGACGCTCATCTGAAATTCGCCCGCTAGTTCCATATTGGGGCTAGCGATTACATGGGGAGGGTCCACTGCTGAAGTAGAGCTCTCTTCCAAGATCCCCGTAGAAGACATCAAGCCAGTTAAAGAAGTAAGCACATGTAAGGGGGCTTACACCTGGACCTGAGACTGAGCTTGAGGCTGAGGCTATGTTGTTAGCCTATCTTGAGGAACTGAAGTTGTGCTGGGGGCACCGGAGGTGATAACGGCCTGTCCCAAAACCTCCGGAATTTCCGAGGATTCAGAGGTTCCTGAATGTCCCCCTTGTCTCTCTTTCTGAGTGGTTAGCAATGTTAGAGATGTTGTCACGTCCTGATTGGATTTTTGGCCCGTGATCGCAATAAGATCAGACTTCAGAATTGCTTACTGGATTACCAGACTTGAGGGGGTTGAGTCAACTACTGCCGGTATTAAAACTGATGGAATTAAAGCTGATGGAGATATAACACCAGAGGATTCCTTAGAAGGCTTGAGGGTAGAGCCAGGACCAGGAGAGGGGGGATGCAATGTTGCTTTTTTCAAGAATAGTGCAAATTATTTTGCCTCTTTTGTCACTTTCGCCTTTTTGAGACCTTCGGACCCTCAGACCTCCAGTGGAGTTATTCCAGGTGATCCAGGCATGACTGTAGGTATGTTCTTATCAACCACATTCACAGAGCCTGCCTGAACAGAAGATGCAACCGAGGATGGTCCCTCTTGGTCTGTGCTCTCAAAAGTTGAATCAAGGTCAAGCAGATTCGGAGAATTTTCTTTACAGGCTAGCCGAGCTGCCTCTTTCATCTCCTTAGCCTGAGATCGGCGAGTTTTAACCTTGAGGCGGACGTTGAGCAGTTTCCCCATTCTGACCACAGTTCCGCCGGAGTGCCTCCTGCCCACTCCTTGCCGCTCCTTTACAACCCCTCGAGATAGAGTAAAAAGTGCTTATAACTGCGCCTCTTTTATTTAAACAGTTTTTTCTAATGAGGCATAAAGCTAAGAAAACCAGCTACCATCCACAGCTTCTCCCCGAGTACTGCGTGGTGTTGAATCCAGCATGGATCCAGCCTGTAACAGACTGTGAAGATCCTATTGCAGGTTATAACTGGCTGCAGGATACGAAAAATACAGAGGTGTTTACTACTGTAAACAGTCAGCAGAGGTTCATTTTCTTTCTTTTTTTTTTCCCCCCGCAGACAACGTGAAGCCAGCGTGTTGCCGATTGGGAAAATGCGGTGGGAGAGGCTCCTACGAGGCAGAGGGACAAGGGTCAGAGTTTATCCAAAGTCCTGTGCCCAGTTATGGCAGTTTATGGCAAGGCATGCAGGGCAAACATGACATAAAAATCAGTTCACCGCCTGTGCCCAGACCCCCGGCTTAATACGGCTGCAATTGTGAGGAAAGCCGCACTCAAAACATCAAAGCGCAGCTATGGTCTCTCTTGCCTCCCTCTCCTTAACTCCAGCAGGCGCCGTCCACACCTGGCAGGGAGAGCTGGGAAAACGGAGAAAGCGTGACTCTGTTAACCAACGTCTCTGAGTTGCAAGCAGGTCTCAGACGGGAAACAAAATACCGCTGGATGATGGAAGAATGCTCCGTTTTACTCTGCTATGCTTGCTGCTCGGTCCGGGCTCGGCAGCGAAAACCTCCAGCAGGGTCCGAGGTCAGAGGAGCGAGAACGCCAGCCTCTCTCTCACACGCCAGGCACATTTTGCCATTGCTGGGGGCGGGGCAGGGCTCAAATCAACTGTGACTATGCGGCGTGGAACTCCGCATCCATCCTTCGGAGGATATTGATCTGACGGACAGGCTGCCAAGGAATCCGGCCTCCATCAATGCATTGTTTGTGCCCAGTAGACTCTGGTTACATTATAGAAGTGTGTAGAGATGCTTGGGTCCTTCTAGGTGCACATGTCAACTATTGTCCCACTGAATGCCTCTCTGGACCAAGAGACTGTGTGGTGTCCTATGTTAATAGTGTGGTTCTAGAGGTTGGACTTTGTTTTATTTTGATTAAAGTTTTGGAGAAATGTAGTGTCATACTGATGAAGTTCTAGTGTCTCAGCAGACACTGAGTTGGTCAGCCACTCCCTTGTGGGAGTGCACACACATGCACCGTACACCCATTCATCACAGGCGTCACGAGTGACGTGACCCTGCTAATAAAAGTGCCCAAGTACACATGCTCATGGCAAGTTCCAGTATCCTACCACACTGTGTTCATATCCATTATTGGTAGCATGTGGGCCCAGGTCACACAACACTACAGTCATCCCCACTCCCTTATGTCATGGTTTGTGGGTTTCCTTGTGATGTGCAGTAACACACTTTCAAATCTCCCACAGCACTGAGACACCACCCCTGTATGCAGCAGCACTTCTAATGTGATAAACCAGATATACCGTTTTGGGCCCAGCTCAGTCATGTGAATATCCCATCATTCCAAGGGGAGCATGCCCGGCTGTAACAAAGTTCAACATATCATGGGCATGCGTCATTGAGAATGATTTAAGGGCCATTTATTTGCACCAGGGTCTTTCCTAACAAAATAAGATTAAATAAATGGTTGATTAATGCAAGCAGGTCCTCTCCCTGATGCTGTGCTCATGCCCGCCCACACACGTTGCCCGTCATACGCCAGGATACGCCGGAATAGCAAGGAAGCTGGAAGCTAGGAGGTAGGGCAGCCAACAGCTGATGAGGCATGACTTTTTTCCACTCCTTGTCATATTTTTCAGCTCCTCATCACTTTTCTAACCTCATCGCCAAGGCTGCCTACTAAGCTAAGCTACCAAACTCTCCTGTTCATGTCTGTTCATGTCTAAGGGAGGGGTGCAATGCATGTTGGGCAATTAGGGTGACCAACCGTCTGTAAATTTCAAGGACCGTCAATAATTTGGACCTCACATCCGTTGTCTGTGAGGATCCCTTTTATGGACGCCTTTTGTCCGTAAATTTGTGCCTTGCAGGGAACGGAGCTGTTCCCTGCGAGAGGCCTCTGCTCCCTGATGGGGCTGCCTCAGACTCATCCTCGGAGCACAAGAGCAGCTCCACCTGCCCATTGTCATTCTGTATGCAGGCTGATTGCCACATATAGAATGACAATGGGACAGTTTGGGCTGTTAAAACATACTTCCCACCTTGAACCTCTATTAAGCACATCTCCTTTCAGTTGGTTCCCCAGAGCATCACAAGAGATATAGAGAAATACTTCAATCAGACTCTGGACAATCAATAAAGTTTAGTAGGATTTGGGTGTCTATAAAGCCACATCCGGGTAGAATGGTATTATTCCCTTTGCATACAATACAAGGATAAAACTGATATATCTGTTAACAGCCCAGAGAAATAGAACACTGACAAATCCGACTTTATGATCAATGATTTAATAGACTGCCATGAATGAACACAGAACATGTTCTACGACTGTGCTTTTCTCCACTGTCACTCCTCTAAGCTCGTGTTACAGTAATACTGAATTCTAACAAAGAGATAGTATTCTAAATCCGTGGGGCAGGAAATATATTTACTTATTTTTGTTTAAATAGGTAGTATCAACTTCACTAACCCTCGGAGCTTTTAAGTAATTACAAAAATTGTATTTAAGCTGTAGCCACAATGCCCATTGGAAGTTCTGAAAATGTTAATTACCATCATTCAATGGGGCACTTAAAAACTGAGCTTACTGAAGACATGCACACATTCTTAATTCTCTTAGTGGCGTAAGGTTTTAGGGAGAGCCTCATAGTGTCATGAGCTGTGCTGGAGATGTATATTGTGTTTGTAGCGATAGGCAGGGCATCAAAAATAAACTATGTAATAGTGTATCGACAGTGCCTTCTTTAATAATGCTGCAGGGAAAAGCACCTTTGTGACTTCCGTCAGCTAGTGCAAATCTCTGTGAATCCCCCATAAGCAAAGTCAGATTCCATATTTTAAGTTCCACTTGCTGAAACACCCATAATGTGTTCCCTATAGTGGCTTCATCACAGCAATCTTCCCTTTAGTTCACCTATGCGTGCCGCTTTACATCTCACAATGGCACTCAGATATGAGATGCTAGTAACAAAGTCTATCCAAGCAGATCTTCCTGACCACTTTTCTCACCAAACTTGCCTGCTCAGGACCATGAGTTGCAAACAAAATATCAGACTGGACAACCCAGTGCAGTAACCATATGAATAGATTATTATCATATGAAATGCCTCAAAAAGACCTGCACTGCTTGCTCAAAGCTGTGCGCATACTGAAAAAACATGAAGTGCCTGATGGTCTCAACCTAATATAAACTTATTTTGACTTGTACTTAAGTGGTTGTCTATTTGCTTACTTTTATACTATTGTGCAACTTCCTCTGATTTGTCTGTAAAACGGACCTTTTGTCCCGAAGTTTTGTCCTGATTTTTGACCTTCTGTCCTGAATTATTATTATTATTATTATTTTTTTTAAAACCTTTATTTAAATTTGCAAAGTATTACATAAGCAGGCCCACAACCACAGGGGCCGGCCGCAAGTGTAGCAAATGAATCAGGATATAAAAACAAGAACATGACCGAAAAAACAATATCATAGATACGTCAGTTATGAATGCGCACTGCAAAGCATAAGGATATATGAGGTTTTCGTTTTTTTAAGTTATGTAGAGTAGGAACGGCTGCAGGAGCAGTGGCGTCACACCACAGAAATAAGAAGAGGTGAGGGGGGGGACGTATCCCGCAGAGCAAACAGAATCAGGTGATGAACCATACAGTTGTCAAAACAATACAGTCGCCGAGGCGGACCTAAAGCAAAAACAATACGACAGCAAGCAATATAGCAGAGCACCATTCTGAAAACCCGCCCTCCATGAGCCTAAAGGCATAATCGAGTGTGGAAGCCTTATAAGAAAAGGAAAAAGGGAAAGAAAGACAGCCAACCCTACTAAAGAGGTAAAGAACCCTCCCAAAGACAGACGGAAAAGGAAGAAAGGGACCATAGAACATAATAAACTAAAATAACAAACCCCCCCACACCCGCCACCCCACACCACTGTAATGGCTACGGCCTACCCCACTAACAGCGTGCCTGTCGCCCAGGAACTGCCCCAAAGGAGAGGGAAAAAGAAAAACACAGAATTCACTAAAGAATAAGAATATTAATAAACTGGAGGAGGGCCTTCAAACATGCCCACGGCTGCTCCCTCCCGCACAATATATTCCTCCCCAAAGCAAACAGTAGACAACCAAAAATCGAGCATGTCAGAGAGAAATGGGGAGCATTATTCACCTACTACCCTATCAGTTATGTCGTGAGAGCACATATCCCCCATGTCTGCCCGCCTATTAAAGTACAACCTCTGAAGGATCAACCTTATCCTTGGCCTCTCTTTACGAATCCACCAATGCATACCCGTCGACCCATTGCCATGTCTGATATTACGAGGAAGGGGAGCGTCCAAAAGAGACCAAAAAGTGACACACACATGCAAGTTGGACGTCGCTGGATACCAACACAGTCATCATCATGGAGAATCATCTTTCCCGGTACTGCCCCAGGACATGTGTTCCACACCAAGCGAACAGGGTGGATGGATGGATAGGTTTTTATATAGCGCAATATCACCGCCAGATCTCAAAGCGCTTTGCATTGGGAACCCGTCCTGGTTTTTCCCTGTGAGATAGCCCCTACTGGGTATCCCCAAGGTGAAAGCCAGGCATCCCGCCGCGGGGGGCCGTAGTGGAGATTAAGCAAGCTATTGCCCAGAGTTGCAGAGTGTGAACCTGTGATTTGAGTAGGCCCTGAAGCGAGAATTACCAAGTCCGTGGTCATTTTTGGCTCAAGACCCTGCCTCGTCGGGAATTGAACCCTGGTCCCGGGTCTGATCTCAGCGTCCGGGTCTGCCTCCTCTAAACAGTGAGCCACACTTCTCCACTAAGGGTCTAAGAAGAAGGAAACAGCCAGCGCAGCCGACCGTTGCTGGAAGATTGCCCGGGTCACCGGAGGCTGTGCGTGGGACAAAGTCACCATCTTCTGCTCAAATCCAAAACATCCGGTGCAGTCCAAACCTACAGCCAGCTGACCACACGTCGCCACATAGTCCAAAATGTCCAGCTTTCCCCTATTCACAGGGGGGGCCACAACACTCTCCACCTGTTGGAAGTGACACAAATCCCTGTGTACCTGGGGACAGGCCAATCTCCACTGGTCCGACGTTGACACAATATCATCCAGCTTCCTCCCCAACACTCGGGCGTCGTGAGCCAGGGTGGAATGAAGGGCACCGAGGGCTGAGAGAAGATCAGCATACGTCAGCATAGCTCCTTGCGCCCGCTCCATTACGCTCCTCTCAGCCACGCACTCCCAACCTTGCTGGGACCCAGCATATAGGGTGATAGACTCCACCCTATCAAGATGGCCGAAGGGCAGTCCCCCCTTAGATTGTGACCGGGACACAGGCACAAGCGCATCAAGGGCCATGTTACTGCAAACAGGATACCAGAGGGTGGGCAAAATATGTGCCCAGTGTGTGGCCACAAGTAAAAACCATCCGCACCCTGGAGCAATACTAGCGAGAAAAGATTCGGGAGCGGCCCGCGAAAATCGGGACGAATTACGAGCAGCGTCCGAGCAGCTCACCGGCAAGGGCTCAGGCAATTACAGAAGCATCTTGGAATTGCCACCTCGGGTATGCTCTCGATCCGCTCCGCTCAGTGGTAGGAGTGACCACGGTGAAATTCAGGCCAATGTTCGCGCCACTCCGGTAGTCCGACTCCGCCCAGTCATCAATAGCCGTTGTTATCGAACTAGTACCCGGCCATGTTGTCCACTCGAGGTCCCGGTGTAAGGGTTGTACAGGCCGCCAACTTCAAATGAACATTTCTCCGGCGGTACAGCCGTCAGAAACTTCAGGAGCACACGATCGGGTGCCGCTCTCAACCACCATCACGGGCATGTAGCGCAGGCTCAGGATCTCATGCAGGATATCCGTGCGGGATGTGGAGGTTCACGGAGCCGGGGGCCTACGCTGCCATCCCAGTCGCCATCCTGGCTCCTCCCCTGTCCTGAATTTTTGTCCTGAATTTTGACCCTTTGTCCTGAATTTTTACACTTACCATCCTGAATTTGCACCCATGCCAGTACGTCACCCTATGGGCAATGCATGTTGCATATTACATTGCCATCGATACTGCCATCGTCCCTGCCACTGCCAGTACTCTAGTTACACCTGCCACTACTGCCACCCCCGTCACTGCGCTCGGTCCTCTTGTGAGGTGAGAGGTCTTGGTGTGTGGCAGAGTGGGTGATAGGGCGGAGTGTTTTGACTACTGTTTTGCTGGTTCTTATATTCTGTTCTTTGGAATAAATGTTGGGAAAACAGTGATTGCAGTCTATGGTTTTGGGGCTCCCTCCTCTTTTATCCCTCTTCTGGCTCCTAGCTTCGGTCTATGATATTGGTCCCGGTTATACCCTGGGCTACCTTAAGTTTTGAGGGCAATGCGTCAAGTTTGAATGAACATTACCCCCCCACTACCCCCACCCTTGTACGCTTGTTTGAGACCCCCTCCCAGCCACATCTAGCACTTAGCACTTAGCTCTTTCTGGCCTCAGCCTTTACCATTCTCTGCAGTCTGTTATGTGATGTCCAGGAACTAGAGGCTGATTACTGCAACTTGAGTGAGGTCCAGATGTGTGTGGTGGAGGCAGTGGCTGCAAGACCAGGGAGAGGTAAGTGGACGCTCCTTCTGGATACTGTGTGCTGCATGTTGTGACTTGTTGCAAAGCTTGCGGGCTTAAAGGACTTGTCCTTTTTTATTCTGAACTTGAGAGTCAGACAGTGTTGGATAACTCTAGCAATGTTCCTTCTTATTCCTGTACCTGTACTGTTCTGTGATTGGAAGTGCTGGCCAGGAGGGAGCCCGGGAGGAGCAAGCTGAAGGCTGGTGTTTTCTCTCAGACAATGACTATTGACTACTGGCTTTACGGCACAGAGGGGCAGTGAGGTTGAATCTAGGTTGTGTTGGGTTTTCCCATTGCCTTTGTCTTCTAGATTACCCCCTGGACTTTGGTAAGATATGGGTAAAAGGAAAGTCGCAGGAGAGAGCGGTACTGCACCCACCTCACATGCCAAAGGATCAACAACTTTGGACTTGTTTTTGGTCAGAAGCAGTAATTGTTGTCCCAAAGGAGATCGAGCTGCCTGAGAGGTGATTATCGCAGAACTTTGGTATTGGCGCAGGTAGTTCTTTAGTTCCTCCCCATTAAACTCCTGAGCACTCCCCAATGTATATAGTGCACCTCCTACAAGTCTCCGTGAACCACCTTGTGATGTACCCTGTGATGTACCAGTGGCCCAGTTTGGCGTTAGTCAAACTAGCAGCTTCTTGTGGACTCTGTGATGACATGACGTATAATGCCAATGGCCCTCGAACCAAGAGTAAGTGGGAAATGAAGCAAGGGAGTAGTGCACCTTCGCGTGTTAGGAATAAACAAGGCGGTACGAATGATTCACATTTTATAAAGAGGGATGTCATTTTAACTTGATTCAAGCTATTGGTTCAAAAAAGTGTTTCTCCTCTGATAGAAAAGCTAGATGCACTGGTGCTTACTGAAAGGCAGGGGGCTTTGGGAGAAAGCAATGCCATAGTTCACCAGATGCCTGTGCAAGCTCAACCACCTGAGTTAGATGCTGGTTCTAACTGTGAGAAGCCACTGTCCAACCTTGGTGGAGAAGGATTAGGCAGCTCCCTCCATGTGTTGGATGGCACTCCTCATCCTCGGATGGATGTGGCAGGCGTAGGTGGGCAAGGGAGACAGGCTATGAGTATTAGTTCCAAAAATAGTTCTATGATCAGAGCTGCTAGCGATCTTCAATAAGGAGCCACTTCCTTACCTAAAAATGTCACCCAACAGGCCCAAACCTGGCTAGACCTTCCCCCTGAATGTTGTCCATACATAGCCATCCCTACTGGAGACCCCCCGCCCCTGGACTCTAGCAGAGAACTGTATGTAGACCTTAAAAATAAAATCTGTCATTGGCTGAATCGTAACACTAACTTTAGTCTATTGGGATATTATGACATGCTGCTAGTCAGGAAGGTGGGTTGGATCAGCCCGAGGGCTAAGACTATTCTTTGAGACTGTGTCATTGTTAACTGTGGGAGCCATGGTTTGGTACAACAGCTGATTACCTGTGCAAGGGAGACCCACTTGAAGAAAGATTGTATTAAATTGGTCTAACTTGGTTTTTTTAAGCGGCCTCTCCAGTTGGAGCAGTGGCGAAATTCAGGTGCCCCATCTCTAAGGGTCAACAGTGGGAAAACACTCATGGTCCCTACTTCCAACAATTTGGATTGACAAGATTGACTCTTAGGCCCAGTCAATAGTGACAGCACTCTTTTAGTCACTGAGCCCGACAGAATGGAGAGGGAGATGGAGGTTGAGGTTGATTGTTGCTAGCCATCAGTAGGTGTTAATTCTTTACTGACAACTCCTCCCGGCTCTGTGCATGCGCATTCTGATTTGTGTTCATTGAAATCTAGGCATGAGGTCTTACCAATAACTTAGTTTAATGCATTGGACCATGTTGAACCACGTGTTTCTTCTCTCCCAAATTGCAGCACTACTCTATTAGTCTCCTGGAATGTTACTGGCTTACTCTCAAAGCTCTCTTGTGCGATATGGGGTGCTTCTATAGACACATTTGATATTTATGCTTTTCAAATAACATGGCCACTGGCTGCGAAATACCGTGCAGGGCATGTGAATTTTTTGTACCCGCTAGCGCCTCAGGGAAGGTTAGCCCATCGGGGGGCTCTCAGTATGGGTCAGGGCTTCGCTATGTTGTAAGTCTAAAATTGGCCCTTTGAACAGTGTTGATGGCGAATTTATTGTTTTATCGTTCCCCTCCTGTGGTGTGTACTATTTATATAATGTGTATTTTAGGACCAGCAGTAGTGGAGCTGAGTCCTAGATAATGGATCGGCTGGTTTGCCATATGACTGACCTGCAGACACATTGTATTAAAATAGTTGTGGGGGACCTTAATTGTAGATATGAACCTTTGGCAGTCTCGCAAAAAGACATTTGTAACGAAGAAGGCCAAGTTTGGGGTATTTCCGAAATTACACTCCCTCCCGTAAAGTGGCGGTCTCCTGTAATATTGCAATTAACTGCATTTAACCTCAGAAACGGCCGTCGGGCATGCAAAGGAAGATCCGAATCAGACAGGGTTGGAAGAGTTAGGTGTAATCGTCTTCTGTTGGATATAAGACTGTGGCTAACCTTGGCAGATATGGCGGTCATTGAAAGGCAGGTTAGCGATCATAATGCTCTGAACCTATCACTGGTCCCCCTGGGTGACTCTTTCCCTTTAGCACCAAACAAGGCTCTAGATAGAAGATTAGTGCCCACCAATAACCAGAGGAAGCTCAAGTGGAGTGTGGTGGCTGAGTCAGAAGAAACTCTCAAGAAGGTAATAGAGGTTGTAACCATAGGACTGGAGTCAGTGGTATACAACGTTTACAATGCAACTTTTACAACGCACTACCATTACAACAAAACTTTTACAACGCAACATCCATTACAACGCATACATTTACAACGCAGTCATTACAACGCATGACACTACAACGCACACCACTACAACGCATACCATTACAACGCAGTCATTACAACGCATACCATTACAATGCAAAACTTACCATCCAACACTTACCCTACTGTTGCACCCCCTGGAGTTAGACTAGTAATTTTAACCCCTACACTATCCAAAACTTTCCCTACTGTTGCACCCCCTGGAGTTAGAATAGTAATTTTAACCCCTACACTATCCAACACTTACCTTATATGCAATGTAAAGTAATGCGTTGTAATGGTATGCGTTGTAAATGTAGTATGCGTTGTAGTGGAATGCGTTGTAAAGGTATTTTTTAAGAATTCGTTGTAATGGTATGCGTTGTAATGGTGTGCGTTGTAATGGATGTTGCGGTGTAAAAAATGTGTTGTAAAGGTATGTGTTGTAAACGTGTGCGTTGTAACGTCATACATCCGAGTCAGTAGAAGGTATGATTGCAGCCAGTAAAAACCTAGATCCTTTGCAGAATTTAACATGCAATGAATAATTCTATGTTTGCCTCTGTCAGGGCACTACTTACAAAGGACAAAGGAGGCCTCATGATATAATAAACCTTGCTGGGAAGCCAGGTGTACCTTGCCAGGGGCCATAAAAGCAGGGTATAGAGATGCCATACAGGCAGCCAGTATACATTATAGAGCCACCATACTAAAATCTAAAGGAGAGTGGGAGTGTGACAAATGGTCTATGATGTTAGATTCCATTAAAAAAAGATCTCTGTACCTTTTAGCGTTTACTTGCAGTGGTTGACCCAGGCATACAGGCCCCATTTGACAACAATATTGTGGCGAGCGCTTGTGTCGAGTATTTTTCCAATTGTATGCTTGAGTAGAAATTCAGGGACCCTCCACTCAGAATTTATCAGGTTGCCTCCCGAACCAGACTGCAGGAGTAGTAGAATCTCAGGCTGCAGCTAACATTCTGAAGGTTAAGGGGAACATTGGTAACCTTGTTGGTGTTGTTGCCACTGACCTAGTTATTGTTCAACCACACTTAGATATCTCCACATTAAAGAGGTAGAGGTTTCCAATGCCCTGGACCTGATTGCACCCAACACGGCGCCAGGCTTGGACAAAGTGCATAGTGACCTATTTAAGATGTTTAAAGATATGGGGTGTCCATATTTTGTCCTCTTTTTTTTAATGCTGAGCTGGGGCAGAGATTATCCCAACTTTTACAAAAGGCTGCAGATAATTCCCTGTCAAATACTGACCTATAAGCCTTATCGATAGTGCCCATAAATTGTGTTGTCGTATCATCCTGAATAGACTTAGTGGATGGTGGACACACAAGTCTTGACTCCACTGCAGGCTGGATTCAAAAAAGGTATTAGTACTATAGACCAGGTCGACTACAGCTATTGAATTGGAATTACGTATCTTTGAGGGGAGGTCGACTGTATATCATTTTTTTAGATCTCCGATCTGCCTTTGATCTAGTCCCAAGAGAGTCACTATGGAGAGCTATGATGGAGATACTTTCAAAAGTAATCATCAAGCTACAAACCAAAAGTTTTGCACAGGTCAGATGTGGACCCAAGGGTGTGTTGACTGATCCTATACCTGTAGATCGGGGTTGATGCAGGGTTGCATCCTGGCCCCAACCCTCTTCCTCCTATACATTAATAGCTTAGTCTCAAATCTGGAGAAGTGTGGGTGATGGTAAATCTCTTGCCGGAGTGAAGGTCCCAGCCCTGCTGTTTACTGATGAAACCCTTTTGCTATCCAAATCTCCTATGGGCATTCAAAAGCTTTTTGATTGCTTCAGGGTGTTCTGCCAACTACAGACCTGGAGATCAACCTTAGCAAGACTAAATACATGGTCTTTTATCACTGCCCCACAACCTGCTTAAATCCCACTCTCAACGGAGAAAGTTTGGAGCGTCTTTAAGTGTTTTACTATTTGGGGATGACCTTATCGTATCACTGTGACTGATCTTTCCACATTCAGAAGCACAAAATTAAGCTTGATCAGTACTGTGGGGGTTTTTGAGGGACCAGTGCATATCCCCATACTGACCAATTACCCAATCCTTACGGATAGATAGATATCAATCCCTGGGGTCTGCACTGTAATGCGCTGAATTATGGTGTGCTTGTGACACTAGGCCCCTTGAAATAGCGGAAAATTGTTTTTGAGGGTCTTGAACAAACTTCAAGCATGGACCCCTCTACACCATCTATGACTAAATTATGGACTAAAGAGAGTTAATGATGTGTGGGGCAGAAACCTCTAATGTATTGATGAGACTTTGGTCAGCCCATTATCTTATACTTCTCAGAGGAGCCTTAGAAGGAGTAACGAGGCAGTTGGGGTCCAGTAGGATTTCCTGGCTTAGGTGGGCAATGATTGGTTGAGGCAGAATGGCTTTGGTTAATTCTGTGCAACATTAACTGATGTTGCAATGGTCTCCAAACAGGTATTAAAAAAACCACATTAGCAATATGTGGACCAAAACACTGCGAGTTGTTCTAGGGTGGACTCCCTCACTGTCTCTTTCTTGGAGTTCATACTTGACTACTGCTTTGAACCATTTTTGGATGAGGTGGAACCCTCCTATGCCAGAACCATGTATCTTTTTTTTTCTCTGAGTTTTAGATAGCACGAACTTGAGCCAAATGTCTCATGTATCAGAGTGCTTTACATGAGCACCAGCAGCGTTACACAGGGACGCATTCTTTTTTTTACAATTTTTGTTAAGGCATGAGGTAGCTCAGATTTCATCTGGAGTCAGGCATTGCTTTATTTTTGTGCTTCAGACAGACTGCATTTAAAATGATGCAGATTTGGTGCAAGTGAAATACACATGGTACATGAAACATGAAATGAGGCTAGTCAGTCTGAAATGCTTGTGCTGAATTAACATGTGTTTTTGCATTGTAGAGAAAACTTGTGATTTCAGTGGCCTTTTTAGCTTTGAAGATAATCATGGAATGTGTTCTCTCTTCCCAGCTAATTTTCCTTGTAATCCACACTCCCTGTTCCTGTTTTAAGAGACTTTGGCTTTGTTGCAAATATAGACAATGCATATTCAGTTCATAACACATCTTCTTATAATGTGTATTAATTAACCATGCACCAACACTACACGGGTATCTAAAACATTAGAGCATGTTGCTATGAGTATGTATTAACTGTGTGCGCTCTGAAAATTTACACTGGTGCATGTTTAATGCTATGTTGCACATTGCAATTGTTTGCATGTTGTGCACAAATAATAGAAAAGCTGCTATAAATTAATAGCTTTTGCTAGGTAATAACTAATACAGGGTACTAGTATGGGGGAGGGAAAACATAATGGGTTCAATTTAATAAATGAATACTCTTTGTGTTTGTTTTTGTTTACGTGCCCACCATTAAATGGCTGCCTAACAATCCAGCATGACTGAGATTTGTGCTGAAATGAAAGACGCATACGCGGAACTGCCAAGTGCCTCAAGTTAAGACACAGTGGGTCAAGGACACAGTGAACTGTAAATTCTTGTTATTGTGCAAATGTACCAGAGTTTGTTAGAAAGTATCCTTCCTGCGTGCGATGTAAAAGGAAGGAAGAAATGGACTGATACATTTTTCTGCCTTAATGTTGCATATTTGTATAAATATTGATGGTGAAACAATAAGACTGTATTAAGCATTAACACTTCCTTTGTAAAAACTGGTAGGGGTTGGATTTGCCAATCAGAACAGGATGGTGAGACCCTCATGTCATCTATGCTAACCAATCACGTTGCAAGCTTTACTGAAAACTGAAACATTATTAGTATAGTCAGCCAAGAATTGTAGTATAAATAATGACCTCTTAGGGGGTGTGTTTGCTCGCTTTTTAAGCCTTGAGCCTCAGGGGGCCTCTGTCTGAGAGGGAGGAGAGGAGAAGAAGCAGATGAGATCAGACACCATATGGGTTAGGTCTGCTAACGTCTCGGGTGCAGTCTGGGAGGAGATTGCGTCTGAGGAGAGATATAGGCAGGTGGGGGCATAGGCTAGCCTTGCACGTCATATTTTTGGCAAGGCAGATCACATTCCTCTATGGTCTTGTGAAGGGCGGGCTGTCTCGCTCTTTGTGAAGCATAGAGAGGCAGATGGAACAGACGAGGGCAGAAGGTTTAGATTTAGATGCTAACATTTTAAATGTATGATTTGACTAATTAATTGGTTTTCAAAAGATTTATTTGTTTTATGCATTTATTTCTCTTCATGGGAGATTTTTGCCAAATATTAATTATTGATTAGCCTTGTGTAATTCACTCTTGAATCATATTTTCCTCAACTTTTTTGAAAGAATTCTGATTGACATTTGACTGCCTCGTTCCTTTCCTTCGTGGAATACTTTGTATGCAACCTATAATATGTTCTGTATTAATTCTATGTTTCCTGTTTTCCAAATTCTGTAACCTGATTGATATTTGACTAACGAATAAAGGGTCAGAGAAACTTAATTTTTGACTAGAAAATAAAACCCTTTAAAATACTCACCAACTCTCTTTATTGGCTTAAATATTATTTGTATTTTGATTTTTCATGTTTATGTAAAGTCCCCTGAAGGTAATAGGCGGCGTCAAGGGTCCAACACCTTTTCAGCGGTAAGATAGCGCTAAATTAGGTTTTGCATTGAGAAATTACCGTGAAATTACAGCTGGATCAGTTTCTGGTAGCAAGATGATGGTTATTACCAATTAGTTTGGTGATTAGGGATTAATAATATCACCATCAACTATTTGACTAATAGTCCATTGACATTTGGAGGAAAGTTGATCTGTGAAAATTAGTTTAGATATTGACTATTACAGATCAAAGTTAAGAAAACCCCCAACCCACTGGATCAGATGTAAGGTTAACACCATCACCAAAAGAAGCATAATTTAGTTTAAAAGCCTAAATAGCGCTAGAAAAATAATTGCCCACATTAGATACATGTCCAGATTCTCAAAAGAAAGTCCTGATTCCTGACTCCAAATGCTCAGAAGTTGAAGACTGGCAAAGCAGTACTGGAAGGTGATGCAAGAAAGCGATTGCTGGAGTGGTGTGAATATCAATAGGGTTGTGAAATGTTGGTAATGTGCTAGGATGTATTTTTGAAGTGTTGAAATTAGGAAGGATTTTGACTGTTGGTGAAATTTTGCTCATTCGAATTGATGGTGTTATTGATTATTTTGGTAATTTCATAGGACTGAATTTTTGATTATTGATTATATGTTCTTCACATGAAAAGTTAGTGTCTTGTTTTATGTTGTCTGGAGATCCCAGGAAAGGAATAGCGTGTGGTAAATGGAAGCCACACTGCAGTGAGGTTACTCGTCTATTGGAATAACACTGAGAAGCTAAGTAGGGTTAGCAGTGTTAAATTAGGGACTATGTTCCGTGTAAAAGTGAGAGTGATTGATAGCAAAGAGTTCGCTGGTGAAACTTTGGTGTTATATCACCTAGAAAGGGTAACACTGAAGGAGTAGCAGGTTCTTCTGAGCTTGAGTGAAGGGTAAGCAGAGGGATTTACTTGCAGTGTTTGAAGAGTAAACAGTAGTTCTTACTTTGTGAATAGTAAGCTGAATGAGTTACTCACAGTGAAAAGAAAGCTATCCTTTGTTTAGTGGAACAGACAGAGTAGTTACTAACAGAATTTTGATTAAGAAAATATTACATTTGAGAGGGTGAGTAGTAGGAGTAAAACTGACTGAAATTAAGACTGACAGCATTGGAGAAAAGAAATTACATTGAACCAATACAGAAATGAAAATGTTTGAAGGTTTAAAGAAACTGTTGGGAGGTAAAGTGGGAAAGTGTTTTTAATTGATGATGCTCCTGTAGGAACACCTGTGCATTTTATGTCTATCAATTTGGGGAAAAAATGCATGTATGTGGTTTCACCAATGGTGCAAGATTACTGAGAAAGAGGGTCCTTTGAGGTTTCCAAAATATGGTACTTTTGAATTGCAAATCATTGACAAATTAAGGGAAGTGTTATGTGAAATAAAGACACCATCTAGAGCTGCACAATTTAAGGCTCTAAGCATGTGGGAAAACACAGCAAGAGACAAAGCAAGTGAGGATAAAAAGGTAAAGCACCAGATGCAGGAGAAGGGAATTAATGATGACAAAAAGCTTCAAATAAATAATGATTTAGGGGACGAAATAATGGATGCATTGTTAACTGAGTGTCCACCACTTTATGTGGCTCCCATTAAAAATACTGAAAATAGTGTACCAGTAAGTACTACAGTGGCTAATGCTTCTGTTGAACAGAGAGAAACACAGATTGAGAGAACTGTGCAGGCATTTTAGATTGACCCACTACTTGTTGATTCAGCACTGAATGTGATATCTCCAGGTGTTACTGCTTCAAATGTGACAGATTCAGTCCAAATATTACAACCTGCAGATGCACAGGCAATGCCTAGAAAAATTGTGGCTATCCCAATTAATATCGTCCCTACTCAAAAGGTTCAAAGAGCTGCAGAAGGAGTGATTTTGTCAGGATTTATTTCAGAAACTCATAATTCACAGATTATTGAACAAAAATTACCCCAGACAATCCAATCACTGAAAGATGGGTGGGGGTGGTCTTTACAACATCTGTAGCCCAGTATAAAATGGATATATTTGAAAATGGGATTTATTAAACCTGCTTTGAGGAAGCAGCAGTGATTAAAAAGATTGAGGGCATGGGGGAACAAATCAACCCAGACCCTAAAAAAGAAAGAAAGCTTAGTGTTTTTAATTCAACATTTGAACATGAAGAAATTAACAGTCCCTGCTGTTTAAATCATGAAATGTGAACCAGTGTCAGGAAAAATAATTAATTTCCCTGAGTAAGGAAAAAGCTGCATGTGCACTAAAAACACATGATGGACTGACTGATTTGGCTCAAAATTATGAAATTGGTGTTTCAGGAAGTTTTCCAGTGCAGAAAAGTTTCAGGGTACATAGGGATTCCTTACCCTGGTTGCCGCATTTCGAACCCCCATTGGATTTTGGACTTTAACCCAGAGGATTCCTTGTTTCCAAGTGCTGCTAGCGCTGCTAGCATCTTGAACCTCGCCGGACCCGCTTCGCGGGTCCCGCAGCGCCGTTTGCTTGGAGGCGCCTGTCAGCGTGGGTCTGCTGTTGCTGTGAGGAGGAGCAGGCAGGGCAGAGTGTCGGCGGGGCTGCGAGCAGGCAGGGACTCCAGTGTCCAGGAGCCCCTGCGCGCCCATTGAACACACCTGGGCTGCTCTCCCCGCTGGACACGCCCCCGCCTGATTGTTGAAAAAGCCGGCACTTCATTTAACCTTTGGATTCCTTACCCTGGTTGCCGCATTTCGAACCCCCATTGGATTTTGGACTTTAACCCAGAGGATTCCTTGTTTCCAAGTGCTGCTAGCGCTGCTAGCGTCTTGAACCTCGCCGGACCCGCTTCGCGGGTCCCGCAGCGCCGTTTGCTTGGAGGCGCCTGTCAGCGTGGGTCTGCTGTTGCTGTGAGGAGGAGCAGGCAGGGCAGAGTGTCGGCGGGGCTGCGAGCAGGCAGGGACTCCAGTGTCCAGGAGCCCCTGCGCGCCCATTGAACACACCTGGGCTGCTCTCCCCGCTGGACACGCCCCCCTGTCCTCCCAACAATTGCCTAGGAGCACCAAGTATATAATTGATTACAATCCCCGCTAAGCGGGAGCGAGCGGGAGCGCGCCGGGAGAAGCCCGAGACAAGGGCGGGACCGTCTGTGGCCGTCCGAGGCCGGGCTGGGCCATTCCGCTGACGTTTGTATACACCTACCAGTTAGCAGTTAAGTGGGTTCCCAATCTCCTAGAATGCCGGACCACCCTACTAATACTGTCCTGAGGTCCCCAACGGCCGATGCCGGCCAATTAGTTATAGGTCCTTTGGATAAGTTCTTCAATCGCCCTGTCCAGTCAATCGACAAAGAACTATCGCTTGCTGAGAGGCGCGCAGAGCGCAGACTATCAATTGAACTCTTAAAAAACTCTGGGGACAAGCGCTCTGGCCAAATGTATCCTGCTATAGTAACACCACTGTCCTCACTTCATTTACCTGACTTTTCTAATTTGGTTCATGATGCAACTATGAATGGGTCCATTCAGGGTACTGTGGGTGAATTGATCCCTCCCCGTGCAAGTCCCATAGAAACTTCAACCTCCATAACTAAGGTGTGTGCTCCACTGACTAATTCCAAACCAGGTCTTAAAAGGAAAAGCAACGGTACATATAGGAAAAGCTTTCCACCTAAACCACCTTATAAACTCAGGAAAGTTAATAAAAGCTTGTATCCTAGCAAGGCAGCCACTGTAGTGAGCCGAGGGGGTGAATCTATGCAAGAGGGGGCAACTACACCTTCCGGTAGTACAGATCCTAGTTTTCCCACTTCTATAGATACAGGGACGGTAACGGTAGACACACAGCCATGGCTGACTAGCCTGCTCCCTGAAGTGGAACGGATGTTACGGTCCTTATTGCTTCCACTAGAGGAACGCATTACCAAGCTTACTGACCGCCTAGACCACTTCGAGCAGGCTACACTAGACAATTTCTTTTCGACCAAGGCACTAATAAAAACTCAGTCAAGGTAGGATGGCAACAGCAATTGCCAGATTACTGCTCAAGTTCCATCACATGTTAAGGGACAAAGGGAACATCCCAACTCTCCTCGGTCTGTAAAAACCAACAGTGGGGTGGTAAAGAGACCTCCGAAGTCGCTTAACTCGGCTCCACTGGGGATTGTTCCAAATGCTCCCACTACTGTAGTACCTGCCCAGTTTGTCGTGCAACAGCCGATGCCTAGCACAAATCCTCCGGTTATTGCAGTGGGAGGAGGAGTGGAGGGCACCAAAAAGGGTACTGCTATATCATCTGCCCCTCTTATCGGAAATCAGCCATCAACGAACAAATTAATACCCCGCCCTGCCCCTTCTGTTCCCAGACCATCCTTACCACCCATGAAAAAGCCACCCCACAAGAAACCCCCCATGAACCTCACCCCAGATTCCTTCCCCTATGTAGCGGTCCTGATTAATGTCCCACCACTTCCACCTGGACAGAGAGAAACCTTCCAGATGCTTAAAAACAAATCTATGCACTGGTTAAGGGTTAATCGGCCTCTACCCGGGGAAGTTGATGGACTCATACTGGGAGTGAGGCGAATAGATTGGATAGGTTCCACCACTAAAAACCTGGGGGGGGACTGTATTGTGGTCAATTTTCAAGATCCAAGGGTGGTGGGATGGCTAACGAGACAGGGTTGGTGCACGGGCAAGGGAGGTATAGGCACTGTCGACCTTACATTTTTCTACCCACGCCCCTCTAGTATTGTAACCTCCTTGACCAATGAGGTCAACGGCCCCGGAAATTGTCCGTGGCCAGGGACAGTAGCCCCATCCTCACAGAACCTTACCCATATTACCACCCCGTTAACTTCTGTTTTGGGCGGGTGGAATGATTTAGGGAGGGGATGGTGACAATCCCTTGATTGCCAGGAAAATAACAGGAGCCCAATTGATAACAGAGTGGCTGGTATCCCTAACTGCGGAAATTTAAATTTTTCTGTAGAACCTAACCCACTGCTCGCCTTAAGGGAGCATATGGTCTTAGGTGGCACAAGGGAACCAGGGGTAATGCCGATTCCAACTGAGCCTTCGAACGCCTGTCCCTCGGTGGGAGTTATAGATCTGGTGAATACCATCGAGGCCGGTAGCATCCCGACTGTGACGGACCCACTTTTCAGGGTTCTCAATTGGAATGTGGCCGGCCTGCATAGGAAATTGTCCCTGCCTGATTGGAACGCCCTGGTGGAGGAATACTCCATTTGTCTGTTCCAGGAAACCTGGTGCAGGGAGCCTTCTCATAAGGCGGGATATTCGTCTCACCATATACCAGCAGTACCAATTGAGTGTGGCCGAGGCCGTCCTTCGGGAGGTCTCCTTGTATGGGTAGCTACCGCACTCAATTGCAGGGTGGACGAGCATGATACCCAATGTCCTGACCTTCTTAACATCACACTGAAAAACTCAAAGGGCCAGGTTATCTTAAATATTTTTAACATTTATGCCCGAGGTGTAAAGGGAGGCAGAGAATCCCCCGTTATAGCACGTTTGGAAGCTTTGCTTCGATCCTCGCCACATAAGCACTGCACCTTGGTTGGAGGTGACCTTAATTGCACTTTTGAGCCCCTTGGACTAGAAGTTTCAGAGGACCAAGAGGTTGTTGACAATAGGTGGGATATACCGGCCCTAGAGCTTAGTCCAATCAAGAAATGGTCGGAAGTGGTGCTCCAGGTCAACTCTATAACATCTCAGTTTGACCTGAGGGCACTCAATGGCAGGACTAATTCTGATAAAAAGGGAGCCCATACCTACAATAGGCCCGCGCATTCCTCTAGAATAGATTACCTTCTTCTTGATATCCATTTATGGAGTATCGTCAAGGATATGGTCATTATACCTACTGTAGAAAGTGACCACAATCTCCTTTCACTCACCATGTCCAATGGGTGTTTAGATGATTCAGGCACCAGAGATCTGTGTTCCTCAGTCCCGGATATGTCAGTAGTTTCGAATTGCGGTCGACGGCTAAAATGGGCCAAGCTGTCGCTCTCAACAGAGAAACTATTTTCCATATCGCAGATCCTAGCGGTAGCTGTAGGTAACCTTGACCCTTTGGGGGGTGAGGTGGGGGATGTACCTGTAAGATTTTGTAACTTAACCCTGGCTCTTAGTGACCTTTTTATTGTCCCAGGTAGTACTAACGGAGAGAGACCAGGTTCTTGGGCTAGACAAGGCTGGTGTAACCGTACGTGCAGAGAGGCGAAGACTCTGCTAGTTGACGCAGTTAAATCTAAATCCCAAATAAGGATTAGGGAGGCCAGAAGGTCATACTCATTCTGCCAAAGAGTCGCCAAGGAGGAATGGGAAGACAACTTCTGGCAGGAACTCCTGAGGGCCAGTCGAGGGAGAGATGCCAGAAGGTTTTGGGACTTGGTGGGCAGTAGGAACCGTCCTGATGTCACCTTGAGGACCTGTTCCATCACTGCCAAGGCATGGTTTGATCACTTTTTGGGTCTCTACTGTGCTATTGAAGGCCCACTTAACGACCAATTTATCCTTCCTTCCTATTCTTTGGACAGAGATATGGTTCTTTTCTCCGCTCAAGAAGTTACGAACTTAATTAAAACCCTTACCCCACTAAAAGCAGCAGGCCCGGATGGGTTACCCGGGGATCTTCTCCGTGCATATCCAGGTGACTGGGGGGTGTTGATCTCTGCTCTCCTAAATGCCATCATGGAGGGAGGGTCTGTCCCAGAATCCTGGAAAGGGGCCGAGGTAGTCCCAATATTCAAAAAGGGAAATCGTGATCTACCGGGAAATTATAGGCCTATAAGCCTGATAGACTCGACCCAGAAGGTGGCGGGAAAAGCAATTTTGGGTAGGATCCTTTCTTGGGTAGATGAAAACTATATATTATCCGAGATGCAGGCCGGGTTCCACACAGGCACAGGAACAGTCAAACAAGTTTTTAGACTCCTGTTACTGTACTGGAAGGTGGTGGTACTGGGCAAGGGCAGTCTTTATTTGGCCTTTATAGACCTGAAGACTGCCTTTGACCTTGTTCCCAGGGAGGAACTTTGGAGGGTGCTGTACGGCCTTGGGATGCCCCCATACATTGTGGACCTCCTAGTGAAAGTGCACAAAGCTAATTATGCCCAGGTCAGATGGGGTTTGAATGGGGAGAAGACTGACAAGATCCAGGTAGAGAGGGGTGTACGGCAGGGCTGCGTCTTAGCACCCACCGTCTTCTCGCTATATGTGAATGGGGTGGTAGACTATTTGCTTGAAGAACCAGCAGACGCCCCCACACTCTGTAACGTCAAGATTCCAACTTTGTTGTTTGCTGACGACACCCTTCTCATTTCGAAAACTCCCCAGGGCCTTCAAATGCTCCTGAACCGATTTCAGGATTTTTGTGTATTGAGAGGTCTCGTTATAAATGTACAAAAAACCAAATATTTAGTCATGCACCCCCCTAGAAAACTGGGTCGTCCTCCCATTCTGAATTCTATCCCCCTTGAAAAAGTTGCAGAATTCGACTATTTGGGAATTCGGCTGAGCGACAGTATGAGCTGGGTACCCCATACCACTAAAATGACACTGGTCCACAAAAGGGTGGGGGGAGCCTTGCTAAAGGAGTACAACACATCATCGAAACATTGTGTATCACCAATTATTGATATATACAAGGCTAGAGCGGTACCGGCTTCGCTCTACGGAGCAGAGTTATGGGGTCTGGGCAGCATGGAGTCTCTGTCTAGAGCGGAGAACAAATTCGTCAAAGATCTAATGGCAGTCCCGATGAGCACCCCGACTGTCCCGATGCTCATGAATGCGGGCTGCAAACCAATTAAGGACCTGGCCCGCCTCCGCCCTCTCCTATTGTGGGCCCGACTGTGGAGGGTCCCGGAACTAAAATCTTATGCAGACGGGCTGGTAGAGGTAATGCATTCGGTCGGTTGGCAAAAGATTAAGTGGCTCAGGGACATCAAACACCTGCTCGGGGAACTCGGTTTGGGTTCCTGTTGGTTCACTCATTCAGCTCCCCCAAAGGAGGCCCTGAAAAAAATATACTGGGACTGGGTGTCCTCAAAACTTATGAGTAATCAACACCACTGCAATTACACCGCAGCATATTTGAGGATTAAGGATGTTACTGCCTTTGAACCCTTTTTGGACATTATCACCATTCCAATGGATCGGGCCTTGTACATCAAGTTCAGACTAGGAACTTTACCCCTAGCCGACCTCCTTTCAAGATGGAATTCGAATAAGCAGGTATCATGCTTCTGTGCCCTCTGTTCTAACTGTTGCGAAACAGTGGCGCATTTTCTCCTCGACTGTCCAGACTATGCGCGCCCAAGATCTTTTTGGCTTAAACCGCTTTGTAAAGAGATGGGTATCCGCCAGCATTCGGCGGCTCTACGTATTTTACTGACTAATACTGCCCCCCCTATTGTTTGTGCTGTTTCCAAATTTTTAAAATGGGCCTGGTTGATTCGTCTTAAAAGACTGTCTTTTTCGATTTAATGCTCTTTTTATAAATAACTTATTCATTCTGTTTTTACTATTTGATGTTATCATGTACAGTCTACGATTTTCTGATGTGCTGTTTTTATATATTTTTGTATAATGCTTTTATGATATATGCATATCGAAATAAAGCTATCAACCAACCAACATATGGATGATGAAGCAAATGAGAAAATGTGTTCTTCAGGAATGCAATTGCACATTGCAGAAATAATAAAATATATTTTCAAATGCAATGGGTTCGGGAAATTAGGAGACAAATGGACAAGAAAACATGAGAAGAAAAAGAAACCACCAGACCGTGTTAGGGAAAATAATAAACAGGATGAGGGAGAAGCTATAGATTACTCATTGAGAGAAAAGGTGGGAGTGTTCATATGCCACGGAATAAAAGTGAACTTGCAGCCTTTTTAACACATTCCCACCATTGAGAAACACATTTATGCTGTGGTACCCACAAGTTGATGGATTTGTTGACATTTTACAAGAGTTGTGCATTAATTTGGGAATGTTCTTTTACATTGCCATGCAAAACTGAATTGTGGTTTGAATCTAAAGTTGTTGTGCAAAGAACAGGTGAAGAGACAATGAAAAGGGTTTGCATGAATGCATCATCATTTTCTGTTGTTATGGAGAACAACATAGCAGTGATTAATTTCCTGAAGGGCAGAGTGCCAGCAAAGGATGTTGATTGGGTACAGATTAAAAGAACAGAGGATAGAAGTAAAGGTGTTTTGGTTTGGGAAAATTCAGGTAAGGATGTTGCACTGCTGGAAAAAGTATTCTTTTGCCATCTTTATAACAGATTTGAGCATTGGAAGAAGAAATATAAATTTAAACATGAGGCACAAACACAGAGAGAAATGCAGGTGCAAATTATGCCAGTTAAGCAAATGCAAATATCAGTTCAGAAACAGGTACCAATGGCAGGAATGTTTCAAGCACAGATGGTCCCACAAAATATGGAAAATGCTAAAAATAATTTAAATAAGTTGTCCAGAGCAAATGGGAATTATTTCCAGAGACAAAATCAGAACCCAGTTCAACAGGATGCTCTGTTTGAAAATTAGAGTTTTAACCCTCACAATTCTGAATGTACCAAGTCCATTGTGAAAGCAGTGGAAGGCCCAGACTTAGTTGTAGGAGTTTTAAACAAAGAAATTTCAAACCCAGGGGCATATTATCAAGCACAGCATTAACATTATCACCGCTTTAGCAGCAGAAAACTGCAGCTAAAGTGGCGATAATGGGCTTGATAATACGCCGCAGAGAATTCCCATAGAAGCCCATGTTCACACACACCAGAACATGGGCTTCTCTGGGAATTCACAAGGGCATATTATCAAGCCCATTATCGCCGCTTTAGCGGCACTTTTCTGCCACTAAAGAGGCGATAATGTTAACGCTGTTTCTTGATAATATGCCCCTCGTTTTAGAAGAATCTGCAACAAAAAAAGGCCCAATTGAGGGAAATTACCAAGTTGTTGTTTGTGACACAGGCCTAGCAGGAAAACAATTGTTTTGCAAATTAAACAGCACAAATTACTGTACACCAGATAATGTTAATTTTCAGAATCCTGATGAGGATGTACATTTCAAAATGGCCCAACAAGAGACAGCTGTAGCATTCTTTTCAGAAAAGACAGTTGAAGAATTACCTTCTGATTTGAAAGAAATAATACACACATAAATAAGAGAGTTCACAGAGAAGGATGCCAGATTAATAACATGTGCAGAACATGTCATATTAAAATTAGAACCAGATGACATGTATTCAAGAGCACCATCAGTTGCAGAAATGTTACCAATAAAAGGATTTTTTGATGGAATTGATTGGAAGTTTATGTAACTTTCTGATCACAGGTTCACAGAAACAAAATGAAAAGTATGGATTAGAAAAAGTACAGAATGCCACACTGTATGAGCCATACTGATGGCAAGCTGATGAGAAAGAGCAAAGAAATGCTGAAAGTGTCTTGTTGAATTCTCCATTTATTATTTTAGTTACTTATTTTAGAGAAGACTAACAGTTCCAAGAAGATACTTACAGAACTCTGCACTAATTATTTGAGCTTGGCTAATATGATATGATTACAGACAAGACTTGTGTTTGCATTAGAAATAGAAGTAAAATTGTTATATGCTCAGCTTTTGCAATAAAAATGTCACCTGTGAAATTAGTGTGATGGTTTACACAAATCATTTGCAGTATCATTATTTGATATCATCAAAAGGGAGAATTGATGTAGGTCACATTTCATCTGGAGTCAGGCATTGCTTTATGTTTGTGCTTCAGACAGACTGCATTTCAAATGACGCTGATTTCGTGCAAGTGAAAAACACATGGCACATGAAACATGAAACGAGGCCTAGTCAGTCTGAAATGCTTGTGCTGAATTAACATGCGTTTTTGCAGTGTAGAGAAAACTTGTGATTACAGTGGCCTTTTAGCTTTGAAGATAATCATGGAATGTTTTCTCTCTTCCCAGCTCATTTTCCTTGTAATCTACACTCCCTGTTCAGAGACTTTGGCTTTGTTGCATATTAAGACAATGCATATTCAGTTCATAAGACTTCTTATAATGTGTATTAATTAACCATGCACCAACACTACACGGGGGCAAACGCATTTTGCATGAAAAGCTATCTAAAATATTAGCGCATGTTGCTATGAGTATGTATTAACTGTGTGCTCTTTGAAACTTTGCACTTGTGCAAGTTTAATGCTATGTTGTACATTGCACATTTTTGCATGTTGTGCACAAATAATAGAAAAGCTGCTTTAAACTAATAGCTTTGGCTAGGTAATAACTAATACAGGGTACTAGTATGGGGAAGGTAAAACATAATGAGTTAAATTTCATAAATGTATACTCTTTGTGTTTTTTTTGTTTATGAGCCCATCATTAAATGGCTGCCTAATCCAGCATGGCTGAGAATTGTGCTGAAATGAGAAACGCATGCACAGAACTGCCAAGTGCCTCAAGTGAAGACACAGTGGGTCAAGGCCACAGTGAACTGTAAATTCTTGTTATCGTGCCAATGTACCAGAGTTTATAGAAAATATCCTTCCTGCGTGCGATGTGAAAGGAAGGAAGAAATGGACTGATACATCTTTCTGCCTTAATGTTGCATATTTGTATAATTGTTGATGGTGAAACAATAAGACTGTATTAAGCATTAAAGCTTCCTTTGTTAAAACTGGTATGGGTTGGATTTGCCAATGAGAACAGGATGGGGAGATCCTCATGTCATCTATGCTAACCAATCACGGTGCAAGCTTTACTGAAAACTGCAACATTATTAGTATAGTCAACCAAGAATTAGAGTATAAATAATGACCTCATAGGGGGTGTGTTTGCTCGCTTTTTAAGTCTTGAGCCTCAGGGGGCCTCTGTCTGAGAGGGAGGAGAGGAGAAGAAGCAGATGAGATCAGACATCATATGGGTTAGGTATGTGAACGTTGTGGGTGCAGTCTGGGAGGAGATTGCATCCGAGGAGAGATAGTGAGAGGTGGGGGGGCATAGGCTAGCCTTGCACATCATATTTTTGGCAAGGCGGATCACATTCTATGTGGTCTTGTGAAGGGCGGGCTGTCTCGCTCCTTGTGAAGCTTAAAGAGGCAGATGGAACAGCCCAGGGCAGAAGGTTTAGATTTAGATGCTAAAACTTTAAGTTTATGCTTTGAATAATTGACTAGTTTTCAAACGTTTTATTTGTTTTATGCATTTATTTCTCTTCATGGGAGATTTTTACCAATTATTAATTATTGATTAGCCTTGCAAAATTCATTCTTGAAACATATTTTCCTGAACTTTTTTGAAAGAATTCTGATTGACATTTGACTGCCTCATTCCCTTCCTTTATGGAATGCTTTGTATGCAACCAATAATATGTTCTGTATTAATTCTATTTTTCCTGTTTTCCAAATTCTGTAACCTGATTGATATTTGACTAATAAATAAAGGGTCAGAGAAACTTAACTTTTGACTAGAAAATAAAACTCCTTAAAATACTCACCAACTTTCTTTATTGGCTTAAATATTATTTGTATTTTGATTTTCATGTTTATGTAAAGTCTCCTGACATGGTCTCCTGACACAGTGTCATGGGTCCAACATCTTTTCAGCGGTAAGATAGAGGTAAATGAGGTTTTGCATTGAGAAATTACCGTGAAATTACTGCTGCATCAGACACCAGGAGATTTTGTGATTTTCCCAGAATCACAGGATGTTGAGCGTTATTGCCGAGACTCGAACCCGGTTTCCATGATTTGAGCTCGACCTCCCTAACCTTTAGGCCACAACCTCTTGCTTAATAGATTGATAAATGACAATAAGTGTATACTTAAATCAGAACATTTCCTTTTGTTCCACATTGGTCTCTCTTGATAATCTAAATATTCGAGTATCCTATGGCTCTGTCTTTCAACAAGCTGCTGGTCACCTTAATGACGGTAGACACACAGCTGGGAGGGTTGTAAACATGCCTGCCTAACAGTGATTCCGCCATTTTTTCTTGCTCATTGAACCAACATTATATTAACAACAATGAACAATGGAAATCAGTGTGATCGAATCTTACCGAACTTCTCAGTCATTACTCATCTGGCCGAATCCCGCTTCTTCCCTCCCAAATACACTTTAACTGCCCCTTTTTTATCCAGTTTCACTGTACACATTATTTTGCCACCTACTTTTAACATAACATAACTCAGAAGTGGCTGGCTGTTAGTCATGACCAAAGCAATGTCAACTTCTGATCTATGTGACTCGAGTCGGCCTGGCCAAAGAAGCATGAGGTGAGATCAGATGTGATCTGAATCTGTCTCACTCACCAAGAGGGAGGAGAGCCAGACAGGCAGGCTAATCAGAGCAGCCCAGCAACGGCAGAAATGGCTAATCGCTGCATGGCTTCACAATAAGTCAATGCAGTGATAGGTGATGCTCTGTGGGCACAGTCTCCCACTCCTACCATCCCATGTGCACAAACTCTGCACCAGAGGCCTACACTAGGCCTAAAAACTGCAACCCTCATCCAATCCTGGTGCCTCTCTCTTGCTTTTACACAGTATGAGAGCAGCGCCAGGAGGGGCATGAGCAGGCCATCTCAGCGCTCATTAGGTGACTGGAGGTATGCGGTTTTGAGCAATCCCCACTCATTAATCAATCAATCAATCAATGAACTTGTAAAGCGCGCTACTTACCCGTGAGGGTCTCAAGGCGCTGGAAGGAGGCGGGGGGGAGTGCTGCTACTGCTCGAAGAGCCAGGTCTTGAGGAGCCTTCTGAAGGTGAGCAGGTCTTGGGTCTGCTGTACCTGGGTGGGGAGGGTGTTCCAGGTTTTGGCAGGCGAGGAAGGAGAAGGATCTGCCACCTGAGGTCGTTCGTTGGATGCGCAGGACGGCGGCAAGGGCAAGGCTGGCGGAGCGGAGCTGGCGGGCAGGGGTGTAAAATTTGAGTCTGTCGTTAAAGTAGGCTGGTCTGGTGTTGTGGAGTGATTTGTGTGCATGGGTGAGGAGTTTGAAGGTGATCCTCTTGTTGACGGGGAGCCAGTGTAGGTCTCTTAGGAGAGGGGTGATGTGGCTGCGGCGGGGGATGTTGAGGATCAGTCAGGCTGAGGCGTTTTGGATGCGTTGTAGTCGTCTCAGGTGTTTGGCTGGGATTCCTGCGTAGAGAGTGTTGCCGTAGTCCAGCCTGTTGCTGATGAGGGGTTGGGTAACTGTTCTTCTTGTTTTGGTTGGGATCCACTTGTAGATCCTGCGAAGCATGCGGAGGGTGTTGTAGCAGGAGGAGGAGATGTTGCTGACCTGCTCCGACATGGAGAGGGAGGAGTCGAGGATGAATCATAGGTTGCATGCGTGGTCCGTGGGGGTTGGAGCTGCTCCCAGTGTGGTTGGCCACCAGGAGTCATCCCATGCAGAGGGGGTGGGGCCTAGGATGAGGACCTCCGTCTTGTCCGAGTTCAGTTTCAGGCGGCTGCTCCTCATCCACTCGGCGACGGCCTTCATTCCCTCGTGGAGGTTGGTTTGGCGGTGTGTGGGTCCTTGGTGAAGGAGAGGATGAGCTGGGTGTCGTCGGCGTAGGAGATGATGTTCAGGTCGTGCTGGCGGGCCGATTGTGCGATGGGGGCCATGTAGATGTTGAACAGGGTCAGGCTGAGGGATGAGCCCTGGGGTACGCCGCAGATGATGTCGGTTACTTGGGATCGGAAGGGTGGGAGGCGGACTCTCTGGGTTCTGCCGGAGAGGAAGGACGTGGTCCAGTTCAGGGCCTTATCTGGATTCCGGCTTCTTGGAGGCATGTACTTAGTGTGCGGTGGCAGACCGTGTCGAAGGCAGCTGACGGGTCCAGGAGGATGAGGGCTGAAGTTTCGCCGTTGTCGAGATGGCGCCTGATGTCGTCTATGGCGGCGATAAGGGCAGTCTCGGTTCTGTGGTTGCGTCTGTATCCGGACTGGGATGGGTCTAGGATGTGGTTGTCCTCGAGGTGGCGGGTCAGCTGCATGTTGGCGATTTTCTTGATGACCTTCGCCGGAAAGGGGAGCAGGGAGATGGGCCGGAAGTTCTTGAGATCTTTGGGGTCCGCCTTGGGCTTCTTAAGGAGGGCGTTGATTTCGGCGTGCTTCCAGTTTTCCGGTAATGTCGCTGTGTCGAAGGAGATGTTGATAATCTTCCGTAGTTGGGGTGCGATGGTAGCGTCAGCTTTGTTGAACACATGGTGTGGGCAGGGGTCTGACGGAGAACCTGAGTGGATGGAGTTCATGACCTTCCGTGTCTCTTCATCGTTGACTTGGGACCAGGAGGTCAGGTGGTTGGTGCAGGTGGTGTTCGGGATGTGGTCTAGTGCCGTCGGGGCAATGAGGAGTCGAAGCTGTTGTGGATGTCGGCGATCTTGCGATGGAAGAAGGTGGCCAGTGAGTCGCACAGATCTTGCGAGGGCAGGATGCCGTTGGTGTTGGCGCTGGGGTTGGAGAGTTCCTTTACTATGTTGAAAAGTTCTCTGCTGTTGTGTGCATTGTTGTCCAGTCAGGCTTTGAAGGACGATCTCTTGGCTGTTCTGATGAGGTGGTGATGTCGGCGGATGGCGTCCTTGTGTGCTGCGTGGTTGTCTGGTATGCGGTCGTGGAGCCATTTCTTCTCCAGCTTCCGGCATGTTCGTTTGGAGAACTGGAGTTCTTCGGTGAAACAAACTGGCTTTCTTGCTGGGGTGGTTGATGGAGGGTTTCTTGATCGGGGTGAGGGTGTTGGCGCAGTTGTCGATCCACTGTCTGAAATTTCGGGTGGTGGCGTCTGTGTCGTGGTTTCGGTGGGTGGGTTCTGGGCAAGGGTGGAGGTCAGTTGGTCCTTGGTGACTTTGCTCCAGCAGCGGCGAGGAAGTTGTTGTGTGCGGTGGTGCGTGGTGGGTTTCTTGAAGGTGAAGTGGATGTATCGGTGGTCAGTCCAGTGGAGTTCGGTGGTGTGGTTGAAGGCAATGTGGGTGCTTGTGGAGAAGACGGGGTCGAGCGTATGGCCGGCGGCGTGGGTGGGTTTGGTGACGAGTTGTCGGAGGCCGAGGTTGGCGATCAGGGCGGCGGAGTTGGCGGCGCCATTGTTCTCGAGGTGGAAGTTCAGGTCACCGAGGAGGATGTAGTCTGTGGAGGCGAGTTCGTGAGTGCTGGTGAGGTCGGCGACGGAGTCGCTGAAGAGGGACCGGGGTCCAGGAGGTCTATAGATGAGTGGTCCTCTGAGGGTGGTGTTGGGGTCGGTGTGGATCCGGAAGTGAAGGTGTTCGGCGGAGTTGAGGGAGCCATCTGCGAGGGTGTGGACCTGGAGGGTGGACTTGTGAATGATAGCTATTCCTCCTCCCATCCCGTTGGTGCGGTCTCTGCGGGAGATCTTGTAACCGTTCAGGATGGCTATGGCGATGTCAGGTGCCGAGCAGTCGTTCCACCAGGTCTCGGTCAGGAAGCCAACGTTTGGGGAGGTGGTGTCAAGCAGGTCCCAGAGCTCGACGGCGTGTTTGCATGCAGAGCGGGTGTTGAGGAGTATGCAGCGGAGGTGGTTGGGTCCATTCCTTGGGGTTTTGGTGGTTCTGTTGAATGTGAAGTTGCAGGTGTGGCAGGAGAAGGGTCCGTGGGTGCGTTTCGGGGTGGCCTGGAAGCAGCAGTGGTCTCGGTCGGTGTTGAGAGCGTGGAGAGTGTTGGCGCCGTATCGGATTCTGGCGTTGTGGCGTAAGCGGGGTCCAAGGGTTCTGCGCTGGGCACGGTCCGGGCGTGGACTGGCGCCGACGGGCTTGCCTTTGGCGCGCCCGCTGCGCGCGTCCGCTACGCGTCCTGGCAACGACTGCCATTTAAGGCAGGGAGGGAGGGAGGAGCAACTGGGAGGCGGGGTAAGGGTGGCGAGGGTGCATGTCCACGGTTTCTGCGGCGGGAGAGCGGGACAGAACAAAGTGGGGAGGCGGGGGACAACTGGCTACAGCGGGATGAAAAAAACAGCTAAGGGGACAGAAATGGTAAATACACAATGGAAAACAGACCAGAAACTCAACCAGGAGCAGCAGAATCTTCCTGGTCCAACAGCGGACTTCGAACCCACGCAGCAGGCGTCGGCAGCGAGTGAACACACCCAGGTGGTGCTGCTCGGCAGTAGGGGAGGGCGACCTGGCCTGCAAGCAGGGTCAGGTTAATGTGCAGTAGAGAGAAGCCTCTGGGTGTATGTCGAGCTGGCCAGAGAACGGCAACCATCCAACCAGACATGCGCTCTTTGTGGCCTAGATGCCGTGCATTTGTTGCCACCCACCAGCATGTCTATCAAATTTAAGCTCCACGCCCATCAGAGCCCCAACACCAAAACTGCGCTGGTATGGGTAAGTAGTAGAACTGCCGCTAGGGAGGGGCTGCTGCACAAACTGAACAAACAAGCATTGGTAATGCTCATTCGCCTATGTAATGAATAAAGAGCTATTTACATCAATTATCGCCTGGGAGAAGGAAGAAGCTCCCTGACAAATAACACAGGAGTGGAGAGGATGTGATGCAGCAGTATGACTCAAGAACTGGAAATCATGGTTTGAGTCTTGGGGGGCGCCCTGCAGCATTCTGTGATTCTATGGAAAGCACCTAATCTCTCTGGGTGATATATTGTTATATAAATATGCTGCAAGGTTAAAAGGCAAAACATTATAAAAATTTGGGGTCAGACGTACGACCAATTTTTGCATGCGCAAACAGGTTTGCGACCCGTTTGTGCATACAAAAACACCAATGGGCCATGTACAAACCCTATTTTGCGAATTGCAATTTATTTGCGACTCGCTATATAGGATTTGCAACTCGCTATAAGGAAGGGGCGTCCTAAGGGCGTACCTTCCTAATAGCGACTCGCTACCCCATGTAAGAATGTTTTGCAGCCGCTATTGCAGTCGCAAAACACTCACAATTTACCGCCCTCTTCAAGAGGGTGGTAAAGCACTCGCAAAAGGGAAGGGGTGTAAAGCACTCGCAAAAGGGAAGGGGTCCCCAGGGGACCTCTTCCCCTTTGTGAATGCAGGGGAAAATATTTTTTAGGGGCAGGCAGTGGTCCCAGGGACCACTACCTGCCCTTAAAAAATGAAACGAAAACGTTTCTTTTTCTTTTTTTAAAATACATCCCATTTTCCTTTAAGGAAAATGGGCTGCATTTAAAAAAAACTAAGCTACTTTATTTAAAAGCAGTCCCAGACATGGAAGTATTATGAGCCCAGCAGACCACCATAACTGGGAGGGCCAGCCATTCCCAATTTAATTTTAATTTAATTCATTTGTAGAGCGCCTGGTTACACCATCGGTGTGTCCCCA
The DNA here is from genome assembly GCF_964261635.1 of Lissotriton helveticus. NCBI lineage: Eukaryota > Metazoa > Chordata > Amphibia > Caudata > Salamandridae > Lissotriton > Lissotriton helveticus. Next base: position 1,415,693,938 of record NC_136059.1, on the reverse strand, counting down.
ATGGGGTCGCAAATTTCGAGTGCCTCATGAATATTGATGAGGCATGCAATTTGCGACATCATTGGGAATCGCAAACAGTGTCTCTGACACTGTTGTACATTGGCATTAGTGATTTGCAAATTGCGACTCGCAAATTTTCGCAATTTTCGAGTCGCTAATGCCAATGGTCGTACATCTGGTCCACAGTTCCACCAAAGCAAATGTTATTTCGCAGGGGGAAACTGATAAGAGAAGCAGACGAGGAACAAGCAGTGGTAAATACAGGAAAATATGCTACAGCCAACAGAAATTGAGGAAAGGTAAGTGGCACGCACAGGAACAAATGAGAAGCCAGGAAAGGAGGAGGCAGGATGTAAGCGCCTTTTAAGTTCATATCAAAAATAGATTTCTCAAGCAGAGCTCAAACGCTGTGCAGGCGAAACCTAAAAATTCGAGCGGACTTCTGTGATCAAATTCATTTAATTCAGGAACATATGACTGTAAAGGGATGCCCCTTCCCTCCCGGGCTCAGCGCGACTGTAGGAACGCCCATACGGGCGGCATCACTAACCCGCAGCCAAAACCGGCTACACCTCTCTCTGTCTCCCTGCAGGCGCCGACAGCATCACCGGAACACAGCGGACCGGAAGCGACCTGGATTGACCCCGGAAGTGCGCCGGCTACCGACGGACCGGAAGTGACCCCGCCTGACCCCGGAAGCTGTTTCCCAGGAACCCGGTCAGATGATAGAAAAGCCAGCGACGCCGAGGAGACAGGGTTCCCAGCGGTGGACTCGTGGCAGGAGTTGGCGAGACGCGGAGGACCGACAGCGGAGTCTGTAGGAGAGAGGACGAGGCGAGCGAAGGAGGAAGAGGAAGACATTTGGTGCGAGGACTGGTGGCATCCTCAGGAGGTGGCTGGAAAGCGGCCGTAACTCGGATGAGAGTTACGGCGGGGCACGTGAGTAAACTGTTACCATTCTCCGTGTTTCCCCCTCCCCGTGTAGATAGTGTAAATAGTGTAAATCTTTACCGCATGCACAGAAGTCACGCGCACACCACTGTATATTATAAACACCCTCCACTGTACATTATCGTCCACCCAACACCCCCCTTTTTCACCCTGTCCCTACATCCTGTCTTATCTTTCCCTTCTTCCCCTACCCTACCGTCCTCCCTCACGGTCTATTTCCGCCCTCACACTCCCGGTGCCGGTGTCAGTCGACCGAGTTCCGTGTCTATTGGAACTAACTGCCCTGTGTCTCTTTCCATTATCTCCGAGGGACGCCCCAAGGCCCGCAACCCGGAAGAAGCACACCAGCCCTGCTGTGGACATCCTGCCTGTGTACTCACCTGCGGACCCTCCTCACTAGGAACCATCCCGACCCACAAGGACTGTACCTAAACACCGTGCCCAAGACCTTGCCTTTGTTATATACAATAAAACTCGTGCTAACCATAGCACAATACATCCGGCCTCCACGCCTGTTATTCCGGCCCGCACACCCCCACGCTCCACAAGTGGTGTCAGAAGTGGGATCGCCAGGAAGTATGGAGGCCGCCGTCAAACAGCTGGCAGAAGGCCAGGAACTGCTCGGCAAGCTGATGGAGCGGTTCCTCAAAACCGCCGAAGATGACCGGGGACAGTTGCACGACGTCCTGAAGGGGCAGGGCACGGCCCAGGACCAAGCGCTAGAGAAGCTAACGACCGTCATGGGACAGCAAAGACCCATGGCCTCTCTTCCCTCTGTAGTCCTACAAAAATATGTGGCTGGCGAGGATCCCGACTTTTTCTTCACCAATTTTGAACGCCTCGCACAGGCCGCTGCCTGGCCCGCAGATCGTTGGGGTCATTATCTCGGGCCCCTGCTGACAGGTGAATTGCAAGCAGCATATCAGCAAGCAAACATACAGGGACAAACCCCTTATGCTGACATCAAGAAGTGCATATTGGAACGTCTGGGGATCGATGATGAAACATACCGGGTGCGACTCCGTCAGGCCAAGGAGGGACCGCAAGAAAATCCCAGGGCGTTGTCATACCGTATACAAGACTTGGCCGACCGATGGCTAAAGCCGGAGTCTTCCAGCAAGGCAGAAATAATGACCAAGATATACCTCGAACAATACCTAGCCTCCCTGCATCCCACCACGCAGAAGTGGGTCCGCCAACACGCCCGGTTGACTCTCGACAGCGCTGTCGAAATAGCCAGTGCCTACAATCGAGCCCAGGAATCCCAGCGGGCGAAGGAAGAACACCCCACCCACCTACCCCGTGGCAACCATCTCCGACCAACAAGACCCCCTCCGGTGGTCCGGAAACCAGAGCCAGCCCCTTTGATGCCCTACCCTGTCGTACCGAGACCACCACATCCGGGTCCACAATGTTATCACTGTGGTGGATACGGACACATAGCCCGCATATGCCCCCAGAAGGAGGAACCCATGGAGATAGGACTGACCAGGAATTATGTGTGTCTCACCACAGAAACAACCCCTCCACCCTTCCGATGTCCAGTACAAATCGAAGGTCACAGAATGATGGCGCTCGCAGACACAGGGTGTCGCCATAGTGTTCTGCGTCCACAAGAACTACCTCATGCAGTGGGACCCGTGACAGGATCGGTGGCCATCAAGTGCGTCCACGGAGACACGAAAAGCTATCCAACGGCACAAGTACGGGTGCAACATCCAACCGACACAGGAACCCTGCTGACAGTCGGGTTGGTACCCAACTTACCCGAACAATCAATTCTGGGGAGCGACTACAGCGGTCTACCCCATCTCCTACAGGACACCACAGAGTCCCTGAAGAAATGGTGGGCTGAGGCCCCATTCTCCCATGACACCCCTGCTTCAAGGGAGACCCTCAAACCCTTAAAGACCAAAGCCCAAAGGAAAAAAGAGAAGAGGGGATTCGCCCTGGCTTGCCCCACACAGGTAGACCCTCATCCGTGGGAAACTGACCGAGAATTCCGTGCAACACAGCAAGAGGATCCCGTACTGCAGGATGCCTGGGGTCGTGCGCTACCCAACGAAGATCCCTTACAAGTAGGTCCTCACTTCTTCATAAGGAATGGACTTTTGTATCGGAAGGGGGGAACCCAGGCTCCCTCTCAATTGGTTATCCCGGGGCTGTTTCAAGAGAAGGTGCTGTTTTTGGCACACAGCCATCTGCTGGGAGGACATTTCAGTGACGTAAAGACGGGAGAGGCGATTTTGGAGAAGTTTTACTGGCCAGGCGTGTATGCCCAGATCAAACGTTACTGTCGGGAATGCCCGGTGTGCCAAAAGACCAGCCGGTACCGGCCACCGCGAGCACCCCTCCAACCCCTCCCTCTGATTGATGTCCCCTTCACCAGGGTCGGTATGGACATTATAGGCCCCCTGTTACCCTCCAAAAGCGGCTGTAGGTATGCCTTAGTGTTAGTGGATTACGCCACGCGATTCCCGGAAGCGGTGCCTCTCCGTCAACCAACCACCCAGAACATTGCTAAGGCTCTCCTTTCCATTTTTTCTAGGGTGGGCTTTCCGCGGGAGATCTTGACCGATCAAGGCACGCCCTTTGTCTCCTCTCTTATGCGCCAAGTCTGTTCTACTCTGGGGATTAAACAAATAAGGACTTCCGCCTACCACCCCCAGACAGACGGCTTGGTGGAACGCTATAACGCCACGCTAAAGACCACCTTGAAAAAACTTTTGGGCCTCGAAAGCAGAAGGTGGGAGGAGATGCTTCCATTGGCCCTCTTTGCCATTCGGTGCAAAGCACAAAGCAGCACGGGTTATCCGCCCTACGAACTGCTGTATGGTCGGGCCCCCCGGACTCTTTTGGACATGGCTCGTGCGGCCTGGGAAGCCGAGCCAGACCGGACCCGTCCTCTCCCCGAATATGTCAACAACCTGAAAACGCATTTAGGTGAAATCAGAGAGATTGTAAGACAGAACCTGCTGGCCGCCCAGACTTCACAAAAACAACAATACGACAAGGGAACCAAACCCCGGTCCTTCGTTCCCGGGGATCTAGTACTTTTGCTCCTTCCTTCCTCGGACCATAAGTTACTGGGGAAATGGCAGGGTCCGTTCACGGTCACAAGACAAGTGACTCCGGTCACGTACGAAGTCCAAACAGATGTCAACCGGGGGTCCGCCCAAATATACCACATCAACCTCCTAAAGAAATGGGAGGGGCCCCGTCCCGTTATGTCTGGTGTTAGCCCCCTTCCGTTCGAGTGCTGCTTTGACGTAGGGTTATCGGAGTGCATGAAACAGGACCTGTGCCAGTCCTTGTCGCCAGTACGAGCAGTGCTTTCAACCTTACCAGGACACACCACGGTAGTGGAGCATGCCATCCATACGGAACCCGGGAGAGTGGTCAGACAACGACCATACCGTGTCCCGGAAGCCCGAAGGGCAATCATAAAAGAGGAAACCAATCAGATGCTGAGAATGGGCATCATAGAGCCCTCCTGCAGCAGCTGGAACTCGCCCATCGTCTTGGTCCCAAAACCCGATGGCTCCACCAGATTTTGTATTGACTTCAGGGAGGTGAACAAGATCTCAGCCTTCGACTCATACCCCCTTCCACGTGTCGACGAGATGGTCGAACGCATCGGCAGGGCCAAATATATAAGTACCCTTGATCTCTGCAAGGGATACTGGCAGATCCCCTTGAGAGCAGAAGACAAGCACAAGACCGCCTTTTCCACCCCCGAGGGCTTGTTCCAGTTTAAAGTTATGCCCTTCGGCCTTCACGGTGCCCCAGCGACATTTCAAAGGGCCATGAATCAGGTCCTACAACCCCACTCCCGCTACTCAGGCGCTTACCTAGACGACATAGTCATCTATAGCGATACCTGGGAACAACACCTGTCCCATGTGCGGTCGATTGTCACCTCCCTAGGGGCCGCCGGCTTCACCATCAACCCCGCCAAGACCACATTGGCGGCCCAGAGTGTGAAGTATCTAGGGTACCTGCTGGGTGAGGGGCACATCCGTCCACAGGACAGTAAGATCAAGGTTATCCAAGCCATACCTTTTCCCCAAACCCGTAGAGATCTCCGTGCCTTCCTGGGGATGTTGGGTTACTACAGGAGGTTTATTCCCAACTTCTCCCATACAGCAGCCCCCCTGACGGATCTCCTGAAGAAAACAACGAAAACGGAAGAAATCCTCAAACACCCAACCCCCATGTTGTTGCATGCCTTTCACCTCCTCAAACGTTCCCTAATAACCGAGCCAGTACTGATGAGTCCAGACTACACACAACCCTTCATACTGCAAACCGATGCGTCTGACCAGGGTTTGGGGGCGGTGCTGTCCCAAAAAGACGCAGAGGGTGCTGAAAAGCCCATCCTATACCTCAGTAGGAAACTGTTTCCCCGAGAGATCAACTATTCAGTGATTGAAAAGGAGGCACTCGCCATTAAATGGGCGGTAGAAAGCCTCCGATATTACCTGGAGGGGCGGGAATTCATACTGTACACAGATCACGCCCCTCTGGAATGGATGGCACGGAACCGGGGTAATAATGATCGGGTACTCAGGTGGTTTCTCTCTCTCCAACCCTATCGCTTTCAAACACTGCACCGAAAAGGGCGAGAGCAGGGCAATGCAGACTACCTCTCCTGTTGAAAAAAGGGTGGCACTACCAACCAGAATATACGATCCTTAAGTATTGCCCGGCGGTGTCGCCTCTTGAACCCATAAAGAAGTTAAACTATTGAAGAGGCAGGCGCTGGAGACTGGAAGGCAGGAAACAAGATTTTTATTCTCTCCGGAGGAGAACACAACGAAACGGACAGAAGGTATCGTTCTGAGGTGCTCTAGCTACATTTCTGAGGCCTGGCCTCTTATACACTGTTTTATGACTTTATTGCAGATTACATATTCATGTTAAAGCTTTGATGTATGGAAAAGACATTCCCGGAACTCCCCTTTGGGTCCGTTCCCACACACATTTACAGTTGAAGTCCCCACCCTAGTCACAACAGGTGATGAGTATGGCGCAGCTGGATATTCCGCCGATTCACGGAATGTGGGGGGTTTGATCGGATCTCATGGAGTGGGGGCTTTGATCAACCCGGGGATCCTTTGGTGGGGGAAGCTTTCTATTGTACGGGGAGGGGCAAGGGACAGTATCGGCAGAGCTGGGTGTCGGCCTGGGAACGAGGAGGACGAACGGGCACACGGGAAAAAGGGGGTTTGCATCAAAGGGCCGGGGATCATAAATGGGAAGAGGGGAGGTGTAGCGCTGAGAACAGGACGAGGGCCCGGGGCAGAGCAGCGCTGAAGAGGGGTTTTATGATTCGCGGCAGGTGCAGGCAGGGGGGTTGTCAGTATGCGGGGGATGCCGGCGAAGCTAGGAGGGGGAGAGAGGCGCGCTGGCTCTCGGCGAGAGCAGGGAAACCATGGTGTTCAAAATGACGGCTGTTTTACGCGCACAAAAAGGTTAAGGAGAGCAAGAGGGCGCCGATAATGTTGACGGTCTCAGTCCAACTTTCAACAGTCCCCCCTTTTCAACATATCTAGCCAACTTGCTTTACTCAATGTCAATTTTCATCAAATTCCTAACTTCGGTATCATACAATGCTCTCATGTGTTCGCTTCCAAAGTCCACAGTTTTGGGAAAAATACAACTCGCACATAAAGAACACATAGGTGGCAGACATTGCATTCCCAAGCACAGGCCACATATTACAACTACGGGAATCATGATAATGGTGAGCAGTCTCCAGCCCCAGCTTTTGACGGTGTCCCAGAACCAACCACCAAGCGACCATTCTTCTTGCTCTTGGTGAACTTCCGAAGAGAGTCTGTGAAGATGTTCGATGGCTTTGTACACTGAGGGTGAGTTGTCCGGTATGTATGTGCAACAGCTGGACCCAATAATGCGGCATGCTCCTCCACGGTCCGCCAGAACCACATCTAGAACGAGGCGGTTCTGAAGAGCCACCAAACGGACCGCTTGGAGCTCGGCAGTGTTGTTGGCAAAGATGCCCGCTGTGATGTTCATGGTCGTCTCGACTGCCTGAGTCAAATGTCGGATGGCACGGCTGTTTGCCATCGGGCCCCAGAGGGGGACGAGTCCTTTCATAGCATCGAGGAACTGCGCCCCTGTTGAGTCGGCTTGTTCAATGTCTTTGGCTCGTTTTTGCCTGTGGTGATTCGCTGGGGCTACATAAGTCGGAGGAAGGACGAAGGAGATGTAGCAAGTGCCCCCCCAGCCTTTGGGGAGCCAGGTGTAGGCCTTCGTGCCGCAGATGAAATACATGTTTGGGGATGACACAAAGGAAGGTGGATCCGTGGAATCCAAAGTTCTGGTAAAGCGGCAAGCGCTGCGACCCACCAGCTGTGTCCCAAGTCCTTCTACACACATGTGGCCTGTGACGTTGATGACCGACAGGGCCACAGTCAGAGTGGCAGCCGTTCGTTTCCGCAGATAGGAGAAGGTGGGTCTGGTTGGATTGTTGAACACCTGCATTTCGATTCGTTCTTTAGCCGGGATGTCCATTTGGGTCGAGTCGCTGGGGGTCAGCGGGCAGAAGTGTGTCTTTGTCTTGTTTCGCCCGGCCCCGTGAGAAGAATGTGCTGCAGTTCTGCTGGAGGTGGCATTGCCCGTATAGCTTTCTTGCAGGAGGATCAGCCAAGCAAGGCAGGAGCCATGGACAGAGAAGGGTGAAGGGATGAATGGTATTGAATGTCCAGTGGCATGGGGTAGCAACCCACAGATCCAGCAGTTGGTGGTATTGGTGGCAAGATTGTGCTGGTGAAGTAGCTGCACGAAAGAGTTGTTCCAAAACTCCTTTCGCCTCTCTCTTAGTTGAGGAGAGAGCGAAATTAGATAATGGTCCTTCATGGTGGTAGGCTGAGCAGTGGTTAGGAATGTTTCGTGAGCAGGTGCATGTTCTTCCAAAATCCAGAGCGTGGTCATGAGGAGAAAACAGAAGAGGATTGTGATGAAGAGTGCAATTGTCTTTGAGCTATGGAGTCTGTCTGTTCTCGGATTTCTGTAGTGGGTATTTCCTGCTGTCCCCGTCGGCTTCTTGTTTGGCGCTTCCATCATCTTCTTATCTGGCGCTTCCATCATCTTCATTTTCAAGGTGCTCGGTAGTGGGCAGGACCACAGACTTAGTTTTAGCTTCTCTCCAGGTAACCCTTGGTAGTTTGGGTCACCGTTCTGAGATCCTTTAACCTAGTCCGTGGCCTACTTAGCCGAAGCTCCCTCCTTTCGACGCAGGAAATACCCTTCTCGAGATGGCACAGTGGGGTCAGGATGTTTTGAAAGTTCAAGTGTCTCAGTATCAGGATAGCAGTTCAACGATGGTCGGTCCTGGTTCAGGAGCTCTTCTTGGGTGTTGACGGTGTCTGTCGTGGCCAGGGCTGGAGAGACCTTTTTGCAGTGATGAGCGTGCAGCCAGTGTTTCTTCCCCTCCACTCGAAGTGCGGTCCGAGTGGTGATCAGCACTTGCCAGGGGCCCGTCCACCGGGGTTCCAAACTCTTTGATCGCTGAAAATTTCGGATCAGCACAAAGTCCCCCGGCTGGATGGCGTGACCCGGACCCCTGGAAGCATCGGGGATGGCCTGCTGCACCTGCTGATGAAGGACAGACAAAGTTTCAGTCAATTTGTACAGATAATCAGACATTAGGACGTCCGGAACGTCATGAATGGAAGTTGGTTTCGGGGCAGACCAGACGCTCATGGGTCGACCGAAGACAACTTCATAAGGGGTTAAGTGATGTCGGGTGGGGGTAGAGCGCATCGATAGCAATGCCAATGGGAGGGCGTCTGGCCATTTCAGGCCCGTGGTAGCCACTATTTTGGCCAGTTTAAGCTTTAGTGTGGCATTGTGTCGTTCGACAAGCCCAGCAGATTGAGGGTGGAAGACTGCGTGGAATTTCTGTTTAATACCCAGCCCATTTAGGATGAGCTGGATAACTTTGGCTACGAAGTGGGGGCCATTATCACTCCATAAAACACGACAGAGGCCATAACGGGGGAAAAACTCCTTTAACAGAACCTTTGCAGTAGCCATAGCGGTGTTGTCACGGGTTGGATATGCTTCCACCCACTTGCTAAATGCGCACACCACGACGAGCACATATTTCAAGCCTTGGCATCTGTCTAGCTGGATGTAGTCCATCTGCAGGACTTCAAATGGGTGGTTTGGGACCCCAAATCCCCCCCGGGGTACTACAGTTCCTCTCCCGGGGTTGTGTTGCAGGCATATTAAGCATTGTTGGACCAGGCGTTTGGCGGAATCTGGGATCTTGTCATTGTGCCAAACCCTGGAGACAAGTTTGATCATGGGGGCTGATCCTATGTGGGCAGGGGAGTGTGCCATGGTTAATATGGGAATCAAGTATGAATCAGGTAGCAACCATCTGTTTGTGTCTTTTGTCCGCCAGCAGCCTTCATCGTCTTTCAATCCCACCCGTGTCCATTCAGTCAATTCGTGTTGTGTGCTAGCCGTTTGTATGTCTCTAATTGTGTCCTTGGCGTCAGTCCAGTTTTCTGCTTGTGACCTGGTCACGTACATACGTGTTGTCGTTCTATTTTCAGCTGTCGTTCGGGCGGTGATGTCGGCTAGTGCATTTCCCTGTCCAATTATGTCTGTCACTTTCTTGTGTGCCTGGCATTTGATAACGGCAAGTTTGTTGGGGAGGAGGACAGCTTCGATTAAGGCGGAGACTAAATCCCCGTGCAAAATGGGTGTGCCGTGTGAGGTCAAGAATCCTCTCTCCCTCCAGAGGAGCCCAAAATGGTGAACCACCCCGAAGGCATACTGGCTGTCGGTGTAAATGTTCGCTGTGGTTCCTGTTGCCAGGATGCAGGCTCGCGTCAAAGCAATCAGTTCCGCTGCCTGGGCAGATCGCTGGGTGATGCGGGCTGTTTCTACTACAGTTCGAGCCGTGGTGACTGCATAGGCAGCGGAAGTGGTACCATCGGAGAGTTTGATGCAAGAACCGTCCACCCACAGCTCCCCGTCGGGGTTAGGGAAAGCCGTGTCTCTGAGATCGACCCTACTCCTGGTCTGTTCGTCCGTAAGAGTCACGCAGTCATGTACGGGGTGCACATTGGGATCGTTCTCTGGCAAGGGTAACAGAGTTGCTGGGTTCAGTGTGGTGCATCTTTTCAGGGTGATATGGGGGGCAAGCAAGGTCAGTTCGTATCCAGTCAGTCGTGCACTCGTCAGATGTTGCGTCTTGGTTTGGTTCAGGAGGGTGTCGACTGCATGGGGTACCAGTACCGTGAGGGAATTCGAGAGTACAATCCCCTCACTCTGTCGGATAGAGATTGCAGCAGCAGCTACAGCTCGAAGGCAGGCAGGCAAGGCTCTGGCGACAGGGTCAAGAGTGGCAGAGAAGTAAGCGCACGGTCGTTGCTTAGGGCCGATGGCCTGGGTCAGGACAGATAAAGCGCACCCCTCCCTTTCGTGAGTGTAAAGGGAGAAGGGCTTTTTGTAATCAGGGGTACCTAGGACAGGGGCTGAGCAAAGGGCATCTCGCAGTTCTGTGAAGGAAGTTTGACACTCAGGGGTCCAAGGGAGTGGGAAAGGGACGTCTTTGTTTAGCAGAGAAAGCAGTGGTTTTACAACGAGGCTGAAGTTTGGTAACCATTGTCGGCAGAAGGAGGTGAGGCCTAATAGGGAGCGAACCTGCTTCTGGGTCTTAGGGACAGGGGTATCTAGAATGGTTTGGATTCGATCAGGGGTGAGTTTTCTTCCATCTTTGGACAAAAGGTGGCCTAGGTAAGTGACCTGGGGTAGGCAGAATTGCAACTTCTTCTTGGAGACCTTGTGGCCATTTTCCGCAAGGAAGTGCAAGAGTTGAATGGTGGCGGTAACCGCTAGAGGGGTGGTGTCGGCTGCCAAAAGGATGTCATCGACATATTGTACCAACACCACTCCGTCGGGTAACTGGACTTGGTCTAGTTGTCTTTTGAGGGCCTGGCTGTAAATGCTAGGGCTTTCCGTGTAGCCTTGAGGCGCTCGGCAAAACCTATATGAGCGGGCTTTTAGGGTAAAGCCGAAGAGATATCGGCTGTCTGGGTGGATGGGGATGGAGAAGAATGCGTTCTTGAGGTCGATGACGGAAAAGGTGGTGGCAGTGGATGGAATCAAAGTCAGGATGGTGGTGATGTCTGAGACCACAGGGTACTGGGGTACCACCACTTTGTTGATCTCTCGGAGGTCGATGATAAAACGGTATGCTTTCTCATCTCCCTCTCCCTGCTTCTTGATAATGGGCAAGATAGGGCTGTTGCAAACGTTGCTAACTACTTCCTCTACCACTCCTGCGTCTATCAGTGACTGGATAATCATTACCAATGCCTTCTCGCCCTCTGGCGATATCCGATATTGTGGGAGTTTTGGGAGTGTTGCGTCTGGTCGGACAGTAATGTGCACTGGGTCAATTAACATACGCCCTACGTCCGAATCCGCTTTGGCCCACAGATACGGAGGTAGAGTGTCAAGCAGGGACGCGTCAACGTCGGTGATGGAAGACATGTGTCGGGGAGAGCAATGTCTAAGCAGAACGGGGTTGTCGTAAAGAAACACTCGAACTCCATCTTGAGAACACCTGATTGTCGCTCGGAAGTGTTTCAGTAAGTCAAGTCCCATAATGGCGTCAGGGCTATTGGAGGAAAGCAAGAACGTGGTGTCGGTGGTGTAGTTTTCTACGTCAAAGAGAATCGGGGCAGACAAAGGGTTGGTGGAGGGCGTTCCATCGAAACCTGTCGATGTTATGAGTGAGCCAGACAAGGGTGCCCTTGGAATCAGTCGTTTAGATAACGCACTACGTGTTGCGCCAGTGTCTACCAGAAATGGAGACTTGGTACCCAGGACCTTAGCAGTGACATAAGGGCCCTGCTGGTCAACATAGAGCTCGACTGGATCCCTCCCTCGCCCTTGGCTGTCCTATGCGAAGGTGTGAGTGTCGTCATAGTCAGATTGTTGATATTGGTTCTGCCTGGGTCGATCGAACGTATTTGGTCTGCTTGATCTGTCGTTAGTCGCGTCATTTGGGGGCCCTCGTTGTTGTCCCTTAGGTCTCGGTCCGTTTGCTACATCCCTGGGGTCTTTGTTTCTGATCATTTCCAGAAGAACTGGGCACTGGGATTTCCAATGGCCAGTCCCTTTGCAGAAAGCGCACTGGTTTTCTCTAAGGTCTGTGCGTCCACTGTAGGAAGTCAGAGTGCGGTCCTGGGGAAATGTAGTCTTAGGGACGTTTGTCTGGTAGTTTCCCCGGTATTGGTCTCGTCCTATAGTCACCCCTTGCAGTTTGGCAATCATCACCCTCTCTTTTAAGTCCTTCTTCTTTTTCTCTGTCGCCCTATCGTTTTCATTTTTCTGATGCTCATAATATTGGGCCATTTGGAGAATCGCTGTAGGTTTGGAGGCTGCCCAACTACTCTCGCTGGCCTGTAGTTTCTGGGAGATTTCCGATGATAGGCCCTTAACATAATTCTGGACAAACAGATGGTGTCCGGTTGCAGTGGTCATGTCCTGGCCGCTGTAATCGGAGAACACCGTTTCAAACCGGGAGAAGTATTCCGATACATCCTCCTGGGGTTTTTGGCGACAGGCTGTTACTATCGACCAGTCCACTTTCTTTTCTGGGATTAGGGTTTTTAATTTCTCTACGATTTTATCTGGGAGGTCTAGAATGGATTTCAAAGGCTTTTGTCCTGGTCCCCGTTGTTTATCCAGGTCATTGAGTTGTGACCAGGTATGTCCAAACAGCTCAAGGTGGTCGACTTTCCGGATTTGCTTCCACACATCAGCTGGTAGACATAACCCGAAGAACAAGTCGATGTCAGCCAGGGTCATAATCGTTGAGCCCAGGGCTGTACCCAATTCAGTATAGAAGGCAGTGGGGTTTTTACGTAGGTCGGGTAGAGATTTCCGGAATGTCAGTATCTCTTGCCGGTCCCATGGCTGGTAGACCCAGTTGTACACTACCCTTCCCTTCGCATCTTGGTTGTTTGCATCATCGTGAGTCCCTGTACCCCGAGGAGGAACCCAGTAAGGGGCAGCCTCTCGTATCGGCATCATGGTGTTAGATTGCTCGGTTGGTGGTTCGGTCACTACGGAGGTTGCGGATTTAGCTCCCGGCTTTCGTTCAGTGAGGTGGCGGAAAACCTCAAGCGTACGCGTAAGGAGGTCCGACACATCACACTCGCCCTCATCCCCGATATCGACCTTCCGGTACAGAGTCCTTAGGCTCTCGGGACCTTTGTCTCGATATCGGTCCTCGTATGCATTCAAGACATGATAACACAGTCGTACGGTAAAATGTCGTCTGTGACTCCCTGTATACGAGCTGAACATATCTGTGATGTACTCTTCATCATCCTTCCTTTCTACCAGTGTCCTTGCTATTTTGTCGATCCCCGCTCGCTCATCTTTGTCTAGTCTGTTTGTTCTTGCAGGGCCAGCCCCTCGAGTCTCATGGTCGTCTAACGTTGTTGTTGATGCGGGTTTTAATACAAGGGGTTCGGCTGGCACAGAGGCCATTGGGGCCGACGCTGTGGCGGTACCTTCGTTTGTACCTGGGGGTTGAGAAGGGGCATATGGAGGGGGCATGTAGATGATAAGAGGACCTAACAGCAGGTCCTCATTGGCTCGTTGTTTCGAGGGTAAATCAGGGTAGAGCATGGAGGGAGTTCTAACCGGACACTGGCTTGGCGTTTCCATTTCTAGTTTCTGTTTAGCTTTCTCTCTTTCCTTTATCTCTTTTTCTAAGTTCTGGGCAGCTAGGTGGGCTGCTTTTCGCAGCTCTTTTTCCAGCCTACTCTCAGTTTTCTTTTTACGTTGTTCAGTTTCTTTTCGCCACATGCCGAAACTGTCAAGCATAGTGGGTGTTGTCTTGTTTTTACCCAGGGCAGTTTCTAGCGTTTTTATTTTATCATCATCGAAGGATCCTATCAGGGGCCACTGACTTTCTTGACCCTTTTTCGTATATTTATGCCATAGTTTACTATAGGCTATAGCGGTCAATCCATGCTTCATGAACATGTCCTTATTAGGGGTGCCTTCCAGTGGGGCTGGATGGTCCATCTCTAATAAGCGGTCCGGGCTAAACAGGCTACTAATCAGTGGGGAGAAGACAGACATGACGGCTCGTAATGAGGGACTAAAAAGTCAGCACTGCCTATCTTATCACTAGGTGCAAAGACTGGACAGAATATTTCTATTCTACGTTGTTTGCAGGCAGTGAATACCTCATGGATCAAAATAACAAAAGACCAATAAATAACAATGGGGAGAATGAGTAGGTCCGCAAAGATCTGCGTTACCTACCCTTTTCACTGTCTGCAAAAAGGGTGGTCTCTTCCCTGTTTGCAGACAGGGAATCTCCAGGAAACAATAGTTTTGCGAACAACAGTTCAGTTTCAAGTAATTATTGAGTGGGGGAGAAAAAAATAAGCACGGCTGCTGCCCTACCTATCCTCCACTGCTTGCAAAGAGAGAGCCCGTTGTTTCTCCGTTTGCAGTCAGTGAATCTCCAAATAAATAAAAAGGAGCAATACTAGTATTTTTAAACAATCAAGCAATCAAGCAATCATTTCGCAACTTGTCGTGATTACACGACCTTACCCGGACCGCATGGACAGTTTCTTGTCTTCCGAATCCAGCGCCCGATCGTCCTCTCTTCTCCGTTATCCTCGCGGCACTCCTTATGGTTCCCAGTCAGGACCGTAGATCACTCGAGAGAGGTCTGTTCGGAACCAGTGAAGTTCGGATGATCGGCTGTCAGACGAGGGTCTATCGGACAGACGCGTTCCCGATCGTTGCAGTCGTTCACTTTGTCGTCAGGACCTCTCCCACTGGATCCATGGGTCGCTGATGGGCCCCACGCTTGGGACGCCAATTGTTGAAAAAAGGGTGGCACTACCAACCAGAATATACGATCCTTAAGTATTGCCCGGCGGTGTCGCCTCTTGAACCCATAAAGAAGTTAAACTATTGAAGAGGCAGGCGCTGGAGACTGGAAGGCAGGAAACAAGATTTTTATTCTCTCCGGAGGAGAACACAACGAAACGGACAGAAGGTATCGTTCTGAGGTGCTCTAGCTACATTTCTGAGGCCTGGCCTCTTATACACTGTTTTATGACTTTATTGCAGATTACATATTCATGTTAAAGCTTTGATGTATGGAAAAGACATTCCCGGAACTCCCCTTTGGGTCCGTTCCCACACACATTTACAGTTGAAGTCCCCACCCTAGTCACAACAGGTGATGAGTATCGCGCAGCTGGATATTCCGCCGATTCACGGAATGTGGGGGGTTTGATCGGATCTCATGGAGTGGGGGCTTTGATCAACCCGGGGATCCTTTGGTGGGGGAAGCTTTCTATTGTACGGGGAGGGGCAAGGGACAGTATCGGCAGAGCTGGGTGTCGGCCTGGGAACGAGGAGGACGAACGGGCACACGGGAAAAAGGGGGTTTGCATCAAAGGGCCGGGGATCATAAATGGGAAGAGGGGAGGTGTAGCGCTGAGAACAGGACGAGGGCCCGGGGCAGAGCAGCGCTGAAGAGGGGTTTTATGATTCGCGGCAGGTGCAGGCAGGGGGGTTGTCAGTATGCGGGGGATGCCGGCGAAGCTAGGAGGGGGAGAGAGGCGCGCTGGCTCTCGGCGAGAGCAGGGAAACCATGGTGTTCAAAATGACGGCTGTTTTACGCGCACAAAAAGGTTAAGGAGAGCAAGAGGGTGCCGATAATGTTGACGGTCTCAGTCCAACTTTCAACACTCCCGGTATCCCCCTTCCCCAACCCCTACAAGAAACAATCCCAGGGAAAGGGGATGTAAAGGGATGCCCCTTCCCTCCCGGGCTCAGCGCGACTGTAGGAACGCCCATACGGGCGGCATCACTAACCCGCAGCCAAAACCGGCTACACCTCTCTCTGTCTCCCTGCAGGCGCCGACAGCATCACCGGAACACAGCGGACCGGAAGCGACCTGGATTGACCCCGGAAGTGCGCCGGCTACCGACGGACCGGAAGTGACCCCGCCTGACCCCGGAAGCTGTTTCCCAGGAACCCGGTCAGATGATAGAAAAGCCAGCGACGCCGAGGAGACAGGGTTCCCAGCGGTGGACTCGTGGCAGGAGTTGGCGAGACGCGGAGGACCGACAGCGGAGTCTGTAGGAGAGAGGACGAGGCGAGCGAAGGAGGAAGAGGAAGACATTTGGTGCGAGGACTGGTGGCATCCTCAGGAGGTGGCTGGAAAGCGGCCGTAACTCGGATGAGAGTTACGGCGGGGCACGTGAGTAAACTGTTACCATTCTCCGTGTTTCCCCCTCCCCGTGTAGATAGTGTAAATAGTGTAAATCTTTACCGCATGCACAGAAGTCACGCGCACACCACTGTATATTATAAACACCCTCCACTGTACATTATCGTCCACCCAACAACCCCCTTTTTCACCCTGTCCCTACATCCTGTCTTATCTTTCCCTTCTTCCCCTACCCTACCGTCCTCCCTCACGGTCTATTTCCGCCCTCACACTCCCGGTGCCGGTGTCAGTCGACCGAGTTCCGTGTCTATTGGAACTAACTGCCCTGTGTCTCTTTCCATTATCTCCGAGGGACGCCCCAAGGCCCGCAACCCGGAAGAAGCACACCAGCCCTGCTGTGGACATCCTGCCTGTGTACTCACCTGCGGACCCTCCTCACTAGGAACCATCCCGACCCACAAGGACTGTACCTAAACACCGTGCCCAAGACCTTGCCTTTGTTATATACAATAAAACTCGTGCTAACCATAGCACAATACATCCGGCCTCCACGCCTGTTATTCCGGCCCGCACACCCCCACGCTCCACAATGACGGAAAGCTTTTCCAATGGCAGTACGCTGGCAGGCAAGCCTCCCAGAGTCTGCCAGCAGCGCAGTTGTATTAACATTACTGCCGCGGTTTTTGTCTTTGCTTGTTTAATTACTAACTAGCAAGCAGTGAGGATTTGTAGTATACGAGGCGATTAATCCAAGTTATTAAGTACTTTCAAAAATGTTAAATTCAATTTTTTTTTTAATTCAATACCACTACCCAATAATGAAGCTGGGAACACAAAAGCACACTTGCAAAGCACAGGGCGATGCTAGGCGCACGCCACCCTAAAGCAGAACCGGGAAGAGACAAATGGCAGTTTGTATCGTCTCCGGGGAAGTGGCAACAACAGAACTTCGTGTTTTGTGGAGGTGATTAGTAAAGTTTACAGTGTCACCCAGTAAGGATGACACGTGCGTCTGAAGAAAACAAAAGGTTGGCCAGCCAACTAGGTGTATATTTACAGAGCGCGCAAATGAGTTTCCCCATCAAAAGGTTAATGCGTCCCGCCTCGGTCTGTATCCAGCCTGAGACAAAAGCTTATGGTAACCATAGTTACAGCTTCCCCTGCTGCAGCCATCATACCGTACTATCGCTTGGAGTGAACACAGAAAGGAACTTCTCTGCACAGAAAACCGTGTCTCGCACCCAGCAAGCTTTGGTTCTGTAGCTTTCTTAGTGCAATATATTGATGTTACCGGTTAAAATCTGGTAACCTTTAAAGCATGTTACATCTACACACTGATAGGAGTTCGTAAAAACGTTGGATTAAAATATTCTTAGAGGAAAACCTACGTACAAAAAGACAGGTATGACACGTGTTCATTAAAGGCAAGACTCAGTCCTTCAAACAACGGCTTTCATGGAAGGGCCTCCAGCACCCACAATAGTTGCCATGATGCTTAATCAATGTCAACAATTTCTTTTCACTTATCAGAAAATATTATTCAATCCCTTCTGCCTCCCATGGCTGCACACAGAAGCAGGGGGTTGGGCACTGACAACCCGCAGGCACAAAGAGAGGATGTTGTGTGTGTGAATGAAGGGCCAGATCTCACACACCAAGAACATATAAACAACATGGGGACACAAGCGATAGACAAAACCTGGACTCCACTTAAAACATTCAGATTCCTGAGGAAAAAATAAAGTGTCAGCATTAGAAGTTTAATTTAACCCTGAAAAAAGGTTTTTCAGCACTAAGCACTGCTGGATATAGTAATGACATTTTAGGTGATGCAGAGCAAGGGATTTTTTTTCATATAGAATAATGAATTCTTTGTAAAGAAAGAAATGAAATACAAGTATTGCACAAATCAACACTGCATAAGCTTAGGTTTATGCATCCACAATGCATAGGCATAAGACTAAGAATCCACAATTGTCAAGGAAGTTAAATCACAGGCGCAATATGATGATAATTACCACTGCCCCACACTCCACTCAGTAGAATGTAAGTTGGATAAGTACAAGCATTCCTGATTGGCGGGCGTGGTTGTGGGGGGGGGGAGGCGGGTGGGGGGGAGAGAAAGAAGGGGAGGATTTTGGTATAATATATATTCTAGATCATCAACTTCCTGCATTTAAGGTAGACATGTAAACTATGGTTGCTTGTAAGGTACAGTAACTTTACAACACACTGCCTGATATAAAGGCAAACATAAATTCCAGGTTCTTTGTAGTTTAAAACATACCAAATGCATCCCAGACAAACTGCAAGCGACACAGCTCAGAGAGCTGACATTGATACCTGGGAGGTCAAAACACACCTGAGAGAACTACATGTTACCAAGACACCAACAAAAGAACTAATTGTCAGCTTTTAGCAAACCTTCAATGAGGACCCTGCAGAAAAACAAAATACCATCACATAAACAGTAAACCCGAAATGCAGCAACGGATCTGGAAGATTACAGAACCACTTTGTCAGCTCAAGTCAAGTTTATCTAGTCTGCAAAATGCAAATCTGAATTTGCTGAAGGCTTCCATCGATTGGGGCATATTTACAAGAACTGATGCATCGGCATCGATATGTCCGTTTTCTTGCTCCTGCCGCAAATGCCCTAATGACGCCATGGATGCAATGTATTTACAGTACAGCGCTCCATGGCGCAAGGATTCACTGATCTGTCATCTTTATTATTTAAAAACTTTATTGGCGTACAAAAGAAGACCATACAAAAATATATATATACAGGTGGGCGTACAATAGCGGTCCTTTCTATAACAGTCCATTTGTGGATGCGCGCGCTTTCCGTTTGTTCTCCCTCAAAAACAAGAAAGGGAGGAAGAGGACGAGAAAAAAAAAAGGAGAGAGAGGGGGAGAGAGGTGGGGGGGGGGGGGTTATTGGGGTTTCCTCAGGTGGTCATCGAGTGGGCGCCACATGTGTAGCTTGGCTTTATGTTCTTTCGAGAAGTTGCCTGTGATGTTGTCTGCTCCTCTCAGGAAGGTGACCCAATTAATCCATGTTTTAAAGTTTGCTTTGGCTGTGTTCTTCCAGTTCGTTAGGATTATTTTAAGGGCTGCTGTGAGGAGTAGGTCTAGGAGTTCTCTCTCTTCTCGACTTTTTAGGTTCGCTGTTAGGTGTTCTGTAGCCAGGCTTACGAAGCTGATTGTCAGGTCGGTTTTGAGCATATCGTTCAAGAAGGTGTTGATTTGTGTCCAGAACCTCTTGACTTTCACGCAGGTGAAGATGAGGTGTTCGAGGGTGCCTTCTTCTTTCTGGCAGTTCCAGCATTTGTCTGATTCTGCGATGCCGACCTTGTGGAGTTTGGATGGCGTCCAGTAGGCCTTGTGGAGTAGCCAATATTTTGTTTGCGCTAGCTGTGGGGTGACTTTGTTTGTTGTCGCTGAGCTCCACATTTTTGCTCGTTCTATTTCATTCAGTTGCCTGCCCAGGAGCGTCTCCCATGTATTAGTGGCTTTCTTGTTCTGCGCCAGGTTGGATGGGCTCAGGAGCTTATAGATCTTTGCAGTTTGGTGACCTGCTGAGTTGAGGAGCTGCAGGTATTTGATGATGCCTGGCTCTCCTCTGCGTAAGTTGGCTTTTGTTATTGCTGTCTTGATCTTTAGGAAGTTATAGAGCTCTTTGTTTGGGAGGTCATGTAGCTGCTGTAGGTTCTGAAACGTCAGCGGTCCTTGCTTGGTTTCTGTTTGGCTGGGGATGCTGATGCCTTTTTCGATCCATGTGTCATTATGCAGTGTCGCTCCCTGGTAGGTCACTTTTGTGTTGAACCAGATGGATTCCCATGCTGTGTTTTTCAGCTTCTGCGCCATGCGCCTGTCCACTTTCAGCAGTGCCTCCCTCGTGTGTTTTAGTATGGCGTTGGCTTTTAGTGGGTGCCGGTTCGCTGTTAGGATTGCTATTGGCTTGAGCCCTCCTAGGATGTCTTGTTCGACCTCTAGCCATACTGGTTTGTACGTTTGTGTGGCATCTATCCAGGCGATACCCTGTCTCGCCAGACATGCCGTTTGGTATGTCTTGAAGTTCGCCAGGTTAAGGCCTCCGAGGTCCCTTGACAATCTTAGTTTTTGTAGGCTTATCCTTGGTTTTTTGTTTTTCCATAGAAAGATGTTTATGAGTTGGTCTAGTTTCTTGTGGAATGTCTCTGTCAGTGGGAGTGGTAGCATTGTTAGCGTGTAGTTTATCGCTGGGGTTATCATCATTTTGATGGTTTCAATTCGCCCCCACCAGCTTATGTACTTTGGTGACCATAGCTCCAGCCTCTCTTTTATCTTTTTCAGCGTGAGGTCTTCGTTGTGTTGTAACGTTGATGTAAGGTCTCTCCCAAAGTGGAGACCTAGATATTTTAGTGGTTTCGTCTGCCATGCCAGGCCGGATTCGCCTAGGACATCTCTTGTGGTGTGGACGTTCATTGGCTTGCACTCCGATTTCTCCTTGTTGAGTTTGTAGCCTGAGGCTTCTGCGTATTCTCCTATTGTGGCCATCAGCGCTTTTATTGACGTGGAGGGGTCTGCTGTTGTGATTAGGATGTCGTCTGCGTACGCCGCTAGTTTGACGGTCTTCTTCTTGAGCTTGACGCCTGTTATATCTGTGTTGTCCCTGATCCTGGCTAGCAGGGGTTCTAGAGCGAGCAGGAAGAGTCCGGGGGAAAGGGGGCATCCTTGTCTGGTGCCTCTTCCCAGCGTGAGCGTTTCGGATGCACTCCCGTTTACCACTATTTTTGCTTTCGGTTTGTTGTAGAGGGCCATGACCATTGCCGTGTACTTCCCCCCCAGGCCAAAAGCTCCCATGCAGTTCCTCAAGAAGGGCCACGAAACTCTGTTGAAGGCTTTCTCCGCATCCAGCGCTATCATGACCGCCTGTTCGTTGCTACTTGCTGTGTGGTTGATTAGATGGCACAGTAGCCTTGTGTTGTCCTGCGATAGTCTGTTTTTAATGTATCCCACTTGTGAGGTATGGATGATGTCTGGCAGAATCCTGTTTAATCTATTGGCTAAGACCTTCGCGTAGATTTTGCAGTCGACATTTATTAGCGATATTGGTCTGTAGTTCTGGGGATATTGTGGGTCTTTCCCCTCCTTGGGAATTATGATGATGTTGGCCTCGCACATGGACTCCGTCATCTTCCCGTTCTGGATGCATGTGGAGTACGTTTGTGCCATTAGCGTTTTAATGTGTTCGCTGAAAGTTTTGTAGAATGCTGCGGAGTAGCCGTCCGGTCCTGGCGCTTTGTTCTGTTTCAGTTGGCATATGGCTGTTCCAATCTCTTCTTCCGATATGTCGGCTTCGAGCGACTCCCTCGCCGCCTCCTTGAGTTTCGGCAGGTTAGTGTTACTGAGCAGATCTAGTCCTGCATCCTTGCTCAGGGTTTCATCCTCAGTGTATAGCTCTTGGTAGAATTGTCTGAAGACCTCTAGTATTCCTTTGTTAGTTGTTTGGGATTTGTTCGCTCGATCTGTTATTGCTGCTATCGTGTGCTGCCTCTGTTTCGCCTTTAAGTAGGACGCCAGCTGTTTCCCTGCTTTGTTTGCTGCGCATAGGTTGACTGACTTGAACTTCGTCAGCCAGGATCCCGCCCTCTCGCTTAAGATCTTGTTCAGTTCGTATTTCTTTTTTGTGAGCAGGGTGAGCGTGTTCTTGTCCGTTATGTTTGCGCAGTGACCTCTCTCCAGTGCTGTTATTTCCTCCTCGAGCTCAAGGATTTTCTTGTTTCTGCTTCTGTTCATCCTGGCTTTGATGTTTATCAGTTTCCCCCTTAGTGTCGCTTTGAGGGCGTCCCATACGATGTCTTTCCCTACTTCGCCATTGTCGTTGTGTTCGAGGTATTCTTTGATTGTGGCTTCAATTTCTTTAACGTTCTCTCTTTTCTGGAGGATGTCATCGTTAAGCCTCCATCTCCTCGTTGGGTTTTCGTTGTGCTTCCCACTTAGAGTGAGTGTTATGTGAGCGTGGTCCGAGACAGTGATTGGAGCTATGTCCGTTTCTTCTATGAGGTGCGTGTGTGTGTTTGACATCAGTATGTAGTCAATCCTGCTGTAGGAGTTGTGTGGGTGTGAGTAGAATGTGTACTCGCGCGCTGTCGGGTGTTGGAGCCTCCATGGGTCTGCCAGATGCTGTTTAACGCATAGGTCTTTCAGGGTGTTGTTGTTGTTATTGGAGTTGTGGCTTGGTCTGTTTGGGTGCCTGTCTGTTGCCTGGTCCATTGTCTTGTTCATGTCCCCAGCTGTGATCAGGAGGTCCTCTTGGGGGAGGGCGGATAGTTTGCTGTCCACTCCCTGCCAGAATTGTTTGTCTTCCGAGTTGGGACCGTAAATATTGACCATGTGGATTCTATCGCTTCCTCTCTGGACGCTTGTTATGAGCATGCGGCCGTCTTCGTCTGCGTCCGCTGCTTGTGTTGTTAGGTTGGCCTTCTTGCTCAGGATCGTTATAACTCCTCTTTTCTTCCCTTTTGCCGGCGAGCAGAGTACTTCCCCTATCCATCTAGCTTTGAGTTGTTTCGCTTCTTCTTTTGAGAGCTTGGTCTCTTGGAGCATGTATACATCTCCTTTTAGTTTGGCCAGGTGTTCCAGGATTTTCCTTCGTTTGACCGGGTGGTTAAGTCCTTTAACGTTCATGGACACTATCTTCAGGTCAGTGGACAGGCCAGCTCTTGTTGGGTCTATCATGGTGGTCTGTTGGCGTCGCTGGTGCCTCGCGTTCTGCAGCCCCCCCCGGGGTGTTGGATGGGAATAGAGAGAAAGAAAAAGTATAGGGTGCCTGTGGAGAAAGGAAAGGGTCGAGGTTTTTTGTTCATAACACAAATGGTGGCTCTACCATGTACTGTCTTATCCGCCAGCTTCACTCCCCCCCTTCGCCCGACCACCTTCCCCCCTCCCCCCTCCCCCCCCGTCAGTAGTAAACCGGGTGTGCGACAGCAAGGGTCCTCACACTCCCTCCCCCCCCAAGTTCTTCCTAAGTCTCTGGTGTTAGCCGTCCCCCCGCCCTTGCGGTTGCTTAAAAAGGATATGGCAGTCGGTGTCTTGCCCCTTCTTCCCGTGGCTGCGGTGGCTCTGCTGAGGTAGCTACGGTTGTTCTTGTTGTGCGATTGTCTGAGGTATATTGTTCGTTGTGATCAGAGTCTCGGTAGCTGCTGTTGCTCTTGTTGTGTGGTTGTCTGAGGTAGGTTGTTGTTGTTAAGATCAGAGTCTCGGTGCCTGGTTGCGCATGCGTGTTACACCAAGCATTCCTTCTTATTCGCCTCCTTCGTGTGTTTCGTCAGAGGATGCCCTTCGCTTTGCCCCCGGGCTTGGTAGCTCCATCTCTTCTGGTTCTGGGCCTTGTAGGTATCGGTGTAGGTCGTTGGGGTCATCGAAGATTCTGCTTCCGTGTCTATCTGTCACTTTCAACTTCGACGGGCCTGCAAATGTGAAAGCAATGTTCTTTTTCCGCAGATGTTCCCTTTGGGCTAGGAAGCCTTTCCTCGCCTCGACTGTTAGTTTGGAGAAGTCTTGGGTGATGGTTACTTTGCTTCCGTTTATCAGCATCGGACGGCCCTTCCTGGCTACCGCAAAGATCGCATCTGTTTGATTTTCTCTTAGAGGTTTGCATATTATGGGTCTGGGGGCGTTGCTGTTCACTTGCTTCCTGGCCGGTATGCGATACGCTTTCGTGATTTCAAGCGGTTTGTCGAAGCTGAGTCCGGTGATTTTGGGTATTAAAGACTCCAGCATCAGGGCGCATGCCCCCGGTGTATCTTCTTCCTCTTCTGGAACTCCCAGGAGTCTTATGTTCCCCTTGCGGCTCCTGTCCTCTTGCTCCGCCATGGCCTTTTGTAGTGCCGTTGTTCTCTTTATCACAAGCCCCAGGTCCTTATGTGTTATGTTGGCGTTGTCTTCCAGCATGCCTATCCTTTTCTCTACCTCGTCTATTCTGCCATTGGCTCTGCTTTGCTCGGCTCTGATTGCTATTAGCTCCATCTGAATGCTGTCTACTGTCTTTTTCGTGGCTTTTGCCAGCTCGTTCCCTTCTGTTATTTTCTTCAGGAGCGTGTCTAGCGTGATCGTGCCGTCCCCATGGCTGTTGCGCTCCTTGCTCGGAGAGGGTGGAGTCTCATTCTTGCTTTTTTTCAAGTCGTTTGTGCCTTGTTTCCCGTCCCTGCCTGCCATGGCTTCGGTTCCCCCTTTCCCTGGTTGGTCTTGGGTTTCCCTTCTGTTGACGGCTGTCTTTTTGCGGCTTTGTTTTCCCCCTTCCCTTCCTTGTTCCTCAGGGTGTTTATCGCCGTTAGGGGGTTGTCTCTGAACCTGGGTGGCCACTTGACCACTCTGGTTTTTGTTCTATACTCCGCCAGCCTCTTGCGGTGTTATCTCTCGTCTTTTTGCCCTTGTTCTGGTGGCTTTGCCCCTTCTGCCGCTTTGTTTGTTGCGCGTTTCGCTGGGGGGGGGGTGTAGGGCCTGGCTATGGCTTACAGCTCCCACGGTTCTCTGGGCTTCCCCTTCCACCCCTTGCGCTCGTGTGTGCTTGCTGCCCTGTCTGCCTCGAGGTGGCTACTTGCGCCTCTTATTTCCTTAGTCGGATGTTTGTTGTGCTTGGCCTTTCGCGTCCTTTGCTGTTTCCGTTCCGTTCTAGTCTCTGGCGTCTCTTTTTTATGTGTTTCCGTTCCGCCACACGACGTTGTCTGCCTGAGCTCCCCCGCTTGTGCGTGTCGCTTGTGTGCTTGTTTGTTTCTCACTTCGCCGTTCGCTGTATCATCAAGATGGCCGCCTAGTGCTTCTCTTCTGTCCTAAGATGGCCGCCGTATTATCGTCTGTTCCTCGGCATTGTTGACCGAGCCCACAGCTTGTGTATGCCGCCTTCCAGGTTCGTGCTCCACGCCTTATTGCAGCATCTAGGTGACTCCCCACTCTCGTCTTTATCGCCTGAGCTGGTTCTTCGCCTTCCGCTTACTGCTGCGACAAGATGCTGCAGCAAGATGGCCTCCCCGTGCTTCTTACCCCTTTACAAAGATGGCCGCTGCGTTGTTGGCCCCCGTACTTCTCACCTCTTTACAAGGATGGCCGCCTTATTATCAGCTGCTCCACGACGTTGTTGTCTGAGCTCACGGCTTGTCTATGCCGCCTTGAAAGCTTGTGCTCTGCTCCTTATTGCCGCCTCCGTCTGCATTGCTTAAGCTGGTGTCTTCGCCGTTCCGCTGCCGCAGCGGCGAGGTGCTTCAGCAAGATGGCCGCCCCGTGCTTCTTCCCCCTCTACAAAGATGGCTGCTGCGTTGTTGGCTGGCTTCTTTGCTGCAGCTGCCTGTGCTGTGCCGCGATGGCTGCCCCTTAGTTCTCAGCCTTCACCGAAATGGCGATTTGTAATTACGGCCAGCTCGTTTGCTGCGCGCTGACCTGGCTTCTGCTTGCGCTGTTCGGTAAGCTGTCTATCGCCGGGGCTCGCTTACTTGGTTGCTGCCTCCCAGCGGTTATGCTGATTACTCCGGTCGCTCGTGGTGACTGCCTCTCTCTCCTCCTTCCTGAGACAGTTGGTACGGGGGGCCGGGGCGCTCGGATGCTGCGGTTGATCTGGCTCTGCCTGTCGCTTGCACGGCCGTGCTGTCCTCCCGGGTTCTTCTTTAGTCACGCCGCCATCTTGGGGTCGCTCCTCTCTCCCCCTGGCTCGATCACCTTCTCCCCCGCCGTCACTTTGTTCTTTGCCCTTTTGAGCCGTTGAGCTTCTCATGGGGTGCCGGTTCGGTTCCTGCACACCCTTGTTACTTTTGGCTCCGTTTCTCTCGCGTTAGACTTGGATGCGCGCCGCTCGTTCAACTTGGGGGTCGGGAGCTCCGGACTTAGGTCTCCTGCCTCCTTGCCATCCAAGCCACGCCCCATGACTGATCTGTCATCTTTTAGCGCTAAAGTGAAGCTTTGCTGCAGTTGGTTGTAAGACTAATGCAACACCTGCAATGCATCAGAACACAGACAACATTCTCATGTTAAAAGCCCTAAGTCAATTCTTACGCCAGGTTTGAGAAGAAGTACGGATTTTGATGCAGTCAAGTCACAGAGTAACGCAGTGAAAAGTTGCGAATTTCACCGGGTCAGTTCTACGTGGCTTTCAATGTTGGAATGCCTACCCTGCATACGTTATACCTGACGCAGATATAATGTGACGCAGGCCTCTGCAAACTGACGCATTGGTCCCAATGCGTAAATATGGAGCAGTTTGGAGCACTGACTGCGCCAAAGCTGTTTAAAAAAAAAAACATAAAGATGCTGCGGCGGCGCGACACCCTTGTAAATATGCCCTATAGTCCATTATTCAACCCAGTTCTTCGGTCATAATCCCGACTCTTTTTGGGACAACCAGGAGAAAGCAGAAAAAGCATAATAAAGAGGTCCTGGTTGTGAGAAGTTGGCCTGGTATATGATGTCCACAGTTCTGTGGGCACCTTGTATCAGTCCAAACAATCCCTTATGGTGATGGTTGTAAGTCAACCTTATAGACAAGCTATCCTAGGGGTAGCATGGACTAAGCAGCCTTAAAGGCTTAACTCAAGAGGGCATGTGAAGCCAGCGGTTTTACCAAATGCAATCCTGTAATATCAAATGAAAGGACACCACACAAGTTATATATTATAACAATATATGTATTTATTTTTAGAATAATCCCCACTACTCTTTATGAGCAATGAAGCACAAGCGTTTAAACAAAAGCACAATATAACATATGAAAGTTGCACAATTATGGATGAGGCCGGTGGCCACTCAAACCATATATCAAAAAAGTGGTATAACAATCACTATTCGATCAGTGGTAAGGCCTAGGGTCTTGGGAATCGCTTGGACTACGAGGGTCTAACAATAGTTAGGACGGGAGTAGCCCGCGGGATTCGGGTGCAGTGCCTAAAGCACAAGCATGCACCAATGCAAAGTCAAAGGTGCGTAAAAGTTATCGAGTTACAGTTTTAAGAGTCTTCCGACTGGACTAGAAGGACAAAACTTTAGACTTAGACACTAGAGGTGTAAACCACTACAGGAGCACCGGCGTTCAAGAGTTACCTCACCCAAAGGAAGCGGGTGCACAGGTGCAAAGATGTGTCGGGTTTCATCACGCAGTTCTATGGTGCCTGGAGATGAAGATGCTGCAGGCGTCCAGAAGAAAAGTGTCCGGTGCGATCCAAGGGTGGATCGAAGTTGTAGAGTACCTGAAAGCAGAGGGGACAGAGTCTGGGTCACTAGCCAGTGACCAGGATGGAACCAGGAAGGAACCAGGCAATGTCGGGCACAATCAGGTAGTTGTCGTGAAGCTTGTCTCTGCTGCCATGTGGACTCTGGGGCACCGAGGATGTCCAGGAGTGGATCACGAGCTGTCCCACAAAGGTTCTTGCTGTCGGCGGTGTCGAGTCCCGGATCGGAGTCAACAAGCCTTGGCAAAGGCAACCCACGCAGGATTCGAAGATCGCTTCTTGACCGGACCAGGAAGGTCAAATCGGTTGCTCCTTTTCAGGGAAGTGAGGGCCAGTCTGGTGCAACCAGACTAGCAGAGCAAATTCAAAGGTTCATCGGTACTGGGGCCGCTAGCCAATGGGCAAGCGACCGGACCAATGCGTCAAGCAGGAAAATGCAAAAGGGCCCCACGTAGCACTCAAGGAGTGTTGAGGGCTGAGCTTCAGTGCAAAAGCTGCTCTGGGCCGGAGCTTCTCAAACTCCAATGCACAGCTTCGAGGGAGCCTCGGATGCTGCACGGTTAGCGCTTCGTAGTTTTTCCAAGATGGCCGGCCCCACACTTCAGGTCGCCTCCACGGGTCTCAGCTCTGCATAGACTGTGGATCGGGCTGTTGGAAGACAGGAACGCTGGCTCTTGTTGATCTCTGTCGCTCGAGTTCCGGCGGGAACTGCAACAAAGCAAACGTCGAGGGGCTGGATGGTGCCTGTTTGCACAGGGTGGTCACTCCTTGACCACAAGGGAGATTCTTCAGTCTTCCACGTCGAGTGGGATGTCAAAGGGTCCAGAGTTTTGTTTCATAAGTTTCAGTCAGGATAATCTGATGTGCATTTGCACAGCTCCTACCTTTATTCCAAATCAAGGGGCTGGATTACCTGCTAGGTCCCTCCTATGGGTGGGACCCAGGAAGGGGGTGGTTACACCCCTTTCCCTTTGCCCAGTTTCGCGCCAGGACTGGGGCTGGAGTGCCCCAGAACCGGTTTGACTGGATTTTGCCCGGGGACACCTTGTGTGCCCCAGGCAGTGTCTAGTTTCTTTCAACCCTCCCTGCTACAATCCACTATCTCCTGTCTGGGGTGGTGTGACACCTCCCTGTGACAGGAAACCCTTTGTCCAGGCCTCCCCTGCCAAGTTTCGATCAGCAGCAGGAGGCCAGACATGTGTCTGTGGCAGCAGCGTCCATTTTGTGATGCTGGGGCTCTGGTTAGGATTAACAGCGTTTTCAGTAAAGTAACATGTCTTCTCCCTCTAGAAGGGTGGACTGCTACCCCCGTCGCCAGAACTGCTGAGGGGGTAGTATTCCAAAGTGTCTGACACCAATCACGACATGTTTTGATAAAGCCAAACCAAAGTTAGCAATAACCGTGAGGATTATAATGCACTTAAGAGTATATGGTATGGCAGTATCACTAGAACAGCTATAAGGAAATGTTTCCGAAAGCTGCAGACAGGCTCAGCTCATGCTAGAGCACCATCTCACATAAAACCAAGAACTCTGCCTCCAGGATTGTTAAGGCCTGCCACAGGAGTGACTTATAGGTATATATGTGTCCAGATATAGGTTTAGATATAGGTATACTATATCTAAGCAAGGGGTGATTACACCACCTTGCCCCAGCTGAGTGATCAGCCAGTTGTGTCAATTTAAGTACCAGCCAGGGGTGGCAAAAAATATGCTGCAGCCCCTGGTAGGCCTTGGATGCACCTATGCCCTGGGCACCTATAGTGCACTGTACAGGGGCTGACAAGGTGCCCAGTACCAATTTAGTTATGCACCTAGGGTGCATGGAGTCCATTTTAAGAGAGAGCAGATAGCCTGGGGCCCTGATTAGCAGGATCCCAGGCCAACTAAGTCAAAAACCAGCTAAACACTAGGCAAAACATCTGGGGTAACCATAGTCAGGTATCCACCTTCCTACACTGGTGCAGGGGTGAATATAAGCAAAATGAAACAGATGTCTGATAAAATGCATAAGTGTAAAACTATGTTTTGAAAATGTGCTTTTCTTTGTTTATAGGTTACATCTTAACAATTTTCAGATGAACATCATGTAAAGGTAAAATAGGTCTTCCTTGCTCATCCCATCCTTTTTCTTAGTCTCGCTAAAGTTACCAGAAAGCTATTAGTCACAGACCACACACTTAGCAGGGAATCACCATCAACACTAGCACCTCCACCTCACCACAATACAAAATATCTGGTGCAAGACAAATACAGTGAGGTACCATAGTGGCAATATCTGAAAAGGGCTCCCTGTAGGTCAGACACTTTTGGGATCCATTGAAGCCTGGTGGGTCAATGAAAAAGGATCCACATAAGGCAAAGGGAGCAGGAAAGGCAAACAGGCAAGCACACACATTTACATCTGGTGTAATGTCTGGTACCATGTAAGTTTTCCTGCTCCAAACTTAGTTACTTTTTTAAAACTTAAGGAGTTCAAGCAGGACAAACTTGACTGCTGGGTCTGACCAGTGCTCCGCATGGTTAGTTTAGCCTGCTGAGTGATCTTGGCAAACAGCTTTTGAAAGAATAGAAATTATCCATGCAGGATGACATTGTGTAGCTATCCAAAGAGATTATGCCTCCAGCTTCTCTTTTATAACAGTGTTCTGAAAACTGCAAATACCAAGCTTTTGTTTCACAAATCAAGCATATTTCCTACAATACACAATGTCAGTAAGCAAAATTAAATGCTTGAAGATATTATGAGCTGGCTTTTCTGGACTGGCCTTATGCACTCAGTCCTCTTGACATCAGATGTAGGAACCTCCTCCCTCACAAAGGTCAAAACCTTACGCAGTCTCTTAAGCAGCACACAGTTAACTGGGATTCTATGAAGTGGTCAGCAGCCTCTTCTAATCCAGAATCATCCTCATCCTTCTGAATGTTAGGCCCTCTTAGAGGCATACTCACCTCGTAGGTAGGAAGCAGCCTCCTGCAAAGTTGGTCTAAGAAACAATGTGGCTTATGTCCGCAACTCACTTTCAGTTCTTGGGATCATACCTTAAAAAGCAGAGATGATGCAGAGGTTTGGACAGCTCCTCTCAATTCCTCTAGCAGGCAACTAATAATGCTTCTTAGCAAAGAAAGTAGGGAATACTACAAGTAATCAATCAGGTTTCTTAGAAAGCACAACAACTCACCCGTGAGGGTCTCAAGGCGATGAGTGGGGGATCTGCAGTTCAGGCAAAGAGCCACATCTTGAGGTCCTTCCTGAATTGCAGCAGCGATGGTGATTGCCTGAGGTGCAGAGGCAGGGAGTTCCTGGTCTTTGCAGCAAGTTGGAGAAGGATCGTCCTCCAGCTGTGGTCTTGCAGATTCGTGGGATGGTGGCCAGGGCCAGTTGGGAGGAACAGAGATGTCTGGTGGGAGTGTAGAATAAGAGGCTGTGTCTTGGGGAGCGTGGCTTGGGCGCTGATGTAATCAGAAGGGACCTCGGAGCTCCTCCGCGGCCGCCCTTCGTTCTAAGTGATCCTGCTGCATCGTAAGGGGATCTGACACCGCAGTCTGTTGCGGAATAGCCGGTGCCTTTTTAGAAGAAATATCAGGGCTTCAGAGTGGAAGAACGCGAAGAAAATCGCGCTTTCCTTTCCCGCTGCAGCCCGCCGAACAAGAGGTAAAATGGCAGCCACGTACGAAGGAGTGGATGACTGCCGATGAGCTTTAAAAAGAAAGAGAGTACCCTTTGGACCCAAAGGAACTGGGTGAAATACAGTCAAAAAAGATAATGTTCCCTGGGTTGTGTCTATTCAGGTCGAACTTCTACCAAACAATCACATCATTCCAGTCAGGTTATTGTCTATATCACAATCAGTCTTATTACCCCTGTACCTGCCCTTATCCTCGTTAGTAGAACCACAAAGGTAATATTGAGTTAAGGAATAATTATCCACAGTATTTATTAAAATTTTAAGGAACATTTTTAGTTAAAAACACATTAAATTCATTAGCATAAGTGAATTTTTCTTAATACAATGCCTAATGCTCATCAACAGTATATCACAAAAAATGTATCACAATATACACACATTTATATTAAAAACAATTATTTTAAAAAAGTATATTTATTCCCAAAAAGTTGTTGACGCGTTTCGGTGGACTCGGCTGGTAAGCCCCACCTTCTTCAGGACAATTAATACAACACAATAATCTGTGGACATAAAAAAACAAAGTAAAAATACATCCAAGAGTGCAATTTTCATATACATGTGATCTTTTTTTTTGTTTTTTTGCATCTTTTATCCTCTGTACACTTGCTATTTGTGGTCCTACTATACCGATGCTTAGTATTTGCTCCTATCACTTCTGTGCCCTCTTTTTATTAAGCACATGTCCTCATTGACTCATGGTTTCCCCTCGTTTTCTTGTACCCATACTGCTCTCATACCTGTTCCTTAAAAAGGTTCACATGCACTCCCACTCATTCATTCCATAGACCCTTATATCACTATATTTGTGAAAGCTGCATACCTTTCTACAGTTTATTCAGTGTCCTTTTGTTAATTCAGGTACATCTGTTTTGTAATTTTCAAGGCTGGTTTGGATCAATCCCAGTCTGTAAATAACAAGAATCATTCTAACATCGACTATTTATATAGTGTTTAAATTTAACTTCAATAAAGATACACCACATCTCGCACCTTTATCATTCTTTATGGGAGTACTTTTCGGTATGATGCGATTGGAGCGGTTCCTGTGGGTCGTTTTTTCATTTAAAAGATCAGCAGCTGTAGGGGAATATAAATAACTCTTATTCCTCTATCTCGTTTATGTAAATTATTTACCTAAAAGTTACCTCTCTGAAATGTGACTCACCCTCTTCACTTTCTTGCACCTCCTTCTTAGATGTGGTATTGTTCTAAATCGTGTGCAGACTGACTCGTTTTCTTCTACATCAATCACAGTTTAAGAAAAATGATGCTGTTATTTATTTGATCATTTCTATGCACCGTGGCAATCTTATCCCTGCTGGGTTAGCTCACCTTATCTATTTAGGAATACAGTTAGAGTCACGTCTCCTAAGTGCTCCTTCTTATCTCATTGGACTTGATCAATTATTCATATCGTTGGAGTAGGCCTGAAACAATATATATGTGCGCGTAATTTTTTTTCCGTACATTTGCTTGTTTGCACACACATTCTTCTATAATTCTACAACTAATATTTTGTTCAAGTGTTCCTTACTTAGATACATTACCCTATCTTTAATTAAACCGAGTTGGCCATACCTCGTTGAGGACTCGATACATTTATTTAGTCGAGATGTACATATTAGCAATCCCTTAAGGTGTTTACAACTAGTCTTCATATTTTTAACTACCCAACGACAATAGTTATCAAGTCGGCATACTTATTTGGACAAACTGGATAGAGCTTCGGGAGTTAGTTTTCCTTTCTAAGTATTTGCGGCTCAACATCTAAACACCTCACCACCATATTGGTCTATTTTGTATTAACAGTAATAACAGTCCGCATATGATCATTACATAAGCCATTAAACATCCTCCATATCCTATTCCCTTGTCTCGCTTACATGTAAATGGAAATGCATTATTTTCTTTTCCCTTTCCGTCTACTTAAAGCCCGTGGAGCTTAAATAGCTAAATAGATCTGCTCTATCTTGTCGAGTATCATGGTACCTTTATTTCGCTTCTTAGAGCGCACCCGTGCTTATATAACTTAAATTATTTTGACAAACAGTTGTATTTAGTGCACAGTCATCAACTAAAAACAAAGCTACACTTAAACATTGGCCTTTCCTAATACCCTCTCTCCTCCGTTGCTCACCTCGAGTACTTTCTTGTTGCGCCGCACCCGTGTGTCTTTCCTCTCGTATCCTGTGTGAGTGAGCCGGTTTAAATACGATGTTTTTAAACTGTTTCCAGCGGGTCATGTGACCTAATTAGGAGCCTGTCGAGTTTTTTCTTTTATCTCGGAACTTTATTCATTAGGTCTCACATAGGCGCCATCTTTAAATGGTGTCATTCCGCCTTTTGCATTACAATATTCGCGCAAATAAGGACTCTCACACAACTCTGAATATAGTATAAAAGGTCACCTTTATTACAGGACAGCCAGAGACAGACCCGCAACATAACTTTTCCAACCAAACTTTATCTTTATTTCTTTTCCAAACCTTTTTTCATATAAACCATAACGTTTTCCAATTCTTTCTTTTTCCAATAACCATAACTTGTTTTAATACCATCCTTGTGTTTTCCTTCTTCTTTCCATCTCTTCCCCACCTACCCTCCCAAGCCCTCCCCCTTAGAGAAAGGATGAATCCGCTCTAGATTATCCAATCCCCATCACACACGCCAACAAAGACAACAAAAAAGTCTGCCTGAGTAGTCCTGAGGTGACATCCTGACATTTCAACATGTATCAAGAGGTATACATGCTTGCATAGTCTTTTTTTTTTGACAACATAACGACATGACAATCGACAAACAACACCTCACCTTCGATTTTTCAACCAGGGTGGGTGGGTGGGTCAACAGCGACACCACCGTTCCTCACACTCGCTCAGAGTGACGTCAGCCCTCCCTTCCCTCCCTTCCTTTGGACCTAGTCCCTCCCACCACCCAATCAGATCGCATGAGGTCGTCCCTCGCGCGAAATACCCCAGGGGGACATTGGCTTTGCCAAGTGCCCCTGGGGGCCCATTCTCCTCACTCATTGTTATCTAAGAATAATCAATCCTACACGGTTGTTGTAATTCACCATTTATTATTTAATTTTTTATTTTTTTGATTATAATTCGCGACATCGCAGTGTGCGTCACCTTGTTTTTATTATTTTATCGTGCGGTTTCGTTCCGTCAGCTACATCGCGTCATTCCTCCTGCCTCTTTTTTATATATGTTGAAACAATCCTGCAGGGTTTTAATGTTATGCCATATGTTCTAAGAGTGGCCACATCAGCGTGTAAGCTCCTTTGTTTCATTATTGTACACACGCCATTACAAGAACTATGTTTCGCAACTTTTTAATGTTTACCACACAAGACATGTAGAGTAATATGATGTCATGCAAGATTTTTTCACTATTCTCTGCATTAGGTAGCAATAATGATTTATAAGTTTTAATTGGATTGTGCTCCCCCTATTACCAGTAACAGTATTGGGGTGCCACTCGCAAACCGGTGATTCTTGTGGGAGCAGACATCTACGATTTTACCTTTATCATGGGACTTTCTTTGGATCACTCTCACCTGCTGACCTGGGCTGATTTCTGAGGCCAATTGCACGGGCGCGAAAATTAAAAAAAAAAAAAAAAAAATAGAGAAAAAAAAAAAAAAGGTCTTTCCAGGGCCCAATGAAAGCCCTATCTCTAAAACAAATGACCGGGACACAGGGGCATTATTACTATCTAACAATAGGCGAAGGGTTAAATGGGGAAAACTAGTGGACTCCGCAGAGAATATAGCGAAAATCTATGATCTGGCCCTTTCTCGATTTATCGAGTTGGACAATTTGATCAATCAACCCACAACGGCAGATTTTAACGAGAAACTGGGGCATATTCATACAGAATTAGTTGATGGGTTGGGAGAAGTTTTTTATCCTGTGTCCAATCGAAGGAAGAAGAGGATACCAACCTCAGCCTGGTATAACTCTACATGCAAAAAAGCCAACGCTGAGCTGATCCTAGCGGTTAAGTCTGGCACTAATAAACATAAAATGCATGAGCTCAGACGGCAGTACAAAGAGGTCATTGCCCATGCTAAGAGTGAATGGGACTAGGACAGATGGCATAATCTAACAATGGCCCTAGAATCTAGGGATTCACGAAAATTCTGGTTGTTAGTAAACACAGGTTCAGGGGAACTGAGAGCGGCTGTAGAGCCAAATATTGCTGCCTCAGTATGGGAATCCCATTTTAGTGCACTTTATTCTGATGGACCTACTGTGGCCAAAGAGGCAGCCTCTCTAACTCCATCCGCACAGTGTGAGCCATTGGAGTTCACACTGGGGGAAGTGCTTAATGAAATAGGGAGACTCGCAAGGGGGAAGGCTCCAGTTCTTGATAAACTTCCTGGAGATTTATTCAGGCACCAACCAGAGATTTGGGGTCCCTACTTGCATACTATTTTTAATTCAATCTTGGGGGGAATGGAGATCCCCTGTACTTGGCTGGGTGCAGAGATAGTTCCGATTTTTAAAAAGGGCTCTCCTCTGCTCCCAGCCAACTACAGGCCGATCAGCCTTATAGATGTCCCCCAAAAACTTTTTGCCCGTCTTCTGTTGGATCAGCTCTTGGATTGGATGGAGGACAACGCGATTCTTAGATCCCTCCAGGCAGGATTCAGGAGGAACACATCCACCATGGACCAGATCTTTCGCCTTGTTCTCCTTTTCTGGAAAACGGAAAAGATAGAGGGAGGCAGCCTGTACATGGTGTTTGTGCACCTCAGGTCCGCATTTGACTTGGTGCCGTGAGAGAAATTATGGGCGGTACTCGGGGAACTGGGCGTCCCACCCCAGCTCTTGCATGTATTGATTAGGCTCCATGAAGGGAACTTCGCCCAGGTCAGATGTGGAAGGGATGGGGCATTGTCACCTAGGTTTCCAGTTGGCAGGGGGGTGAGACAGGGTTGTGTCTTAGCACTGACCCTGTTTTGACTCTACGTCAACGGTGTAATATCATACCTTGACAAGGTCCCTAATAACGACGCCCCAAGGCTGGCAGGGAGGAGGGTCCCGGCAATCATGTTTGCCGATGATACTCTCCTGCTTTCCAGATCCCCAATTGGGATCCAACGGATATTGGACGGGTTTGGGGACTTTTGTAGAGTTCATGGCCTTGAGATAAATGCAGACAAAACTAAGTTTATGGTATTTAATCCCTCAGCAACCACCAGACCTATTCCGACTCTAGGGTAGGACAGGCTGGAAAGGGTCACGACGTTCCAATACCTGGGGGTAACTTTGCATGAAAACTTATCTTGGGGACCACAGATAGTAAGATCCCGTTTAAAGCTATCGCAATTACTGGGGGGGGGGGGCATTTTGAAGGTCTCAAATTTTTCAACCTTGAAGCCAGTAAGCCCAGCACTGGAGATGTACAAAACCCAAGCCAGAGCAGCTGCACTTTATGGCGGAGAATTATGGGGGTACAACGGTAGCATAGAACTCACCAAGGTAGGGACAAATTTCCTCAGACGGTTGTTGTCGTTACCACAAGGCACTCCACTCTTACCCTTAAGATTAGATCTGGGACTCCCCTCTATAGGAGATGAGCGTGCACTAAAACCTTTGAGGTTTTGGCATAGGTTATGGTCTACCACAGAACGTTCACACTATAGGCAAGAGCTGAAGCACGTTCTGAGCTTTAGCTGTTCTGATAGAATACCTTGGCTGGCCTTCGTCAAACGAGAATTCTCACGACTGGGTCTGGATCTCTTGTGGGAGGACCCTGAACGGGGTTGTTCCGAGGTCTCCCGCAAATCCCTGACCACGATTTTTAAAGACAAAAGTCTAAGCACGCATGTGTGTGCCCCAAAAATTGGCACCCTAACTGATCAATTCCTGGTCTCCAAAAGTTCTTTTAAGTTCGAAGAATTTATGGATATTGTTTTTCCCATTACTGCAAGGAAACTTTTTATTCAATGGAGGTATGGCACCTTGCCTCTTAAAGTCTTCACAAGCAAATGGTCTGCTACGGACGATAAATCTTGCCCAGGATGCAGCGCTAGCGCGGAGGATGAAATTCACGTGCTCTTCTTTTGCCCCGCTTATAGCAGACCAAGGAAGTACTGGCTGGTACCACTATGTAGGAATCTAGGTTTTAGAAACTGTTTACATTCGTTTAGAATCCTAAAACCGAGCACTTTAAACTGCATCGTATTTGCACTTTCCAAGTAACTACTACCCATGTGGATTACAAGGAAAAAATTACTGCAAAGTTAATATTTAACTGAAAGATGAATTCTTAGTGCATAGTATATCGACTATATTTTACCTCATTCATATAATGCAACTAATTGTTTTCATGAGTTTTCCTTGCAACATTGTAATGATTAGATGTTTTTATTGTTAATTTGAATTTTTATGTCTGGATGATTTTAATGTTTTCCACTGTATCTTTTATGGCCTTGACGGCTGAAATAAAGAACTTTTGGATTGGATTGGATTGGTATTGTATCACTATCGCTATATATTCAGTGTATCAGCGTAGTTTCATGAGTTTCATCTGTACAATCTCTCCCATTCCTCACGGTTGTTCAAACCATTCGTATGGGTTTTGAATTTATACATGAAGAATTGTTCATGTGTCTTCTTTTTTTGTTCAATATTACCTCCACTCCTGGACATTAAAGTTTTTTCAAGAACATACCACCGTAAGTCTTCCAGTGTATGTTTTTGTTGCAACCAATGTTCCGTAAGGGGGGCATTGCCCTTGTTGGTGCGAATGGCAGATCTATGTTCATTTAGACGGACACGTATTTCTCTCATTGTCTCACCTATGTATCCATATCCGCAAGGGCATGACTGCCGATGAGGACTGTGGGTGTCCCGGGAGCACCTCCGGGTGGAAATATTGCTGATTGGGAGACGGCCGTGACTTGCCTGAGGACCCGTTGAGCGGTGAAACCAAGAGGCGCCGGGAGCGGTCAAGTGTTCATGGCTATTCAACTGAAGCTGCCTGACCCTAAAATGGCGGAGCGCAGGACTCTGCCTGCACCGCGGTGAGGCCGCTCAGCTTTGGACCGTACCTTCACCACAGAACACATCCACTAGTGGATCGGAGTGCTGACTGGGCTAGAGTAATAGGCGGACAGCACCCTGCTGCTTTGGCACCGAGGTGCGGAGTTAGGCCCCAGTAGGCAGCACTGTGGAAGGCCGAGTACATGAGGGTGCTGTGGCGTGGTAGAAGCGCAAAGTGCGTGAAAAGACTGGAGACCAGCGGGACGATCCTGGATAGTGTGGCGCTATCAGGTGAAGGATCAGGCAGGCAGAGGCGGGAGCACCATATGGCCAGAAATGCCCACTGAGTGTTGTGTGGAACACCACCAGGTCGGTGCTTGTCAGCGCTGAGCAGGTCTTTATTGCCCGCACCCAGATACAGGGATAGGAGAGGGAGTGGAGCGGTGTTTGGTTGTGGAGACCCGCTTGGAGGACAGCGCTGCTGCCAGCACTGAGGCCCTGCACTCGGAGTATTGAGGGCTGGGATTATCTGCTGAGGGGGACATGAGCTGCAACCCCCCTAGAAGCACATACACACCCTAATGCTGGAGCTGGGCATGGCTCACAACACCGCAGCAGGCAAGGAGTACTGACTACTGAACTGGCTGAAGGAGAGAACCTCAGGGAGAACGCAGCAGACCTACCTGATTATTGATCCTCCACAGGGACGGGGACCTTTGCTCCTGGTTGGTCCACCTCCTGTATACCAGAGGCATATGGGGCAATTCCCTGGGGAACCTACGAGTTGGGACCATCTGACCAGCAGACTGTTGACATTGATTTGGAGAGACTGCATCTGCGGGAGTGCGGCTGCAACACCATTTCACCGGTGAGAGTGGGGCTCACAGAACTCCTTTACACAACTTACTGCTACTGCCAATGGATCGCAAGATGGGAAGAGTGTCCAGGAAAAAGGGATTTGAGGTCTTGCGGATGGACGAGTCGGAACACCACACTGATGACGACGACACCACCCCTGGGGGGCGAGGACCTGGACAACCCGGGGACCCCTCTTTGGGGGACATCATGCAAGCCATTATAGCTTTGCGGGAGGCGCTTGAGGCGAGGATGGACGCCAGTGGATCGGATCTCACCCTCTTGAAAGATGACCACCAAAAACTCAAGGAGAGAGTAGCGACCAATGAAACTCACATGAAAGACACACCGGACAAGGTCGCCACTCTACGAGACTCCCTGAAAGAAGTGGTGAATAGGGTTAAGGTGCTGGAGATGAGGGCTGAGGTCAGCGAAGGGCGCTCAAGGCAAAATAACCTCCGCATCTTAGGCGTTCCAGAGCGAGAGGAGGGAGCTGATGCGGTCCAGTACCTAGAAACCTGGCTGTGAGAAGTTATCCTGGCATATGATGCCCACTATTCTAGTGGGCACCTTGCACCAGTCTAAACGACCCTTATTGATGGTGGTTGTAAAGTCAACCTTATAGACAAGCTATCCTAGTGGTAGCATGGACCAGCAGTCTTAGGCTAAACCCCAGAGAGCATATGAAGCTGTTTGTTTTACCAATTATAATCCCTTGAATACCAAATGAAAGGACACCACACAAGGTATATATCAAATATATATGCATTTATTTCTAACATAACCCCTCTGCACTCTTTATGAGGTCAGAGATCGAAGTACAGCACAAGTTACTCAATTAGCATACTATAAGTTGCACAAATACAGTTATGCCCTAGGGGCCTCACAAACTATATACTAAGTAAGTGATATAAGGACCACTTCTGAAACAGTGAGTAGGCCATGGGCCTAGAGAATCGCTGGGGCTACACTAGACGACCAAAGGTTAGGAAGTAGGAGACCCACGGGAGACGCGTGCAGAGTCTAAACACAGTCGGGAGTTGCCGTTGACTTCTAATGGGAACGTAAAAGTTACAAAGTTAAATATTTCAGGCACTTCCGGATGGACTACAACAAAACCACTTTAGAATAGGACACTTCGAGAGTCAAGACCCACGAGTGCACCGTAGTACTCGTGTTACCTCACCCAGGGAAGCCGGGTGCATAGGTGCCTTTTGATGTCGGGTTTCGTCGATCGTTTCCATGGAGTTCTGCAAAGAAGTGCTGCAGGTGGCCAGATGAAAAGTGTCCGGGTAGATCCAAGGGTGGATCGAAGAAGTGAAGAACCTGAAAGCAGAGGGGACAGAGTCTGGGTCACTAGCTAGTGACCAGGAAGGAACCAGGAAGGAACCAGGCGATGTCAAGAGGATTTCAGGTGAAGAGGTGAAGCTTGTCTCTGCAGCCACAAGGACTAGGAGGCGTTGACGACAACCAGGAGCTGTATTCGAGCTGTCCCACAAAGAATCTAGTTGACTGCGGCATCGGTATCTGGATTGGACCCAACAAGCCTTGGCAACCGCAAACCACCCAGGAAGTGAAGATTGGCTTCGAGTCAGACCAGCAAGGTCTGGGGAGCTTCTCCGTTGCAGGAAAGCTGGAGCAAGCCTGGAGAGACCAGGCCAGTGGTGTAAATTCAAAAAAGGAAATCTTCATGAGGGCTAACTAGCCAGCAGGCTAGCAACCGGGAAGACGCATCAAGCTGAAATGCAGGAGCAGGCCCCACGTAGCACTCGTGGAGTGTGGAGGGCTGAGCTTGGGTGCAAATGGCGCTTGGGTGTGGGGCTTCTTGTACCCCAATGCACAACTGAGAGTTACTTCAGGAGTCGATACAGTTAGCAAAATGCAGGAAGTCCAGGGTGTCCGGTCCCATGTCTCTCGTGTAGGCCATGTGTCTCAGCTTTGCTGTGGATGTAGATTGGAGTCAGAGAAGTCTGGAAGTCCAGTTCCTGTGTCACTGAGTCTTCGGGTTCCAGCAGGAGCATTAACAAAGCAAACTGGCAAGTTACTGGTGGTGCCTTTTTGCACAGGGTGGTCACTCCTTGACCACAAGGGAGATGTCTTCAGTCTTCTAGTCGACATAGAACGTCGAAGGTGCAAGAGTTTCATATCAGAGTTTCGTTCCAGGATAATCTAAAGTCCTGGGGACACAGCACCTATCTTTATACTAAGAAAATGGGCTGGTTTACCTACTAGGACCCTCCTATGGGTGGGCCTGGGAAGGGGTGGTTACACCCCTTTCCCTTTGTCCAGTTTCGCGCCAGAGCGGGATGGTGTGCCCCAGCAACTGGTTTGAACCAGGCTATGCATGGAGCACCTTGTGTGCCCCAGGCAGTGTCTGGAAAAGCATCTTTCCATTCAACCCACCCTGCCCCAATACACTACAGGCTGTCTGGGGAGGTGCTAGCACCTCCCTCGACAGGAAACCTATTGTCCAGGCCTCCCTTGCTGGAGTTTCGTCCAGAAGCAGGAGGTCAGACTCGTTTCTGTGGCAGCAGCATCCATTTTGTGATGCTGAGGCTCTGTTTAACTTTACCCGGGTAAAGGAGGAACATACATGTCTTTTCCCTCTAGAAGGGTGGAATCCTACCCCCGCCACCAGAACTGGCGGAGGGGGTAGTATTCCAAAGCGTTTGACACCTTACATGACATGTTTTCATAAAGCCAAACCAAAGTTAGCATTAACCGCGAGTATTATAATGCACTTAAGAGTATATGGTATGGCTATATAATAGAACAGCTATAAGGAGATGGTTCTGAAAGCTGCAGAGGGGCTCACCTCATGCTAGGGCACCCTCTCACATAAAACCAAGCACTCTGCCTCCAGGATTGTTAAGGCCTGCCATAGGAGTGACTTATAGGTTACTATGTGTCTATATATAAGGATGTATGACGTTACAACGCATACTTTTACAACTCATACCTTTACAACGCATTTTTACAATGCAACATCCATTACAACTCATTCCATTACAACGCATGCCATTACAACAAATTTTTAAAAACTACCTTTACAACGCTTTCCCTTACAACGCATACTACCTTTACAACGCGTACCATTACAACGCATAACATTACATTGCATGTATAGTAAGTATTGGATAGTGTAGGGGTAAAAATTACTATTCTAACTCCAGGGGGTGCAACAGTAGGGTAAGTGTTGGATAGTGTAGGGGTAAAAATTACTATTCTAACTCCAGGGGGTGCAACAGTAGGGTAAGTGTTGGATAGTGTAGGGGTAAAAATTACTATTTTAACTCCAGGGGGTGCAACAGTAGGGTAAGTGTTGGATGGTAATGTTATGCGTTGCAATGGTATGCGTTGTAATGACTGCGTTGTAATGACATGCGTTGTAGTGGTATGCGTTGTAGTGTCATGCGTTGTAATGGTTGCGTTGTAATGGCATGCGATGTAATGGATGTTGCGTTGTAAAAGTTTAATTGTAATGGTAGTTCGTTGTAAAAGGTGTGTTGTAAAGGTTGTTTCCCATATATAAGGTAGATATAGATATACTATATCTAAGTAAGTGGTGATTACACTACCTTACCCAAGCTGAGTGATCGGCCTGTGGTGTCAGTTTGGATGGCCAGCCAGGGGTTGCATAATACATGCTGCAGCCTCTGGTAGGCCTTGGATGCACCTATACCCTGGGTACCCATAGTACACTATACAGGGGCTCACAGAGGTGACCCAATACCCAATTAGGTATGTACCTAAGGTACATGGTATCAATTTAGAGAGAGAACAGCTGGGCTGTGGGTCTGATTAGCAGGCCCACAGCGACACTAAAGTCGGAAAATGAGAATATCGCAGCAAAAAGTGGGGGTGACCATAGGAAGCAGACCCTACTCTCCTACACAAGCTGAAAACGGAGGTGGCACCGGAGGGTCTATCCCCCTTCTATGCACTGGAATGTGCACACAGGGGTCCGGCTCGCCCACCTAAACCTGGGGCTCCGCCCCGCCCAATGGTGGTGAGACTGCTGCATTATTGGGATCGCGACTTCATACTGCAGAGAGCCCGGGAACAACAGAATCTACAGATCGGGAACAGCAAGGTGATGATATTCCCAGACTATACTCGGGAAGTACAACAGCAGAGAACCTCCTTCTCCATCTCCCCTATGCCATGTTGTTCCCAGCCCGCCTTAGGATAACTGTAAAGACGGAAACACACTGCTTTCTCACCCTGCAGGCTGCTTGGGACTGATTGGAAACCCGATGCAGCATTGGTAAACGCTCGCCACAATCGAACTTTCCCCGAGGTCGGCTGTCCACCACATCGCCGATACAGAGGCCCATCTCTCCTGCTGATCGTCGCCAGGAACAAGACAGAGCAGTCCTAGCAGTGGCGGCCATTAGCCGTAGCGAAGTCAGTCCGACTAGCAATGACACGGACAACGAGAGAGCCGGAGCAGAGAGCTCGAGATCAAGCAGTGCTCAGGGGCTCTCAGATACTGAACTTTCGGACGTTACTCTGCAGACAGCGGATGGGATATTTGGATAATCAGACTGCAGAGGGTATGCTGAAAAAATGGTAGGATGCCCGCTGTTACTCCTGGGCCTAGAGGCCCAACTGATACACTGCGGGGGAACTTATATGGGTCTTGGGGTCCCAATGGGAGAATTAGCTACAACGGGGGGAGGGCCGGGGGGGGGGGTCTGAGGCCAACAGATGCGAGCCACGCACCACCTTCTTTTTATGGTTCTATGGATGACTGACTTCGTTTGGATGGGGGCCTGTTTTTGTGTGCCTGAGTTGAGTAAAGTTTATAGTTTGGGGCAAGTGGGTGGGGGTCAGACATGTTGCTGCGGGGTTCTCTGGGGTCAGAGCCTAGAATTGGAATCATGGGTACCTCCATAGGAATCAAAATTATGACCTGGAATGTTAGGGGGATGCACACTATGATCCGACGGCACAAAATACATGCCTACCTAGTAAGAAGAGGAGTGCAAATTGCATTGCTACAAGAAACCCACTTGAGGAAGTGTAGGAGGATGGATATCTGACTATGGTTACCCCAGATTGTTTGCCTTGTGTTTAGCTGGTTTTCGACTTAGTTGGGCTGGGATCCTGCCAATCAGGGCCCCAGGCTATCTGCTCTCTCTGTAAAATGGACTCCATGTACCCTAGGTACATAACTAATTGGATATTGAGTCACCTTATGAGCCCCTGTAAAGTGTACTATAGGTACCCAGGGCATAGGTGCACCTAAGGCCTACCAGGGGCTGCAGCATATCTTTTGCCACCCCTCTCTGGCCATCCAAACTGACACAACTGGCTGAACACTCAGCTGGGGCAAGGTCGTGTAATCACCCCTTGCTTAGATATAGTATACCTATGTCTAACTTTATAATCTGGACACATATGCACCTATAAGTCACTCCTAAGGCAGGCCTTAACAATCCTGAAGGCAGAGTGCTTGGTTTTATGTGAGATGGTGCTCTAGCATGAGCTAAGCCTACCTGCAGCTTTTGGAACCATGTCCTTATAGCTGTTCTGGGATATTGCCATACCATATACTCTTAAGTGCGTTATGAACCTCGCGGTTAAATGCTATCTCTGGTTTGGCTTTATCAAAACATGTCGTGCAAGGTGTCATATGCTTTGGAATACTACCCCCT
Source organism: Lissotriton helveticus (assembly GCF_964261635.1). Lineage (NCBI taxonomy): Eukaryota > Metazoa > Chordata > Amphibia > Caudata > Salamandridae > Lissotriton > Lissotriton helveticus. The sequence continues at coordinate 1,415,649,315 of NC_136059.1, read as the reverse complement.
GGCCAGTCCTGGCGACGGGGGTAGTATTCCACCCTTCTAGAGGGAGAAGACATGTTACTGTCCTTAATCCCGGTTAAAGTTAACCAGCGCCTTAGCATCACAAAATGGATGCTGCTGCCACAGACACAAGTCTGGCCTCCTGCTGGTGGACAAAACTCCAGCAGGGGAAGCCTGGACAATAGGTTTCCTATCACAGGGAGGTGCTAGCACCACCCCAGAAAGGAGATAGTGGATTGGGGCAGGGAGGGCTGAATGAAACTAGACACTGCCTGGGGCACACAAGGTGTCCCATGCATAGCCCAGTTAAAACCGGTGCTGGGGCACTCCAGCCCCAGCTCTGGCGTGAAACTGGACAAAGGGAAAGGGGTATAACTACCCCCTTCTCTGGTCCCACCCAGAGGAGGGACCTAGCAGGTGATCCAGCCCCTTGATTTGGAATAAAGGTAGGAGCTGTGCCCTTAGACTTTAGATCATCCTGACTGAAACTTTGAAATGAAACTCTGGACCCTTCGACATCCTACTCAACGTAGAAGACTGAAGAATCTCCCTTGTGGTCAAGGAGTGACCACCCTGTGCAAACAGGCACCATCAAGCGCTCAATGGTTTGCTTTGTTGTCGCTCCTGCCGGAGCTCCAACAACAGAGCCTGACAAGAACCGGATTTCCAGACATCCAACAGCCAGATCCACAGCTATAGCAAAGCTGAGACCCGTGGAGGCGACGTGAGATGTGGGATCGGCCATCTTGGAAAGCCAGGGAAGTGCTTTCTGTGTGGCTCCCAAGGCACCCTCGAAGCTGTGCATTAGGGATGGAGAAGCCCCGAGCATCCTTTACACTGAAGATCACCTCTCCACACTCACCGAGTGCTGCGTGGGGCCCTTTTGCATTTTATGCTCGACGCGTCTGTCCAGTCACTTTCCCGTTGGCTTGTGGCCTCTGTGATGACAAAACCTTTGAAATACACTGCTGTTCTGGTTGCTTCCGACTGGCCCTCGCTCCCCTGAAAAGCAGCGGCCCCTCAGACCTTGCTGGTCTGAGTAAGAAGCCATCTTTGATTCCTGCGTGGGTTGCATTTGCCAAGGCCTGTTGACTTCGATTCAAGAACCAACACTGCCCACAGCGAGAGCCTTTGTGGGACAGCCCGTATCAAGCTCCTGGTCATCGTTGATACCTCCTGGTCCACGTGGCAGCGGAGACAAGCTTCGCAACAACCACCTGATTGCGCCCGACATCGCCTGGTTCCTTCTTGGTTCCTTCCTGGTCACTGGCTAGTGACCCAGACTCTTCCCTCTGCTTTCAGGTACTCTACATCTTCGATCCACCCTTGGATCCAACCGGACTCTTCTCTCCTGGTCGCCTGCAGCATCTTTTCTCCAAGGCTCCATAGAACTCCATGACGAAACCCGACACACTTTGACACCTATGCACCCGCTTCCTGTGGGTGAGGTAACGCGAGTACTGCAGTGCTCCTGTAGAGATTTACATCCCTAGTGTCCCAGTTTTAAGTGGTTAAGTTCTAGTCCAGTCGGAAGACTTTCAAATCTTGAACTTTCTAACTTTTACGCACCCATTGACTTCTATTGGTGCACGCGTGTGCATTTAGACACTGCTCCGCATCCTGTGGGCCTCCTACGTACTAACTGCTGTTAGTGCAGTGTAGCCCCAGCGATTTCCAAGGCCCTAGGCCTTACCATTGTTCGTGACGTGGTTCTTATACCACTATTTTAGTATATGGTTTTACGGGCCACCAGGGCCTATCCATATTTGTGCAACTTTTGTATGTTATATTAAGTAATTTGTTATACACTTGTGCTCCTGTGCTCATAAAGAGTTAAGGGGATTTATTTAGAAATAAATACATATATATTTTGAATATATAACCTGTGTGGTGTCCTTTCATTTGATATTCCAGGATTGCATATGGTAAAACAGCTGGCTTCATGTGCCCTCTTGAGTTTAGCCTAAGACTGCTTTTGTCCATGCTACCACTAGGATAGCTGGTCTATAAGGTTGACTTTACAACCATCACCAAAAGGGGTGTTTGGACTGGTGCAAGGTGCTCACTAGAATAATGAACATCATATACCAGGCCAACTTCTCACAGGAAGGCAGAAGGGGCGGCACTACAACGCCGTTGGAGGGAGAAGGTGTTTCATACTACATATTCGGCCTTTGCAATTTGGACCTTAGTGTGGGTACGAGTGGGGGTGCCATTTCAATGTGTCTGGCAGATTATAGATACCGAGGGCCGATTCACAGTGGTGGTGGGGCATCTTGATGGCCAGGTATGTTACAATAGGAAGTATATATGCTCCTAATATCGACCAACCTGCTTTCTTTGCACAGTTATCGCAGAAATTGGCACCGGTACTGACGGGACCTGTGCTTCTGGGGGAGATTTTAATTTCATTACTGAGGTGGCCCTAGACTGCTCTCATCCACCACTCCCTGACGCTCCCAAGCATAGAATTGCAGAAGTCCGACGAGACTGGCAACGGCACTGGGGACTGACAGACACTTGGCAGGCCCATCACCCGCGGGAAGGGGACTACTCTTATTTCTCGGCTCTACATGAGCTGCATGTACGGCTGGACTCTATCCTTTGTTCCCCAGATGTGCATGTGGAGGTCACACTGAGTGAGTACTTATTCAGGACCATATCTGAACACAATCAATTCTTGGTGTCCATGAATTGGGTTCGAATTAGGTCCACTATCCCCAGATGGCGTCTTCGTCCGGAGACATTGGAAGACCGGGTTTTTCGAACCACCATAGGTACTGTTATAGAGAAGTACTTTTAGAACAACACTAACACGACCACTTCTTACATAATGAGTGGGATGCATTTATTTGGTGGTAAGAGGTCGCTGCATTTGGGAAGCATGGGAGTTCGTAGAACCTTACTGAATGACGTACAGAAGGCAGAACAACAGCTCTGGGATGTAGAAAGAGATAGGCCCGAACGGGAGGATAGACAGGAGGATCTTATGGTGGCCAAGGAAGAATTGGCGGCCCAAGTGGAGCGATTAAGGTGTTTCGATTATAGGGCGTATACGGCGCGGGCACAGGTTGAGAGGGACAAATCTGGGGCACTGTCGGCTTGCAGGCCCACCCTGGCGCGCAGAGGGACACCGATTTTAGAGCTGCGGGCAGTGATAGAACAACGTACTATGGGCAGCAGGCTATCAACACACAGTTTCTGGAATACTATACTACTCTGTATCAAAGTCGTTTAGATCCCAGAGTACTGGAGGAGGAGGGATTAATGGATATAGAACTCCCGCAGGTTGAGGCGGAGGATGCAGAGGTCTTAGGCTGGGAAGTGGAGCTAGGAGAGATCAGAGGAGCCATAAAATGTATGGCCAGGAACAAAACCCCTGGCACAGATGGGCTAACGATAGTGTTTTATGCCGCATATGTGGACCTGTTGGCTCCCCACCTCTTAGCCCTTTTCAACAGATCAAAACAGGATCGCTGCCTACCTTGCTCCACTAGAGAAGCGATAATCATACCACTCCTCAAGCGAGATAAGCCGGCGTGATATTGCACCGCCTATCGTCCCCTCGCTATGCTTAACCTAGATTATAAGATATTGAGTAGCATTTTAGCCAACCGTTTGATGACTCATATGACTACACTTGTGCATATGCACCTGGCCGGGTTTATCCTGTCCCGGAATACGGCTATGAATATACGCAGATTGTGTCAACTGGTGCATGGTTCAGTGGGGGAGGGGTACATCTTATCGATTGATATTGAAAAGGCGTTCGATAGTCTTGAGTGGCCATATCTGTTTAGGGTCTTGTGGGCATTTGGACTGGACGAGGGATTTATGGCTGGGACGAGAATTCTGTACAACTTCTCGACTGCCAGGGTTTGTACGGGGGGAGTGATTTCAGAAGCCTGCAGCATGGGCAGGGGGACGAGACAGGGATGCCCACTGTCTCCCCTCCTGTTCGCTCTGGCAATAGAACCACTGGCTGTTCCTGCAAGATCGGGGCGATATTACAGGGGGCTGGATGGGATGGGCCAGGCGCAGAGTGGCGCTCACCACCATGATGCAGCCTAGGCAAGAGGGGGGTTGGCAGCCCCTGATTTCGAGGCATATTACCAAGCAGCCCAATTTCAATGGTTCACTAAGTGGATGGCAGGGAGACTGCGTGTAGATGAGGACCAAAGGGGCGTGGATCCGGGCCTCCACCAGCTTTCTCAGACTCTTCTCTGGCTCCCTTTACGCGAAAGAGAGGTGCCGAGGGATTTGTGGGTGGTGCGACAATGCTGGAATCGTGCCAATAGTAGAGCCAAGGTGGGCCCCCCTATGCCCCCGAGATCCCATTGCGGCTCTATGAGGCGTTGCCGCATGGAGGAGATTGGCAGAGATTACAGGACTGGGGAGATATGGGGATCTCCACTATTGGGGACCTCTATGAAGATGGTACCCTTATACCCTTCCAAGACCTTCTGGAAAGATATGAACTACCCAGGCATGACTTTCTCTTACATGCGGCATTGACGGCAGCCATTCGTAAGCATTGGAAGAAAGGGATGGCGGAACCGCCGACCTCTCTTCCTTGCCAATATGTGGTCTCCTTAACGGGGACGATCAAAGCGGTTACCTGTTTGTATAGGCGAATTACGCAGGAGCTCAGAACTCCTTTGGAAGCGGACCTGGGGACCCCTATAAGGGAAAAGCCATGGAAGGCGCTGATGGAACTGGCGTGGAAATGTTATAGAAACGTGAGATTCCAACTAATACATTTTTATGTGTTCCATAGAGCGTATCTCACCCCTCACAAAATTTACTAATTTTTCGGATCCCACACAGTCTGCCCACATGGCAAACTAGAAAATGCTACTTTTGTACACATTTTCTGTGAATGCCCACTACTACATGAGTTTTGGGGGGAAGTCACAGACAAAATAAGTGAGATAACAGATAGAGATATTCAGCGGACCCCAGGATTTTGTCTGATACACTGGTTCCCCCACACTGCCCGTAATAAAGTTACCAGTAAATGTATAGATTTAGGGTTAGTCCTAGCTAAAAGAGAGATTGCCAGCCATTAGAAGGCTGTCACTGCACATAATGCTTCATGATGGCTGCAAGAATTTATAAAGTGGGCTGACTGCATGGGGATTTTTAGACTACAAATGGCCCAGAGAACCAATAACGACAAATTGTTGGACACGGCTAGGGCATGGGTGGCGATGGTGGACTTGCTCGAGGGCCCGACAGATGACACTGACTGACCTTCTGGGGGGGAGACCTGTGCTTGTGAACTGGAACGTTGCCTTCCTTGAGCAGGCGGCTTGGATGTCGAGTAGTGAGAACGGTATGAGAGCTTCCCCTTTAGTGAATGCCTGCTTCCTGGTATGGTGGTCCTGAATGTCCTGTAAGAGTGAGAGCTGCGCGACACAGAGAGATACGGGGTAGAGCGACATGTCTGACGGGGAGGGGGGGGGGGTGGATAGGGTTTGTGAGGGAAGGAGGGTAGGGGGGATTTGTTACCTTGTTCACCCATTGCCTGTTGGGATAGATCAGACTACGATCCAGCCTGGAGACGTAAGGATTTGACAAGCTGGCGAGGACAACAGCAAGGAAGCAATTTTCCCGACTGTGTCATTATACCTGCACTAGATGTTAAAGACTTTGATATTATATGTACTGTGTCCTCTGAGCATTGATCCTAATGTACTTGGTGTAAATGAATAAAATCTGTTTACCAAAAAAAAGGAGTGGCGGTGTCTTGATGCTTTTGCTTAATCTTAGGTAGGTTCCGAAGTCCAGTGGGCTAAGGGTATACTTCCTAAAGTGGAAGCTAATATACCATTGCTTGGTGACCCAATCCAATCCCTAAAAATGTTCACACAGCCCCCATTCCTTGTTTTAATAAAACAGTAATATAATTCCAGTTCTCTGTGTCTGTCTAGTGGCACCGAAGGGCTATTGAAACACTTTGAAAAGGGAAATCCAATGTGGCTGAGGATAGCTGTGAGAGTAGTGGATTCCCATGTGACACCAAATTTACTCCCCACTTATCATATCTCGTCAGTCTACATCAAAGTAATTTCAGTGTCCTCTCCCTCTATCTCAACAGAAACATTTTCTACTTAGGCTTTAAACCATCCACCTTGAATGGCAGATGCCTTACTCTTGGATGCATTCTCTGGAATTCTCTTGCAGTTTCTTTTAGAGCAGGAATCCAATTCGGATACATTCAGATACACCCTGAAGGTATTCCTATTTTAGAGTTAAATTCTTCTACTCACACAGATTTGGACAGACCTGCACTTATATGCAACTTGTTTCATTAGACAGAACAACCCTTAGTGATTAACTAGGATGTTCTGCAGAGCTGAGTCTGAGACCAGGTCCTTCTCCTGAAAGAAATGAGGTGATTGTAAGGTTTTTGATTGCCAAATGTTCATGATACCCCTTCAGATCAAATTCTTTACATGTTTGTTCTGTATCTTGTGGGTACCTCTTTGTGGCTGGGGTAGCAGATGGCTTATACAGTATCGTGAGTAGGTGTGAACATGTGTGAAGACTACTGGCAATATTACTACTTTGACTACTGGTCTTACTGGTCCTACTAGAGGAACAACCATGGTGGCAACGGATAGAGTTATGGAAGATACAATAAAAGATACAGATACAGAGGATACAAATGGAGTTACAATAACATCTATTCCCCTAACATCAACTTCTCCAATACCAACGAAAGTACCAACTGCAGCAAAAATACAAGCACCAGACTCAACTCTGGGAGAACAGAGAATCAACAGTGATGGTGCGGAGCTGTCAGAGGATTTACAAAATCAAGAATATGACTCAAATGATGAATATGAGGAGTTTTTTGAGGAAGGGGGAGTGTTTGAAAAGAAAGACTACTCTAAATCACAAACAGAAGCTAATAATTCCTCGAGCCTCAAGAAATGGGGAAAGTTAAGAGTCAAAGCAAAGAAAGGTGGGAAAAAATTGAAACCTGCTGTATTAACTACCACTTTAGCTTCAGAAATCGCTGGAGCGAAATTGACAAGAGACCAAACCCCTCTGCTTAAATGGATGCAACCAGTAGGGCGGTTTAAGAATATGTCTTTGTGTGGCCCAGCAGCCACTTTTGCAGAACTCAATGCCTCTAAAAATTTGCAACACTCCACTGTTAATGTGGATTTGTTAGACCAAGATGCAGACTTAGGGTTGCTGGGGACATCTTTTGCTGACTCTGCTGATACTGTACCACCTAATATACTACCTATAGGATTAACACAATTGAATTCTAACGGTAAAAGTAAAGATACATTCCACGCTGGTATTAGTCTAGGTAGTGAGACCCTACCTGTATCACAAGCTATACCACTCCCACTTACCCCTAATTCATCCAAGACGCCCTCTGAAGCTTCCTCCTTGGACCTTATTTTAAAAACTTTGATGATACACCGCCAAGAAACACAACAGAACTTCCTTCAACTAAGGGAAGATAATATCAAGGTACATAATTGTCTTCAGGAAGTAACTAATAAATTGAATCGGGTCACCAAAGACATCAAAGGGTTACAACAAAGGGTTGTCGAAGTTGAGGAGACGCTGGCTACCACTTCAACTCAAACTAGGCAACATAAAGAGGATATAGGGTCACTACATAGTAAAATCGAAGAATTGTAAAATAGACAGCGTCGACAAAACCTGAGGCTTTTTGGAATACCCGAAGGGGCAGAGGGCTCGGATGCCAGGGCTTACTTGGTTAATCTTTTCCAAAGAGCATTCCCAGACCTTTCCGACTGGGATTGGGACTCCCAACTACAACGGGTACATAGACTGCCTATAACTTTAAAGAACAAAGAGAGCAAATATCCACGACCTATTATGGTCTACTTCGGCAACTACTTGCTAAGACAAGCGGTCTCAATCAAAGCTAGACCGAATACCCCAGTGACATTTGACAATATAACTTTCTTTGTTAAATCTGACCTTAGCAAATCCACTATGGATAAAAGATGGGTACTACGCAAATTGATTGATCCTTTCAAGTCCCTGGGGGCAATAGTTTATCTTCAAGAACCAGCCCGCCTTAAGGTTATGAAAGCTGGCCATACCTATTTTTTCACTGAAGTAAAGGAGGCTGAGCAACTCCTTGCAAAAATGACCTCAAATACTTAGTAAAAAAAACTAAGAAAGAGAGAGGGGGGTGAGGGGGGGGTTAAGAGAGCTAGAAACTAAGATTAACGCTTAACCATATCTGCCTAGAGTAACTTAATGGGGCACTTGGACATATATTTTGAAATTTTTTCGTATGACAATAATACGGAGTGTGGGGGATTCTGGGGAGACCTCTCTGATAGACTACCCCTTGAGCGGCAGTAGAAGATAGAGGTAGGCCTCTGGGTAGATACTGGGGGGAGGGGTTATGGGTTGGCGAGCAGTGAGGGGGATTTTTGGGGTGGGTTGTGTGGGACGGGTCTGTGGTTCTGTCTGGGGTGGGCTTAAAAGGGGAAAAACTGTATTGCAGGAAAAAAAGATGGATAGTCATAGAGACAAAGCTTTTGTGTTTTTACATATTAAACGATATATAATACAGAGGAACATGAAAAACTTAGTTTCAAATAATGTCTTTTTTTAGCTGTTTGGTGTGGAATGTTGCTGGTCTCAATAGTAAGGACAAAAGGAGATTGGTGCAAGAAGAAATGAATATGTACAGACCCCATATGGCACTTATTTCTGAAAGCACTGTAAGGACCTGGTCCAACCCAGGTCGGACTGGGAGCTCAACCTAAGTCCTGTAAGGTTTCACAATAGTGATGCTGGTTTTATCATAACTTGTCCCAATTTAAACACTACATTAACAATGATTCATTTCTGATTGGTAATACTTGTTTTTTACTAATGCAATCAGCAAGGTTAATGGATCTTAGACAATTCAAAATTGTACATATGAAATCAAACGTTTACTCAATACATTGTTATCTTTCACATGTATCAGTAATTACGCTTTACACAAAAATCTCATGTAAAAATTATACATATCAAAACATATCCCAATGCATTTCGGGTCCCTTGTGGACCCTTCTTCAGGGGATGGTAATTTTCATTCAATACTGGTCCTTGACATTCAATAATTGTTCAGTTTCTAAGCACTTCAATCTTGTTTTCAGGCACTGTAAAAACGATAACCATAACGGGGTATGAGTGTCAACATAAACGATGTGTATGAAAACCAATGTTTAAGTTATTTCCCATCACTAATCCACACTATATTCCATGGTGATATGAAAAGCCTACTGCCACGCGTGAATTCTCTCAACCACGTGAAATTAAACGAGCCTTCACCAGACATTAAGCGATTGCAGTCTCCTTCTAGTAGGTGAATGCCAGTCTCCTAAACAAGTGTAAACCACAAACGCTACCTTTAAACCGAGTGAAACACATGCACAGCTGTGTAAAGAAATTGGGCTTACCCAACGTGCATACACTGCAGTTGGTTATCTCAAGGACTCATTGGAATCATCCGGTTCTAGAAAAATATGCGATAATTATTCGTCAGCAATCGCTATGAGAAACTAAACACTGCTCGTGCGCAGTAAGTATGCAAAAATCTCCTCGCTTACCAAAGACGCGTGTTTCCAAGACTAGTCGTTTCTTCCTACTTGCGACGGTTTTTCAAAGCTTAAACAGCCAATGTCACTGGGAAGTTAAGGTAATGAATATATCAGTAACGAACCCTTGCTTTACCCGTTTCCTAGTTGCTCCGGTAGAACGGAGAACGCTTAACAGACGCCTACCTCAATTGTGGTGGCGTGCTCTGACCCTTGATCTCCAACTTCTTCCGGCATCAACATCCGGTCCGTCCTCTACTCAATTATATAGTCTTACGCGGTAAGCCATGTTGCGTCACACTCCCTGGCATCTCAGTGCTTCTCTCAATTGGGTAGTCCCCACTCCATAAATAAATACCGTGATCCCTAAAGTGCACGTCAAGGCTCGGGGCCGTGTGAACTCAATACGGAGATATATGACATATGTCACATGTGTCGGGCAATGCGTCTAATAGTGCAACACTTTTGTACAACGTGTTTTCGTGGTGTGCTATAAAGGAGGCTTTCCTATGGATGTTACATAGTGTAAGTAAGTTTATGTCCCCCATTTCGCATAAAATACTGGATAATTTTGAGATTCTAGTGAAAAAGGACTTAGAATCCATTAAGTATGAAACACCCAAGAACTCCAACCTTTCCAAACGTGAAAATCGCATCTTGAACAATTTAAGACAGGATACGTCCATTACCTTTCAACCAGCGGATAAGGGAGGAGCACTCGTCATTATGGACACTACCTTTTATGACCACAAGGTGGAGGAGCATGTACATGATGCAGCCACATACATTCAACTTGAACAGGACCCTACCCAGGAATTCAGTGCATTTCTTGATGAAATCATAGACAAAGCAGAGAAAGCTGGAACCATCAATACCAACACTGCCAGATTTTTGAAAACTACCACACCTCAAGTGCCACATATATATATGTTGCCAAAAATACACAAGAGTTTGGCAGACCCACCGTTCCGACCCATTGTGGCTGGATGTGGATCTATACATGAACCAGTTGGACGTTTTGTTGATCATTATTTGCAGCCACTGGTACAATCGTGGGGAACATATTTGAAAGATACCACGGACTGCTTGATAAAATTAGCAGAAGTCAACGATCTTATTGACGATAAGACAATACTGTGCACCATAGACGTGGTGGCACTTTACACGTCGATTGCCCATATGGAAGGCCTAGAAGCCATTGAATGGAGATTGCTACAATCTAATTTAGACCAACAACTGAGTGTTCTTTTACTGGAATTGTTACATTTTTCACTATTCCATAGTTATTTCAGCTGGCAATCCCAATTTTTTTTGCAGAAAACCGGGACATCAATGGGCTTTTCAGGAGCCCCAGCCTATGCTAACACATTTATGGCATTTTTTGAACAACAACATATCCTCACAAACACCAGATGGACAGACAACCTGGTACTATTTCTAAGGTACATCGACGACATTTTGGTTATCTGGCGCGGTACTAAACAAGAATTAGTTGAAAGAATTCAAGAACTGAATGAATATAACCCAAGAATCAAATTCACTCATGACATTCAAGACCAAAAGATACATTTCTTGGATATAGAAATACAAAAAACGTCTCAAGGAATTTCAACTACTGTCTACCGTAAACCTACGGATGTTAACAATGCGTTGCACTATACAAGTGCACACCCGAGAAACCTGAAGAATCATTTGCCTACATCACAACTCATGCGCATTAAGAGAATATCATCGGATGCAGTGGAATGTGAAACCTCAATCAAAAAGCAATTGGAGAGGTATACTGAAAGAGGCTACCCCAAAAAGGTGCTAGAAGATGCGGAACAACGAGTACGACAAATAGATCGTGAGAATCTGTTAAAGAAAACGGAGAAGTCACCTAATGAACGCATAGTCTTTGTTATGAAACATTCCACTCAATCTCATAGGATCAAACAAATCCTTAAAAAGCGGTGGGAAATGATTGCGAATGAACCAGACTTTGTCCATGTATTCAAAAATTTTCCTATTATAGCACATACTCGTGCTAAAAACATAAGGGAGATACTCAAAAAACCTCGTAGAAATCTCGAGACCATTTTCAAAGGGATGAGAAAGTGTTACAATTGCGGCCAATGCAATAATACAATAGTGAGCAAGACCTTCTCACATCCACAAACTGGCAAGGACATCATTCTGAAATTCAATGCTGACTGTAACACTACAGGAGTTATTTATGCCATACAGTGTCCATGTGGACTCACATATGTGGGGCGCACATCCAGAAAAATCAAGACTCGGATTATTGAGCACAAAAGTACAATTCGCAACAAATCCACCACCTCTAGTTTAGCGACACACTGGATCAATACATCCCACACCATACCACAACTGAGATATACAGTATTAGAAGTGGTAGAAAAACACTCAGGCACAGATCATAACGTGGCACTTTCCCGCAGAGAAACCTTTTGGATAAAAAAATTAGGCACCCTCACACCGGGGGGGCTCAATGACCAATACGAAATGTTATGCTTTTTATGATCTGATGAATCAATATGTATATATATCCAGTATTAACATAAATGCAATGTATCACCATGAACAGAAGAATATGACTTGATGTTGTATGCATTGTTACATTGTAAATATGTCCTCTATTGTCGCATCGTTTATATTGTAAATATGTCCTTTATTGTCCTGTCAACCTCGAAACTACTTAGGCTGAAGTGTATATGTAGGAATTCACAGCAAATAGTAGATGATATGACCTCATGCCTGTTGCCTGAATATCGTCTGTAGGATTGCGTATGTTTTTACTTTTCACTTATTATGTTTATTTTATTGAATCTTTTATTCATATTATTTAATCCATCATCTGACTTATTTTGCATGCACACTATGTAACATCCATAGGAAAGCCTCCTTTATAGCACACCACGAAAACACGTTGTACAAAAGTGTTGCACTATTAGACGCATTGCCCGACACATGTGACATATGTCATATATCTCCGTATTGAGTTCACACGGCCCGAGCCTTGACGTGCACTTTAGGGATCACGGTATTTATTTATGGAGTGGGGACTACCCAATTGAGAGAAGCACTGAGATGCCAGGGAGTGTGACGCAACATGGCTTACCGCGTAAGACTATATAATTGAGTAGAGGACGGACCGGATGTTGATGCCGGAAGAAGTTGGAGATCAAGGGTCAGAGCACGCCACCACAATTGAGGTAGGCGTCTGTTAAGCGTTTTCCGTTCTACCGGAGCAACTAGGAAACGGGTAAAGCAAGGGTTCGTTACTGATATATTCATTACCTTAACTTCCCAGTGACATTGGCTGTTTAAGCTTTGAAAAACCGTCGCAAGTAGGAAGAAACGACCAGTCTTGGAAACACGCGTCTTTGGTAAGCGAGGAGATTTTTGCATACTTACTGCGCACGAGCAGTGTTTAGTTTCTCATAGCGATTGCTGACGAATAATTATCGCATATTTTTCTAGAACCGGATGATTCCAATGAGTCCTTGAGATAACCAACTGCAGTGTATGCACGTTGGGTAAGCCCAATTTCTTTACACAGCTGTGCATGTGTTTCACTCGGTTTAAAGGTAGCGTTTGTGGTTTACACTTGTTTAGGAGACTGGCATTCACCTACTAGAAGGAGACTGCAATCGCTTAATGTCTGGTGAAGGCTCGTTTAATTTCACGTGGTTGAGAGAATTCACGCGTGGCAGTAGGCTTTTCATATCACCATGGAATATAGTGTGGATTAATGATGGGAAATAACTTAAACATTGGTTTTCATACACATCGTTTATGTTGACACTCATACCCCCGTTATGGTTATCGTTTTTACAGTGCCTGAAAACAAGATTGAAGTGCTTAGAAACTGAACAATTATTGAATGTCAAGGACCAGTATTGAATGAAAATTACCATCCCCTGAAGAAGGGTCCACAAGGGACCCGAAATGCATTGGGATATGTTTTGATATGTATAATTTTTACATGAGATTTTTGTGTAAAGCGTAATTACTGATACATGTGAAAGATAACAATGTATTGAGTAAACTTTTGATTTCATATGTACAATTTTGAATTGTCTAAGATCCATTAATCTTGCTGATTGCATTAGTAAAAAACAAGTATTACCAATCAGAAATGAATCATTGTTAATGTAGTGTTTAAATTGGGACAAGTTATGATAAAACCAGCATCACTATTGTGAAACCTTACAGGACTTAGGTTGAGCTCCCAGTCCGACCTGGGTTGGACCAGGTCCTTACAGTGCTGTTATACTCGTTATTGTGGGCACAATTCGCAACTGGGATGCTCCCATACTCACTGAACTCTCGTTTATATTTTGAATAAGAAAGGCTAAACTTTAAATAGGTGTGCAGGCTAGTCACTTACATAGCACTTATTTCTGAAACCCATATTGGGTTTCAAGATCGTAAACTTCTATCTCAAATGGGCTACGACCTTGTTGTTTGCTCAACATTAGGGGCTTCTATCTGGGGGGTAGCTATTTTGAAACAGAAACACAGTAGAATGGCTATCATTAAAACTGCAGCTGATGATAAGGGAAGGTGGGCAATTGCTCAGGTGCAATTTTCTGAAAAATATTACGTATTCTGCTTGGTCTATGGTCCCAATGCTGACGTACCCAAACTTTATGAGCAATTAAACATCGAATTACTCGATTGGGAGGGTGAGTTATTAATAATGGGAGATCTTAACTGCGTTATGAATTATAAGAAGGATTCCACAAGTAAAATCAATACAATCAGGATGCGTAGAGTTAGAGCAGCTATAGTGGAATTGGGTAGGCTTCACAATTTGAAAGATTTCTGGCGTACTAAGCACCCTACTATAGCTGGATATACATAGTATTCGGCCCCCCATAGAGTCTGCTCTAGAATTGATATGGTATGGGCAACAGATAGAATTTTGGATAACTGCAATATAGAACTCTGCCCGAGAGTAACATCCGACCACAACCCTATATTGTTCGAAAACCCTCAACAAAGAGCAATCCCCCAGACAGTTTACATTTCCTAGGTATCTATGTACAGATGCTGAATTTGTCTTGGGCATCAAAGCGCATATAAATGAATTTATAACATTTAATATCAACTCAACCACGGTTAATTTTGTGTGGGATGCGTGTAAATGCAGCATTAGAGGCTATGCGCAACAATACATCTTAAGGAAAAATACTGAAAGACGGAGGGCAGATAAGTCAACTCTATCTAGTATTCTACTAGTCGAACAACAATTGATAGATGCTGTAACACAGGGGAGGACAAATATTGAAGAACTGAGACTAGGATTGGTGTCATTGAGGTCGGCATTAAAAAAGACTCTCAGAGAGAAATTTAGTTCCAAAATACATAAATACAAACTAGCCCAATATGAAGGGGGCGATAGAATCGGCAAGATCTTGGCCTATAAGGTAGCTGATAAAAAAGCTAAATCTACTATAAAATTAATAAAAGGGTCAGACTCAATCGAATATAAAAAATCTGAGCAAATTTTAGAACAATTTGCTAAATATTATTGCCATTTATATACCCCAGATAATCCACCCTCTCAGGAAGAAATTACTAACTATTTAGATAAATATTTGCCCAGCCGATTAGCTACTGAAGCAATTAAGCAACTTGGTGCCAAGATTACCATAACTGAAATAGAGACAGCCATCCAAGCATTACCTTCAGGCAAGGCCGCGGGAGAAGACTGTTTGCCTATAGAACTATATAAAATTTGCGAGAAATAACTTATACCGCTTTTTCATTTGGTGATAGACTCTGTAGGTCAAACAGGAAGTGCTCCTATATCTTGGAGAACTGCAAAAATAATATTATTTCTGAAAAAAGGCAAACCACCAGAGGATCGAGGGTCATATAGGCCCATCTCATTAATAAATACCGATGCCAAGGTCTTTGCCACAATTCTAGCTAATCGCCTTGCCCCTATTATGCCCGATTTAGTGAATTGCCAACAGCATGGGTTTGTGGTGGGGAGAGACACCACTACTCACATTAATACTGCTGTGACTGCATTTGATGTAGCCTCGACTACTCTCACCCCACTCGGAATGGTCATGCTGGACGCGGAGAAAGCGTTCGACCGAGTGGGGTGGGAGTATTTATGGGCGGCGTTGAGAGCATTCGGCATACAGGGACAATATCTCAGATGGGTTCGATCTTTGTATGAACTACCAATGGCAATAGTCAGTTATGCTGGAGCCAATTCAGCTAACTTTGCAGTCAAAAGGGGGACAAGGCAAGGGTGTCCTCTATCACCCCTACTTTTCGCTCTAGCACTGGAGCCATTTTTAAATGCATTGTCTGTCCAAGATAATATAATACCAATACATCATGGGGGCAAGAGTTTGAAAATAACCGCTTTTGCTGATGATATAGCTATATTCACTACAGATTTAGTTTTGGCACTCCCTAAGATAATCAAAGAAGCTAGTAAATTTGGAGAGATATCAGGGTATATACTCAATGTTAATAAAACCCAAGTAATTGCCAACTACAAACCTGTTCAACCGATATCGGGACTTTGTACTAATGCTACCTATTTGGGAGTTAAGCTTGCAGCAGAAACAGAAAAAATTGTAGCTTTGAACTATGACCCCTTACTTAAGCAAATAACTACATCTTTAAAAAACTGGCACAAGATACCTTTGAGCCTGGTAGGACGAATACATTTAATAAAGATGAAAATTGTACCAAAATTGCTGTACTTATTTAGATCTATCCCTTTACAACTCAATAACATATATATTAAAAAAATAGAGAGTATATGTATCAGTTATATCTGGAGTTATAAAAAAGCTCGTAGATCAATGGCTTGTTTGAAACTCCCAATTGAAAAAGGGGGTTTAAACTTCCCGATTTTAAAATATATTTTTTTGCAACTTTTTTCCAACGCATACGCAGCTTAATAACCAATGATGCTCCCTTATTTTTCCATCAATTTATGTTGGGACAAGATAGTAATCAGTTTTTTGTGCCGTGTGCATGACCCCAACTATTTTAAGAGAGTCAAGTTTAAGACCGCGAGACATATCAAAAGAATCTGGGACCAAATAACGATTTTTGGCAAGATACCCTTCTTTAATGAGTTGCAGATTTGGGGGAATCCAGGGCTACCCGGTCTCTTTTCCGATGGCGCGGCAACCTTGTGGCTGGAGCATGGTATAAGTACTTTAGGTGACTTATTTGGCGCGGATGGTTTTTTGAGTTTTAATGCACTAAAATTAATTTACTAAATTAGAGATACTATGTATTTTAAATACATTCAGATGAAAGATTTTTTGGTTAATACAATGAAAATTGAGAAAATAGAAAACTCAGATACCTTAAAATATCTTTACTCGAAACATACCAAATCACTTATTAGTAAGAGCTATGCCTTCTTAGGTAGCCACAAGCAAGGAGACTGTGAAAACCTGGCCGAAAAATGGACTAACCGACTAGGTGTGAACATCAACCCTAGCCAGATTGCAGGCTCGCTTAGACAAATAAACCTAGTGGTCCAATCCTCAAGCTTAAAGCTTCAATTATATAGAACGGTGACTCAAATATACTATACACCACAAAGAATTGCTAGTTGGACCTCGTGAAATGGTCTTTAGCGAGCGAACTAAATGTCCCAAATGCAACCTAGAAGCCGCTGGTATAGAACACATGCTTTATCAATGCCCGGAACTTACAGCATTTTGGAAAGAATTAACTGCGGCTCTAAACAGTAGACAAATTGTATTTCCAACACTTTCGGCACATTTAGTATTGCTAGATATACAAGATACTAATCACAAACATAAAGACTTGATTACTATTGCTATTGCTTGTGCTAGGTTGGTTATTGCACGGACTTCGATCTCTAAGGAACCACCCAATATTATGGAGTGGTGGAATCTTATCAATGAAATACACCCGATGGAATTTTCGTTGGCCAAATTAAGGGGTACTAAGGCATTTGAAAGCGAGGCAAAAAATTTGGGATACTTTCATTTGATTTATATGCACCGGCAGCAACTAAAATGATTTATTTTCTGGGAATGTACACTGTCATCCTCTGTATTTATTCAACAATTTATTTAACGGTTAAATTCTATGTCTGGATATTTTCTGCCTCTGAAATTTGTATGCAATGTGATGTTGTTTTCTTTTTCCTGCAATAAAAAAGACTTTAAAAAAAAAAAAAAGAAAATGTGTGAAGACTCCCATTTGTAAGGGTTAATCAAAATAAGCCACGTAGGTTGAATCACAGATAAAATATTCAATGTATCAACAGCACAAAGTCAAAATGGGCAATGCAGGTTTGGTCGCAGATTTAACCCTTTCAGGCTAAATTACAACCATGACTCGAGTTTGAGATTAATGATGGCAGCCACCTGTGCAGGAATGCAAATAAAGAATTATTTGTATTTACACGTGAGCGATATGCCCCACTTCATGATAACAGGGTAGTGCCACTTTTAAGCTACATGGTATTTATTTTGAATTACTGGAATAAATATCTCGATGTATAATTTCATAACTCCCTCAGATGTAATACGCACTGCTGTGGTTTTGATTGATATTGACAGGTCCATTGATACATCGGGATCGAAATACCTGTTTCAATAGCAAAAGTGCATGAGATTTGGTAAGGAAATATTTCTTTGGATCGAACTGTTGTATAATGATCCTCTTCAACAATAAAACCAGAGGTGTCATATCTGATTCTTGGACCATCAGGTGTGGTGTACGACAGTGTCCCCAATACTGTCTGCCCTGGCTATTGAGAAATTGGTGGGCTGATTCTGACTTGCTGGATTGTGACGAGGCAAGATGGCGCCCGAACGCCGAGACGCGTCGGACGTGTGAGCTGCTCTCTCCTCTGACCCGCAGGTTGTTGACCGCTGCGAGAGAAGGCTGATGCGCACAGATATCCTGAATCGGCTCAAGGAATACGGAGTGCCCATGTGATGGAAGGAGAATTGGCAATCTGACCTTTCGGTAATCTGACTGCTGAACGCTGAACTTAGAACTCTGAGTGCTGAGCACCGAGCGCCTGAGCCGAAAGTGGTTGCAGCTGAGGACGCCGAGCTCGGTGAATGCTCGGTGAACGGTGAATGCCCCGGAGAAAACACATGAAAAACTCTGGAAAAGCTGAACGCTAAAAAATATCGTAAAAGCTTCGGAGCTTTGTAGCAGCGTTGGCCGCCGAGCATACCTGGCGAGTGTTGTGAGGCTGCTGTGTTTACTTTTGCGAAGCAACGAAAGCAGAGTGATATGGCACCCAAGGGGACTCGCAAGAAACGGGACTTGGAGGCTTCAACAGTGAGTACGCACACCGAGAAAGGTGGCACTGGGTCTGGGACTGCATTAAAAAAAGCGGGGGGAGTGACTTTGGCGGAAAATAGTGATAGCCCTAATACACCCGCTGCCACTTCAAATAAGCAGACCATTTCCACGCTTTTTAAGGCAGTAGAGGCAAAAAAACGACAAGAACTGGTATACAATCCACAGACTGGCCCACAAAGTATGCAAGAAAACTCAGGAGAGCTTAATGGAGAGTCTAATGTATTGAATATGATAACATCAAACCCCCAAGGGGAATTAGACTTGATACCTCAAATAGTTACTCTGTCTGCAGCCGCCTCATTACCAAATGGCAACTTAGCCCTCACCCCCATCTCTGTTCCTATTCCTATAGGAATTGACTCTAACTCTGGAACACAGGGGATTGACGCTATGGCAGCTTTGGAAATGCCTAACCTATCTGAACACAGCCTTGGTTTAAACGCTATTAATGAGGCAGAATCACTGGACTTTTTCTCAGTCTCGGAAAACTCAGCCTCCTCATGTGAAGATCTGGCAGCGCAATATTCTAAAAAAATGCATTTGGAGGAAGGCGAGAGTGAGCTAGATGACGATAACGAAGCTGAGGCTGAGGAAGATATTGAAGATAGTCCTATTACAGTTAGGGGTGAGGGTGATGTTTCTTTAACCGAGGGGGCTATAGGCGGTTCTCAAGCAGACTTAAATGAAACCATTACATTAGCGACAATTTACCAGACTGTCCTGAGTCATATGGAAAAGACAGAGCGCGATAGTCAAAAAATCCAAAATTCCTGCCGCAAATTGCAAAGTTCTATCCGGAGGCTCGCAAAATCTCAGTCTGACTTTGGAGAGAGATTTAATGAAGTTGAGACCAGAGTCTCTAATATTGAGGATGAAGTGGTAAAACAAAAGGCTGCTACCGAAAATCTTAGTGCTAACAAAGAGGATATACTTTGGAAGATGGCCGACTTTGAAAATCGCTCTCGGCGTAACAACCTCAGATTAATGCAAATTCCCGAGGGCAAAGAAGGCCAAGACCCTCGCAAGTTTGTCATTGAACTATTTCAAAGGGCATTCCCGGAGATGAAGAGATGGGACTGGGAGCGAGAGATCGAACGTGCCCACAGATTCCCATTTAATATTCAATCTAGGCAGGGGGAAAATGCCAATAAACCTAGACCAATACTGGTGGCCTTCAACAGCTTCCGTGCTAGAGAGGACATCTATTTGAATACACGACCGAACAGTAAAGGCATGGGAGTAGGATTTACATTTTTCGCGACATCGGATTATTGTAAATACACTATGGATACGCGTTGGCAACTAAGACAATTAGTGAATCAATTTCAGAGGAAGGGTGCACAAGCATATGTCATGAACCCGGCTAAATTGAAAGTTATCTATAAAGAGAGTACTCGTTTCTTTAGTAATGTTGCAGCCGCCAAAGGATATCTGTATGATTTAAAAGATGTTTAGAATAGGAATGATTGCAGTTCTTCTTTCGTTTCTTTTTCTAACTGTGCAGTATAATTATCAAGTAAGGTAAAATATGATTTAACAGCTCTATCAGCTTCATAAGTCTCAACTGTATAAGTTTAATAATATGGCTGATAGCTGATAAGGCATACTTGTTTGATGCAAAAAGGGTCTTAAACTCTGAACGTTGAATTTTTTTTTTTTTTTAAGATCTCTTTATGTATTACTTGGGGAGCTCTGTCTAGTGAGAGTTGGGAAGGAAAAAAGGGGGGAAAATTTTTTTTTGGGGCTGCACAGTACACTTATATATCTCGAAAATGACGACCTGTGAGGTTCAACAGGGGAGAGATGTAGGTCAGAACCATCATCAGGACCAGGAGTCCGAAAGCCTCGGTAAAGGTGGGGGGGGGCAGGGTGGGGTCAGGTGGGGTAGGGGGGTGTAGGTGGAGGGTGGCACGGTGGGTAAAAGGGGAAAATGCCTCAGGGGGGCCAAATGATCATACAGCAAGAATAATAAGGAGTAGATTCATTATTCAAGGGTCTGTAAGGAGGAAGATGAAATGTGGTAACTTAATGGAGATCTGTTGTTACTCTTATTACTGTAATGGCCAAGAATCTTAAAATATGCTCTTTCAATGTGTCGGGCCTCAATAACATAAATAAAAGAAAGAGGATCGCAGCTGAAATTCGATTTATGAACCCGGATATTTTATGTCTACAGGAAACTCATCTTCCCTGGGAGAAGAGAGCTTTAGCATCTGAATTAGGGTATTTATTGTTGGCAACATCTCGACAAACAAGTATGATCAGAGGGGTAATGATTATGATTAAACCACGGTTAGGTATTCTTGTAAAAAGTTTATCGGACAAATGGGGCAGGTGGGTGATTGCCACATTAAACATAGGGGGTATATTCATTACGATCTGCTCCATTTATGGATCTAACCTGGACGAAGGGGAAATATTCGAATACTTAAATATGGAACTTGCTAATTGGGGATCCCCCTTAGTTTTATGTGGGGATTTAAATATCAACTTGATGGGAGATGAGCTTGAGAATGGAATAGAGAATTATAACGGTAGAAAACCTCGTGTATTTAGAGCTCTACATGATCTAGTGAAGGACTATGCATTGGTTGATATATGGGCTAAAAACCACCCCATATTGCCAGGTTACACCTATTACTCTTCGCCTTATAAGAAATTCGTTCGCTTGGATTACTTTTTTTACCTCTACTGCAATTCATTCTAAAATAAAAATTCAGCTATATCCCAGGGTGACATCGGACCATTCTCCACTGCTAATAGAGATACCTTATATAGGAGAACCAAAACAGAAACAGAATTTCTCATTTGATAGAAAATTATGTTTGAATGGAGAATATAGAGAGGTCATAAATAAATGGATTAGTGAATTTATACAGATTAATTTAGGTTCTGCTAATATTGAAATAATCTGGGATACATGGAAAGCGTGTTTTAGAGGTGAAACAAAGAGCTATGGGTTCTACTATCAGAATCTACAGCGAAGAAAAATGTGGGATCTATACGATCATCTTTCTAAGGCTGAAGAAAATTTAATATTAGAGATTAAGAAGGGGGACTATAATTTAACTAAAATTCATGAGCATGAGGGCCTAGTTGCTAAATGCCGGGCGCACATTACAGGAATTTGGTCTGAGGAGATAGCGCGGAAATATTTAACATACAGGAGATACATATACGAATATGGAGAAGCTGTAGGTAGGGCTCTAGCTTTAAAACTAAAAATGAAGGAATCTAATGGTAAACTTGTTAGATTACAAGATGAAAATGGGATAACATATGAAGACCCACAGAAAATACTAGAAATATTCTATCAATTCTATTCTGATCTGTACACTAAGCAACCCAACCTAGTATCTGACACTTTTTTGCATGGCGGTACCTTTAGAAAGTTAACGGATGGGGAAAAGATGGATCTAGAGCAACCCTTCACAATGGAAGAACTGGAGAAGGCAGTCAAAAGTATCTCTAATGGTAAGGCAGCTGGCCCTGACTTTATTCCAGCAGAAGTTTACAAATGTTTTTTTGAACCCTTAAAAATATTTATGTTGGAGACCCTTAGAAGGGCACAACTGGGGAAAGCTCCACAATCATGGGATGATGCCCTAATCGCGTTTTTTTCAAAAAAAGGGAAACCCCCGGAGTTACCGGCATCATATCGACCTATATCCCTATTGAACTGCGATAGCAAGATATACTCAAAGATGTTAGCAAATCGTTTGTCTAGGATAATTACACCGCTAGTTTCACTCACCCTAGTTTCACTCACCCAACATGGATTTATTCCTAATAGAGGAACAACAGCACATATTAATAAGGTGATTACTCTAATAGACATAGCAGAAACTGAGAAAAGAAACCTTGCTTTGATATTACTTGACGCTGAGAAAGCGTTCGATCGTGTAGATTGGGCCTATATGTGGCAAGTCATGGAGAGAATGGGATTCGGCACAAATTTCACAAGAGCTATTAAGGTTCTATATTGTTTACCTAATGCTAGAGTTACTGTTATGGGCCAAAAGTCAGAAAGAATAACCATTACAAGAGGTACCCGACAGGGGTGCCCCTGCTCTCCACTTCTCTTTGCGTTATTTATTAATCCTTTCTTAAACAAACTACTAGAATCACCACTTATTAAACCATTTATCGCTGCCAATACACCCCACTCTATCTTTGCCTACGCGGACGACATAGCTATAGTCACTACTGATCCCCATTTGGCAATTATAGAGATAGAACGGTTGGCTATTGAGTTCGGAAATAGCTCCGGCTATAAACTGAATGCGTCGAAAACGCAGATACTCTGCTCAGACAGCATTCAATTCAATTACAACAGGGTAACATCTGAGGTGACTTATTTTAGGTATTACTCTAAAAACACACACAAAAGAGATTGTGGAATCCAACTGGGCTAATATATCACATCAAATTCAGCAATCATTAGATAGATGGAGGCGACTTCAATTTTCCATAATTGGCAGAGGGAACATCATTAAGATGAATGTATTACCCAAAATACTCTATGTATTTCGTAGTATTCCCCTAGAAATTCCTACTAGTCATATATCTAAACTTCAATCCTCATGCACAAAATTTTTATGGGCACCCGGGAAAGTAAGGCGGGCGATGAAATGGCTTACACTCCCGATAGAGAGAGGAGGGCGGGGGATACCTGATTTTCTATTTTATTACTACGTGTGCTTCTTACAAAGAATGCGAATTCTCTTGACTGGAGAACAAATAGAAGACCCAGCAGAGTCCCCCTCAATCTTTTACTTACTACTGGGAGAACATTCAAAGGGCTGTTTATTTTTTATTTTTTTATTTTTTTTTTTTTAAACCTTTATTAGCATCAAAAGGATATACAATTCTAGGCCTACAACCAAATCGGCCGGCATCAATATGTAAAGCGGTCAAAGGTTCCAAGGCAAACAGTCAAAGGGCTGTTTATTGAAAGAGTTGGAAGGTAATTACTACAAGCACACTAGATTCAAGGTGATAGAATCAGTATATAAAGTTTGGAGAAAAATTAGGTCCTTAATAAAAACAGAAAAAATTACTTATTATACTCCGTTCTCAGCAAAGAGGATACTTCCCTCTATATTCTGGGATCATGTGGCCAAAGAATGGAACAGGAAAGGAGTGGTTCGAATTGGAGATCTGCTAGAGATAGATGGTACGTTCAGAGCTTTTTCTGACTTGAATAGTAAATATCAGATACCTCATGTCAGCTTCTTTAAATATCTTCAACTTAGAGACTTTTGGTCCAAGAAAATAAATAAACCGGCCCCTATTAGCTTAATAGAGGCAATTAAATCGAAGAAAAAGATTGGTCTAATATATCGGCTATTAGTCGAATACAAACCTGATGATTTGGATAAATAGAACACCTTTTGGCAGGCTCAGTTAGAAGAAAATGGTTGGAACATCTTGGATACTATTTTGAAGGCCAAAGAGCTATGTCTATCAGCTAATATGAAGGCCCAGGTATACAAAACCCTGTTCAGATTATATTATACCCCCAAACGAATGGCCACATGGGGCCCACAATATGATGGGAAGTGCTTTCGCTGTAAAGAGGAAGAGGCAGATATTATGCATATTTTCTATAATTGTCCTAAATTGCGGGCATTCATTTCTAGTATAGAAAGATTTATTACTGAAGTTATTCATCATCCTATAAAAATTTCGCCAGCCCTCATGTTAACTGGCGTGAGCCAATCTATTAATGACAATGTGGATTTGTGTGAATTTAAGAATCTCTTGTTTGTATTAATGATTATCACTCGGCTTTGTATTGCTACTGAATGGCTACAACCGGAAGCACCTACATTTGAGTTTTGGAGAAGAAAATTATTTAATATATATGAAATAGAATGGAATTTATATGCGTTAAAAGGGGTAAAGAAAAAAAAGATTGGCCTTTTGACATGGGGGGCACTTAAAGAACATATAGAGGGATAATTTCTGAGCTTTTTTTTCCTCTTCTTTAATGTATTGAAATGAACTGCTGTATGTGAAGAATGTATTTTGTTACTTGTGACCAATCTGAGGCAATGAAAATATTAAAAAAAATAAAAAAAGAAATTGGTGGGCTATGAACAAGTGAAGGCAGAGAATATGGGATACAACTTGGTGGAGAGATTCACATTATCTAGGTATATACATATTGTTATGCTTGCGTAATGTCAAAACTTGATTGACCCCAATGATGTCCAGGTTAGACCTCTTTGCCTCTGGGTTAAAGGCCAACAGGAATAAATGAAGTGCTTTCTCTCTGCACATAAAGTCATCTGCAAATCCAGTGCAGGAGGAAAGCCTGACCTTGTAATGGGAGGCGTGTGCTTTCGGATACCCAAGTCTTTGGATTTATCACTCTGAGACAGAAACTTAGGACAATGTCTACGGACCTTTCAATGAGATATATGACTCCATTTCATTTTGAAAGTGACTGCCATTGCCAGAGATAATACCTCCTAGTGTGTTATACCTTATTGTTAATACACCATACGCTATTCCTCGTTTATCTTTCAGGGTCTAAATTCAATGCTAGTTGATTTGTTTTGGAATGACAGACGACGCTCAGTCGCCGTCAGCAAGTTGCAACTTCGGGCTACATATAGGAGGCTTGGGATACTTGCTCTAGGTCCTTATAATTTGGCAGTTCAACTACTGTGGGCAACTGGATGATTCTAGGAGGGAGGGTCAGTAGAGGTTAAACACATATAAATGGGTCACAAGGCTTGGTATCTACTCACAAGGCCTTAATAGGAGGTCATGATTAGCTAAATACTCCTGGAATAGATGTCTCAGTAGCACAAATACAAATGAGCCATATGCATGTCAATTACCATTGAAGTGTATTCCCCTCTTTGTTGAGGAAGGAATCAGAGAAGATAATATAAAAATATGGATGGTGATGCGTGTGTCTAGAATGGGTGATCAGTATGCGAATAACTGCTTGCTTCAGTGTAAGGAACTTAGGAAATAGCGTGGTGGATCAATAGGTAAATCTTAACTCAAGCTTCATTATAGAATGCAGTACAGTTAACTTGGGGCTGCGAAACAGCTGAAACACCCATCCATCGGGTTCTTCAAGCATTACTGGTGTTGCGAGGCTCTACAAAGTTAGCAGCTCTGCTTTACAAAAAGAAAAGTGCAAGATCCTAGCTTCTCTGAGGGGACTGAAAACTAAATGAGATGCAAACATTGGTAAGGAACTATCAGACAGAGAATGGAAAGACGCTTTGGAATACACAACCAAAACCTCTAGCATGCAAGGTTGAAAATATTACACCTATAACTGTGTGTTCGACAGATTTCAATGTCTTCTCAAGATGTACCTGGGTATTTCATATTCTTGTTCTGAGTGCAGATGCGAGGATTCTTCCATAAGGGGTAGGACTTTCGTACCCTTTACTCATTATGGATAGAGATATCTGGTAGACTCACCTCCCAGAAGGGCATGTGTGGCTGCCAAACTCTGGAAATGTGTTTGCAGACCATAATGAAGTGACTCAAGTCTGATAAGCCAATATGTAGGCTTACAGACCTGCCCCAGCTGCTAGCTAAAAGACTAATTGTGATGTATTGGTATTCAGTGAGGTCTATCTGTAAATCTGACTTATCAAAGTCGACAACAGCAGAAATGGAAAGTGTGGAACCCCTTCGTAGTACTAGTAGAGACTTCCATCTTTATTGGCATGGAAAATCATCCACTGAGGACTGGACTGAAGCCTGCAAACCTACCTGTCTTAGCATTTATGACACTGTAATAAGTAGCATTACTTGATAAACATAGAATTGACCTCCCATAAAATGTTAAAGTTAGGAGTGACGCATGGATTCAACATGCCCATCTACTTGTAATACTGGTGGGTCCATAATACAAACTCTATAGTGCTCCTAACAATGGTGCAACTCACTCATGTCTTTCTTGTGTAAATATTAGGACACTGTTGAGAGGGCTGGGGTGAAGTAAGGGCCGACTTACCCAACATTGTAAACATTGTTTTAATTATTCATTACTTTTGAATTGCCTATAGCTATTGAGCCCAACAAACAGGGAGTTAGTATAAATGGGAATTATACCACATTGCCACATAACACATAATGTTATGACTGTTATTTCCTTTAATCAAAGTTCAACAAAGATATTTTAAAGCCTAGATAAAATCGTCTGAATGTCCTGTAGTTAGTTTTTGCCATACACTGGACTGGTAGTTAAAATGCATCCTACCGCAGTGTCAGATTAATGCATTGACAGGCAAGTCAGGCCAGTCCTACTTTACCAGGTGCTACCCTGAGACAGCAAAGGCATATACCCATTTAGTAGAGCACATGTTGCTAGGCCTGTTTAGCAGGCTTTAGTCTTCAGCAGGCACAAATCAAGATGTATAAAGAATGACACTTGGCAGATGGATTTTTCTGCAACAAATCTCTAACAAACATTGGCCATTAGAGGAAGGTTGGCCTAGACAGAAGGAAGGCACCTTGGATTGACATCATCATAAAGGGTAGGAGACACAGGGGAACTAAGCAGGGTTCCTGGTTAGGTCAATCACATAGGTGCTTAAGGGCTACAGAAAGCTTACAGAAGGTTGTTTGGCATATGGTTTAGTAGGAAGATGGGATGTACATTGGGGTTGCCTTGCCTGCAAGTGAAAGTATGTTAGATGCCTAAGAACCTACACTAGTGTAGGTGGATATTTCCAACAGTGTTATAGAGAATTCCAACAAATTTCCCATGAATTTTGCAACTCGCTGGCTGGTGATTGCAGGAAGGATAATACATGCCCTGTGTGCTAAGGAGTGATGCGGAGGTGAGCAGACAGCTCAGACTTGTATCTGCCTGTTTTGCTGCTGAATGGCCGCTCCCGTGTCACAATCCTCAAGAGTAGCTTTTAAATCCGAAGCAGTGGAGCCAGAGCACAGACAATAATGTGGGCACTGACCTGAAAACCGCACTGAACAATTCACTCGAAATTGCAAGCAGCTCACAGAAACTCAGCATTTGGTAACAACAAAGCATCATGAATAATAAAGGTAATTCCTCTAATGCAATTGAATTGGCCACTTATCAACAGTCTACCCTTGACTCTTGGGCACTTAGCCCGAGAGATGCATTGGGAGAGCTTTTCAATGCTGGTGTCAAGGTTTACAGCAAAAATACCCCATGCTGGACTGGCTAAAATTCACTAGATAGAGACAAAATCCCCTGGCAACCTTTTTCCACGTAGGTTCTTGAATACCTAAATCTACTATATATACAGCAATGGACGACTCAGAGAGTTAGAATTTTCTCATATTTATCATTTTATTATAAATGCATGAAACACTTATTTAATCAATTACTTTTCTGAACAATAACATCGATTTCAAGTAGTCAGGCATTCTGTTCTGAATATTTACAAAGCAGGTATTCCAAGAAAAATGACATGTTCAATCTAAAACACCATTCTCATCTCTAACAATTCATACCTCATACATTCAAACCCTTACACCCATTTGTACACATAGTTAAAAAAAATTATCAATCAATATTTCCATAATTTCTTTTCATATTCAAACAATCTTTAGTAATATTGTAATAATATCTATTTTCCTTTCGAAACTTATCAAACTTATGCAGACTGAAGTACAATTTATCAAACTAATGTGGCTTATACTGGATATCTCCAACACGCGTTTCGGCGTGAAACACCTTCTTCAGGAATGCCACATCATCAAGACCCCAATGCATTACCCAAGACCCGCCAGGATGGGGATGCAGAACAGACGATTTTAGCCAAACTATATAAGTTGAAGAAATGTCGATACCATCCTAGGAGAAGGGAAAAAATAGGTCCAGGATGCAGCACTAGGCAGTCCTTTAGGTATGTTGAGACTGCTATTCTTCTATAGCTTTCAAAAGAAGGAACACCTCATGTTTAGAGAGTCGGTGATCTCTGCATGATCACAATACGACTTGTCATCCATTCTTTAACTCCTGGTAAAAAAAAATTGCCCAGGCCAGACGCTCCAGCAGTCAGCACATTAATGGTGACCGTGAGAGTATGTGACCCATGCGTTTTCTTCAACCCGGAGTTGAGGAATCTCCCGTCCAGGACTCTGTGAACAAAGCATTTTTAATGTTCTGCCATATTTGTGTGCCCCTGTCATACAAATAATGTTGACAGTTAAACTCCGACTTTGTACAGTTTTGCCAGTTTAATAACAAAAGTTCCAGACTTCATTATCAGTAACCGTTATTTCTCACAATCATTTTGAAGGTTTTACTCAATTTTACTTCTTCTATTACATTTGCTGCCATTTTCCAGCCCTGCGTTGTGAACAGTAACAGAAGAGCAACACAACTTCTTAGCTCCATTAAAGCCAGACGGTACTGGTACAACTGGGGGTCTCTAGTTGGCAGAGGTAGGTACCACTGTCCAAATAGGGACCCTTGCTTCTAGTCAGGGTAAGGAGGAAACACTCTTTAGATAACCTCTGCTCACCCCCTTGGTAGCTTGGCACAAGCAGTCAGGCTTATCAAAGGCAATGTGTAAAGTATTTGTACCAACACTCACAGTAACACAGTGAAAACACCACAAACTGACTCCACAACAGTTTAGAAAAATAAAGGTATTTAATCTAAACTACACAAGACCAAAACGACAAAAATCCAACATACACAGTTCAAGAATATGGTTGCGAAAGAGTTCTTAAAGTTGCGATCAAAATAATCCACAGTTGCTTGAAAAGTTCACAGTTGCGTCTCGTTTAGCCAACAGTACCTTTAAGTGCGACAAAGTTCTATAGCAGAAGCTGGTGCGGTGGAAAACAAGAGATGCATTGCTCCTGAGACCATGGGGAGGCGTTGGCGACAGTCCTGCTGCAGCAGCGGGCGTGTTGCGATCAATCCGGTCTTTATGGGGAGGAAGGCGATGACTTGTATGGATTCCAGTGCGTAAGTTCCGTAGGAAGTTTTTGTCTCGAAAAGGCACGATGTGATGATCTGTAGGGGCTGCGACGATCTCCTGGGCGACGATGCGTGATCCAATGGCGATCTTCCTCTCGCAGCTCCTCGATGCGATGGCTCTGCGACGATGTTCGCAGCGACGTGATGTGGTCCGCAAGCAGGCAGTGCGGCGATCTCACCCAGCGATGACAGGCTCTGCGACGATGGTGATCTTCCCACAAACAAAGGATGTGGCATCTCCGGCAGCGGCAACAGGCGCTGCGACGATCTCGGCCTTCGTAGCGGCGGGAGTTTCCTCGCGCTGTCAGGGATGCTCTCCGCAAGCGAGCGATGCGATAACTTTTCTGTAGCAAAGTCTCTCAAATCTTGGTTTCCAGCTTCCCAGCACAGGTACAACTTCCAGAGGCACCACAACTGGCCCATGCACTCTAGGAAGGACAGAGCTCTCTCAGCAGAGCTCAGGGAAGCTGGGGGTAAAGCCCTTTTGTTCTTGGGACTTCAAAACAGGGAGCCAGCTCACAACAGGCCCTTGGAGATTCCTTCAAGTAAGGGGACAAAGCAACAACAAAGTCCTTCCCCTCTCCTAGGCAGCAAAGCAACTGCAGGTCAGTCCAGCATCACACAGCAGGGCAGTCCTGCTTCTTCAGTCTTCCAGCTTTCTCCTTGGTAGAGGTTCCTTCGTGTTTGCAGGATGATCTAATTTTCTGTAGTCAGGGGTCCTGTACTTATACCCCTAAAAGTCTTTGATCCCTTT
The DNA here is from genome assembly GCF_964261635.1 of Lissotriton helveticus. Taxonomy (NCBI): domain Eukaryota; kingdom Metazoa; phylum Chordata; class Amphibia; order Caudata; family Salamandridae; genus Lissotriton; species Lissotriton helveticus. The sequence goes on along the minus strand of NC_136059.1, from coordinate 1,415,618,660 downwards.
GTGCAGGAGGGCTCTGAGCCCGGTCTGAACCAGTTCTGGGTGTTCCTTGAGCACTTTGTTTTCCTGGCCTCTCCTTTCCTTTCAGGGAGAGGGGCAGGGTCGTCAGCCGCCCAGCAGGAGGTGGAGCCAGCATTGTGGAGGGAAAGCACAGCCCTGGAGCACTTTGGTGACATGATTCCTTCTCTCCTTTCACAGTGCAGGGCAGAGACATCAGATGTGCCACAGGGGGTGGAGCCAGCACTGTGGGGGGCAGGCACAGTTCTATTCAGGTCCCAGGTGTAACTCCTCCCTCCCATCTGAATGCAGATCTCTCTATTCACCACTGGGCGGGCTCATTCTGTCTCCTGATATCCCCCAGCCCTGTCATTCACAAACCAGACAGTCAATTCACAAATGGCCAAAGGCACACAGAAAGGTAAGACAAGAAAGCAGCCACTTTCTAAAAGTGCCACTTTCAAACACAAGATTTAAAAACCACCTTTCTTAAAAGATGTGTTATTAAATTCTGAGTGCAGGGATACCAGACTTTTATGTCCTATCTTGCCCCTATGGGAAGATATGCAGGTAACCACTTGTACACAGCATTTCCCATGATAGCCTATGGGCAAGATAGCCTTACAATAGTGAAAAACGAAAATGGCTGTAATTCACTACCAGAGCATTTCACCTGCACTGGTACATGCTCTACCTTTCACATACACTGCACCCTGCCCAGGGGGGTACCTTGGGCCTTCCATAGGGGGGTCCAATGTGTACAGAACGGGAAGGGTTAGGCCTGGTCAGTGGAGACACTTGCCAGATTGACATGGCAGTTCACAGACTGCACGCAGGCACTGCGGTGGCAGGCCTGAGACACCATTTTAGGGCTACTCGTGTGGGTGGCACAATCAGTGATGCAGGCCCACTAGTAGCATTTGTATCACCAGTCCTGGCACACTCAGTGCACTTTACTAGGGACTTCTTGGTGATACAAATATGCAAATCATGGATAACCAATCACAATATCAATCTACACAGGGAGCACTTGCACTTTGACACTGAACAGCAGTGGCAAAGTGCCCAAAGCATCTAAACCAGCAAAAACGAAATCCAGCACAGCATCAAAACATACAGGAGGTAGAGGCAAAAAGATAGGGGAAACCACGCCAAAGATGCCAGGTCTAACAGGTACATATTGGAGGTATCTTTCTTGGACTGAGGTACCTGACTTAGATATGCATCCCGGTAACCCTGTATATGGGATAGATGATATGTGTTCTTGGCAGGTTTGCATATTGTAAGTTTACTGCAAAGGGACAGGGAACCGCAAGGTTAATGTGCGAAAAACGTGCTTTTCAGCTTTGGTATCTGGGTGTCAAGGACAACTTGAGCTTTACTTTCACTTTTCCACAACACTATTAGAAATCCTGAATTCACAATTTTATGTATCTACCAGTTGCCATAAACACCCCTCAAATGTCACCAGCATTATGATCTCTTTACCTGTCTATATGACTTCCCTCCATGGTATGTGTCCTTCTTGCCGTCTTACTCATGGTGAGTGTTGGTGGCTATGGCCCATAATCCTCCACATGCTACAGCTTATATCAACCACAGACATTAAAATATATTGCCCTTTGCCTTCAAAGCAGATAATGGAACAACCACATTGTACTTTTAGAAACATGGCACGGCACATTCAATTTTACTGTTCATGGTCTCTGTTTCTGTCCTTCTCCAGGCTGAGCCAGTCTTATTTTCAGCTTATTTCCTTGTCTCTATGCTATTCCTTCTTCAGTATGTGGCCTTATAACTTCCAACCTGACCCTCTCTCTGTTAATATGTGCGTCCACTTCTCTTAACTTGCTGCATCTGTCAGTCAAATATACTACATTGTGATGTCCTTTCATTTTGCTGTAGTTCTTGCAATGTTTCTTCAGGGCACGATCAATCCACCCACTAGGTGTGGGAAGCACTGAAGGATTTACAGGCGCTCAGCTTCCCAAATGAAGGATCTCAACCAGGTCTCTCCATGCTTCTACTATATGTTGATCAGATGAAGCACATTTGAAACACCATCTTCCTGATTTCAGTCGGTCACTGTCTGTGCTTTCCAAGTCTGTTTTCCTGATACATGCAGTGGTCCTGATTGTGTAAGTCACAGTTTTTTTGGGCGAGCCTAGCGGCGCTGCGCATGCGCTTCCCGTTCTGCGAGGCATGCTGTAGTCGAGTATGCTTGTGGAAGCCTTGCTTACACACCTCCCATATTTTAATTGGCTGGTGTCATTGTCCTTGGTAAACGCTGGCTTCCGAGCCATTATGAGGATTCTAAGTCCCACCTTGGTACCACCCTGTCTCCATTTGTTGCCGCCCATAAGGTCTGGCCCTTTTACTTCGCTCCTAACTAGCTTTATCTAGTGGGTGAGCACTATTTAGTTTATTGACAATGGCGGCTGCTTTTGTTTTTAGTTGTATGTTCATGCTGAGCGCTGCATCTGCTTCAGGGACACCGCTCTCTGTTTATTTATTTATTTTTGCTTTAATTTGGAGCGCCGCTCCTGCTTTAGGGACACGGGTCTCTGTTTATTTATTTATTTATTTTTACTTAAATTTGGAGTGCGGCGCCCGCTTCAGGGACACTACACTCTTTCTTTTTAGGTCTCGCCTATGCAGCGCGCATGCGCTGCTTTAGGAGATGACCTCTTGCAATCGCTCCGGGCTTTTGTGGAAACTCATTCATGTTCTGCACGGTTTCCAATGGGCCCTCTTGCATGTGCGGCATTTGCCTTGCGGGAGCGAGCAGATGCTCGCTCCCGTAAGGTAAACGCCATACATGCACGCGCCTCTTTAACTTTTGTGCATGCATCTCTTTAACTTTAGTGCGCGCGTCTCTTTAACTTGCCGGGCCTCGCTTGTTTTAGCTTGTCTCGGGACCTGTGTCTCCGCGGCCAATGCTTGTTGAGCTTCCCGCGGCAGCACTGTAAATACCTGTTGCAGGACTGTGGCTCGTTTCGGAGGCGTTTTAATACCACACTGGATACTAGGCGCTAAACACGTGACATAGTAATCACTCAGCATAAAGGGAAATCTCATGGCTGAATCCGTTTTGCATCTCTCAGCCCAGGCAATTCTGCCACTTTATCTATTTCCCAAAATAGTGACCTTACTCTCCGAGCATGCGCAGTAAGACGCGACATATCCCGGGCATGCGCAGTAAAACATGTCACTTCTTGTCTCGGCATGCCTAGTGTCATAAACTACTTGGTCTATGGATCTTCCATTAGTAAGACACAGCTCTTGCGAGCATGCGCAGTGATACATGACACTTTTCTCCCGGACATGCGCAGAAAGTAGCTCTCGGGAAGTAGTAGTAGTAGTAGTAGATACCACTGTGCTCAGCAAGGAGAGGGTTTCATGCACTTCCAGGCTCCTCTCTCTAATCACCTACCCGCCTTTTCCAGCTGGTAATAGCAAAATCCCATAGAAGAGTCGCCCCGAGGTCCCATGGAGGTGAGATCGACTTGTGATAGGGAGTTAAAAGGGCGGTGTGCGGTGGCCCTAAAGATTTGTCGTTACTGAGGTCTCATCACTGTCTGTGCCCGTCGCCCCAGTGTCACTTCCGGTTGGGTTAACCCTCCGCAGTGATGTTACTTCAAGTAGGGTTACACCCCCCACCCTTTTTCATGTAGGGTAACCTTCCCCGCAGTGTCACTTTATGTAGGGTTAACACCCCCAGTGCCACTTATGGTAGGTTTAACTCATTCCTCCATGTTATACTCATGGTAGGGTTAACCCACCTTCTAGTGTCAATGCAAGGTTAATTCCCCCCTCCCTCCAGTATCGCTTCAGGTAGGGTTAACCCCTCCTTCAGTGTCACTTCAGGTAGGGTTAAACCCCCTGTATCACTTCAGGTCGGGTTAATCTCCCCACCCATGTCACGTCAGGTAGGGTTAACCCCCCTTCAGTATCACCACAGGTAGGTTCACCCACCCCCTCCAGTGTCACTTTTCGGTTTGGTTAACCCGCCCCCTCCAGTGTCACTTCAGGTAGGGTTAATCGCCCCTCTCCAATGTCACTTCAGGTAGGGTTAACCCCCCCTCCCCAGTCTCAGTACAGGTTGAGTTAAATCCCCCTCCCCTCCCCCAGTGTCACTTCAGGTAGAGTTAACCCCCCATTCCTTTGTCACTTCAGGTGAGGTTACCTCCCCCTTAAACGCTCATATTCTATATATTCCTATTCCTGAAGCTCTACACACACCCTTACCTCTACTCCTCTTCGTTATTCCACTGTCCACACCAGTGTTCCCAACACACACATCCTTACCTAAATGGTGTATTCTTTAACAGATTTCGCACTCACTCCTCTTACAATTCACTGATTCTGCTTTTTTAACCCAATTACCCCCAGAGCTTGTGCCTTGAGCACCGTTGCACCTACACTGCACACTCTTTTATACTTTGTAAACATGTTGTTTGTAACATGAATATGGTAAACTCCTCTAACATCCTACTACTGTCCTTAGAGTTGGCGGAGTGCACTGACCTGGCGTAGAGCCTTTTTGTTACTATGACTGCCATTGGCAGCCTCCTTCATGAGCAGCAGAGTCTAAATCTGGTTATTCACTACTGTAATGTAGGAACAGGGGGAGGCGTTCCAGGCTTCTCTATCAGCGCTCTACACTAGCCTGTCAGTGCAGTGCTGGATCTCTGTTCCGATTGAGAGCAGAGGTTCATGAGGGCGAGGAGACGCACAGAAGGCGGTGGAGGTAGATGGCAGGAGGCTAGCTTTTAAAACATTTGATGCTAGGAATCAAGGCTGTTATGGCTGGCTCCCCCATTACCTCTAGGTCCCCCATTACCTCTAGGTCCCTTGTCCTCAACCCACCCCTTGACCTATGAGGTGGCTATTCAGTCCCAGGAGCCAGGGACTACATTAAAGTACCATTCCCTCAGCACTTCCTGTTTTGTTACCTGTCCTGCAGATGCAAGGCAGGGAATTCTGAAGTTGACTTCCACCAGCATAGGCATTACTATTCTCCCTTCTGGGCTCGGAGAACACCTCCCTACCTATGTGGTAGCTATGCTGGTTGGGAGAGCAGAAACGCATCCCCTGGCACCCGATGGTGTCAATAAGAACATATTTATAATAAAAGTCGGTCTGATATGGCTTGGCTTCCCTCGGGTATGTAAGTGTTGCTGAAAGAGCACTTTTACCCTTTTAGGAGCAGGTCTCTTTGTTTCTTGGTCCCAAAGGCGAGTCATATTGGCTATGCCAATGCTTGTTTACAATGCCAGAGGTTAAAAACTCACAATTGCGACACCTATAGCATTGTAAATGCTTGTTCTTACTGCAGGCAGCACATGGGCATCCGCTTTCTATAAGAACACAGGTGTCTGCTTTCACTTTCACGTGGGCGCCCAGCATTATTTCAATCCCCCCACCCACCCCAATGCTACGTAATCCTGCTTCCCTCACTCCTCTGGTATCGACCACGCGCACTCCACTTTCCTGGCAGAAACCCCCTCCCACTGCAGGAAAGCTCTTCACTGCCACCAGTCCTTTCTTTCCCCTCTTCGACCTCCTAGTAAAATGCCACGGGTGCCAAAGAAAAGCTGAAGATCTCCCATTACTTTAGGACTAAAAAAGATAAATTCATCTTCTGCGACAATTAAATGAAGTCATCAATTGATGCTAATTGATCCTAGATGGTGAGGTCGTCTTTGGGATGGTGGAGCAACCCTCTGCGTTCTAGAAGAAATCATAAGCCCTCGCAGCTCTGCCTCCTCTGTGTATTGCCTCTCTCCTCTCTCGTTCCCCTCTCCCTTCCTTCCCAGGGCCACAGCTGACTTCCCCTGTCTCTAGGGTGACCAACCGTCCATAAATTTCATGGACTGCCCGTAATTTGGGCCCCTTGTCCGTTAAGGATTCTTTCATGAACGCCTTTTGTCCGTAATTTCAGCTGACCCCTGCAAGCAGTCTGAGAGTCCTGTAAGTCTCCTGCTGTGATATGTTGCCTGCAGCAGCCCCTCCCCGACCTGGCACAGATTGCTATCAGGCCCATTATTATTCAGTATGTCGGCCTAATTATCACATGCAGAATGCTAATGGGCCGGTGACAGCCTTTGCTGGGCCTCCTCTTGCACTCACTGCTCTTCTCACGGTTCGATTGTGTGTGCAGCAGTATTGCTCAGTGAGTGTTACCAGCTGCCACTGTGATACCACTTTCATCTTTAAGGTGAAGGGGTTCCATTAATGGCTTCAGTTAATCAGGGGCCAGTGAAGCTTTACATACTCGTGTTTATGCTGTGGCTCCTACTCGCCCGGTATTGTTAGGGTGTAGTGGAACTACTACTCAGTGTACAACCAGCATAGCAGAGGTAAGGTGTGAATCAAAACTGAAAGTGTTGCCATGGATTTTGCCACAAAAGCGCACATATACTCTTTCAGGCTGATGCAGGGCTTTCCTGTTTGTTATTAAACGTCCTGCGTCCATATCCGCTGTGTTGTTGGGCACTACTGCTTAGGGAACAGCTTTGGGCCGCAGAAACAGGACTCATTACCATACATCACGGGAAGAAGGAGGACGCCGTGCAGCTCAGCTACCCTAAACAATTGGCAGCTAATTTATAAAATTCCAACAGAGGGGCCCTTGATTTCACACGAAAGAAAATAGAAGGAGGAAATCAAGTTAAAAGCAGGTCTTTTCACTAATCAAAGACAAAGTGGTGAGAAGAACAGCGACGGGTAGCTCCCAGAGGCGTCCTTCTAACCCTTTAAGATACCGAGAAAAAAGGACCGGATTGAAGTTGGTCCATTTTTTAATCTATCTGAAGGAACATCCAGCAAAACTAACATCTAAGAATAAACAAGAGGAAAACAAACAAAATTTCCCTATGATATCATAAGAGCTGAAGACAACCTGCTCCAAAGACCGTTAAGGGAGTGCCAGGAAGGAAATACAAACCTGGATATCATTTTAATGAACAAGTCCTGAAGAAGGTGCACGATTGTTTGAGGCACCGAAACACCGCGTCGACAGTTTGTTCTTTATGTCTAATAAATATGTTGTGTAACTATGCTTAATAGCATATTTTAGAAATTGTAGTTTTTAAATATAGCTGGTCAACAGCCAATACGAATGTGCATAACATTGTTTTGATGAAGTAATGTGTTGTTGTTTTTAAATCATCTTAAAATAAATGAACAAAACTTTTAATTTTGTGTTTGCAATATTTTCATGTTACTATTGATCTGACACATACAAAGGTGTAAATTTGGTAACCCACGCAAAGATTGAGTCCCTCCCACTTGTGTAAACGCCCCTTATGGGAATTTAGCATTACAAATCCGTTGCCAAACTCAGGAGAAGGAGTTTTTTTGTTTTCTCCTGAGGCCACACAATTGACTTTTGCACAGATTCGAAACTAATTAAGAGTGGACGGACACTTTCATTCTCTGTGGCCTGGAATGGACGCCCTCCTGCTGCCTATTAAGAGTGGACGGACATGCTTAATTGCGAAAAAGAAAAAAGAAACTCTAAAAAAGTTTTAAAAAAATATTCCTGGCTCGGGTAATAATCTTTAAAGCTCGTGCTGAAAACCAAGAAGACCTCATATATGTTTATCAGGTATATAACGAGTACATTTTAGCACATTATGAGATTTAACAAATGAGATTTGGTGTTGGGTTGTGCCAAAAAAGTGGCGCAACCCAATGGAAAATCTGGGCCTTAACTAATATATTTATTATTTTAAACACTATCTCAAATAAATTGGCAACAAGGACAAGCATGACAGTAGATCTGTTCTGCTTAATTGGTTGCAAAGTCTGTATTTTGAAATATTTTATGGATTAAGGCATCTGCTGTAAAGGTGCCCAGTAAATCTCAGGGAACAGTAAGAGAACTCTGGAGGTGAACGCATTTGTTGGAGAGAAATCTTTTTGTGAAGTCCCAGATTTGAATCAAAGTAGCAGAGCGGGTTAATATGTCATCTGGCATGCGTAATGGGAAGCTAGTGTACTCACTGTCTTGTTTCCTTAGTTATGCTGCATTTACTTATTTTACTCTTCTTTATATTTCGATGTTGTTGCCTCCCATTCTGTTGCCTTCCTTTGTGTGGCAACATAAAGAAGACAGAATAACATAAGGAATCATTTAAGGTTGTCTATCCCACAGTGCATCTAGCGTATCCCACTAGCAAAAGGTGTGAAAAGGCCTCACGTACGAGGCATTTTTGCGATTGCAAACCCTGCGAATCACAGCATTGAATGCGTGTGTGGAGTCAATCAATCATGCCATTTGTATAGCGCGCTACTCACCCGGAAGGGTCTCAAGGCGCTGGGGGAGAGGGGTCCGCTACTGCTCGAAAAGCCAGGTCTTGAGTAGCTTCCTGAAGGTTAGGTGGTCCTGGGTTCGCCGAAGGTGGATGGAGAGGGAGTTCCATGTCTTGGCTGCCAGGTGTGAGAAGGGTCTTCCTCCGGCGGTGGCTCTGCGGATGCGTGGAACGGCGGCGAGGGCGAGGCTGTTCGACCGTAGCTGGTGGGTGGGCGTGTAGAAGGTCAGGCGGTTGTTGAGGTACTTGGGGCCTTGGTCGTGGAGAGCCTTGTGTGCATGGGTGAGGAGTCTGAACGTGATCCTCTTGCTGACGGGGAGCCAGTGCAGGTCTCTCAGGTGGCTGGAGATGTGGCTGTGACGGGGATTGTCCAGGATGAGTCGTGCGGAGGCGTTCTGGATGCGTTGGAGTCTTTTCTGAAGTTTGGCTGTGGTTTCGGCATAGAGGGTGTTTCCGTAGTCCAGTCGGCTGGTGACGAGTGCCTGGGTGACCGTCTTCCTGGTTTCGGTGGGGATCCATCGGAAGATCTTTCGGAGCATGCGCAGGGTGTTGAAGCACGATGATGAGACGGCGTTGACTTGTCTGGTCATCGAGAGGGGGAGTCCAGGATGAAGCCCAGGTTGTGTGCGTGGTCCATTGGCTTGGGAGTGGTGCCCAGAGCAGGGGGCCACCAACAGTCGTCCCAGGCGGAGGGTGATGACCCCAGGATGAGGACTTCCGTCTTGTCTGAGTTCAGTTTCAGGCGGCTGTTCTTCATCCACTTGGCGACCTCTTTCATCCCTTCATGTAGGCTAGTTCGTTGGTGAGGGAGAGGATCAGCTGGGTGTCGTCAGCGTAGGAGATGATGTTGAAGTTGTGTTGGCGTGCAATGGCTGCAAGGGGGCTCATGTAGACGTTGAATAGGGTGGGGCTGAGTGATGATCCGTGTGGTGCGCCGCAGATGACTTCTGTGGCCTCGGATCTGAACGGGGGGGAGGCGGACTCTCTGGGTTCTTCCGGCGAGGAACGAGATGATCCACTCCAGTGCCTTCTCTTGGATTCCGATTTTGCTGAGGCGCTGCACTAGGGTGCGGTGGCAGACAGTATCGAACGCTGCGGAGAGGTCCAGGAGGATGAGGGCCGCTGTTTCCCCGTTGTCGAGCAGGGATCTGATGTCGTCGGTGGCTGCGATGAGGGCGGTCTCGGTGCTGTGGTTGGCTCGGAAGCCGGACTGCGAGTGGTCGAGGGATCTGTTTGTCTCGAGGAAGGCGGCAAGCTGTCTGTTGACGGTCTTCTCGATGACTTTGGCAGGAAAAGGGAGGAGCGAGATGGGGCGGAAGTTCTTGAGGTCGGTGGGGTCCGCCGTTGGTTTCTTCAGGAGAGCGCTGAGTTCGGCGTGCTTCCAGCTTTCTGGGTAGGTGGCGGTGTTGAAGGAGGCGTTGATGATGTCCCGGAGATGGGGTGCGATGATGGAGTTGGCCTTGTTGAAGAAGTGGTGGGGGCAGGGATCGGTATGGGATCCGGAGTGGATGGTGTTCATCGTGCGGGTGGTGTCTTCGGTGCTGACCGGGGTCCAGGCGCAGAGGGTGGTGGTGGGGGGCGTTGGTTCGGTGGTTGGGTGCATGGTTGTTGCGCCGAAGCTGTTGTGTATTTCGGCGATCTTGCGGAGGAAGAACGAGGCGAGTGAGTCGCAGAGGTCTTGCGAGGGAGTGATGTCGTTTTTTCCGGCACTGGGGTTGGAGAGCTCTTTGACGATGCTGAAGAGTTTCATGCTGTTGTGGGAGTTGTTGTCCAGTCGTTCTTTGAATGCTGTCTTCTTGGTGGTGTGGATCAGCTGGTGGTGTTTGCGGGTGGCGTGCTTCAGGGCAGTCATGTTGTCTGTGGTCTGTTCGTTGCGCCAGGCTTTCTTGAGGGTGCGGCAGTTATTCTTGGAGTTCTTAAGTTCGTCGGTGAACCAAGGGGCTTTCTTGCTGCCGTGTCCGTTGGGAGGGGTCTTCAGTGGTGCGAGGTCGTCTGCGCAGTTGGTGATCCACTGTGTGAGGTTGTTGGCTGCTACGTTGGGGTCCGTTGTGCTGGCTGGAGGGTTCTGGCTGAGGGAGGTGGTGAGCTGATCGGCGGTGATCTTGTTCCAGTTCCTGTGAGGAACCTGTTGCGGGTGGTGGTGGGTCGTGGTTCTTCTGACGCTGAAGTGGACGCAGCTGTGGTCAGTCCAATGAAGTCCGGTGGAATGGCTGAAGGAGATGTACTTACTGGAGGAGAAGACTGGGTCGAGCGTGTGGCCGGCGTAGTGGGTGGGGGTGTTCACCAGTTGCTTGAGTCCGAGATTGGCGAGGTTGTCCAGCAGGGTGGTGGTGTTGTTGTCCTTGTTGTTCTCCAGATGGAAAGTTGAGGTCCCCTAGGAGGATGTAGTCAGCGGAGGGGAGGGCGTGCGTGCTGACGAAGTCTACAATGGCATCGCTGAATTGTGTGCGTGGTCTCGGGGGTCTGTAGATGAGGGTGCCTCTGAGGGTGGTCTTGGGGTCGGTGTGTATCTGAAAGTGGAGGTGTTTGGCGGTGGTGAAGGTGTCGTCGGAGCTGGTCGTGATGCGGAGGGTCTTCTTGTGTACGATGGCGATGCCTCCTCCCGTCTGGTTGACTCGGTCCCTTCTGGTGATATTGTATCCGTCCGGGATGACGATGGCGATGTCGGGTGCTGAGGCGGCGTTCATCCAGGTTTCCGTGAGGAAGGCGACGTCTGGTGATGTTGTGTCGAGCAGGTTCCAGAGTTCGACGGCGTGGATGTGGACGGAGCGGATGTTGAGCAGGATGCACTTGAGGTGGTTGCTGCTGGTGCTCGGCTTGGCGGGTGCGGTGAAGGTCCAGCGGCAGGTGAATTTGCAGGCTTGGCAGGTGAAGGGTCCATGGGTGCGTTTCGGGGTGGCGCGGCAGCAGGCGGGGTTCTGGCCGGAATTGAGTGCATGGAGGGTTGCGGCATCGTACGTTCGTCGGGTGTTCTGGTATCGACGAGGACCAGGGGTTCTGGCGCTGGGCGTGGTCCAGGCGCGGACGGGCGCAGACGGGCTTGCCTTTGGCGGGCCTTCGGCGCACAATCGGCGCGCCCGCTGCACGTGAACGCTGCACGTGAACGCTGCGCGTGAACGCTGCGCGTAAGCGCGGACTCTGCCATAAATGGAGAGTGGGGGGCGGGAGAAGGGAGGAGCAGCTGGGAGGTGGGAGCGGGGTGGCGAATGGGAGAGGGTAGAGGGAAACAGAAGGAGAGGGGGCGGGCCGCGGGGGAGCAGCGGCAGGGAGCGGGGTGGAACAGCGGGGCAAGGGGCCAGAAGCGCTAGAGCAGAGGACAGAATCAGGGGCAGAGCAAAAATACGAAGATCACAATCAGGGGCACAGTAACAGGGCAAAACACAGCGGGGAAAAAGGCATCTATGAAACTACAAAAACAAATAGTCAAATAGACAAATAGTCAGGGGGCTAAACAGAAGACACAATCAGGGCAGCAGTACAAACCACACAGCGGGAAAAGGCGGCAAATGCGAGCAGGCGGCGGCAGCAGGGGGACCGGGTGACTTTCAGGAGGAGCCACGTGGCGGGTTTGAGTGACCGGCACTGACGAGGTCAGGCTAGGTCACAGCTCCCCGTCGCACGGCCCCTGCCTTAAGTGTCCAGTGGGAGGGAGGAGCAGCTGGGAGGTGGGAGCGGGGTGGCGAATGGGAGAGGGTAGAGGGAAACAGAAGGAGAGGGGGCGGGCCGCGGGGGAGCAGCGGCAGGAAGCGGGGTGGAACAGCGGGGCAAGGGGCCAGAAGCGCTAGAGCAGAGTAGGAGAGTTGTGAACAGAGAATTTTAAGGATAATGTGGATCAATTATGTCACTGTATGAATGGTTCTGTAGGTTTGTTGGATTGACATTTCTCTGGATAGTTCTTTGCATGTACAACATTTAGTGTGCGTTTGTTGTGAACAGAGTATCTTAGAATGATCTGGCGAATTCACTTACCGTAATGTTGTGGATCTGTGATTTGAGACTGCAGGAGGCTGGGGGTGCATTGAAGGAGAGAGCACAGGGAGGAAGAATTACCGGACTAAAGCACTGGAGTCAAAGGAAATCACAGGAGGCTGATGGCCCAGAAAGAGCATCAGGAGGAAAGGGAGCATATGAGCAATGTATAGGTGTTCAAACGATAGCACAGGAGACTTCTAGCACACAAGCAATGTGCTGGAACCGAGGGAACACAGGCAGCACAAGGGGTTGACTGTCTAGGAACTAGGTGGAGATAAGGGAGAGCACAAAAACAGTAGGGCTGGGGCTCAAGAGGTGCCAGGGCAGAGAGAGATTGGCTACCATGTCAGACAAACTAACATCTATGTGGTTATACTGACTAAGCAGTTTCCTACGTCAGATCTCCTTATTGATCTAATACCTACACCTTCACAATTGCTTTATTAACCTTATTGCTTTCTCAAATATTCTTGGAAAGGCACCATTTTCCCATTCTTTTTCAAATTTTTCTCAGGGAAGAACTCCTCCCCTCCACAACCCCCTCCCCCCCACCACCTCTCCTAATGGGCTTGCCACTGGGCACTCATCACAAACTTTTACGCCCACCACTTTCAAATGTAACCAGTGGCAACTGCTCTTGCAGAGCCCAGGGCATGACAAACTGTTTTGGTTTATGGGCTCCTGTCACCTCACCAGGGGCCAAGCTCTGGGGGTGAAGGTTTCATTTTGGCTAATGTTACCCAGGTGCATCCAATATGCAAACGCAGGTATTTAAGTTTCACTCCAGCACACAACAGATGCAGTGCAATGTTCTCTCAACCCAATATAAACTTATTTTGACTTGCACTTGTGTTGGTTGTCTGTTTACTAATGTAATATTGCGCAACATCCTCTGATGTGTCTGTAAAATGTACCTTTTGTCCCAATTTTTTGTCCTGAATTCTGACCTTCTGTCCTGAATTTTTGTCCTGAAGGTTGACCCTTTATCCTGAATTTTTAGACTCACTGTCCTGAAGTTGCACCCATGCCAGTTGGTCACCCTACCCGTCTCTCTCCTTGCCTCCTTGGAGTTCCGTCTGTTTCCTAAAATACTGACTTGAGCTGCATCATTTCCTTTCATAAAGATAATAGCGCGTGATATTTGTAGCGCTTAAACCGCGCCTAGGAACGCAGTCGCATCATTTTAACCAATTTTAGTGATGCTCATGTTGTCAACCTGGGAAGGATGAACATGGAATAAGGAAAGGTGTGTTGGGAAATGTGCTTCTGCAGCTGGTACCCTCATACCATTATATCAGGTGCAGTAAGCTCACCATGCTGTCTTTCCATCTATCTAGCAGTTGCTGCACTTGCACGTGCCTGATTCCCACCTCAATGGGCTAAGCGTCTGCATTAGGCGACAACTTTGCATCAGAATGGGGCTGGCCCACCGTTTCATCTTTCCAATGTCGGTAAAACGAAGGACATTGAGTTGATGATAATAGAACATATTATCCAAGGGGGCGTGGCTTGCATGCCGCTACGCGATGGCGGTCCGTGATTAGCTCCGGGGCTTCGGTGGCTGTCGGGATGATTTAGATCCCCTTCCAGTGCTGCCTACCCATTCAAAAGTGGATTTTCGGAGGTCGGAAACTGCCGGGAATGAAATACGCCGCAGTCAGACATACGGTGCGTTAGGAGAGCTGTTTTTGGCTTCGTGAGGAGTTCTGAGTCTCGGAGGCTGGGAGCGGCCGCCACTTTGTGATGTGATGAAGCTTGATTTCTTTCCCTCATGGGTCAGTGACGACTCTTTATCTACACAGGCACGAGTGGATTAAGGTGACTTTTCAAAGATATTTATCGCTGCCTCTGACCCAAACCACTTCAGTTTGCGGTATAATCACTGCAGAGTGCTCTTGAATGTTTTTGACGTCTCTGGGATTATAAGCTGCTCCTCATTGGTTTTTTTTTAAGTTACGCTTTTGACCTGCGTATCTCAACTGCCTCAGTGCTACTTCCCTCAATAATTATTTTTCTTTCCACTTGTGTTCTGCGCCTACTATATTGGCTGTGTTTTTTCTTATTTTTTTGAAGTCCTTACTGTGATTTGGTGCTCTTTTGATATTGGGATACCCATTCTCTTTTGTTTTTTCTCTGCTAGCTTATTGCGGTGGCGGGTATCTCTTATGGCTGATATCATGGGTCCCCCCTCTACTAATAAGGACTCTAAAGGTGCACTTAAGAGGTTGAAGCAAACTTCTCCTACCCCAGAGTCTTCTCAGAAGGAGCTGAGCACTACTTTAGACACCATTTTGTCACGTTTTAATGCTGTCCATGATATTGCGCAATCCACTAAAACTAACACTGACTTGCTGCAGGTGGAGGTAGCGGCTATTAGGAATGATTTTAAGGCACTGTCTGTGCGTGTTTCGACTGCAGAGACACGGAATAGTGATGTAGAGCATTCTGCACGACAGCATTCCAAACATTTTCAGCAAATGGAACGCTCAATGGTGGCGTTGAGAAGAGATCTCACGGAGCAGGAATATCGCAACCGTAGAAGTAACCTGCGTATCTTTGGTCTGCCTCAGGAGGCGGAGAAGTCGGCTCCTTCAATGGTTGACTTTTTACACCAGTGGCTTCCTTCTACGCTACAAATTTCCTTTCAGAGAGACTTTGAAATTGAACGGGCCCATGAGTGCCAACGTTTAGGCCCACGTCTTCCATGCAGCCGAGGGCGGTAATTTTTAAGCCGTTGCGTCACCAACACTCGGAACAAATTCTGGCACACATGAGGAAGATTAAGATGGTGTCTTGGGAGGGATATTGCTAGAGTACAGTGATTCGTCGAAAAGGTTTTCTCAATTTGCGGAAGCGCCTGTCAGAAATGAATATCCTGTTTTCATTTGCTGGTCCCTCCAGGTTTCGTATTACCTTCAAGGATCGGTCAAGAATTTTTGATGAACCTACTGAGCTCTCTACCTTTCTAGACAATCAGTCTGAAACTCAGATGAATTCCTCTTCTTCTCCTGGTTCCTCAGGCACTTGATTCTAATGCTTCTGGATTGTTTTGTTACTCTTAATTCTTATATGGCGTTGTTTCCAGTTTTTCTGGACATATGCTACTTGCTGTTTGTTGGTTTGTCTCATTTTGTGTTCTTCCGTGCTCTATATATTTCCATTTTTCAGTGATCCGTTTGTGCAGGTGATTCTTCTTTGTGCTCCTTCTTCTTTCATTGTTTGTTGCGTATATCTACTCTTTTATTGGTAAATACGTGGCTTGGCTTTTGTCTGGTCAGTTCTTTTTCTCTCATCTATTATATTGTTTATATTCCTTCATGCATTTTTGCTAGTTTAATGTTGTTGTTGTTGTTGTTGTTGACTTGATGTTTTCTCTCTTTGGAATATTTTAGGTGCTTGTTGTTTCTTCCGTCTTTTTTTAGACCATGGATATTATGTTTCTTGTTGATTATATTTTTCCTGGTTGTATATTTAGCTTTGTCTCCTCTTTTATGTGACTTTCATGTAGATTTCGAGTATGGTCTCTACGCCTAATTGTATGTTTTGTTCTCCGCTGTTGGGAGTCTCTTTTTTGTTATTTATTTCTTGTATTTACTTATAGTTTTTCTTTCTATATAAGCTCTATTGTATAGTGTGTTTTGCTTCCTTACTTATTAAGTGGGAGTGTTAATGAGTATTCTTTTTTTTCTTATACGAATAGTTATATACCTTTTTTCTGTTTGGATAATGTTTTATTCATTGCTTTCTTTACTTCATAGTTATTTATGATGTTCTTATTACAGTATTTAGCATGACTCTATTTTGCCTTATTCATTATGAATATTTAGTGTATACGATATGTCTATGCTTTTCACAAATAGTAGACTGTTTTTCTCAGTAGATAGTTCTTAATTCCTTAATATTCCTTGCTCGCATTTCTTCATAATGTTTTTTATTTCATTATGTAATGTGCTTCTTATGCCTTTATCTATTCATTGCTATTCTTACTTCATAGGTATTTATGATGTTCTTATTACAGTATTTACCATAACTCTATTTTGCCAAACTCATTATGCATATTAAATTTATACGATATGTCTATGCTTGTCACAAATAGTTGTCTATTTTTCTCAGTAGATAGTTCTTCACTTCTTAATATTCCTTGCTCGCATTTCTTCATAATATTTTTTTTTGGTTTTTTTATCTCATTATGTAATGTTCCTTTTATGCCTTTGTTTACCTAACCTAGTGATGTCACGTTAGCTTTTGTCCTCCATTTTACGAGGTATTTGATATCATTGTGCATATTGTCCCTGCTTCTGTACCTTTTTGTATGTTCCCCTGGCTATTATGGGTTGGGTGGTTTTACTCTTACCATTGTTAGTTCCCAGGCAGCCCCACTGTTTGCCTCCTCCATTTCCCCCCTAGCATAATAGTGGTCCTTTCTAGACCTCCCCTTGTGGATCTTACTCTCTTTCTCTTTTTTCTCCTTTTTCTTCTTTTTCTCTTTCTTTTTCTTCCCGTTTCTTTTCTTTTCTCTTGCTATTGTGTGCCTCTTGGATCTACTGTTTTGTTATTGGTCGTTGATGTATTCTTTTAGTTGCCATTGTGATTGTTTCATTTTAATTACTTTTGTGGTTGAACGATGCCTGGTTTGAATGTGGTATCCCTTAATGTTAAGGGATTGAATAATCCGGTCAAGAGGGCTAAAATTCTAGATTATTGTAAATCTTTATCTGCGGACTTGGTTCTGTTGCAAGAGACGAAAATCTCCTGTACGGAGGCTCTGTGGTTGAAGAAGGACTGGGTTATGGGTGTGGCTTGTTCGGATGCCCTTGGCAAAAAGAATGACGTGATAACACTTATATCTAGGAATTCCGGGTTATCGATTCTTTCTACTGAACAGGATTCTGAGGGCCGTTGGCTTCTATTTAAGTTATCTGATGGTGTTTCGGATCTTTATGTTATGAATATTTATGCGCCAAACATTGATGACCCTGTTTTTTGGCAAAAGATTATTAAAGTACTTGCCCACACACAACATAATGGCAATCTAATAGTTGGTGGTGATTTTAATTTGCCTTTCGACCCTCTCTTAGATAGAAACTCGGCTTTTACCTTCCGTCCCTCTAGATCCCATAAGCAATTGTTGAATATGTGCTCTTCTGCTAATCTTCAAAATATATTTGGCGTCTTCATAATCCTACGGGTAGTGAATTTTCCTTCTTCTCCTCTCCTCATTCTAGCTTTTCTCGTATTGATTATCTCTTAGTGCATTCGTCTTTAGTGCAATCCTCGTCTTCACCGTACATTCATCCTATTCTTGTCTCGGATCATGCGGCGGTTTCTTTTTCTTAGTCAAGTTTTGCTCCTAAGAAAAAGCATTCTTCTTGGAAATTGAATACGGAAATTTTGCATGATGCTTCTCAAGTTCTGGTCATACAATCTGAAATTGAGCATTTCTTTTCAGAGAATGAAGGCTCCATTAGCTCCCCAGTGGTCTTATGGGATCCATTTAAATGTACACTTCGGGGCCAAATCATTAAAATTATGGTGAAGAGAAATTCTGATATTAAAAAGGAACTTGCTGTTTTATCAGATAGTATTAGACAACATGAACTTCTTTTTAGACGATCTAGAGATAAACAACTGTTGCAAGCCATTAAAAATTTGAAATATTCATATAATTCTATAGTTACTAAGAGGGCACATATTGGAGTTCAGGCCCAGAAATCGAAACGGCTTCTTTTGAAAAATCGGGCTGGTAGGATTCTAGCGACCAAATTAAAGTTTCAAGAGCCTAGTTCTAGGTCTTTTCAAATTTCTTATATCACTGATGGTTCTGGTAGTAAGACATTTAAATCTAAAGAGATTCTTGAGGTCTTTCATGATTTTTATAATACCTTATATAACCCCACTAATCAGTCGTCTTTTGAAGATTTTCAGGAGTTCTTAAAATCTATTCCTCTTAAATCTGTATCAATGGAAGATGGGGAGAAATTGGGTACCCCGATTACACATGATGAGATTATCCAGGCTATTAAATCCACTCGATCTGGCAAGGCCCCTGGTCCGGATGGTTTTCCCATTTTGTTCTATAAAACTTTTCTCCTTTCTATGGTTCCTCGCCTTAAGGATGTTTTTGATTCATTTATTCAACAGAGTGCGGTCTTGGGAACGGTGGCGGACGCCACTATTGTAGTAATCCCACAGGACGGGAAGGATCCTTCTGATCCTAAATTTTTTTGTCCTATATCCCTCCTCAATATGGAAGCTAAAATCTTTACTAAGATTCTTGCTAAAAGGTTGGAATCTTATATTCCCTTGCTGGTTCATCCATCTCAGACAGGTTTTGTCAAGGGTCGGCTTGCTAGAGATAATATCCATACCTTTTCCCATATTTTAGGTACCGCCAAACGTTCCACACTTCCGGCTGCAGCCTTAGCCTTAGACGCCGAAAAGGCTTTTGATAAGGTCTCTTGGCCTTTTCTTCATGCTGTTCTTCGTGCACATAATCTTGGGGATTCTTTTGTTAACATGGTTATGTCCCTTTATGCCCACCCTAGGGCGAATATTAGAGCTAATGGTGATACTTCGGACTTT
Organism: Lissotriton helveticus; assembly: GCF_964261635.1. Lineage (NCBI taxonomy): Eukaryota > Metazoa > Chordata > Amphibia > Caudata > Salamandridae > Lissotriton > Lissotriton helveticus. The sequence goes on along the minus strand of NC_136059.1, from coordinate 1,415,599,794 downwards.
TTTAGTCTTCGTCAGGGTACTCGTCAGGGGTGTCCGCTATCCCCGCTCTTGTTTCTATTAGCTATTGATCCGCTCCTAAGATTAATTGATCTCCACCCGGCCATTAAAGGTTTTACTTTTGGTTCGCATTGCCTGAAACAGCGGCATATGCGGATGATGTCCTTATTTTTTCTGATGATATTGTTTCGGCTATCCCAGCGATTACGGATACTATTGCTCTTTTTTCTAAGGTCTCTGGGTATACTCTTAACAGAGATAAGACAGAGATGTTTCCTCTCAACGCGCATTGCTTCCCATCACATATGGGAGCAGCGGGTTTTAAATGGCAATCAAAACACCTCAAATATTTGGGGGCCTGGTTTTGCGGTACTCTTTATGATACGGAGGCTTATAATGAGGCTCAGACTCTAATTAAAGTACGACGTATTTTAGATACTTGGTCCCCTAAACATATTTCTTTGTGGGGTCAGATACAAACTTTAAAAATGATGATCACCCCTGTCATCAACTTTGTTTCTTCAATGCTCCCGGTGAAGTTGTCTTCCTCCTTTTTTCGGGAGATTGATTCTATTACTCCTAAATTTCTCTGGAGTGATAAAAGGGCCAGAATCGCATATAAGTCTTTGCAGAAGCCTTACGATATGGGTGGATATAATTTCCCAGTCTGGGAGAAATACCAAGTGGCTTTTTTAGCCTCTCAGGGAGCACTGTGGTTTTCTTCACTCCCTGGTCACACTCCTTCTTGGATGTTCATTGAACAACATCTTTCTTTTCCTCTACCAGTCTCTTCCTTTTTAACCACGTCTACACTAGCTATTCCGTTTCTCGTACTATCATATTAGATACTATTGCTGCTGTCAGAGCTGTTGACAAGAAAGTGGTTACCCCAATTCACAAATCAAGATGGTCTTCCTTGTGGCATAACCCTAGAATAAAGTTTATTATTGATCCTCCGCTAATACAATACTGGGCTTCCAAGGGGGTTACATTGGTTCGTCATTTATACAACGTCAATAATGATCCGCTACCCTTCTCCTCCTTAGCTCACCAGTTCTCGCTCTCAAACTTAGATTTTTACACCTTCCTAAAAATTAAAATAGCTCTCGCCAAGGTTCATTTGGTGCCCACCTCTCCCACTATTGCATTATTTTCTTTGTGGCTCAAGGCTGGTCATACTGCTTCATGAATGTATAAATTTTTGCTATCAACTTCCTCTAGCTCAGGTACTGTTGCACAGCAGAAGTGGATACATCACTTTGATAAGGAAATTATTGATCATATCTCGCCGGAAATATGGCAGTTGATTGGTAAGCTCTCTCTTCGTGATAAAATTGCTCCTTCTTTGTTTCAATCTAAATTCTTTTCTGTTAATCTTCTTCATTGGACTCCTGTGCGTATGCATATTCTACACTTAAAAGATGATGATCTTTGTTTGAGTTGTGGCTTGGCTGCTGGGGATTTTCCGCATATGTTTTTCCACTGCTCGCTTTTGCAACTCTTTTGGGATCTTATACATAAACACCTTATGTTAATCTTTCAAATCAATTTCCAGCTTTCCTTGCCCATGATTTTGTTGGGGCCATTGGCTTCCCGTGATCCTTTACCGTTGGATGCTGTAGATATGCAGTTATTGGATCTGTTGTTGATGGTTGCTGTTAAGGTGATTCTTATGGAGTGGAAGTCTTTCTCTTCGGTATCATATCATACATGGTGGGCATGGGTCTCTTTCTTAGGAAGTGCACACACTTCTGTTGATGTGGCTCATCTCTCCCCCGCTATTTCTAGTAATGTATGGAGAGCTTTAGACATCTATATGGATTTGGCCTCAAAGGGTTTGGTTGACCAGTATCCCTTTATGTTGTCTACCTGATTGTTGTTTGTCCTTGTTGTGTACATGTACCGCCACAATAGATCCTTTCCTTTCCTCTCTTTCTTCTTCTTCTTGTTCATCTCTTTCTCTTTCTTTCTAGTTCTTGTTTCATTCTCTGCTCTCTATATTTCTTGCCTTTATGATAATGATACTTTTGAAGGTCTGTACGGTTCATTACTGTGACTCTGTTATTTTTCTTCCGTATTTGATCTGAATATTAATTGAGATGTTCTATTTATTATTTGAGCGATTGCTATAATGAACTTCTGTATTTCTTTTCTTTCCCTCCATCAAATGTATTATTATGTATTGTATTTTAATTATTTTTACCCTTTTAAAACTTTAATAAACTTATTGAACTAAAAAAAAGAACATATTATCCAAGCTCCTCCGACTCTTTAGTTTGTAACCTGGGTTACATAAACATGAGGGAGTCTGTCAGCAAGTCCTGTTTTTCAGCCACTAGCGCTAAGCACGTTGGGGGTGTCATCCAGTTTTTTCTCATTATATTTTTTGCTTTCAGAGGCGCGCTCAGCAGCTCTAAGTGTTCTGAAATGTGTAGGTCCACAAATTACATGGTGCAAGTGAAAATACTACAAGTCCCAGTGTGCTCCGAGCTAACAGGTGAAAGCCCGCCAATGGCTGAATGTCAGTCTTGTGATTTGGAGCGAGTTGGCAGCTATATACCGTACTCATCGTTCGTAACCCGTTGCTGGGGAGGGCTGTTGTTCTGAGTGACGTTTCCGGCAGATATAAGGAAGGTTGGGACGTGAGCCTGGCTGTGGTAAGTGCCTGGAAGAGGAAGACTACGGCAGTTTTAAGTGCCTCGATTCACAGGCCACACCCTTGGAGCTGTGAAAAAGGGCCCAGTAATTGCCCGCTGGTCCCACGCATTAGGTTTTCTCGTTTTGGCTGTGAAGACGAGCAATTGACAGACTCATTTTTTTTGCACTAGTAAATGCTAGATTCCTCCCTTGTTCCTGCATATATGTGGCAACCTGAGCCCTCCCCTCCCACACCCACTCTGCCCTCTCAAGCATTTACAGTCTACAGCCGGGTCAGACCAAATAATCGGTAAGAGGGTGGAGAATCCCGGACCCGACTATTTTCAATGTACAGAGCAAATTTCTACCATAATTCCTTTGCTAGAGGCTGTTGCCCATTATTTAATAAGTCCATTTGATATTTTCCATCACTCTTTGCAATGTCTACGTGAACTTGCTCATTTTCGCTTCAGCAATTTCTTCATAAAAACACTAAAACGACTTGTAAATAAATATACATCAGCGCAAGCTTTTTGAAACAAATATATACTTGAAAACATTATCATGTCCACAGCAGCGTCCGTCTTCAGCACAGACGTTCATGCGCTTAGTACACGTTCTGAGGACCATCTGAGAATAAACCTCACTCCCTGTAAAGGACAACATAACTTAGCACTGATAATACAGATGGATTGTTCAGATGGAAAGAAGGCGTGCTTTCACTTTATTTGAACATGTGCGTTTAATGCCTGTCTAAGCATTAATAATCCATCACCGTGTTCCATCTATGCTCAAGACAACTGGAATTACGCGATTTTACGGCTGTGGCAGTTTACGCATAATATGGATTTGCCGTACTTACTACATAATCAATCATCTGCTACCTAATCTGCAGATTTCATAAAAAATTTGTTTGTAAATCAAAAGTTACAAATGAAACGTTGCAGCACATGCTCCAGGGTAGTGGAAGGTCCTTTGCATAGGTTGAATGGTCACGTTTCTGTTGCGTATTTCTATAATTGGATGTCTAATTGGTACTATTGAGACAAAAGCTTTGCTCACAAAGTATTATGTGTAAAAATGCCAAAATAGTGAGGTAATACCAACACTAAGGGGCCGATTATGATGGCGGACGGACCTGAGTCCGTCCGCCACCATAGAGTAGGAGGGACCGTCCGCAGGGGCTGCGGCGGTCCCTCCGTGCAGATTAGGATGTGACCGCCAGGGTGGCGGTCACATCCTCAATCTTTAACATTGCGGCGGGTGCAGCTTCAAGCTGCACCTGCCGCAATGTTAAAAATGCAGGCACGGCATTTGCGTGCACAAAGCAGCAGGCACCGCGCGGTGCCTGCAGCTTTGTCCACGCAAATGCAGGGGGGTACCATAGGTACCCCCCATGTGCACCCCCCACCCCCCCCTTCACCAAGGGGGCCCGCAACGGGCCCCCAAAGTCAATGTCCGTATGCTTTTCCACGGCGGAAAAGCCGCCGTGGAAAAGCATATGAATTCCGCCATCCTAATATGGCTGGCGGTGTCTGATAGACACCGCCAGCCATGTTAATGCTTTTCCGCCGCGGTCGGAAGGCGACCGCGTCGGAAAAGCGGCAGACAGATTCAAAGACCCACCAGCCATCCTAATTTGGCGGTGGGTCTTGCCAGCATCCGCTGCAGTTTTTCCTCATCCTCCGGGCCAGCGGTGGCTTCCGCCGGCCCAGAGGATGCGGGAAATCCGCCATCCTAATGACCCCCTAAGTGTGCCGCATAATTTTCCTTTTCTTTCTGCAAGATTTAGTCAAACCAGTCATATCATTTGTTTTTCTCCTGCCACTCATTCCTTTTGCGGAGTCCCACAGGGCTCAGCACTGAGTCCAACCCTATTTAACATATATGTTGCTCCGTTGGCCAAGGTTATTAGAACCTTTGGGCTAGAGCACTGTCCTATGCAGATGACAAACAGATTATTGCGTCAATCACCATTAACATCGAGTCATCTGCTGCAAACTTCAAGAGCTGCATGCAGGTCGTGGCCTCCGGGATGGTAGACAACTATCTGCGACTCAATGGGGACAAGACAGAAGTCTTGATATTTGGTGGCCAACATTCCATCTGGTCCCACTCCTGGGGGCCTGAAATTCTTGGCTCCTGTCCTAGCCCAGCCTCAACAGCAAAGAAGCTTGGCGTCACAGTTGACAGCTCTCTTTCTTTTGATCCCCAGATGAACAGAACGGTCTCCACTTGCTTTTGCATCATCAGGATTCTCAGGAAGATTTTTCCTTGTCTTTCTCTTTCTTACAGGAAGCAGGCAGCGGTGGCCTTGGTCCTGTCCAGAATGGACTATTGTAATGCGCTTTATCTGGACATCAACAAGGGTCCCATCCACAAGCTGCAGCTGGTACATAATGCTGCGGCCAGACTTGTATTGGGCCTTCCCAAGTTCCAGTATGCTGCGGCATTCATTTGTAAGCTGCACTGGCTCCCTTTGGGAAAGAGAATTCTGTTTAAGGCCCTCTGCTTTGTTCATAAGACTCTTCACAACTTGGGCCCTGAGGCATTAAGCGGCTCTTCCTACAATATGTACCTACTAAACATCTGCGGTCAGCCAGCCAAAACTGGCTGGTAGTTACCAGGTTCAGGGGAGCTAGATGGGGAGGGGGGAAGGGGAGAGCCTTTTCTGTTGCTTCGTCTAAGCTCTGGAACTCCCTCCCGTTATCGATCACCATGCAAGACTATTACCTTCTCTTTTGCAAGGCATTAAAAACATGGCTTTTCACCCTCTAATTACTGGGCCTCCCTCGCGCTCCTTTCACCTCTGGACCTGGTCCCATGTTTAAATATCGACAACAAAAATATAGTTTACAAAAATATAGATGTAAAAATATAGATTACAAAAATATCGACTCCCTATACTTAAACAGGTAAGTACAATAATATCCACTCAAAAATATAGATGTAAAAAATATAGATGTAAAATATATCTACTTAAAAAAATAATATAACTTAAATTAAATAATTAAATAATATTAATATTATTAACCAAATAAATTAAATTACATTTATATTTCAACTATTTAGAATACATAAACTTAATTTAATTAATATAAACACAATAAATGTGTACATATACATATATTTTCTTAAATACATTTTATTATTATCTTTATTTAATATATAAACTTTAATAATTATATAAAAATAAAATAAACACATATATGAAACATTTTGAATAAAATAAAATATTCTATATTTAATTAACACATTAAAGTATTAAAAAATAATAATAAATACATTTAATAACAAAATAAAAACATTAGTAGTTAAAACATTTGATAGCGAAGGGGTAAAAATTACTATTCCCACTCCAGAGGGTGCAACAGTAGGGAAATCGTTGGATAGCGTAGGGGTAAAAATTACTATTCCCACTCCAGTGAGTGCAACAGTAGGGACAGTGCTGGATAGCATAGGGGTACAAATTACTATTCCCACTCCAGAGGGTGCTACAGTAGGGAAAGCGCTGGATAGCGTAGGGGTAAAAATTACTATTCCCACTCCACTGAGTGCAATAGTAGGGAAAGCGCTGGAACCCAAAACAATAAAAAAAACTATCAAAATTTTTATCACATTTAATTTCTAATAGAAACATAATTAATCTATACATTTAATTATATTATTATTAACAAAGATAATAAAAAATAATAAATTACACAATATTTAACACTATAATATCCACCACACTCACCTAAAATTAATTACACAATTACATTTAATATTTACTAATTAATTAAGGATTTTTTAATTTTTTTATTAATTAATTAATTAATTAATTAATTAATTAATTAATTAATCACCATATACACTTATAAACACCACAACACAAACCTATAATTAATTACACATTTACAATTAATTATTACTAATTAATTAATGGTAATTAATTTAAAAAGTATTTAATAATTAATCAATAAAAAATTAATTACCACCCTTCACACCATTTACACATATAAACTCTGCTACAACCTGACCGAGGGGCATTCAGAGAGACTGCACGTTGGGAGAGGGAATTACCGTTTGTAAAGGAGACCAGCTGTTTGCCATTTTCCGGCCTGACGAGTTCTCCCGCCGCCGCACTGACACCATCTGCGGGCGCTGCGGGGAGAAACTCGCATTCCCAAGGGCCTCTGCACTGGCGCACCAGGAAGGCGTCACAATCTAGCGCCTGGAGGCGCTACAAAGGAGGGGCTCGCCCGCAACGCGGGACGCGAGCGGGACGCCCGGACGAAGCCCGGGCAAAGGGCGGGCCCTCTACGGCCCTCATCGGCCGGAAGAGGCTGGGCTGGGCCAGAGGTCCTGGCACAAGGTCATCGTAAGTCCCTGTTTTGTTTTGTATTTACCCTGCCACTTCCCTTTGCTGTATGGCTACTGCAGCTATAAGCCCTGCTCCAGCGGGGCTGGACAAAAGCATTACTAACCGAACACTGGATGACTATTTCTTTAAACCAGCCATAGAAGGCAATAAGGAGCTCACATTAGCTGAGAGGAGGGCCGATCACCGCCGGTCCATTGAACGTATAAAAAACAGAACCCTCTCTGAACCTATAATGACGGTTTCTTTGATCGACGATGTGATCAGTCCTTCAGTAGTCAATACCTCACCGACCCCCAGTGTACCTTTGCTTCTTCAAGAATGTCTAGCCCCGGCAGTGTCACCCTCCCAAACCCAATTAGCCACCTCACTAGTGACTATTGTTGCCAACAACACTCCAAAGTCCCTGATATCTCCTACTATAAGGCCGGGTAAAGTTGTAAGAAGCAAAAACTCGACGTTAGTGACACAAAAAACGCTTGGGCCCCCTCCACCTAAAAGAAGAAGGAAAACAACAACTGTGAATAAGCCCAAGATAAGTCACTCCGAGTTTGGTAAAAAGACGAACACTGTTACTACAACTTCAACGGGAGCCTTAGACACCAATCAAGCTATAACTGCTAGTTCTATTCCTCTGACATCTCCAGTTCAAGTAATCCTAGATTCAGACATTTCCCATATCCAGACGGAGGTGGACTCGCAATCCACCACTCCTAAGTCACTTCTGGACAATATTGAACTGATTATACGCAGCTATATGCTTGCATTGGCAGAAAGATTTAAGGGGATGGAGCTAAGACTAGGTAAAATTGAGGGGGATTTGATTGCGCTAGGGAATTTTGTACGTTTACAGGGTCAACCTAAAGCACAACACCAACAAGTCAATACAACTACCCAACCCCTCCTAAAAAATACTGTGGGTCTTATATTATCGAAACCTAGTACAAGCAACAGCCAGGCAGCTGTTGTAACCCCAGCTGCCCCTAACCCCCCAAATGTGGCCCCGAAAGTTCATGCTGGCAATACCAGCAATAAACCTTTACCAACAGCCCCTTCTATTGGCCAGGGTAGACTTACTACTTTAATACCACCTAGCAACACAATCATCATTCCATCTAGGGAATCTAGTACTTTCCCGGACGGACTCTACAGACCTGAAGGGAAGGAGAATAATCAGGGCAGTGGGGGCCACTCTAGAATACCTCCTACAGAACTCCCCCCAGAAGCATTACCGTATGTGGTTATACTTACTGGGGTTCCGGAATTGCCTAATGGCAAACGAGAGGGTTATTCACAATTAAAAAACAAAATAACGCATTGGCTCTCCCTCTATAGACCTAAACCCACTGCAATAAATGGAGAGATAGTCCATGTCCGGCGCCTGCCTTGGTTGGGGGGTAGAGCGAAGGACATTGGCGGTGATGTCGTAGTTATAAATTTTAGAGACAGAAAAGCTGTACATCACATCTTGAACTGGCCATATGGTAATGAAAAGAACTGTGTAGTACCACGCCCCCTGACGTACTTCTACCCCAGATCTACGGTCCTCCCTCATCAGCATCTCAATAACAACCCTTTCACCTCTTCCCAATTCCATAATGTTGAGTCTGCTTTAAATCCCGCATACATGTATCAACCGGCCTCTTTTCCAGTTACACATGGGTGGAATACTATACCTTTTCACCACAAAACAGGCTCATTTGGGAATATGTCAAGTTTGTTACCATTTACGCCCCTGGAGCTCTTTAACAGGTTCGAGGCGTTTAGTGGCCTGGAAGATTGCGACTGATGCTTAAGGAGTACTGAAGTCACGGGGGGTGGGTATAGAGCTTTAAGTCCCATAAGGTCATTTGTGAAGCTGGGGCGTTGTTGCAGCGGAAAAGACATGTATTTTGCTCCTATAATCGGTGACATAATTAGTAGTTCGCCTAAAGTGTCCCCTTTAGTGTTCTCTGGGGAGATTGAGGTGCCTTTAATATCTGTGGATGATGTAAGGACAGTAAATGGTGTCTCTGAATGTGGCACAAATAAGACAGAATGCTCAGTAGGTAACCATGAAAACCATCCCAATACACCATTGTTAACAACGGATCCTTCATTTAAAACCGTGAACCCTCACACCCAGTATGGGGCATTTGTCCCTATACTTGAGCATAGGGAAATAACTGCAACGAGTATTATGGATCTGGCGGTAACTGGCGAAGTGTTGCCTACCTTAATATCTACTCCACTTACTAGAGAGCCGGTTATTTGCCCTGCATCTGAGGAATGTGTCAATCTAATTTCATGGAATATCGCAGGTTTGGCAAACAAGCTACGAGACCCAGTATGGCTTACATTCATTAGCAAATTTAGCATTGTGTGTCTTCAAGAAACTTGGATGGAGAACAAAAATGTCCACATTGAGGGTTTTCTAAGTTTTATTAACCCAGCGGTTGCTTCGACCAGGGGCAGAGCTAAGGGCGGCTTGGCCATTTTTATTAACCTAGGTCTGTGCTGCAATATAAGCAACTGTCACAATGTTAACTTGAATACACAGATGATTGATATAAAAAATGGTAAGAATGTGCTTACATTGGTCAACTTTTATAATGCAATTAGCAGTAACGAAGCTTGTAACATTGCCTCCCTACTTGATATATTGAGCAAAAATGTCTATACTGTATCACGATATCTGTTGTTAGCAGGTGATTTTAACGTCCAACCATGTGGAAACCCAGCGAAGACGCCAATGGGGTCTTTAGGGTGTAATATCGAGGATGGCTTTCACTTTTCCCATAGTAGGGGCGGTAAGAACTTAAACGACTTGGTGAACGAATACAATCTGACTGCAGCCATGTCGTTGGTCCCCGATATAAAAAATTTCGAGACTCCAACCTTTAAAGGACATGGGCAGGGAACCTTTATTGACCATATACTAATGTCTTCGGACGTTGTTCACTGGGTCTCGCATTTCACTATTCTCACTAGTGTTTACAGTGATCATAACCCCCTTCTCTTAAAGTTGGGTGGACCACTTTTAGTAAAACGACAGTCACGCACTGACCATGGCACGCTAAGGTGTGTAAATGGTAGACGTCGCATCAGATGGTCAATGATCAACCAAGATACCCTGTACACGAAAATAACCAGTGCATGTGAAGAGGAGCTATCTGTTTGTTTATTGCCTGAATCAAGCCCTGTGAACATTCTGTCCAGGTTCGAGGGGCTGGTCACTAAAATTGGCTCCATGCTCACAGTGCCTACCAAGGGAGATAGTGAGAATAATTCCAAATGGTTCGATCATAACTGCTCAAAGGCAAGTAGGGATCTGAAACAGGCATTAAAATCCAAACCCAGAGACTGTGATCTGATAAGAAATCTCCGCATGGCCTATAGGAAAGCCACAGCTACCAGAAAAAAGGAAATCAAGGCCAATGTTATTGAATCCCTTTTAGACCCCTCAGTGTTGGGGAACAGCAGCAAGTTCTGGCAAATAATTAACAAACCCTTGTTTGACAACCCAAATGACACAGCCCTTGGAACAAACATCTCAGAGGGGGAGTGGGTGTCCCACTTCAGTGCAATTTTTAAGAGTAACGAGCACCGGGTAGACTTTGATGTTTTATCTTCAACTGTGACTCCATTGTGCTTCACAGTACAAGAGACTGTTAGGGGAATACAGGGTCTAACCACCAACAAGGCCCCAGGTCCGGATGGATTGCCACCGGATCTGTTTAAGTCCAGTACCCCTTTCTGGGCTCCGGTTCTTACCGCAGTAATCAATGCAGCGGCGACAACTGGGTGCCCTAGAACCTGGGGTCTTTCTACTATAGTCCCCATTTTTAAGAAGGGCGATCGCAGTAGCCCGTTATGTTACAGGCCTATTTCTTTATTAAATTCAGTAGTTAAAGTGGTGGGGGGCGTAATTCTCAACAGGTTATCCACTTGGGCTAAAGATAATAACATCCTTTCACCCATACAATATGGGTTCAGATCAGGTCATTCGACCATTACGCAGTGCCTGAACCTATATCTTATTCTTAGCAAGTATACACTGGCGAGACAAGGCACTGTCTACATGGCATTTATGGACTTGTCGTCCGCATTTGACTGTGTAGACAGAAGCCTACTCTGGGCTGCTCTGCTGAGAATGGGCGTAGAGAGTAACCTTGTCTACTTCCTCGCTGATCTGCATACAGATACTAGAGCGAACGTCCGTTACTCCCAAGACCTTAATGTAACGGACGAATTTAAAATAAATCGAGGTGTCCGACAGGACTGCATCTTGGCCCCATTTTTATTTAACCTGTACATTAACGAATTGGAGGATTATCTCCTTAACGTAGAAGCAGATTATCCCTTAGTTGAACGTAGAGGGGTACCTGTACTACTCTACGCAGACGATGCTGTTCTTATTTCAAGAACAGCAATCGGTCTCCAGAAACTTTTAAACTCCTTCCACAAATTCATGGAGTCACGTGGTCTAAGCATAAATAATGCCAAGTCCTTTGTCATGAAAGTAGGCAAGGGTGGTTTGAAAATCGACCATTTTAGTATAAATGGCGAGAAAATACCATCAACCAATTCCTTCTCTTATCTCGGGGTTCTGCTTGACAATAAATTGTCCTGGGGCCCTGCAGTCTCCAATAAGAAGGGAGCAACAGTAAGGGCCAATGCGGCCATCCTTGGCTTTGCAAAAAAAATCGGCAACTGCCCGATGGCCGCATTGCTCAAACTGTACCAAGCAAAAAGCGTGGCTGGTGCCTGCTATGGGAGTGAGCTCTGGGGTTATCGTAAGAGTAAAGACCTAGAGGTCACAGAAAATAACTTTCTAAAAAAGATTCTGAGACTCCCCAGGGGTACTGGGAACTACTCGGTTCACGAGGAGCTGGGGATCCCCTACTTAGGTGATAGAATAGCAGTAAGCCCTGTTATATGCTGGCTGAATTGCTGGCTGAACAATGACATCCCATTAACACATGCTATAATGAAAGAAGCCTTACAGCTAGATGGGAGGTTTAAAATACCGTGGGTGAAGTACATAAAGGACAGCCTAACGGCAATTGACCGACAGGATCTGTTTTATGCCCCAAATTTAATTACAAAATCAGATGTTAGCTTGGTTAAGAATGCTATACTACTGTTAAGAGGTATCGACAGAGAAGAGGTTGAGATGCAGAAGGCCAGTGTTAGGAAACATTTTCTATTAAAAACCTGCTTGCAAATGGAACCTTACCTAACATGGCCTATGTCTAGTTATGAAAGATTTTTGTTAACAAGGTTCCGCTTTGACCTCTTCCATCTTTTACTGGCAGTCCCCAGTGGGGTTCAACGGGGAGAAGTGTTGCCAGCTTGTGGCTGCGACGGAAAGTCTCCACAAGACCTGGCACACTTCCTTTTCATTTGCCCCTATTACTCGATCCCACGGAAATTATACCTCAAACCGTGCCTCAAAAAGCTGAGTTTTTCACAAATTAAACCTGCACTTTATTATTTACAACTACTGAATAGCGATTGCACTTTATTTGTATGTAATTTTCTTAAAAAAGCCATCAGCTTTAGGAAAAGCATGAATGGCTAATTACACTGCAATTTCTTTTTAGGTGATTTTAATATTATAGTTATTTATATTTTTAATCACATGTTGCCCATGCTCGTACTGCCTAAAATATTGTACTGTATACTGTGTCTTTATTTGCCATTTGAAGTGAATTGTTTTTAATGTTATTTTTATTGTGTGTTTATAAATTGTACTTTTATGATTGTAAAATCTACAATCGAATAAAGATTTAAAAAAAAAAAATATATATATATATAAACTCCACAACACACACCTAAAATTAATTAAACAATTAACATAATTAATTATTAATTGACTAATTGAAATTAATTAACAACTAATTATGAAACAATTATTAATAAATTAACACATTAATTAATCAATTAATCTTATATAATTAAATTACTTCCCACCCTATTCCCCTATAAACCCACAACCCGCTACGGAACTAATAACACAAAATTCAACATAAAATACATTAATAACTAATACAATTCCAAAACATATAATAAAATGACAAACAATTCTCTTCAAAAACACTAAAATACATAACATTATTAATAAATCGATATTTTCTTAAACTATATTTTTGTAAACGATATTTATTACAACTATATTATTGCTATCGATATTACTTACCTATCAGTCGATATTCTGCTCAAACTATATTTTTGTTGTCGATATTTCTTCCACTCGATATTTCTGCGGAGATATTTATGTCAGACGATATTTCTCCGTCGATATTCCTACTCTACACCCTGGACCTATCTGTAGCGCCCTGACGCCTCCGGGCATAGTTTGCGCTTTACAAGACTTATTTTCATTAATTTGTTCTGCATAATTCCAGTGGTAGGATAATATCAAGGCCACTAGAATTATGTGATGGTGCGGCCACAACGATTTTTGAATTGTTATAGATTTTTTGCATTTGTCACATAATCCATTATACACTGCATACTCTGTAGATTTTACAGCAAAAACGTTTGTTTCTAGCTTATACAGATCAAAAGATACTAAAAGCACAAAAAAGTGTTGCAGTGCACTGGAAGGCCCTTTGCAAAGCTTGACGTACCACATTTCTGTTGCTTATTGCTATATTTGGATTCAAAACAGGTTGCATGTGTTAATGGGTTTTGAACCTAGTGAGTGACACTGAAAAGTACATTTAGCACAATTTGTTTTCTAGAAGATGGAGTAAATGAAGCCAGTGTGTGAACTGATCCCTATTGCGAGAGGTTGATGGGGGGGGCTGCAATTAATTAGTTGCTTTTTCAACTCCAGGTTACTGCATATTAAATGATGCAAACACCCTAGAAAATAAATACAGCTGTGAGACATTACTTGAAGCGTGTTAAAAACAATCTTTATAACTAACAAACATTTACATCGCCAATAGCTCTAACTAAAAAAAACGTGAGACCTATTGCGTTGCAAATGCTTGTCCTATTTGTGTTCAGCCTCCTTTACTCAACACTGTCAGGTTTTGAAGTTGCAGACTTTCTGATAGAAATTACCATCCCCAAACAAACACACCAGCAGGCAAATGTAGACTTGCTGCAGAGTACAGAAATTTGGGGGGAAACAGGGAAAGGGAATGAGACAAACAAAGGGCTGGAGTTCGTATCCTGCTGCAGAATCAAAACACAGAGTGGTAGGTAAGCATATCTGACTAGCCTGAGGAGCCAACCTGAAGGAGAAACCCGCTTCAGGTCACTGTCCGTCTCTGCAGCCATGCTTACATAATTTGTGATTTCACTTCTCTATCCTCCCTCATCTTGTGCTGACCTTTGTGCCCCCTCCTTGCCCATTTCAGATCTGTTACTTACGTTTGTACAGTTCATTGTCTGATAAACACTCGAGTCAATTATTTTAGCTAGGGTGACATCTTACAGGTGAGCTTTGGTAGAATCAGAGTGGTCAGGTCACTGAAGATGTTCTGTGTGGCACTCTTCGTCCTCAATTACATTTTGTATTGAGCACCGATAGAATCTGGAACTCTGATTAAAGAGTAAATGGGTGACTTTTGCTGCACATTTTTTGCAACTGATCAAAATACAAAAAGCATCGGGGACCTACGTTAGTGTGTGTTGCAGATCTCCTAAGGGCGGGTTGGTGGCTGGGATCATAAAATAACTTAGGAGGAGGCAAACAATGTTTGTGAAGTTCCAGGACAATCAAAGTACCTTTCACATCAATTAAACAAAATGTCCTTTGTCCTAGAAGATGCTCATATACAACGCTCCCAAAATTGATTTGTGCCAGCAAATAGAGTTGTTGGTAGTGCAGAGTAGGTAACACACAATTTACATTTGGCTGTTGACAAAGGGAAGGCAGTAACTACCGACTGGGCACCAACAAAAGTCAACTTTGCAGGCTTGGTAGAGTAGCAAAAGATGCAGGATTAGAAGCAAAGGGAGGTGTGCATCCGCAGGCTTCAAAGGAGAGAGAAACCATCATCACAGGAAAATGAGAAACTAACGTGACATACTGGGATTAAGCCTCTGAGCATTTCTCATCTGTAAAATATACAGAGACGTGTGCAGTAGAATCATTGACCCGCATTAAACTCAGAGGTACCAACTTGTGACGACCTTCAGCTTAGACATCGATCTGTTTCAACCTGTAGGGACTGGGCTGTGGAAAAAAGGGTCAGAGAGCTCTGCATCTTACCTTGTGCAGGGGAGATCTCTATTATGTGGCTTTTGCATTAAGCCTGAATTGCAGGCATTTGCAGACTGGCCTTCAGGGGACTGTCATATCGGTACTGGTTTCTTCTGAAATCTACACCTCCAAAAATGTTTGCCCTGATAGGGATTCATGTCCAGAACATATTGGCACCTTCAGATTTTCTAGAATCTTCCATAAAAATTTCTGTTTGTAACTGTTGCTGATATGCACAGTCCACCCAACAGGACAATTTGTGAAACAATGCCCTTGACTAGCAAGCATCAGCTGCCACTGGCAGATTGGACTTTGTGGTAGGTTTCTTTCAGTAAAAACCATAGGTTGCACTGTCTTGTAACGATGAACAATACTGCGGTAAGTGGTCTTCAGAAATATTCAATTCATGGCCCCTGTAAGAAATTAGGTTGCTAGGTGAGTGGAATGTGAGCCCTGGTCAAGCAGAAACCACAATCCTTGTACGGGTAAGGGACAAGCTGGCCCCAAATTAACCTGTGCTCAATCCTCTGGTAGCTTGGCACAGAGTAGTCAGGCTTAACTTAGAGGCAATGTGTAAAGTATTTGTGCAACACTTCAAACAAGAAATAAAGTGAAAAAACCACAAAACAAGCATTGGCAATGCAATAGGTCTCGCATTACTGAAGGTTTGACCTATTGTTGTTTCATTATTATTTGCAGCGCCAATAGCTCAAATTTTCAGTAATGCGAAACCTAGTGCATTACAAATGTTTGTTATATCCTGCATGCAGTTTAGGATTAAGCTAGAGAAAATAAGGAGCGACGCATTCGGTTGGCCCGCGGCCTGGTTGAGCACGGGCGTCCAACGGTTGGTGTCACAGGCGAGAAAGAGAGCGCAGAGTCGGAATACCTCACTCTGCGAGACCTACACCATTGTACCGGCTCAATAGACAAAAAGTACACGAAACGTGTAACATCCAAGTAAACGGGATAGTAGCCATGGGAGGATACAAATGACGAAATGGCACTACTAATGAGTGACTAATAAACCTCATAATGAATCAGAAGACAGCATGTATAAAGGACAAACATATAATCCAATGACAAATAGGGGCGGGGGTAGGCAAAGCTTCTCTCCGTACTGAACTACCACAGATCTTTGCAGAGCAATGCTTGCATGCTGGCTTACACTCGACCTAAAAACAGGGCCTGTCAGATGGCAAAGAACAGTAATAAGATAAGGAGTTTTAATTATCCTTATCACTCAGCCTCTCTGCTGACTCACTTGCAGGAGCCTGCTTGCTTTGAGGCACTCCCGATTTTAAGATTCAGGAAGTAATACTCAGTGAATAACCCAGACCACATAATCTTGATTACGCGTCTAATTGTAAAGTCAGCCACACGCCCATTAGACCCGCCTCCTACATTAGATTGTCTGTCGTGAGACCTCAGGCGCACGTGGCACTCAACCCACCCTACAAAGCACAGGTCCTCAGGTTCTTCCCCATTCCCAAAACATGCAGAGAAACCCCTCTTTCATTCTTTAGAACTTCGAAGAACCAAGCACCTGTTATTAACTCTTGAATTAGCCAAACAGGTTTTCTGCTGAGCAATTTACACAGTGCTTCATATCGCCTTAGGAGACACGAAGCGCTCTAATTTACATCAGTTACTCCCGCCCTTTTTGGAGCTTGTGGTTGTAAAACCAAGGGAATGCTTGTATAGCTACAAAGGTGTGGGTTGCAGTTTAGCCTGCAGGAAGTCGTAAAGGGTGATACACACTTGCATATGTTACTATGATGGTGAATGCATCAGTCCTGGACTTCCCCCCTCCATTGGTAAAGGGGTTCTCTAAGAGTCTGTATAACATTTCTAGCTTACAATAAAAATAATAATAATGTTCAGTGTTGCGTGGTATCAGAATTTTGCATGTTTATTTGAACAACCTTAGAAGGCTAAAGGGCACGAGACAGCCTTGCGAGGAGCCAAGAACACGACTGAGGGGTTAGATAGATAGGAGACGTGTTCATCATCATAGGTCGCTGTGATGTCTCTTTGGAATCGCAACAGTGTGCGGTTATTAGCGAAGGCTCAAGGTGCAGTAACAATCCAACATCGCTCCTTTATCGTTCTTGGGAGGCTACAAGATTGAACGGATACTTTTCTGCAGTGAGGACATTAGTCCTCTGAGCTATCTTGTGGGGCCGCACCAGGCCTAGTGCCGCCTTGTAAGGAAAATGCTACTTACCAGTATGCATCTGTTCTTGGCATGTAGAGCTGCAGAGTTGCACACTGTGCATAGATCGCCATCTAGTGTTGGGCCCGGATGTTTGCAGTTTTTTGTTGTCCTGAAAAGTTCTTTGGAATTCACAAGATAGTTGACTCCTCCTTAGGACCACATTGCGCATGGGCATCGGCTCCATCCCCAGATTGTTTTTTGCCATTAGGGAAATGATGGAGCTTTGCAAGAAAAGGAAGGATGCCCATGTAATTTGTATCTAATTAAGATAATACTGGAACAGACAAGGGTAGCCGGGGAGGCGGGTGGGCGTGTGCAACTCTGCAGCTCTAAATGCCAAGAACAGATGCATACTGGTAAGTAGCATTTTCCGTTCGAGGCATATGAGCTGCAGATTGCACACTGTCCATAGATTGTATAGCAGTACCCACTCTTAGCGGCGACCAACCCCTATCTGTTGCAGTAGTTTGGAATAATGTTTTGAGAACAGCCTTGTCCACATTAGCTTGTTGTTTTGTTTGCACATCTACACAATAGTGTTTTGTGAATGTGTGCGGTGTAGCCCATGTAGCTGCTCTGCAGATGTCATCTAGGGGAAGGTTTCCTAAAAAAGTCATTGAAGCCCCTATTTTTATTGTAGGGTGGGCTATAGGAGGAACAGATAACATACGTTTAGCTTTGTGGTAACAAATCTGTATGCATTTGACAATCCATCTAGCTATCCCAGATTTTGAAATGGGATTACCTTTGTGTGGTGATGAGAAAGACACAAAAAGTTGTTTTGTCTTACGAAAAGGTTGAGTTCTTTCTATGTAGTATAGCAATGCTCTTTTGACATCTAATGTGTGAAGAGCTCTTTCTGCTACTGACTGTGGTTGCGAGAAGAAAACGGGCAGTTCCACAGATTGATTGAGATGGAATGGAGAAATTACTTTGGGCAGGAATTTTGGATTAGTACGTAGAACTACCTTATTTTGATGCATTTGCAAGAAGGGTTCTTGGATGGTTAGTGCTTGTAGTTCACTAACTCTCCGCAGAGAAGTAATAGCTACTAGGAAAGCAACTTTCCATGTTAAAAATTGCAATTCACATCTGTGTAAAGGTTCAAAGGGAGGTCCCATTAACCGTATGAGAGCAACGTTTAAGTTCCACACAGGCGAAGGTGGTACTCTGGGAGGGATTATTCTTTTAAGGCCTTCCATAAAAGCTTTAATGGCAGGCACTCTGAAAAGAGATAGATGTCTGTTTTGCAGATATGCTGCTATTGCAGCAAGATGTAGTCTAATAGACATATAGGCTAAGTTACATCTTTGGAGAGTCAGAGAATGCTGCTGTAGTTTGTGTACTACTAGTGGCATGAGTGGTAGAGGTGGAAAAGCGTACGCAAATCTGTTTGACCAATTCATCCATACCGCATTGCCTTTTGACAGTGGGCGTGGATATCTGGCGGCGAAGCTTGGGCATTTTGCGTTTTCGTGGGTGGCAAATAAGTCTATTTGAGGTTGTCCCCACATCTGAAAGAATGGTTTAAGAACTTGCATATGAAGTTCCCACTCGTGGGTCTGTTGCGTTTGACGACTTAACAGATTCGCTATAGTATTTTGTACTCCCGGAACATGCTGGGCTAGGAGGAATATGTTTTGAGGTATAGCCCACCTCCATATGTCCTGTGCTAGTTGAGAGAGTTGCAGGGAGTGTGTGCCTCCCTGCTTCTGTATGTAGTACATTGCTGTCATGTTGTCTGTGCAGACTAACACAGCTTTGTTTGCTACTTGCTTCTGGAAAGGTTTTAGTGCTAGGAATATTGCTAGTAACTCAAGATAATTGATGTGGAGACATTTTTGTTGTGGTGTCCACCTGCCTTGCATGGTGTGTTGCAGTAGGTGGGCTCGTCAGCCGTAGAGCGATGCGTCCGCAGTCAAGATTATCTGAGGAACTGGCTCTAGGAACAGTCGTCCCTTGGAAAGGTTTTTGGTGTTCCACCATTGAAGATAGCGATGAGTCAGACCGTCTACCAACACTAGGTCTGTTAAGTGACCTTGAGCCTGGTTCCATTGACGTGATAAGCACTCTTGGAGAGGACGCATCTGAAGACTTGCATGGGGTACTATGATGATGCAAGAGGCCATCATCCCTATGAGTTGCATGAACCCTCGTGCTGGGAGGGAGTGTTGTAGCTGAAACTTTGTTAGAATAGTTTGCATGCTGGCTATCCTTGCTGGAGTGGGATAAGCTAGCGCTGTTGAGGTGTTTGTTGTGGCACTGAGGTACTGTTGTACTTTGGATGGCTGTAGATGAGACTTGGTGTGGTTTATTGTGAACCCCAAGTTGTGGAGCAGTTGGATGGTGGTTTGAGTGTGTTCCACGCATTGATTGTATGAGCTGGCTTTTATGAGCCAGTCATCGAGGTACGGGAAGACATGAATGTGTTGTCTTCGTAGAATGCGCTGCCACTACTGCTAAGCCCTTGGTGAATACTCTTGGTGCTGTTGTAACTCCGAATGGGAGTACTTTGAATTGATAGTGCTGCCCGTCTATTACAAATCTGAGATACTTCCTGTGAGCCTTGTGAATGGGAATGTGGAAGTATGCATCCTTGAGATCTAAAGTAGCCAGGAAGTCGTTTTGCAGCAGGAGCGGAAGGACTTGTTGGAGTGTGACCATTTGAAAATGGTCTGACTGTATGTATGGGAAACATCCTTTACAACGTAACTGGTACAACGCGGTACCGTTACGACGCAGCTTTAACAACGAAAGTCGTTACAACGACTTTCGCTGGAGGGCGCTCTAGGATAGGGGATAGTTTAATTTACTATCCAACAACTTCCCTACTATCCACGGGGACTGGTGTTGGAATAGGAAATTAAAATATTCACTATCAGCGCCCCCCAACGCAAGTCGTTGTAACGACTTGCGTTGTTAAAACTGCGTCGTAAAGGGACGCGTTGTAACGGTACGCGTTGTACCGTCATACATCCGTATGTATATGTTTAGCGGTCTGAGGTCTAAAATAGGCCTTAGAGAGCCGTCCTTTTTTGGAATCAGAAAATATAGAGAGTAAACCCTCTTGTTTTGTTAGTGCAGAGGAACTGGTTCTATTGCACTTTTTTCTAGCAGTGATACTACTTCTTGCTTTAACAGTGATAGATGTTCTTGTGACATTGGGTGGTATGTTTGGGGGGTAGATGTTAGTTCTAGACAGTAACCTGACTGAATAATTTGTCGCACCCACCTGTCTGATGTAATGTTGATCCAGGCAGGCAGGAATTGTTGAAGTCTTCCCCCCACAGGAGTGGAATGTTGGGGGGAAGGGGAGGGGTAGAGGCAGAGCGTGAGTTGTTGTTTTTGCCTCTGCCTTTGTTGTTGTTACTCCTGTAACCCCCTCTCTGGTAGCCCTTAGTGAATGTGGATTGACCAGGGGCTTTGTAGGAAGTGGAGGGACTTTCTGAGGAGTAGCCTCTTGTGTTGCCTCTGTATGATGAGCGACGAAAGGAACGTCTGGGAGCTTGCTGCTGCAAGGCTCCCATAGATTTTGCTGTATCGGTGTAATTTTTCATTTTCTCTAAAGACACGTCAACATTTGGGTCAAATAAATGTGTCTCATCAAATGGCTGATTAAGGATGTAGTTTTGTAACTAAGGTGTAAAACCTGAAATACGTAGCCAGGCATGTCTACGTAGTAGGGTGCTGGTATTGATTGCCCTTGAGGCGGTATCTGCAGCGTCTAGGGCACAACGGATGGAAGTATTAGTGATATTTTTACCTTCCTGTATACGTTCATTAGGCCTGTTTTTGTATTTGTCTGGTAGGTGCTGCATTATGGACTCTAGTTCGTCGTAATGTGCCTTGTCGTATCTTGCCAGCAACGCTTGGGTGTGCCAATGTGCCAGATGTTAGCTGCTTGTGCCGCTGTTTGCTTGCCGGAGGCGTCAAATAGCTTAGATTCTTTGTCTGGTGGTGAGGCATCACCTGATGTCTGGGAATTAGCACGTTTACGTGCATTAGACACTACTAGAGAATCTAATTGTGATGGACATTTAATATAAACTGGATCTGTAGGGGCAGCTTTATATTTTTTCTCAATGCGAAGATTGAGGACCCTAGCCCTGACAGGATCCTTAAAAACCTCTGCTGAGTGCTTGATGACACCCTTAAGCATTGGTAAAATGGCAGTAGACCTTTGTGTGTTATCAAAAGTGTCTAATAGGAAATCTTCCTCCACTGCATCGGTGTGTAAGTCCACCCCATGATATTGTGCAGGTCTTTGGACTAGTAGGTTAAACCCTATAGTGTCCTCGGGTGGGGAAGGTCTGGAAGGGTATACATCATCTTGTGGGGCGTAAGGCACATCAGGGGTGTTGTAATCATCCCATGGATTAGGTGACTGAGGGGACTATTGGTGCCTGCTGGGTAGTGTGCACCCCCCACCTATATCGTCAGAATCTGTGTCTGCATCATTATCTGGATTAGTAGATGGTGTAGGTGAATGATGTGGTGGAGGAGGTGGAGGAGGAGGAACAATATGGGGAGGTGGTGGAGAAGGGACTCTTAATGGAGAGGTTGCAATGTCCTTCTTTGGAGGGGGAGGAGGTGCTGGCGCCTCAAGTGGTCTCTTCTTGGAGCTGAGAGTCAATTGTCCGGTTTTAGGAACCTTTACAAGAGTTTTCTGATTGGGATCCGGTGTAAAAAGTTCTTCTGAGTGCGGCAAATCCTTTGCCGTCGAGGTTTTCGGCTCCGTAGGTTTTTTCGGCATTGAGTTGGTAGC
The DNA here is from genome assembly GCF_964261635.1 of Lissotriton helveticus. Taxonomy (NCBI): domain Eukaryota; kingdom Metazoa; phylum Chordata; class Amphibia; order Caudata; family Salamandridae; genus Lissotriton; species Lissotriton helveticus. The sequence goes on along the minus strand of NC_136059.1, from coordinate 1,415,577,614 downwards.
TGGTGTCGAGTCTTTTGGCTTAGGAGTGTGCCCTTTTGCAATGTCTTTTACCAGAACCTGTTTTTTCGGTCCCGGGTGTTTTTTCGGCTCCGACGTGTGTGAATCTGGCGCTTTGGGTGGTTTTTTACTCGGCTCCGAGTGTGGTTTCGGCATCGATGAGCCGCTGCCAGTCTTCGGCGCAGTGTGCTTAGGTGTCGGAGCAACAGTCGGCGTAGTAGAGGAAGATGGCTTCTTTTTCGGTGTCGGTATAGGATTGGCACCGGGAATAGGCTTGCTCGAGCCTGAGCCGCCTGAAGCCTTAGTGGGCTTCTTTGCTGGGCCCGAAGGCGGGGCGTGGGAAGCAGTGCCTCAGTGTGCACCCGGGCCCGAAGGTGAGGGTGTGACCGAAGCCTTTTTTGAGTGTGTCGACGGTATTACTTACGACCCGTTGAGCTGGAGTGATGTCCTCGACGTCGGAGTCTTCGGCATCTGAGGATCCGATACTCTCTTCGGCGTGCTGGTGTTCTGGCACGCCAACGCCCTCTTTGAAGATGTCGCCGGGGATCGAAGCTGACGAGTGAGCCATAGTTCTCCGAGCTCGTCGGTCCCGAATAGTTTTCTTGGAGCGGACTGAGGCACACGCCGAACAGTCTTTGGCCTCGTGCTCCGGTGAGAGGCAAAGGTTGCACACCTCATGTAGGTCGTTGTGGGAAAACTTCGACCCACATTGAGGACACTTCTTGAATGGCGTTCTTTCCATGAGCCAGAAAGCAAGGCCTAGGTACGCCCGCAGGCCTTCGTCGATGACCAGAATCAAAGACTTCGAAGTGGTAGAAAATCACCTTGATGTAGCGCGATCGAAACAATACCGTCGAACTGGGTGAGGATTGTGCGCTGAAGGAAAATCGGTTCCAAACTGGAGCGCAGGAAACACATCCGAGCCCAATGGCGGAAAAAAACAATCTGGAGATGGAGCAGATGCCCATGCGCAATGTGGTCCTAAGGAGGAGTCACCTATCTCGTGACTTCCAAAGAACTTTTCAGGACAACAACAAATTGCAAACATCCGGGCCCAACACTAGGTGGCGATCTATGCACAGTGTGCAATCTGCAGCTCATATGCCTCGAACAGTTATTTTCAGTCACCCAGTAAACTCTACAAACACTTTGAGTATTCGACGTGATAACAGGCGACAACCCCTCTGTGCATGTTAAGGAACAAATTTACTTCAGAGGGGCAGGACTGGTACGACACAGGGCCATCCTGCCTCGAGACTGACACACATGGCACTAGGGCTTACTGTGCATGCCACAAGCCTCGAGGCACCCACGGCTGCCCATGAGAGCTAGCTTTGGTGAGTGGGAGTCATCAGTCCGAGGGCTCCAGAGGAGGATTGGGAGCAGTAGGCTGCATCAGGAGCCACATGCCCAGCCCTGCACCCAGAGCCTTGAAGTGCAGAAGGTCAGGGTTCTCACTAAATGAGTCACCCAGAGACCGGTCCAGGAACAGAGCCCAGAGGGAACAAAGAGCAACGCATTCAGTTGGCCGGCGGCCTGGTCGAGCACGGGTATCCAATGAATCAGCAGACCGCATTTACCAAGGACAAACACACAAGCCAATGAGAAATAAGGGCGGGTGAGTGGGGGGAGCTTCTCTCCGTGCTGAACTACCACGTACAGGCTCACGCTCGACCTATAAAGGATACCACACCAAGTTAGAAAAGTAGAACTTTCTAAAAATAAATAAAACAAGACCAAAACGACAAACATTCAATTAGTAGAACCGGAAGTATGCAATTTAAAAGATTTTAGTGAAAATAGTGCCGAAAAACACACAGCGCCAATTGTAGGTATCTGGTTGCACCGGACTGGGACTAAGTCACAAGTTTAAACCGACTGCGGCGGAGCGCAGGCTGCCTACAGAGACAAAGTTAGGCCCACTGAACAGAGTACTTGAAATCTTGGAATGCATTATGTTGTGGAGATGCTTTGCACAGTTGAAGAGATGCATCACTTCCGGGATGCGGTGATGCTGTGATGCAAGGGCCTGCATTGTATTTGAGGATCCTAACGACGGGCATTTGATGCACAGTGTGATGTCGAGGATGCGTCATGAAGTCGGGGTGATCTGTCCATTCCGAAGAGCTGCAAGGGTGAGACAAAGAGAGCAGTTATGTTGTAGAGGCTGCCATCAGCGAGGGGTGCCAGGGCCTGTGCCAAGGATGAGTTGCACAGTGGCAATTCAGATAGGGCTGCGGTGGCGATTTGAATCTTTGCAGCTGGTTCTTTTAAGCATCAGTGACAATGCATGGGTTTTGGTTTGGTTTGCGCTGTGCAGCAGATTAGATGCGTTGGTTCCGCTGGAACCACATAGGCTGGAAGAACCCCTTCCAAGTGTCCAAGACTGTGGTGGCACCACTGGCAGGTTAGACTCACAGATGGCAGACTCCAGGTGCCAGTAGTTGGAAGCCTGTTTTGCCCCTGATGCTTCAGATCAAGAGGATAGCCTACTAAGCCTTGGAGTCAGGGTTCTGTGTTCAAGAGATGCAGGTCCAGGCCTTAACCCCAGGGGAAAGGGCAGCAGATCATGATGCAAGGCAGCAGTCCTTCAGATCAGAAGTGAATCAGATTGGCAATCCTTTTAGCAGCACAGTAGTACTTCTTCCTGGCAGAGTATCTACAGGTCCCAAAGTGTACTGAAGTACTGGGGTCTGAGATGGGAGCAGCCCTCGACCTCTGGTCAATGCGCCGCTCCCCACTGCCGCCATTCGCTCTCTGTTTACACTTGGACTGTATATCCTCTAGTGCCTTATAACCACCTCAGCTGCACTGTTCTGCTGTTATTGAGTGTGGGTTTTCTTTGCATGAATTTTTTTTTTCAGTTCTGTTTGCCCTCTGTTCACTGCTTTTGCTGTTTTCACGCTCCCGATGTTTTCATTCCTGCCCTTTGCGTACTGCTAGCCCCTCTCAGGACTACTTATGGAGGTAGCAGCACAGAGGCGCTGCCTGCATAACACAGGCGTGCCAAAAGCAAGGAAGCCTGCACCCATCTGTGCCAGAACTGCGTCCTGCGCCTGGACCTCTGGCTCAACCACCACCGGACTATACACTGCCACCGAGCTCAAAGCCCTCTACCCACGATTACTCTACAACAACAACTGCTGCACCTCCTCCTGCTCCACAGCTGGATCTTTCACCTGCCGGCACTGCTTCTGCTCCTGCAGCACCAAAGCTTCAACACGCAGGAGACCACCACCAACACAACCTCAACCACCCCAGACCATCTCCACTGCTTCTGCCCAACTTGCGATCTCTCTGCAAGCAAGCCACCGAATTTTGGGATACCATCACCTCCCTCATCCCTGATATCATTTTCCTCACCGAGACCTGGCTCAACCCGCATCCGCACACGACTTAGCCTCAGCCATGCCGGATGGCTACAAGATCACTCACCGAGACCGCATCAACAAACACCGAGGTGGAATCGCCATAAGTCACAAGAAGAATATCCACTGCACCACCACTGCAGATGACGTCACGCTGATCATGGAACACCTCAACTTCCAACTCAGAACCAACAACCAAACCACTTCAAAAGCACCCTCCCCTACAGGACACCAGGAGCTTGCCTCAGTGTGTGCAACACTGTCGCCAACTTCATCGCTTCGCTCGGCTTAGAGTCCGAAAACTACATTTTCCATGGCGATCTCAACTTTCACCTTGACAATCCCAACAATCCCAACACAGCTAAGCCTCCTTGAAAGCATGAGAAACATCTACCTCACCCAACTGCTCACCAACCCACCCACATCGCAGGATACCCACTTGACCCGATCTCAGGGCAAACATCAGATTCAAATCCAGCCACATCACAATCTCACCTGGATGGATAACGCCATTGTCCACTTCATCATCTCGGGATTCCCTGGCACTGCCCCCAAACCACGCAGGACGTCACACTGCAGCTGAAACCAAATCTCAGAGAGCCAATGGACTGACGCCCCCAACACCTACCACCCTCACACCACAGCCAACCCTAATCAGGCAGTCAAGAACTTCTTCGCCTTGATCACAGACTGTGCCAACATAGTTGCCCTCTACAAACCCACTAAGTCCAAAAGATACTCCAAGCAAGCCATCTGGTACACCACAAATTGAATAACCCCAAAGTGTACCTGTAAATAACTCAAAAATAAATGGCGCATCAGCATGGAGCCCGCAGACCGCCACTCCTTCAAAATCGCCCTCAACCAGTCTGACCGAATCCTGAAAAAGACAAAAAGAAGCGCTCTGGCCGACTGCATCGAACCAAGCTCCAGTCACAGCAAGGTAATCTTCAACATTGTCAGAGAGTTGTCCTACCCCTAAGCCACCGAAAATGTCATCACCCCTTCACAAGAACTCTGCAACTCTCTGGCAGACTTTTTCCACAACAAGATCTCCACCATCTGCAGAAACTTCGAACCCCAACCCATCGACTTCCCCAGCCATCTTGGCCCAACGAATACAGAACACAACTACCTCCTCACTACCTGGGACCAGCTCGCCATGCAAGACATCACTGCCATCATGACCTCTGTCCACTCAGGGGCACCCACATACCCATGCCCTCATCACATCTTTAACCTTGGGACAAAGACAATCAGAAGCAAGCTTACCGCCATCCTCAATGCATTGAATACCACGGTCACATCCACCAAAGAATGGAAGCATGCAGAAGTCAAGCCCCTACTCAAGAAACCATTTGCCGATCCCACTAAACTTAAGAACTACCACACCATCTCTCTGCTCCCCTTCCCCACCAAAAGGCCATCAACTGCCAACTCATGGAACACCTGGAGAGCCATGATCTTCTAGACACTTCCCAATCTAGATTACACACCAATCATAGCACTGAAACCGCCTTGTTGGCAGCCACGAACAACATCAGATCCCTCCTCGTCCAAGAAAAAACAGCTGCCCGATCCTCCTTGACCTCTCAGCAGAATTCGACACAGTATCACACCACACTATGATCAAAAGGCTGCATAACTTTCGAATCAGGGGAAATGCCCTCACATGGATTTCCTCCTTCCTCACAGATAGAACCCAGAAAATCTGCCTCCCGCCCTTCACATCAGAACCCAAGAAAAACATCTGCGGCGTCCCTCAAGGTTTGTCCCTCAGCTGCACCCCATTCAACAGCTACATGACTCTTTAGGTCAACGTTGTAAGATCACATGGACTAAACATAATATCCTACGCCGATGATACCCAGCTCATCATCTCACTATCAGAAGACCCCACCATCACACTGACAAACTACCACAAGTGCATGAAGAACATCGCCGACTGGATGAGAACCAACTGTCTACAACCCAACACAGACAAGACAGAAGTGCTGATCTTTGGAAAATCCTCGCATGGAACGTCACATGGTGGCACGCGAAACTAGGACCCTCACCTACTCTGACCAGCCATGCCTGTAACCTCGGCATTTTCCTGGACAGTAAGCTGATTATGAAAAAACAGTCCAATGCAGTCTCATCCACCTGCTTCCTCACCCTCCTCATGCTCCACAAGATTTTCAAGTGGCTCCCCATCGACACTAGAAGCACAGTCACCCAAGCCTTGGTCACCAGCCGACAGGACTACAGCAGTGCACTCTATGCAGGAATCGCCATGCAACTCCACAAGAGACTGCATATGATACAAAACTCAGCAGCCAGACTCATCATTGCCCCCCCCCCCCAAGCAGACCCACCTTACCCAGCACCTCAAGAAGTTCCACTGGCTTCCGATCCAGAAGAGATGCCAGTTCAAAATGAGATCCACCACTTCAAAGCCCTCCACAAACTAGGACCAGCGTACATCAACCATTGACGGAATTTCCACCTCCCATCCAGACATCTGCGCTCCACCTCTCTCTTCCTTTCCCCACCCACACATCATTCTCCCCCCCACATCACCTATGTACCTAATCTTCCCTGCTGGAATTTAGAAAAGGACTCAATACCTGGTTATTCAAATGGCCTCAGCTGCAACAATCTCTGCACCTGGATACCCTCACGGGTGATTAGCATGCTATACAAATCGAATTGGATTGGATTGAGATCCATTATATATACCAAGTTGTGCCTTTGGAGTGGTGAGAAGCTTCTAGATGCAGGACTTTGAAGTGCACAGATGGGCTCCAAATATATATTTACAATATATTAAGAATACTATATTCATGTATAATAGGGCTGGGTCCAGCTCCTCCCTCCCATCCTGCCAGTGATGGCACATCCAGGCACACCTGACCTCACCATTGCATGTGGCTGTCTAGGAGGAATACACACAGCCCATACCCAGTCATGTGACCCGGAGACAGACTGCAGGCACCAAATGACTAAGGCAGGAAAATGCCAACTTTCTAAAAGTGAAATTTTAAAAAGTTAGGGTTTTTCATTACAGTTCCAAAGACACCAAACATGAACTGCTCATCTGTTCCCATTTGGAAATTACCCTTATACAATTGAATCAGGTAACTGCAATGTTATCCTATGGAAAAGGTAGATCTTGCAGTAGTAAAAAATGACAGCAGGAGTATTTCACTACTAGGACACATACAACTTAAAAGTACATGACAAACTTCTTAAATACACTGCAACATGCCCTCAGGGCTATCCATGTCCTAACTGAGGGGTATATGTATTAAAAAGGAAAGTTTGGGACTAGAAAAATTTTGCCATGTCAATATTGCAGTTTAAAACTGCGCATGCAGGCTGCGATGAATGGCCTGAGACATGTTTAAAGTACTACTTTAGTGGGTGGCACAATCAGTGCTGCAAGCCCACTACTAGTCTTAAATTAACATGCCCTAGGCACAGGTAGTGCCACTTTAAGAGGGACTTACAGGTAATGTAAATGTACCAATGAGTGTGAGCCAATCGTACATGTTTTAAGCAGAGAGCACAAGCACTTCATCACTGGTTAGCAGTAGTAAAGTGTGCAGAATTTTAAAGCCAGCAAAAACCAAGTCAGAAAACAGGAGGTCTGAAGGCAAAAAGTTAAGGGAAAATCAAGCCAAGCATGCCGGGTCGAACAGCCGCAATAAGTTACAAGATTATTCTCTAACCACAGAGATGGGGTGAAACGTGTCTTTAAATTATAATCTTAGCACAGGAGTAAATTAGAGATGCAGATCCTACAAACCCTTTGCTCTCAGGGTAATTGTAGGAAATTAAGTTACTGGTTGAGGGGGGTGAAATACAACTCAAGCAGCAACCACAATTCTTCTCAGTGGGAACACAAACAAACCCCAAATTAACCTGTGCTCAACAATCTGGTAGCTTGGAACAAAAACAGTCAAGCGCAACTTAGAGGCAGTGTGTAAAGTATTTATGCAGCACTTCAAACAGCAAGAAAATGAAAACACAACACAAGAAAAACTCCACAACAATTTAGAAACTTAGAGTAACATAAAAAGTTATTTGATAACAAAACAACAAAAATCCAATTAAAAGAGCCGGAGATATGCAAGGTTTCAAGGTTTGAGGGAAATCAAGTGCTAAGAAGCAAAAGGCGCAAACCACAGATATCTGGTCACGGTAGACGCAGCCCAAGACATAGGTCCAGGCCGACCGCGATGGAGGGCGGACTGTAAACAAGACTGACTTCAGTCCACTTACAAAACTACCTTGTGGTCTGGTTGTTGAGATGCGTATTCTTTGTGTCAAGATGCATGGGCCTGCATAAAGGAGCCGTCGACGAAGAGCTGAGATGCGAGGTCCAGGTTCGAGATGCGTCACGCAATGGAGGTGTTGAGGATCATTGATGAAGAGCTGCGATGCAGGGACCTGCGTATTCATCGAGGATACTGGTGGGGTAGCGAACACTTGCGCTGCGATGTGTTGGCCCAGGGGACTAGATTGTGTCAGACTGGGTTGGCCTCAGCGTTGGGCTGCGCACCATTGAAGAAGCCCAGACATGTGCTGAGATGCATTGGCACTGAGGACAAGCTGCATCAGGCTGGCTTGAGTTGATGGAGGTATAAAGAAGTTCAATAGTAAGTTGAAGGCAAAATAAGTATTTATTGTAGAATAGGATCCCATCCACAGGATAGCTGTCATCAGTAGAAAGGCCCAGGCTTAACTGCCTACATATACAATAATACAGAACAAATAGCAATATACAGAAAAACATTATTTTACAAAATCATTTAAATGAGTAGGTACATGTGTAATCCTTGAAGATCTCCTCGCGATGGTAGGACCAATCACGGCCCGATGTGACGAAGTACCTGCAGATGAAGAACTTGACACAGAAGACTTAGAGTTGTCAACAAAGTCCTTTTTGATCACCACAACCCTGTTCAAGTTCCAAATGCGATGATCAGCTGTTTTAATCGCATTACCTAAAACTTTGATAACTTGTATAGGTTTCAAGAATGAAGCAGATACCATCTTGTTCTTCTTACAAGGATTTTTTATGAGAACCCAATCACCGACATGCACCACCGTTTTTTTAACAGAATTTCTCAAATCATGAATTCTCTTCCTAGCTTGAAGTTTTCTTTCCTGACCTACCTTCCACTCATCATCTCCAGTCAATTCTTTCAGATGTAAATCATTTACCCAAGGCGGAGTAACCATAGTGTTGGCACGCCTACATCTGAAGAGCTCAAACAGTGTTTTACCTGTTGTGGCATGTGGTGATAACCTGTAAAGCTTAACCTTTTTAAAAACATCAGATCTCCAATCTGAACCTGCAGATTTAGACAATCTAATTGTCTCTTTGAGCACACGGTTAAACCTCTCCACAGTGCCATTCGTCTCTGGGTGGTACAAAGAAGATTTTTTATGCTTTATACCATGCTTAGACAAAAATAACTCCATCTCCCTAGAGACAAGTTAGCTCCCATTGTCCATTAAAATGATGTTAGGAATACCCTCCCTAGCAAAAAGTTTGTCTAAAAAAACTATCACATGCTTAGACTCTATTCCACGAGTGATGGTAATCTCTGGCCATCTAGAAAAGAAATCTATTAAAACTAGAACATACAATTCGGACCCTGCTGAGTATATAGGCCCTAGAATGTCCAAGCCAACCGCTTCCTATGGTTTGTCTGGAAGTGTTCTGATAACCATGGGCTGGATTTTGGCGTTCGCTACCTTCTCACTCAACGCACACTCCATGCAATCTCTAATTTTCCTCTCCACCTCCAAATCCATGCTAGGCCACCAGTACGACATCCTCAAATTCTCCTTTGTCTTTGAAATGCCCATATGTCCACTATGAGCCAGTAAAATAAGCTCATTCCTAATAGACATTGGAGGAACTAACCTAGTACCTCTGACAAGTAAGCCCTCATGTTCAGACAGTTGGTCTTTAACATGCCAAAACTTCTCTAACATGTCATCATTTTTCGGCTTGACCTTCCAGCCAACCTTGATCATACCTCAAAATTTCCATAAGACTCAAATCTTCCTGTAAAGCTTCTAACCACTTACACTTATCAATGACACACTCACCTACTGCACATACCATCTCATCTTCACCTTCCCAATCATCCTCCAGATCTAACACTTCTTCAGAAACAAGGCGAGATAAAGCATCTGCTACTTTATTCTCAACACCTGGTAGGTACTTGACCTCAAAATTATAATCTTGTAGTCCTACAACCCATCTTGTGATTCTACTAGATACAGCATCAATCCCTTTGGTTTTCAAAATCTCACATAACGGTTTGGGATCAGTTCTCACTTCAAAAGTACTTCCCCATAGGAGGTTTTTTAATTTCCTTACGGCCCAGTACACTGCTAACGCTTCACGTTCCACTACGGAATACCTCAACTCTGGTCCCCTTAAACTTCTTGATAAAAATAAGATGACCACCTCCTGTCCTTCAATTACCTGTGTTAAAACTGCCCCTAAACCTTTTAAGCTTGCATCTGTTATCAAAATAGATCTTCTCTCAGGATCAAAACTGTTCAATTTAGGGGCATTGTTCAATTTTTCTTTTAGAAAGATTAACTCCTTTTCACACTCATTACTCCACACAAACTCACATCCTTTCTTCAACAATGATCTCATTTTAACGCACCAAGAAGCAAAACCATTTATAAACTTACTATAGTACTCCGCCATACCTAGAAAGCTAACCAATTCTTCCTTGTTCTTTGGAGAAGACATCTTCATCATGGTACTGATTAAACTAGCCTTCGGTGAAATACCACCTTTCGAGATCGTATGACCAAGGTAATCTATAGAGTTCTTTTTAAACTTAAATTTTTCCATCTTTACTGTCAGACCAGATACACTCAAACGTTTCAAAACATCAGTAAGTCTATGATCATGTTCCTCATCACAACTTCCAAAAATAAGAATATCACCCTGATATACCCTCACACCTTTTAAACCTTTTAAGACACCTTCCAGAGCTCTTTGAAAAACTGAAGCAGCTGACACCAGCCCAAACGGAAGTCTCACAAAGCGAAACGTACCAAATGGCGTTACAAACGCGGTTAGATCCTTAGAGTCCTCATCAAGTCTTATCTGGTGATAAGCGGATCTCAAATCCACCGTGCTAAAGACCTTTGCCCCTTTTAATAACATTAACATGTCCGCAATTTTAGGTAATGGGTAGTGATCTACCACCACGCTCTTATTCAACTCCCTAAGGTCTATGCACAAACGAAGACAGCCGTCCGATTTCTTGGTGGCTACAATCGGAGCAACCCATTGAGTTGCTTCAACCTCCTCTATAATGCCCTCCTTGACCAATTTTTCTAACTCTGCTTTAACTTGATCTCTAACAGCAATGGGAACTCTATGTACCTTACAACAAATAGGTACGGCATTCTCCTTCAACTTAATGTGGTGATTATAGTTCTTTAAACAACCCAACAGTTCATTAAAAACATCAGGAAAATCCTTTTTCAATTTATCAGAAAAAGACTCATCACAGTTTTGATTTACATTGACGGCATTGGCATCAACAATGGGAAGATCCTTCAAAATGATGGGAGGAGAGGAATTGGGATCTAGCATTACCTCCAAAGCTTTTTGATCAAACCAACTCAAAATGTTATCTCCTTTCTGTGAAATATAGACTTTCGAGCTGGTAAGTCTTCCCTTGTAATCAGTGTTTCCTAGAAAGTACCCTAAAAGCTCTATCGGTTTCCTGCCGTATGCAAATGGTCTTATATCAGGATGAAACATTTTAATTTTTCCTCGTAGATTCTTGAGATAAAATTTGTTCGCCACAATGGTGATTTTGGCACCTGAATCAAATAATACCCTAATGGAATGACCATTAACCAAAATTTCATCAGTAGGACAGTTCTTTGTTTGAGGACCAAAAATCACTTGAACTAAAATTCGACCACAATCAAAATTTCTCATCACATTCACCTGTCTCATCAAAATCATAATAAATTTCACTAACCTTGCCTTTGTACTCCCTCCCCTTGCAAGAGACAGAGAAATGTCCCTTCCTCTTGCACTTGCTACAAGTGGCTTTCCACCCAGGACATTGCCTGTCGTTCGCAAAATGTCTCATTTTGCCACATCTAAAGCATTTCACTTGTGCAAAATCAAATTTTTTATCAGGTTTATCATTGAGAAGTTTGTTACTGGTTACATTTCTCATACCACTTCTCTGGCTCGTATTCTCTTTTACTACATTCGAAGTTTTAACAAGATTAACAGTACTCTTGTCTTTGCTCTCACCATTCTTTTTTATAACCTCCACACACTTAATAGAATGCGCAATCCTCTGTGCTATGGTAATTACATCATCTAAGTCAGGCTCATCCTTCTGCCATAACTCTTCCCTAACACGTTCAATGCTGCATCCCAGCATGAACTGGTCCCTTATTCTTTCGTCAATAGAGGCTGCAAATTTGCAAGATGATGCCAACTTTCTCAGCGCAGTTATATAGTTCTCTATACTTTCCTCTTCAAGTTGTACTCTGCGACCAAAATGATGTCTCTCTAAAATAGTAGATACCTTTGGGAGGTAATGCTTATCAAGCATAGCTATGCAAATTTCATACTCATTTAAATTCCGATCCTGTTGCTCAGGAAGGTGATCAAACACCTCCTGACCCTCTGATCCCAAACAGTGCAGCAACAAAGCTGTTTTCCTTTCTGCACTTAAGTTGGCTCCACAAACGTTTGCATACCTTTCAAAGACCGTACGTCATTTTTTCCATCTAATGGGAGGGTCCCCAGGAGATTGTAAGAAGAAGGGAGGCGCTGTTATGTTCTGCATTATATAAACTATATCAACTTCACATAAAATGTATCAATGACAATAAATGCAGTAAAAAAAAATGTAAGGAAAAGTTATGTCACACAAAGTAATAATCTTTCAATCAAAAGAAGAATAGTCTCAGTGTCTTTTCCTTTTTTTTTAAAACTCAAAATAAATTACACAGTTTGATACCTGTTGCTCTGCCACACTCAGTTCATCCAGCCGATATTTTGCAGAAATAGAGAACTACTCCAGAGTGAAATTGACAACAAGAAAGAAGAAATAAAAAGAATCTGGCAAAACGGGGGAGGCGCTAGGGGGCGCACAGCGGAATGGTTGCATAGACGTGCAGCTCCACCGGGCGGATCAAAATATAGCCTAAAACATGCGTAAAAACAGATCGCAGCGGGGTGATGATCACATCTCCATGGATGGGAAAGAGTCCGGCATGTAATGAGAGAAGAACACGGAGGCAGCGATCACCCGTATCCCTCAAACGGCCCGCAGAATTATCTTGACCGGGCGGCCCAACGTGGTAGCCGGCGCACGCTCTGTATAAGCTGGAGGTGAAGAGTAGTGTCGGCGCTGACTACGGAGATGGAGAGCTACACCCGCGGTATGTCCAGCGAGACATGGAGGAACAGTGGTGGAAAAGCCGGCATTCACAGGGGCAAGCCCGGCAGCGGAGCAATTTTACAGGCGGGAATATCGCTGACCTCTGTGGGCAAAATGGCAGCGTTTGAGGTAGGGGAATAGCTAACTGCCTTCACACTCACCGGGGCATAGCCGCGTTTGCAAGCACCAATGGCCAGAGTTCCGATCCGCCACAGCAAGCACAGGGGAACGCAGAGGATATCAGCGACCTGGACTCTAAACGTTCCCCTGTAGTAATTTAGATTGTGTCACAGCCCATACTAAGGCGAGGGGGACAAAATGGCGGCGCCCATGGCCGGGGGCGAGAGCAGCGCGTAAAACTGCAAGCCTGGCATCCCGCATAGTGTCGGCAGAGAGACGTATACTAAGAGCCGTTTATCGGGGCCCCATGGCTCTCTCTAACGGTGATTAACAACGGCAGCAGCGTGGACCGAGTTCAGGAGCCGGACATAGAGGCGGTGCCCTACGGCCCTCACTAGAGGCGGGGGGGCTAAGCTGCATTGTGGAGAGACGGCATATATCCGCAGTGGCACACAATGTGGACATTTCGATGCGGGGTGTCTGACTACCAGGAAGGCGGTGGAGGAATCGGGCAAATGCCAACACCGCTGCCTCAACTTACAAAGCTGGAACCCGTGCTTTCAGGTCGGGCCACCGGATCGTATGCGGACCTGCAGGGCTACCCAACGGCTGGGGGAAACTCCACTTGCGATCCACCCTGGCGCATTAGCAACAATATAGCGCAGGGTAAGAAGATGGGACCCCACCAGGCACTCCACCTTCTGTCTACCGTCGCCTCCAGACATAACGTGATCTCTCACAACGGCCACACGCTAGACCTACAACTACAACTACTGCTGGCACGAGATAGCATTGCCGCCACTGATCGCCGGGCACTGATCCTGTGAGTACGTCCTATGCTACTGAGTATCGCTGACAAATAGACTGTATCTGCCTGAGGTGGTGGTCCCGCTGCAATCTACTCTTGGGATCACACAGTGAGGATCTGTGGGAGGATCGCCCCTGTGCCGCTAAAGCCACCTGAGAACGCTCCCAAAACTCTTCACCAAATACCATGGGGAAGCCAGATAAGCAACAATCAAAAGTAACTTTTGAGCTGCGGAAAACACCTAAAGGTCAAACGGATCAAACGGAGGAGGAACTAGCATCAGAAACCCCGGAGGGTGGCGCGATAGAGA